>NC_090440.1:1828911757-1829536757 GCF_031143425.1 Pleurodeles waltl | reverse complement strand
ACTCTCACAAGGTGGAGTAAGACCACGATCAGCAACCAGGACCCCAGAGGAAGCACCGTTTCTCAACTCAGCTTGCCCTGTTGGCTCAGGCCACAGGTGTGCATGATATCCTGTCTTGGAGGCTCTGGGAAATGCTAACATGGCAACAAAGGTTGGCGAATAGAAGTCCATCACCACCAACCCCAATGGGTGGGGGAGTTATTTCAGTAGATACAATTATTATTTAATGTTTAGAACTTCGTATGTGTCCATTGGTTCTTATAATATATGGAAGGAAAAGAACCATAATTGTGGAAAATGTGACAATAATAGAATGATGTTCATTCAGGTATTGGTTGGCTTTTCTCCTACCAACAGTTTGGATAGGAAAAGTTTACTTCACAGTCTGTCAAATTATAGTTGTATTAAAAGAAACTCCATCAATGAAAGGTGTAAGTAACTACTATTGCAATAAGTAGCTGATCATCCGGTATTTAAAACTAAGGGGGTTATTCTAACTTTGGAGGAGGTGTTAATCCGTCCCAAAAGTGACGGAAAAGTGACGGATTTACCACCAGCCGTATTACGAGTCCATTATATCCTATGGAACTCGTAATACGGCTGGTGGTATATCCGTCACTTTACAGTCACTTTTGGGACGGATTAACACTCCTCCAAAGTTAGAATAACCCCCTAAGTCTGATAATTTTGAGAGATAGAAATTTGAATTGAGATTGATGCTAAGGGGGGCTGAAAAATGGTTTATGTCAAAATTGTTTTAAGGTCATACTGGCAGTATCAAGTACATTTGTTACAGAGCATTCTGTGATTGTTTTTATTGTAAATATGGTTATATATATTTTACAGATATATGTACTTATTTTTATAGGCCCTGATGAAGACCTGAGGCAAGGACTAAAGGCATTGGCTGGGTCATTAGGAATTTATTGATCAAGAAATTTAGATGAAATCACAAGATGAATAAATAAGCACAACCCAAAGTGTGATCATCTTCTCATTTGATGCCTGGAACATAACATGGAACCCTGAGCATTACTATTAGTAAATGGAATGAATTCTCGAAAAAACAGGAAAAAAAACATTTTTGTGCAAATCGGGACTGCCTTCCCATGAGCTAGTGTTGTAGATGTGTCTGTTATTGAAGTAAGGAGTTTCTTAGGAATGGTCAATTTCTGCAGACAATTTATAAAAAATCTGACATCCCTCACCTCTTTACTGAGAGAACTCACAAAAATAGCCATTCTGCTCCTGGACGAGGTGCATGCAACTGCTATTCAGAACACCAAGTGCATAGTGCATTGGCAATGTCTGTCAAGGCAGAAAATGCTAATGCACTATGATCCAGCTCAGAATACAGAGCTCTCAGAGGAAATCAACCCTACGTGGTCTAGGTGCCATCCTGTCCCAGAAACATGATTGTAGGCAATGGGCAAAGACCATGCTTGCCAGCCATGGGTTTACTTTAATTGAACTGTGCTATTCAATAGACTGAAATGTTGTCCCAATAAGGAGTCCAGGTCCAAATTGTGTTAGCATGTAAAGTACCCTGGAGAAGCCAGTGTTACCAAGTCACAATAGCCAGGCTAATTTTAAACACAATGCAACAGAGGGCCTGATTTGAGGTTTGGTGGACTGGTTACTCTGTCACAAAAATGACGAAATCCCATCCACTGTAATACGATCTCCATAGGCTATTATGGGATTGTAAAACAGCTGCCGGGATCTCTGTTACATTTGTGATGGAGTAACCCCCTCTGCCAAACTCTACATCAGGCCTAAGTCAGGTCTGTAATACACCACTGCAGAATGCACCATAACAAAGCCAGATCTATGTTGTCCTGCATGGAAAGGACCAAAGGAGTACTTCATTTTCTTCCCCCTTACCCATAGAATACTCTCCCCACTATGCAGTAGCCCTTTTACTCTCATGTCCCTTTTTACCTGCTGTGTAAACACAGGGGTTTAGAAACTGGCTGGTGCTCAGGAAGGCTTGGGGTTAGGAGAAGGTCTTTGGATGATGCAGCTGCACCAACCAAGCCTTTGTACTATGCACGCCATACTGACCAGCTGAGCATCAAGAAACTCACCATATGTGCAGTGATATACATTCTTCCAATTTGTTCCTGTGCCAACTGACAGGTGACTTGCGCAGTAGGTAACAGGCTGGACTGCACGGCTGAAAAAGTAGCAGCTCTGTTACCTCTGCTCAAAGGCCTTCCATAGGAAAATTGGCAATTATAATATTAAGAGGATTATTCCAGATAGAGATTAGTGCTAATTCTGTTTTGCTTCTAGGTGGTTTGTTCTCTATCTCATAGAAGACTGTTTTTCAATGGAGAGTAAGATCTGGGAGAATGCAGAATTTTTGATAACGGCACCCAGTAAAGGTCAATTTGACATTGGTCTGCTCTGTCAGTTTTGTCAAGTTCCTTAGTTTTAAAGTATTGTTTGAATGAAAGACGAGTTTGAATAGGAATTCACCTTGCATGGTAGCAGAGACTCCAAGGAGAATAGTTCGGTAAAAGTTGGAAAGGTAAAAATCTGCAAAGGATCCTGCAATTTTATTGCTTTGATGGTGTTATTTGTTTCTTTTCCAGCCAATAGCTTGAAGGAGAATAGGCCTTCATTTAGGTGGCTGTGGACGACTCTACTTTCCCCTAGTGGAGGACCGCCTGCCAGATTTGGAGATCTCCCTCCCTGGCGAGGAGCCCTGAATCTTCTGAGTAACCACTGCTGGTATGACTGCTTCAAAAATTGAAGAGTTTGTTGAGCGTTGCTGTGTGATGTGCCCACGCCACAAAAATGATTTTTTAAGAAAAAACTCCTAAAGCAGGAGTTTGTTCTTGAAAAGTGAATAATCAATTACCTTGATGCATAGGGAAATTCCTCCCATTGAACAACGGCGAATAAGTGATCTCATAGTCTAGGACCAGCATACTGAGAGAGGCAAGCATTACTATGGCTTGATGGTCTATTGTTGACAGGGACTCTAGGGCAAGGGTTGCAGCCATGGAACTAGCTAGTGTTTCACCATTTAAATCACAGCAGTTCTCCTACATTTAAAATGGGGTGAGGGAACCGCAAATTTGCAGTGGCAGATTAATCCGCTCCACCAAACTCTAAAGAAGGACCATAGATTAGGGTGTGTGTTCATGGTAGCCAGTTGTACCTGAGAAAGCAGTGTGTGGTAGTTGTTGCTTGAAGCAGAAGTAGGATTTAAGGCTCTCAGCTTTTTCAGTTTTGTGATTCAATATGGTTCAATATTGTTTTGCAGAGGTCTGGTGAGTGTTTCACCCTTATTAAGCAGCTGACAGAGTTATGAAATTCACTCTTTTGAATATCTCCATGGTTGTGCAGGTAGCATCCATGATTCACTGTGAGTAGTGGGATCTTCTGGTGGCAATTCTGTAGACACTGT
Organism: Pleurodeles waltl; assembly: GCF_031143425.1. Classification (NCBI taxonomy): domain Eukaryota; kingdom Metazoa; phylum Chordata; class Amphibia; order Caudata; family Salamandridae; genus Pleurodeles; species Pleurodeles waltl. The sequence continues at coordinate 1,829,533,339 of NC_090440.1, read as the reverse complement.
TGAGCCTATAGGGCTACTTTTTGTCATTGTAATACATTTATCGCCATATTCGCCATATTCTTACAAGGGATCTGGTTTCTTTCAAAGTTTTGCAGAAGAATTAAGCCATCCAGGCTACCTCCTATGAAGTCTTATATGTGTTGTTTTGAGAAGGGTCACCATACTGAATGCCCAGATTTATCAATGGTGGAACCATTTTACTGACTTTTACTTCTTCAAGGGGAAGGCGGCAGAGACTTTGCTCGAAAGTATTTCACTCAGAGTCTATTATGGTTGTGTTGTATTCAGAGGTACCTTAACATGTCAAAGGGAGATTAAGAGTGAAATGATGTGCTGATTGTTCCAGATATTAGGAGTGTTTCCTGAAACTGATAGCAGGCTTTCGAGGGTAAATACAGCATCAATGGTGTGGCTACCACGTGGGTGGGACCAGTGACCAGTTGATTATGGCCAAATGCTTTAATGTAATTGAGAAGGTCAGATGTATGTCATCATAATTGGTTAGCAAACCAAATGTTAAGGTCTCTGAGGATGTAAAGTTTTTGTGCTTAGTTGAAATGTCTGCTATTCTAGAAAGTCTTCACACCAGAAAACACCACAACAATGGAACAGCCCCTTTAATCCCATTGTCCTTCCACCTGGAGCTCTAATCATCAAGCATCACTTTTATGCCCCCAAGCAATGTGAATCCTTGATAGCAGGAGCCAATAATACTAAATTTCTAAGCTAGTCACATCTCTCTGAAAGATTCATGAACACATGACTCTGGCAGAAGCCTCTATTTGGTCGTGGGTGAACAGATATACAGCAGGGTCCATAAGCCTATTCAATTGTCATTTGTCTGGGATTATATCTAGGTAAACCCAATGTATGAACCTTGTAAGTACTGCTTTGGTGTAAATCTGAGAAATAAACCAACATGCCCCCTTCACCAAAGGCCTTCTAAGTAATATATTTGAAGAAATGGCAAAGGCAACAGACGGACTACCATCAACTTACTACTCAGGACCATTGAGGGACATGGCTATGATAGCCAAGATGGCAGACGCTCGCTCGAGGAGCTCTGCCATCCAACCCCATGATCGGATGATTATCTCCAGGGCCTGGCTCCCATCGACTTTCAGACTCGCCAGGGACTGAAGCGGTAAATCGAGGGGCACCCGTGGAGCCCATAAGCAGATGGCATCAACTTGGGCACCAGACCCATAGCCTGAAATACATGGCCACGAGGTGCGCTGAGGCCTAGATGTCGGAGCTGTGCCGGAGTCGACTGCAGCCAAGGGGCCGCTCCACCCAGGGCTTCTTCCCCAGTGTTGAGCCTGCCGAGGCTGCCAGGCAGGCCACCTAGACCCAGCATTGGACACCGGAAGCGGGGAGAGAGTTGTCCTGTAGCCCTGGAAAAAGCCATTGGCGCTGGGACCATAGTCCCCTACGATGGTGTGGGCCCACCGAGACCATCGGAAGGATCACTAAGTCTTCCCAACAGCTGGAGATGGAGAGCAGCTATAAAGAGATCCTTGGTGTCCCTGGAGAACAGAATAGACACAGTAGCCACAGACCTCAAACTGTTCGGAGATGACCACTGTAAACCTACCAACAAGGTCCACACCATGGAACAGGACTGGGTAGCCCTCCAGCTGAAAATTTGAGAGATGTAGACCCAAATACACGAGTTGCAGAACTAGGTGCGCGCCTTGACTGACAAAGCGGAGGATGCAGAAGGTCTCTCACGCAGGAACAACAACAAATGCATATCGTTGGAGCTCCTGAAGAGATGAAGGGGCAAGACACTGAGGCTCACCTTGAGACATGGTTCAGTAGCTCTATACCTGCTTCTGCCCTCTCAATGTTCTTTTCTAATTGAACGGGTGCTCCGGGCCCCAGCACAATGCCACCCCCCAAGCGCTCCTGCCCAAATAACGGTTGGTTTGACTCCTGCATCACAGAGACTAGGACCCTATCCTTTGCGATGCATGGAGGCAAGATACCTTAACAATAGACAATATAAGAGTAATGATCTTCCCGGTTTAAATGCTTGCAGTTCACTTGCAAAGACACGCCTTTTTGGTGGTCCAATGTAAGTTACAAGACACTAACCTTAAGTACTCCCTCCTGTTCCCAGCCTGCCTCAGGATCCAAGCAGATAGATTTCTTTATTGATCCCAGAGACTTGGGAGTGGGTGGAGCTCTGTGAAGGTCCAGGGTTACTCTCGTCTCGGGTTTTTCCCACCAGCAAGTATTCCTCCACTGGGGGTCAATTGAAGTGAAGGGAGTGGCAGGGACAGGAATTCTCGCAGCTGCACCAATCCTCTGATTTGGAACAGTTAATTCAGGAGCGGAGAAATGCATTGTAGGCGGTGGCTGCATTCTGGGAGCCAGCTCCAACATCAGATGGGAAAGAGGACAATACTAAATCCACCAGCAATGGGGGGCTCTGATTCTTCAGTCCTATTTCCATTGAACCTTGGTATGTCTTCTATTGTTACCTCACAAACAGCAGATGACATACTCTAACTGATTTTTTAATCATGGCCCACTTGGTAAAGCGAAGCACCTGGCCTTATTGCTCCCCTGTACACAGATGGATGGAGCCGCAGGGAACTACAAAACTGTTGCACAATTGGAATCACCACACGCATGCACTACTCACCATGTTTAGTGCCCCCATGCCAGATACCATGCACTAGCAAGTAACATTTACAGGTTTGGGCAGGATGTCATTGCGTCTCTACTCCCTGTGGTATTATATATTATTTACTGTTGTTTTGTGTTAGATCAAAGTTATGCTCTGCATCTTTCCACTGTGCTTCTCATTATTGATGCCTAACCCCGCGCACTGGGGAGTTACCAGAGGTTAAATTGTTAGCAACTACCAAGACAACTGGTACTAACGTCCTAACATGGAATGTCCGAGGGATGCACACCCCTTCCTGCAGGTATGCAGTCTATTCATATATGCGCCAGACACTGACACACATAGGCCCTCATTTTGACATTGGCAGTAATCCCGACTTACTGCCATGCTGACTGCCGCCGCCGCAGATATCCGTTCACCATATTATGACACACACACACACACCAATCCGTCACTATTCAGCCACAGACACAATCCGCCACACCAAGAGCCAGAGATAAACTGGTGGTATCCAAACCCACACCGTTACACCAACAAAACTACGCCCATCACATTATGACCCAAGAATCACCACAGCGGACATTCAATGGCGCTAAACCAATGGCGGCACATACCGCCGCCCTCAAAATACACACACTCAAACAAAACAGCACCACATTGGACAAATCAAACTACACACACCTGACACACATAAACTCACCACACCCACCCCACTATAAAACACGAACCCACATTACCCACATTACCCACATTACCCACATTACCCTTTACCATTACAAACAATTGCCACAAGATAGACACCATGACCACAGATAAGACTAGAGCCACACACCACCATCCCCTATACATCACCCACACACCTCACAACACACACCCCAACACATCACCCTACACACCCTCACCCACACTACCCACACAACACCCATGGGACCACAACGACACCCCAGATTCTCTGAGGAGGAGCTAAGGGTCATGGGGGAGGAAATCATCCGGCAACAGCCACAGCTATTTGGAGCACAGGTGCAGCAGATATCAATTGCTAGGAAGCTGGAGCTATGGCGGAGGATCGTGGACAGGGTCAACGCCGTGGGACAGGACCCAAGAACAAGAGATGACATCAGGAAGAGGTAGAACGACCTACAGGGGAAGGTATGTTCCATTGCAGAAAGACACCAGCTCACTGTACAGAGGACTGGCGGTGGACCCCCATCTCCTCCCCCACAACTAACAACATGGGAGGAACAAGTCTTAGCAATCCTGCATTCTGAGGGCCTGGCCAGAGTAGGAGGAGGTCTGGACTCTAGTAAGTCAACTCTTTCTTACTTTCACCCCCCCACCTGCATGCCATCACATAACCCACACTCTCACTCCCATCACTCCACTCCATCCCACACACCCCACCATCACAAATCACACATCCCAATGCCAAGCCCTCCATGCCATACCAATGCATAGACACCACTCACAGACCTGCATGGACACCTATCACTAAAGCATGCACACTAGAGAGAATCAGCTAGCCCAACACATACAAACTCACACAAGTTAAAGCTGACACAGCAAATACAAACAAAGAGGGCAACCCACCCATGCACAATATGTCACACAGAGAAACAATAACACTGCATTTATATCCCCACAGGTATCCCAGCCAATGTCAGCGGAGAAGAGGTGCCAGCACTATCCAGTACCCCCACAGAAGAGGCCCACAGTGATGACAGCGACTCTGGTCGCCTGGATCTTGATGACCAACCTGACCCATCAGGGACATCCGGACAGTCGGGGTACCCAGGCACAGTCACACACCACCACAGATGCTACCCACCACAGCGACCACCCAGCGTAGCCATACCTCTGTCCCCAGGACATGTCAATCAGCAGTGTGTCCACCTCTACAGGGACCCCAGGGCACACCTCGCACCCAAGACAATCAGGGACCTGGGGTCAGTGGCAGTGGGCACACGGTTGAGGGGACAGATGCACAGGACAACTGGGAAGCTGGGAGGACTGCTGTGTGCCAAGGTGTAGGACATGCCCTGGGAACCGACTCTCCAGGAGGCCCTCACTGGAACCCTGGGAGCATACCAACATTCCCTGGATTCGCTGGGCCCGATCCTGGACAATGTGCAGGAGAACAGGCGGATGCAGGAGGGACAGTAGCAGGGGATCAGGGAGGACTTAAAGTCCATTAACACCACCCTGGTCTCCATCGCAGGGGTGCTGGCAGACATGGCCAACATTATGAGGGAGGCAGTCTTACAACAGCAGGCCCCTGCCACTAGCCACAGCCTTCCACCTCCACTGCTGCTAGTGGACAGGGGGCCCCGCCACAGGACCAACAGGCCACCAGCACCCCTCCCCCTGCAGAAGAAGAACCACCCCGCAAACGTTCCTTGCGATCCAGGCAGAAGCCAGAGACTATTGCCAAGACCCCGCCAGGAAATTAGACTCTCCTGATTGTCACCCTTGTGTCCCACTCTGTCACCCTGTCCACCTTGAACTGCCATTGCTCCCCTTCCTATGCCCCCTTGGACAAGGCACCTGTGCTACAAATAGACTGGAACAATACCCTGGACTTTCCTCCATCATCACCCCAGCCCATTTCACTTCCCCCTTTTCTTCTTAGCATTGCAATAAACACACTTTGAAAAAATAAAAGTATGGAGTATGTCAAATGATTTAAGTATGTATTTGTTTAACAAGGTGTAAACATTGCTATTCATCTGTACAGTAATGTTCACAGAGGAAAGACCTGTAGTTGGCTGCAGTGAACACACCAGGAGCGATTGTGGGGCACTAACATTTGCAAAAAGAATTACCAAAGGGTACAGTGAGTGGGCATAGCAGTGGGAATTCACAGCCTGCCAGTGACAATGTTACACTGTCTTACCTGTGTGTCATTGGAAGTATTCTAATCACTGCAGTTCTGTTGTCCTCATCCTCATCCTCTGCCTCTTCATCTTCACTGTCCACAGGTTCCACTGCTGCCACACAGCCATCTCCAGCCTCCTCCTTGTGCAGAAAAGGCACATGGCGTCCCAAGACAAGATTATGCAACATGCAGCATGCCACGATTATCTGGCAGACCTTCTTAGGTGAGTAGCACAGGGATTCACCTGTTAGATGGAGGCACCAAAACCTGGCCTTCATGAAGACAAAGGTACATTCAATGATCCTTCTTGTTCACCCATGTGCCTCATTGTAATGTTCCTCAGCCCTTGTCCTGGGATTCCTCACAGGGGTCAGTAGCCATGATAGGCTGGGGTAAGCAGAGTCACCTGCAAATATGGAGGGACAACATTTAGCCACACACCATCCCTTATGGCCCACACCATACCCATACACCAACATCCACTCAGTGGGAACCAGGGCTCACCTATTAGCCACACCCTGTGCCTCTATAGTTGGGCCTTCACATTTGGGATGCTGCTATTCCTCAGGATAAAGGCATCATGCAAATACCAAGGATACTTCACATTGACGTGGGAGATGTACTGGTCCGCAAGGCACACCATCTGGACATTCATTGAGTGAAAACTCTTTTGATTTCTGAAGACCTGTTTATTTTGACAGGGGGGAACAAATGCAATATGTGTTCCATTGATTGCCTCAATGATGTTGGGGATATGTCCCATTGCATAGACGTCGGCCTTCACTGTGGCCAAATCCTCCACCTGGGGGAAAACAATGTAGCTGCACATGTGTTTAATCAGGGCAGACAATACTCTTGTTAGCACTATTGAGAACATTGGCTGTGACATTCCTGCTGCCAAGCCCACTGTCACTTGAAAAGAACCAGTTGCCAAGAAATGGAGCACAGATAGGACTTTCACAAGAGGGGGGATCCCAGTGGGGTGACGGATAGCAGATATCACGTCAGGCTCCAGTTGGACACACAGCTCCGTGATTGTGGCCCAGTCAAGTCTGGAGGTGAGGATAATGTGCATGTCCTCCATTGTTTCCAAGTCTACCAGGGGTCTGTACGGGGGTATGTCTCCATCTCCTATTCATTCGCAGTGGTTGCAATCTATGGGGCAAAAGTGGGTGGAGCCGGTAGTAAACTGTACATTGTAGCCACAACAGTACAATGCATGATGTGAAATTGAAATGTATAAGTAGCATTTGTCCTGTATGTACAATTTTGAACTGTGAGGTAGTTATAATCCAGGGCCTGCCCCCCCCCCGAAATGGCGTCCGCCTGTCCTGTGTGGAGGGACAGGTAGAAATGAGGTAATTCTGCAGACGTTGTGCACCGTTGCAGGAGGCGGTCGGGAACCGCCGTGCAACGCCTCATTGGATAATATTGAGCCCTATGGGTTCCAGTGCCCAGTGGTGATGTACGCCGGTGGTGACGGTATGCACCGCCACAGACGTCGCTGCCATTTTCTATCTGTTCACTCACTTGCTACCTGACCTTCAACAGAAGAGGACCTACACTGCATGTGCTGTTGTGACCTGTGTCTGGAACCTACCATGGCCCGTGTGACTGGGGAAAGGGCTCCTGCCTTCAACTCAGTGGAGTTGGAGTGAGTGGTGGATGGGGTCCTACCCCAGTGCAGACTGCTGTATGGGCCTCTAGACCAACAGGTGAGTACACTGTGAGCACGATCTATAGGGCATGAATGCATGGAGTGGTGTGTGAAGGCCTCATGTGGGGGGGTTGGTGGATGTCCTCTGGGCGGCGAGCAGCTTGTGTGCTGGGTCATGTCTGTGCAAATTGGAATGGGGAGGGGTCTGGTGGTCCATGAGTGTAACAGGCAGGACGGTCTGACTAATACATTTCCCTATGTGTATTTCCTCTGCAGGTCAGCGCCCATCAAAGGAAGGGAATATTCATTCCATCGCCAAGGACGTGCGGACCCTGGGGGTCTACAGCAGGCTTAGCACCCACTGTTGGAAATGGTGGGAGGACTTGAGACGCTGGGAACGGAAGACTGTGGAGGCCCAGCTGGGGATGGCATCCCAGCGAGGAAGGGTTGCCCGTCGAACCCTGACCCCGTTGATGACTAGCATACTGGCGGTAGCCTATCCGGAGCTGGATGGGCACTTGAGCGCATCACAGCAGCCACAAGGGGGTGAGTACAGCACACATCATTACGACTTACGCCTGGTGGGGTGGTATCCGGGTGGGGAATGTGTGTCTGTGGGTGCCCCTAGGCCAGGCCTGACATTGCAGAGTAGGTCCCATGTTGGGCAGGGTTCTGATTTTATATTCCTACTACCTAACTAGTAGGCATCCACTACTGGGCAGGGCTGTGTGGGTCCCAGGTATACTGCAGTTGGACGTATGTGTCCCTCCCCATGCCCTGGTGACTAGCATTGTTACTGGTAGTGCATTGCACAGTGTGCAGGGCTGTTCCCTGTGTGTGAGGGTGCTGTGTATGCCGACGGTGGTGTAGGTGCCGCCATTGACCAAGTGTTTCCTTTGTCTCTTCTGGTCCTTATGTGCATTAGCATCATCTGGTGGAGGAGCAGAGGCACCGGAGACGGAAGGAGCTGCATCCCACAGGACCCAGGAGTCCACCGACGGTGAGGGCACCAGTGGGACTGAGGGCGAGTGGAGCACCACGGCGGAGACTGGAGGGGACAGTTCGTACACAGATACCTCCTCCGATGGAAGCTCTCTGGTGGTGGCGGACACCTCTGCGCCCACCCCAGCTACAGGTTCAGCCACCACCCCCCGTACCAGCACTGCCCTCCCAGCAGCCCCTCAGTGAGTTTCCCGTGCCCGCTCATCCAGAAGGGTGGGCATCTCCTTCGCCCCAGGCACCTCAGGCCCTGCCCTGTTGGCCCTGCTGCCCTGAGTGAGGAGGCTATTGACCTCCTGAGATCCATCTCTGTTGGGCAGTCAACCATTGTGAATGCCATCCAGGGACTGGCAGCCCAAATGCAACAAACCAATGCATTTCTGGAGGGCATTCACACTGGCTTGGCGGCCCAACACAGATCAATCCAGGCTCTGGCCTCCTCTCTAATGGCAGCCACTGTCCCTGTTCCCCCCCTTCCCCCTCCAGCTTCCTCTTCCCAGTCCCATTCCACTCAACCCCTTCCTATCCCAAGCACACAGGCAGATGAGCATGCACACAAGACAGCACACAAGAGTGGCACAGGCAAACACAAACACCACACATCATCCCACAGGCACTCACACAAACAAAATCCAGATGCAGACATACCAACATCCACTGCCTCCACTGTGTCCCCCTCCTCCTCCACCTCCCTCCCGGTTGCGTCTACACTCACACCTGCATGCACTACATCTTCATCCACTACCTCCATCCCCAGCACACCTATCAGAACACACACCTCACGGGCAGGAACCACCCCACCGCCATGCACACGTCCCCTGTGTCCTCTACCACTGTGTCTGTGCCCCCCCTCCCAAGGTACACAAACGGAAGCACTCAGACACCCAACAGCCATTCACCTCACAACAGCATCCAGCCCATGCACCTGCACCCAAACACAGCAGACAGACACCTCCCACAAGCACTCCCTCTTCCTCCACTCCCAAACCTTCTCCCTCTCCCCGCCCCAATGTGTCAAGGAGACCAGATCCTTGGGGCTTGCACATGTTCCCAACATGTCCACCTCTTGGCAGCTCCAAACTCCACTAGTTATATAGCACAGAGTTAAAAAATGGCCAAGTGGGAGAATGGGTTTTGGGTTGGGAACAGCAGGGAAGGAGACTTGTGGAAGCAAGATTTAAACAACACAATTGCAAGATTAATCACAATGACTTTCAACAAGTTTTGTTTCAAATAAACACTTATGCTGAAAACATGAATGGCCTAAGGCTTCACTATAACTAGGCCTCAAGAATCTAGGTACCTGGAAATCAAAAAAGGTAATGCAAGGTTTTCTCATGAACATTCCAGAATTAACATATTATATTTTGAACAATAAACTCTCTCCAAAATACTTCTTAGAATAATCTATGCATTGTATCAAGAATCAAAGAGCACATGTTTTTTTCTCTGCATAAAGAACTGTACAAGTACCATGAATAACACTGCTACGTCACTCTCTGATTAAGAGTTTCAAGACTCAAATGCTCAGGGAATATTATGCACCTTAATCAAACTGCACATCTAGGTTTCAATGTCTAGAAATGATTGCGCACTCCGCCGATCTGTATTTCAAAAGTTAAACACCAGGAATGAAACGCGCACTCTGTTGCCGATTCGAACATCTAGATTCACATGTAATGAAACGATTGCGCACAGCGCCGATCTATGATTCAAGAGTTAAATGCCGGGAAAGAATCACGCACACTGTTGCCGATTTGGAATTCACGGTACAAATGCCATGAAATGATCGCTCACACCGCCGATCTGAATGCCAAGAAGTAAAGGCCTGGAATGAATCGCGCACACTGTTGCCGATTCGGAATTCACAATACAAATGCCATGAAATGATCGCGCACACTGCCGATCTGAATGCCAAGAAGTAAATGCCTGGAATGAATCGTGCACACTGTTGCCTATCTGGAATTCACGATACAAATGCCATGAAATGATCGCGCACACTGCCGATCTGAATGCCAAGAAGTAAATGCCTGGAATGAATCGCGCACACTCTTGCCGATTTGGAATTCACAATACAAATGCCATGAAAACAATCGCACACGCGATTTCAATTTAGTCCCAAAAATCGAGTGTCACTGGAAAACGGAGTCAGGGGCCTAACCCGACCTCCGCCTTACCGCCCTGCTTGAAGATCACCAAATAAACGAGGGTAGGCCTGGAAATGACTGGATAAGCCTCCGGGACAGGAGCTCTGGATAATGCTGCTGCTCTGCACTGAGACCTCTGAATAGTGAGCATGTGGAGCTGGGCTGGCTCCCTTATATAGAGCCAAGCCCCACCCACGAGCCACACCCAACCATGCTGCAAGAAAGGCTTCTAGAAAGTCTTAGAATAAAGGGCCACACCCTGTAGTCCTGCAAACAAGCCTTGCAAATGAACAAAGAATTACAAACAGCATTAATGACTTTTCAATGCAAAAGGTTAACATACTGCATAGAAACATAATGCATGAAATATGCCTTTGCATAAGGACTGGGTTTTTGCATTTACATTGTCCGTATAGCGTGCACTGTCCTGATGTTGACACAATGTTCCTAAGAAGTTTTTCCTCTCCACCATTGACCTCTTCCCTACTTCTCCCCCCACCCACAATCCTTGACATCTGGCCAGGGTGGGTAAAACCCAGGCAAGCACCTCAGCCACCCAGTTCATGGGCCCAGTAGTGTCCACAGCAACTCGTGGTGGAAAAGGATCCAGGGCACCAGGCAGCCTCACGGAAAGGGTGCCTGCCCCAAGTGCTGCCCGGAAGGGCAAGGATCCCGCACCAGCTTCTGCCCGGAAGGGCAAGGAACCATCCCCAGCTGCTGCCAGGAAGGGCAAGAACCCATCCCCAGCTGCTGCCAGGAAGGGCCAGGGGACTGCACCAGCATCTGCCCTGAATAGCAAGGAGCCATCCCCAGCTGCAGCCAGGAAGGGCAAGGGGCCTACACCAGCAGGCAGGAAGGACAAGGGGCCTGGTGCTGGAACTCAGTCAGAGCCCCCACCACCAACCATGGTGGTGCAGCCATCCAAGGCTGGAGCCTCCCCTCACCACCACCAGCATCAGCAGCAGCACCACCACTGAGCAACCGTCTGAGGCTGCAGAGGATGGGCTGGAGCCTCCCTCACCACCACCACCAGCATCGGCAGCAGCACCACCACTGAGCAGCCGTCCGAGTCTGCAGGGGATGGGCAGGAGCTTCTCCCCACTACCACCAGCGGCAGCAGCAGTACCAGTGGGCATCCGTGTGAGGCTGCAGGGGTTGGGCTGGAGCCTTCCCCCACCACCACTACCAGCATCAGCAGCAGCACCACCACTGAGCAGCCATCACCGCCGGCAGACAGTCTGTAGTCCTGCATCCATGGTCTGTTGTGCGGCCTGCCCCCTGCAAACCCTGTGGGTATGACACCCACCTGAGAGACTGTGACCTTGCACTTCCCAAGATCTGCATCACGGAGCTCAATGCCCCCTCCAGAACCAGTGAGTATGGCACACACTCACCTCATCCTCTCCAGGATGACGGTCACAGGGCACAATGCCCCCTCCAGAACCAGTGGGTATAGCACCTACTCACCCTATACTCCCCAGGATGAAGATCACAGATGCCCCCTCCAGAACCAGTGGGGAAAACTCCCACTCACCCCATCCTCCCCAGGATGAAGATCACTGGGCACGATGCCCCCTCCAGGACCAGTGGGTATGGCACCCACCTGAGAGACTGTGGCCTTACACTCCCCAGGACCAAGCAGTGGGCAAATCACCCACTTGAGAGACTGTGGCCTTGCACTCCCCAGGACCATGCAGTGGGCAAGTCACCCACTTGAGAGACTGTGGCCTTGCACTCCCCAGGGCCAAGCACAGGGCATGTTGCCCCCTCCAGAAGCAGTGGTCTAGTCACCCACTTGAGAGACTGTGGCTTTGCACTCCCCAGGACCAAGCACAGGGCATGTTGCCCCCTCCAGAACCAGTGGGGAAGACACCCACTCGAGAGACTGTGGCCTTGCACACCCCAGGACCAAGCACAGGGCATGTTGCCCCCTCCAGGACCAGTGGTGTTGTTCCATCTGCCGCCTGAGGTGCCCCCCCCGTTCCCCATCCCACTGAGGTGCCTGCCTATTTTCAAACTGATGCCCCTGCACTGTTCTCTCCATGTTGTTGCAGGAGACATGTGGGGCCTTGTCAGGTGGCCCTGTGGCCCATGCACATTGAGGACTGAGCAGTGTCCCTTGATTTGTACATATGTATATACTTTTAGATTGGATGTATGTATTTTTGATGTATTTATATTATTACACTCACTTTCATTTATTTGTGTTGTCCTTGCATTATTCCTGAGGGGTACAGGGTATATATGTTTTTTTACTGCATCTGATTGCGTGTATGGTGCTGGAGGTGTGGGGGGGTGTTGTGCGTGTGTGTGTCACTCTCTTTTTCCTCCCTCCCCCCTGTGTGCTAGGTGGCTGTACTCACCGTGGTCATCTTCGCCGTCGTTGGTGTTCGTGGTGGAGCAGGACGTACAAGATCATAGGAAAAATCTGCAGCTCAGGCTCCATGGCGGCGTGGTTGTTCCCTGAGTCTCCAATGGTGAGTCCGTTCCCTTTTGTGCAGTGTTTCCGCCAGTCTTTTGATCTCGTTGGTACCACCCCAGAAAAGGTGGCGGATTGGATTGTCATTATACTGTGGGCAGAACTTTGACTTCTGCCTGTCTGTGGCCGGCTACCGCCGTGGTAGCTGTTGTTTCCGCCCTGGCGGTTGGTGTGGTAAAGTGGCTGTATATCTGAGCTCTTCCTCCATGGTCATAATTTGGCAGTATTTTCCGCCAGCCTGTTGGTGGTATTACCACCACTTTATCACCGACCGCCAGGGTTGTAATGAAGGCCATAGTCTTTCTACAGGAGTCCCGGCTTCCACTTGTGTGAGGTGGGACTCCTGTAGAAAGACTACCTGGTATTGGTGTGTATTCGATCTGGAGTCACATTTATAGCAGATGACACAGTGATAGACACTTAGGGCCATTACATGTTTGTTAAAGGTCGTTTGGAGGGTGGCCAGATGTTGTTCGGTGCAATCTACAAGCCCAGCTCAGTATCAGGGGTACTTTAACAGTGGAATTGTCTCACATGAATGAGAGGTGGCGATTTTAATAGTGTACTTATGTAGATCTGGATAGGTCCTTCCTGCCGTCACCTCGAATGTACAGATATTATGCACCTGGCTACAGCAATGGCACTTAGTTGATGTTTGGCGCCAACTCAACAAACACAAGAGTGTCTACTAATTTTACTTACATGCTCATGACTTACACGTACGTATAGATCGCCTCATTATCGCAACAGATATACTACCCCACATAACACATTTAGACTACTTGGTCAGGAAACACTGTGACCATAACCCACAACACATGAGCTTATGTTGGGACCATGCCCCCACAACACATGTGGCACCTCCAAACCCCTATGCCTGAATACCCTTCATTCAGGGCCTCAATAAACAACTTCATTTCTGAATACAAACACAGACACTGCTTCTTCCCACCTCATTGAATGGGACGTCTTTAAAGTAACAATAAGGGGAAACTTCTTGGGGAACGCCCTAAACATGAGAAACCAATTGGACAAGAAGTTCACAGAAATAGATTGGAGGCTGCTCCATCAAGAGAGGCAGGCACAGCTGACCTTGGCTAGGAGAGAACAACAGGATCGGGCACGCAACAGGCACATTGATCTCCAGGACCAACTGTGGAGTCTTAACAATGTAGCACACTCTGCTTAAACGCACCCCGACTCTGACAAGGCAGGCGCCCTGCTCATCTGGCTGATATGACAAGAACAGCCATGTCATCCCATACTTACTATACATCTGGGTTCATTCACCCACATACATACACAAAGAGACATATGTGAGGCATTTACTCAATGCCACACCTTCCAATACAAATCAACATCAATAGCCATTCCAGCAGACCTCATCTCTTTCCTGGCTCCAGTAGTACTCCACAGTGTAACATCAGAACAAAGGTGTAGGAAGGTAGCCTCTTTCTAGCCTTGTTACCCCCACTTTTGGCCTGTTTGTGAGTATATGTCAGGGTGTTTTTACTGTCTCACTGGGATCCTGCTAGCCAGGGCCCAGTGCTCATAGTGAAAACCCTATGTTGTCAGTATGTTTGATATGTGTCACTGGGATCCTGCTAGTCAGGACCCCAGTGCTCATACATTTGTGGCCTATATGTGTTCCCTGTGTGATGCCTAACTGTATCACTGAGGCTCGGCTAACCAGAACCTCAGTGTTTATGCTCTCTCTGCTTTCTAAAATTGTCACTGCAGGCTAGTGACTAATTTTACCAATTCTCATTGGCACACTGGAACACCCTTATAATTCCCTTGTATATGGTACCTAGGTACCCAGGGTATTGGGGTTCCAGGAGATCCCTATGGACTGCAGCATTTCTTTTGCCACCCATAGCGAGCTCAGACAATTCTTACACAGGACTGCCACTGCAGCCTGAGTGAAATAACATCCACGTTATTTCACAGCCATTTTTCACTGCACATAAGTAACTTATAAGTCACCTATATGTCTAACCCTCACTTGGTGAAGGTTAGGTGCCAAGTTACTTAGTGTCTGGGCACCCTGGGACTAGCCAAGGTGCCCCCACATTGTTCAGGGCAAATTCCCCGGACTTTGTGAGTGTGGGGACACCATTACACACGTGCACTACATATAGGTCACTACCTATATGTAGCGTCACAATGGTAACTCCGAACATGGCCATGTATCATGTCTAGGATCATGGAATTGTCACCCCAATACCATTCTGGTATTGGAGGGACAATTCCATGCATCCCCGGTCTCCAGCACAGAACCCGGGTACTGCCAAACTGCCTTTCCGGGGTCTCCACTGCAGCTGCTGCCAACCCCTCAGACAGGTTTCTGCCCCCCTGGGGTCTGGGCAGCCCAGTCACAGGAAGGCAGAACAAAGGATTTCCTCTGAGAGAGGGTGTTACACCCTCTCCCTTTCGAAATAGGTGTGAAGGGCTGGGTAGGAGTAGCTTCCCCCAACCTCTGAAAATGCTCTGATGGGCACAGATGGTGCCCATCTCTGCATAAGCCAGTCTACACCGGTTCAGGGATCCTCCAGCCCTGCTCTGGCGCGACACTGGACAAAGGAAAGGGGAGTGACCACTCCCCTGACCTGCACCTCCCAGGGGAGGTGCCCAGACCTCCTCCAGTGTGTCGCAGACCTCGGCCATCTTGGATTCAGAGGTGTTGGGGCACAATGGACTGCTCTGAGTGGCCAGTGCCAGCAGGTGACGTCAGAGATCCCTCCTGATAGGTGCTTACCTCTTTCAGTAGCCAATCCTCCTTTCTCAGTAGCCAAACCTCCTTTTCTGGCTATTTAGGGTCTCTCCTCTGGGCTATTCCTCAGATAACGAATGCAAGAGCTCACCAGAGTTCCTCTGCACTTCCCTCTTTGACTTCTGCCAAGGATCGACCTCTGACTGCTCCAGGACACCTGCAAAACTGCAAAACAAAGTAGCAAGACGACTACCAGCAACATTGTAGCGCCTCATCCTGCTGGCTTTCTTGACTGTTTCCTGGTGGTGCATGCTCTGAGGGCTGTCTGCCTTCACCCTGCACTGGAAGCCAAGAAGAACTCTCCCGTGGGTCGACGGAATCTTCCCCCTGCCAACGCAGGCACCAAACTTCTGCATCACCAGTCCACTGGGTCCCCTCTCATCCTGACGAGCGTGGTCCCTAGAACACAGGAGCTGGGTCCAAGTGTCTCCCAAAGTCCAGTGGCCCTTCTGTCCAAATTTGGTGGAGGTAAGTCCTTGCCTCCCCACGCCAGACAGTAATCCTGTGTACTGCATGATTTGCAGCTGCTCCGGCTTCTGTGCACTTTTCCAAGGATTCCTTTGTGTACAGCCTAGCCTAGGTCCCCAGCACTCTGTCCTGCATTGCCCAACTCGCTGAGTTGGACTCTGACATCGTGGGACCCTCCTTTGTGACTCTGAGTTGACTGCTGTCATCAGATCTTCTAAGTGCCTGTTCCGGTTCTTCTGCGGGTGCAGCCTGCTTCTGCGGGGGCTCTCTGAGTTGCAGAGTGTCCCCTCTGTCTCCTCCTCCAAGGTGCGACATCCTGGTCCTTCCTGGTCCCCAGCAGCACCCAAAAACCTTAATTGTGACTATTGCAGCTAGCAAGGCTTGTTTGCAATATTTCTGCCTGTAAACACTTCTGCAACATCCAGCACGCCGTGCGACATCTTCCATCCAAAGGAAAAGTTCCTAGCCCATTTCGTTGTTGCAGAATCTTTGGCTTCTTCCACCCTGAGGAGGCCCTTTTTCACCTTCATCTGGGGTTTAGTGGGCTCCTGCCCCCTCAGACACTTTCGTGACTCTTAAACTTGGTTCCCTTCCTTTACAGGTCCTCAGGTCCAGAAATCCGTCTTCAGTGATTTGCTGGTGCTTGTGGTTCTTGCAGAATCCCCTATCAAAACTATTGTGTCTTTCTGGGGTAGTAGGGTAACTTTATTCCTACTTTTCAGGGTCTTGAGGTGGGGTATTTTGGACACCCTTACTGTTTTCTCACAGTCCCAGCAGCCCTCTACAATCTCCCATAGGTCTGGGGTCCATTCATGATTCGCATTCCACTTTTAGAGTGTATGGTTTGTGTTGCCCCTAGACCTATGTCTACCTATTTCATCCTATTGTGATTCTACATTGTTTGCACTACTTTGCTTACTGTTATTTACCTGTTTTGGGTTTGTGTACATATAATATGTGTATATTACTTACCTCCTAAGTGAGGGTATCCTCTGAGATACTTTTGGCATATTGGGGGTCATTCCGACTCCCGCCCGCCGCGGTCACCGCGCGGCCGGCGGGAGCCGCCAGAATACCGTTCCGCGGTCGAAAGACCGCGGCGGTGATTCTGACTTTCCCGCTGGGCTGGCGGGCGGCCGCCTTCAGGCCGCCCGCCAGCCCAGCGGGAAAGAGGCTTCCACGATGAAGCCGGCTCGGAATCGAGCCGGCGGAGTGGAAGCTGTGCGACGGGTGCAGTTGCACCCGTCACGTATTTCACTGTCTGCGCAGCAGACAGTGAAATACATTTAGGGGCCCTCTTACGGGGGCCCCTGCAGTGCCCATGCCATTGGCATGGGCACTGCAGGGGCCCCCGTAAGAGGGCCCCGCGACCCCCCCCTACCGCCATCCGGTTCCCGGCGGGAGAACCACCGGGAACTGGATGGCGGTAGGGGGGGTCGGAATCCCCTCGGCGGCGCAGCTAGCTGCGCCGCCTTGGAGGATTCCAATGGGCGGCGGTACACTGGCGGGAGACCGCCAGTGTTGCCGGTCCGACCGCGGCTTTACCGCCGCGGTCGGAATGCCCATTGGAGCACCGCCGGCTTGTCGGCGGTGCTCCCGCGGTCCACCAACCCGGCGGTCATTGACCGCCGCGGTTGGAATGAGGGCCATTGTCACTAAAATAAAGTACCTTTATTTTTAGTAACTCTGAGTATTGTGTTTTCTTATGATATTGTGCTATATTATATAAGTGGTATAGTAGGAGCTTTGCATGCCTCCTAGTTCAGCCTAAGCTGCTTTGCCATAGCTACCTCTATCAGCCTAAGCTGCTAGAAACACCTCTATTCTACTAATAAAGGATAACTGGACCTGGCACAAGGTGTAAGTACCACAAGGTTCCCACTATAGGCCAGGCCAGCCTCCTACATTGGTGGTGCAGCGGTGGGATCAGTACTTGTAAATGCTTTACCACTTTGTCATTTGGTGCTTTTCATAAGAAAATCTTATACCAAATAGTTCAGTATATGTACATTTAACCAAAACAGTTTACTTTTCTGCTCTAAAACTTTGTACTAAGTTTCTGAAAAGTTCTGAAAACTTTTAAAAGTTTTCCAAAAGTTTGAAAAAGTTTTTCTCTGTGCTTTCTAAAGTTCTAAAACTTTTTCTCTCACTGTCCTTAAACCTTTTTCTATCATGTCTTTAGTAGAGGTCACTCCCAAAGTTGTTCAGGCAACTTATGAGAGTTTAAACTACAAAGGTTTGAGGGGTCTCTGCCTGGACAGAGGTTTAAGCATAGGGAAGAATCCAACAAAAGAGTTTCTCTTTAACCTTCTCTTACAGGATGACCAGAACCACTCTGGCCCATCTCAGGAAAGAGAGGAAAGGGGGGAAGCTTCCCAGTCAGACTCAGAGGAGGTCCCTGAAGATGCTGGGGATGGTTTTTGCAAAGTCCTGCCCCCTAGCAGGCCACCTATTGACACTGGTAGTGTTAGAGGGTCACATATTAGTAGGGCATCTTTCACTCCTAAAGACCAGGTTACTAGGGTCCAGCCAGTTAGGGACATGTCTCTCTCTGCCAATTCCCAAATCTCCTCTGTGTCCAAACATTCCCAAGCCTCCCACCCTGAGGATAACTTAATGGAAAAGGAACTCAGAAAGCTGAGGTTGGAAGAGACCAGACTGAAGCTTAAACAACAGCAGCTGGCCTTAGACAGGGAATCCCTAGACATAGAGAGGGAAAGACAGAGATTGGGGTTAGTTCCCCATGGTGGCAGCAGCAGTGTTTCAGATAGTAATCCTGATAGAGAGCAAGATTCCAGAAACCTGCATAAGATAGTCCCCTCTTACAAGGAGGGGGATGACATTAACAAGTGGTTTGCTGCACTTGAGAGGGCCTGTATGGTACAGTTGGTCCCTCAAAGGCAGTGGACTGCTACATTCTGACTATCTTTCATTGGAAAGGTTAGGGATAGGCTCCTTACTGTCAGAGAAAGTGATGCCAATAATTACAAAGTTTTGAAGGATGCACTCTTGGATGGATTTGGCTTAACCACTGAACAATACAGGATTAAGTTCAGAGACAACAGAAAAGAGTCCTTTCAAGACTGGACATATTTTGTTGACTGTTCAGTGAAGGCCTTGGAGGGTTGGTTACATGGCAGTAAAGTTTCTGACTATGAAAGCCTGTATAATCTTATCCTGAGAGAGCATATTCTTAACAATTGTGTGTCTGATTTGTTGCACTAGTACTTGGTAGGCTCAGATCTGACCTCTCCCCGAGAATTGGGAAAGAATGCAGACAAATGGGTCAGAACAAGTGCGAACAGAAAAGTTAATACAGGAGGTGACAAGTATGGCAAGAAGAAAGATGGTGAGAAATCTCAGGATAAGCATGGGGATAAAGGTAAAACTAGGGATCCTTCTTCAAATCCTAAACACTCTTCAAGGGGTGGGGATAAGTCAACTTCTTCCTCTTCTTCACAACCCACACACATTAAAAAGTCTTGGTGCTATGTGTGTAAAAATAAAGGCCATAGGCCAGAGAATAAGTCCTGCCCCGGTAAACCCCCTGAGCCTACCACCACTAATACATCAAACTCTAGTGCCCGTAGCAGTAGTGGTAATAGTGGTGGGACTGCTGGCAACAGTCAAAATAAGGGTGTAGTTGGGTTCACTTATGTGTCCATCATAGAAACTGGGGTAGTCAGTCCCAAGACAGTTTCTGTCACACTTAGTGGCATTGGTCTTGCCACACTGGCTGCTTGTTCCCTTACAATGGATAAGTATAGGCAGACAGTTTCCATAAATGGTGTTGAGGCTCAGGCCTACAGGGACACAGGTGTCAGATTCACTTTGGTGACTGAACACCTAGTGTCTCCTACACAACACAACACATCATTGGACAACAGTACAAGATTATTGATGTCCATAACTCCACTAAGTTTCTTCCCTTAGCTATAGTTCAGTTTAGTTGGGGTGGAGTTACTGGCCCTAAGCAGGTGGTAGTATCACCTAGCTTACCTGTAGACTGTCTCTTAGGTAATGACCTAGAGGCCTCAGGTTGGGCTGAGGTAGAGTTTAATACCCATGCAGCCATGCTGGGTATCCCTGAGGAATTGCTTCCTCTCATTTCAGCTGAAATGAAAAAGCAAAGGAGAGAAAAAGGCCTGAAAACTCAGGATCCTTCACCAACAACAGGTAAAAAGGGCATCAACTTATTCCATACCCACCCTGCCATTCAGGGACATTACACTACACAAGATCTAGGAGGCTAGCCTTGCACTCACCTTGAGTAAGACTACTGGCCCAGATGGGTTGCAACCTAAGTTTTATAAAACATACGCCCGCTGTTAGCCCCTCGATTAAAGACACTGTATGATGAAGCACTGACACCACCCACCTACACTATCAGAGGCCCTCCTTATACAGCAACCCAATCCCAATAGAGACCCGGAGTAGCTAACTTCCAGAGACCAATGGCCCTTCTCAATGCCGATTACAAAACACTGGCATAAATACTGGCTGACAGACTAGCCCGATAGTTCCACAGCTGGTGCACCCTGACCTTAATGGGTTTGCACCAACCAGATATACATCCCTAAATTTACTATGGTTCTTCGTATTCCTTGAATACACTCCGCTCACATGGCCGCAGTCCGGATGCTTGGTACTTGACCTAGAAAAGGCCTTTGACTCCTTAGAATAGAATTATCTATTTGAGGTGCTCTTTCGTCTGGATTCCTATTTTCTCTGATTAATCAAGCTACTATACACTAGCCCAATAGCCATGTTTAAGACTGGAAGGTTCCTATCAGACCCAACACCCATTCATAGGGGCACCTGACAGGACAGCCCGCTGTCCCCACTGCTGTTCTCCTTAGCAATGGAACAATTAGTTCCTGAGAACATGACCGTCAGTAGGGGATTCCTCTGAGAGATGGGACACATACTGTCACTGCATGCAGATGATATGTTTTTATACCTGTGTGATATTAGCCACGTCCCAACCACCATGGAACCCATAATGGACAGGTTTGCTATGGTCTCTGGACTGAAGGTCAACTGGGCCAAATCATGCTCCTTCAGTTTCTAGCCACCAGACCCTGCCCTACAAATTACCAGAATAACCCTACTGTGGCAGCCCGCTAAGTTCCACTATTTTGGCATACACATATACCATACCCCTGCCGATCTTATGGATGGTAACCTGACCCAAACTGTGACCTCCATACAAGCGCAGATGGTGTTCTGGCAGACCCTGCTCCTTTCTGTAGCTGGTCACATGGCACTCACTAATATGGTGGTGCTGCTGGGTCTCCTATATTAATTTGCCAACTTGGCCCTGTATGTTACCACACCCTTTTTCCCATCTCTTTAACAACACACCGGGGACTTCATCTGGCATCCCAGCTGAAATGGGTGGCCCGGTGCTGGGGGGTCATCAGCTGGAGGATACAGCTACTACTCACCGCCCATCGGAATTGCCCTGATTACTACACTTGTTCCATCCACACACCAGGATGCCACTGCCCAAATCACTCATATTACAAGTGGCATATTGCTGCTTTAAGAGAAGCTTTTTTCTCAGCAGTGCAACCCCAAATTACTCCTTGGCCATACCGCTTCTAGGCATGCCACGAGGTACTGTGGCGTCATCACTGCAGGAGCTGGGCCGCTGGCACGAACTGGTGATACACATAGGAAGACCTCTACTGCGATGATCATCACCGACATTGGCATCCACTTGGAGCAGATCCTACTATACACTTCCATCATATTGTCACTGAGAGTACAAATGGAGCAACAAGAACCTAGCATGCATCTCACAATGCAATACATGCATGTTAGGGGGGAAGGTGTCACACTGCTGCATCTCTAACCCAGCTACAACACCACTGGGATACAGACCTGGGCAGACCCTATACCGACAAGGAATCGCAGTGCATTCTGGAGTCCCCTGCACTGGTATCCAATAATGCTGTTTCAGGCTAATACAATATTACGTGTTGCATAGAGTCTACCTCACACCCAAAAAAGATTAACCACTATTTCCAAGCACGGACACAGCCTGCCCCATTGTCATACACTTGACACTGACATGTTCTGGTCCTGCCCATCCCTCTCACACCACTGATTAGATATCACAACACAGCTGACACGATCTACGGGATACAACACCTTACATACCTTGGAGGTGCACCTGTTGGGTCTGCTATGCAACAACAAAAGGTCCAAAGCAGCAATGTGACTCATAGACCAGTGGCTACTCGAGGCTAAGGCCCTCATTACAACCCTGGCAGTCGGTGATAAAGTGGCGGTAATACCGCCAACAGGCTAGCGGTAAGTACCGCCAAATTATGACCATGGTGGTAAGAACTCAGATAGACAGCCACTTTACCACACCGACCGCCACGGCAGAAACAACAGCCACCATGGCGGTAGCTGCCTGCAGCCAGGCGGAAGTCAAAGTTCCGCCCCCGTATTAAGACACAGGAAACCGCCTCCTTTTCCAGGGCAGTACCAATGACATCAAAAGCCTGGCGGAAACAGAGCTCAGAAGGTAAAGGACTCACCATTGGAGACACAGGGAACAACCACGCTGCCATGGAGCCTAAGCTTCATGTCTTCCCAATGCTCTTCTACGTGCTGCTCCACCACGAACACCAACAACGGCGAAGATGACAACGGTGAGTACAGCCGCCTAGCACACAAGGGAGGGGGTGAGGAAAAAATGTGTGACACACACACACACAACACGCCCCCCCACCCCTAACACCATAAACACGTGCCCTGTACTTGGTCCTGGGGAGTGCAAGGCCACAGTCTCTCAAGTGGGTGATCTGCCCACATGCTCTGGAGGGGGCAACATGCCCTGTGCTTGGTCCTGGGAAGTGCAAGGCCACAGTCTCTCAGGTGGGTGATCTGCCCACATGCTCTGGAAGTGGCATCGTGCCCTGTACTCTTGATCCTGGGGAGGCTGGGGTCGGTGGGTGTCTTACCCACTGGTTCTGGAGGGGGCATCGTGCCCTGTGCTCTTGATCCTTGGGAGGCTGGGGTCGGTGGGTGTTTTACCCACTGGTTCTGGAGGGGACATTGTGCCCTGTGCTCTTGATCCTGTGGAGTGCAAGGTCACAGTATCTCAGGTTGGTATGATACCCACTGGATTTGCCAGGGGCAGGCCGCACAGCAGCCCATGGAGGCAGGACTACATACCATCCACCGGCGGTGACGGTTGCTCAGTGGTGGAAGTGGTGCTGCTGCAGCTGCTGGTGGGGGGAGGCTCTAGCCCACCCCTTGCAGCCTCGGATGGCTGCCCACTGGAGGTGGCGGTGCTGCTGGTAGGGGGAGGCTCCAGCCCATACCCTGCAGCCTCAGACGGCTGCCCACTGGAGGTGGTGGTGGTGCTGCTGGTGATGGGGGGAAGCACCAGCCCATCCCCTGCAGCCTCAGACGGCTGAACAACCATGGCTGGTGGTGCGGGCTCCGTCTGAGTCCCTGCCCCTGGCTCCTTGCCCTTCCTGGCAGCAGCTGGGGCTGGGTCCTTGCCCTTCCTGGCAGCAGCTGGGGCTGGCTCCTTGCCCTTCCTGGCAACAGCTGGGAGTGGCTCCTTGCACTTTCAGGCATCAACTGGGGCTGGCTCCTTGTCCTTCCAGGCAGCAACTGGGGCAGACACCCTTCCCTTGAGGCTGCCTGGTGCAGGCTCCCTCACCCTCTGCACAGGTGCCCTGGATCTTTTCCCACCACAAGTGGGTGTGGAGATTCCTGGGCCCGTGGACTGGGTGGCTAAGGTGCTTGCCTGGCTTTTTGCCACCCTGGCCAGACGTGGAAAGGAATAGCTGCTTACGGACATTTGGGCGGGAAGAGGAAGAAGGTTTGGGAGTGGAGGAAGAGGGAGTGGTTGTAGGAGATGTCTGCTGATTTTGGGTGCAGGTGCATGGGCTGGATGCTGTTGTGAGGTGGATGGCTGTTGGGTGTCTGAGTGCTTGTGTACTTTAGGAGGGGGGACAGACACAGAGGGAGAGGACACATGGGACGTGTGTATGGCTGTTGTGGAGGTGTCTGCCAGTGAGGTGTGTGTTCTGCTAGGTGTGGTGGTAATGCTGGTAGTGGATGAGGATGTAGTGCATGCAGGTGTGAGTGTAGATGCAACTGGGAGGGAGGTAGAGGAGGAGGAGAAGTGGGAGACAGTGGAAATAGTGGATGTTGGTATATCTGCATCTGGATGGTGTTTGTGTGAGTGCCTGTGGGATGAAGTGCGGTGCTTGTGTTTGCCTGTGCCACTCTTGTGTGTTGTCTTGTGTGCATGCTCGTCTGCCTGTGTGCTTGGGATAGGTTGGGGCTGAGGGGAATGGGATTGGGAAGAGGAAGTTGGAGGGTGGAAACAGGGACAATGGCTGCCATCAGAGAGGAGGCCAGAGCCTGGATCGATCTCTGTTGGGCCGCCAAGCCATTGTGAATGCCCTCCAGAAATGCATTAGTTTGTTGCCTTTGGGCTGCTAGCCCCTGGATGGCATTCATGATGGTTGACCGCTCTACAGAGATGGATCTCAGGAGGTCAATAGTTTCCTCACTCAGGGCAGCAGGGCTAATTGGGGCAGGCCTGAGGTGCCTGGTGTGAAGGAGATGCCCGCCCTCCTGGGTGAGCGTGCACGGGCAACTCGATGAGGGGCTGCTGGAAGGGCGGTGCTGGTACAGGGTGGTGGCTGTACCTGTAGCTGGGGTGGTCACAGAGGTGTCCCCCACCACCAGGGAGCTTTTATCGGAGGAGGTATCAGAGTCTGAACTGTCCCCTCCAGTCTCCGCTGTGGTGCTCCTCTTGCCCTCCGTCCCACTGGTGCCCTCAGCATCGGTGGACTCTGCCACCTGGGTCCTGTGGGATGCAGCTCCCTCCATCGCCAATGCCTCTGCTTCTCTGCCAGATTATGCTAATGCACATAAGGAAAGGGTGACAAAACAAAAAGGGGTGGGAGAGACAAAGGATATACCTTGTCAATGGCTGCACCAACACCACCGTTGTTGTACACACCACTCTCACACACAGGGAACAGCCCTACGCACTATGCATTGCACTACCAGTTATTTTGCTAGCCACCAAGCATGGTGAGGGGCACACACCACCAAATGCAGCATACCTGGGACCCACGCAGCCTGACCAGTTGTGGATGCTTACGAGCTAGGTAGAATGATTATCCCTTTAGGACCCTTGCCAATAGGGGACCTACTCTGAAATGTCAGGCCTGGGTTAGGGGCACCCTCTAACACACATCCCCCACCCAGATACCACCTCACCAGGCGTACGTTGTAATGATGGGTACAGTACTCACCCCCTTGTGACTTCTGTGATGCCCTCAAGCGCCCATCCAGCGCAGGATAGGCCACCACCAGTATGCAGGCCATCAGGGGGGTCAGGGTTCGACAGGCACCCCTTCCTCATTGGGAGGCCATCCCCAGCTGGGCTTCTGCGGTCTTCCGTGCCCAGCGTCTCAGGTCCTCCCACCGTTTCCAACAGTGGGTGCTCCACCTGCCGTAGACCCCCAGGGTTTGCACATCCTTGGCGATGGCACGCCATATTCCTTTCTTTTGATGGGCACTGACCTGCAGAGGGAATACACACAGCAAAATAGTTTCAGTCAGACAGTCCTGCCTGTTATACTTATGGCCCACCATACCCCTTCACATCACCATTTGCACACACATGGCCCAGCACACAACCAATACGTCACCCACAGGACATCCACCGACCCCTCTTACACGAGGTCTTCACACACACCACCCCATGCAATTCATGCCATTTGCATCGTGCTCACAGTGTACTCACCTGTTGGTCTGGAGGCCCATACAGCAGTCCGTACTGGGGTAGGACCCCATCCACCTGTCACTCCTACTCCGCTGAGGTGAAGGCAGGGGCCCTTTCCCCAGTCACAAGGGCCATGGTAGGTTCCAGACATAGGTCACAGCAGCACATGCAGTGTAGGTCCTCTCCTGTTGAAGGTCAGGTAGCAAGTGAGGAATCAGATAGAAAAATGCCATCACGTCTGCGGCAGTGCATACTTTCACTGCCGGCGTACATCACCATTGGCCAATGTACCCCATACGGCCCAATGTTAACCAATGAGGAGTTGCACAGCGGTTCCCGACTGCCTCCAGTAACAGCGCACAACGTCAGCGGAATTACCTCACTTCCATCTGTCCCTCCATACAGGACAGGCGGATGCCATTTCGGGGAAGGCAGGCCCTTAATAATAAATGCGTCACAGTTCAGATTTGGACATACAGGACGAATCCCATTTACGCCATACAAATTGACATAATGCATTGTACTGTTGTAGCTCCAATGTTCAGTTCGTGACCGGCTCCTCACTCCTTTGTCCCTTAGATTGCTTCCGCTGTGGATGAATAGGAGATGGAGACATACCCCTGTGTACAGACCCCTGGTGGACTTGGCAACAATGGAGGACAGGCACATCATCCTCACCTATAGACTTGACAGGGCCACAATCACAGAGCTGTGTGCCCAATTGGAGCCTGACCTGATATCTGCTATCCATCACCCCACTGAGATCCCCCCTCTTGTGCAAGTTCTGTCAGTGCTCCATTTCCTGGCAAGTGGTTCTTTCCAAGTGACAGTGGGCTTGGAAGCAGGAATGTCACAGCCAATGTTCTCAATAGTGCTGACCAGAGTGTTGTCTGCCTTGATTTAACACATGTGCAGCTACATTGTATTTCCCCAGGTGGAGGATTTGCCCACAGTTAAGGCTGACTTCTATGCATTGGGACATATCCCCAACGTAATTGGGACGATTGCTGGAACTCATATTGCATTTGTGCCCCCGTCACAATGAACAGGTGTACCAAAATCGTAAGAGTTTCCACTCCATGAATTTACAGATGATGTGCTTGGTGGACCAGTACGTCTCCTATGTCAGTGCTAAGTATCCTGGGTCAATGCATGATGCCTTTATCCTGATGAATAGCAGCATCCCAAATGTCATGGGCCAACTACAGAGGCACAGGGTGTGGCTAATAGGTGAGCCCTGGTTCCCACACAGTAGGTGTTGGTGTATGGGTATGGTGTCGGGCATATGGGATAGTGTATAGCTAAATGTTGTCCCTCAATATTTGCAGGTGACTCTGGTTACCCCAACCTATCATGGCTGCTGACCCCTGTGAGGAATGCCAGGACAAGGGCAGAAGAATGTTACAATGAGGCACATGGGCGAACAAGGAGGATCATTGAACTAACCTTTGGCCTCCTGAAGGCCAGGTTACGGTGCCTCCATCTAACAGATGGATCCCTGTGCTACTCACCTAAGAAGGTCTGCCAGATAATCGTGGCATGCTGCATGTTGCACAAACTTGCCTTGAGATGCCATGTGCCTTTTCTGCACGAGGAAGAGGCTGGAGATGGCCGTGTGGCAGCAGTGGACCCTGTGGACCGTGAGGATGAGGAGGTGGAGGATGAGGATGAGGTGAGGACAACAGAACAGCAATGATACGACAATACTTCCAATGACACACAGGTAAGACAGTGTAACTTCACGTTTCATTACAATTATTTGTATACGTTTGGCACTGGCATGCTGTTATTTCCCACTTCTATGCCCTTTGGCAATTCATTTTACAGATGTACTATCGCTCCTGGTGTGATCACTGCAGCCAAATACAGGTCTTTCCTATGTGCACAATTACTGTACAGTTGAATTGCAATGCTTGGACCTGGTTAAGAGAATACATACTTAAAAAATGTTACATACTTGATACTTGTTCTTTTTCCAAGGATGTTTATTGAAGTGCTAAGGAGAGGGGCAAGTGCAAGGGGATGGGGTGATGATGGAGGAAAGTCCAGGATAGAGTCCAGTCTATTTGTAGTACAGGTGCATTGTCCATGGGGACACAGGAAGGGGAGCAATGGCAGTTCGAGGGGGACAGGGTGACAGAGTGGGACACAAGGGTGACTATCAGGAGGGTCTCATTTCCTGGCAGGGTTCTTGGCAATAGTATCTGGCTTGTGCCTGGATCACAGGGAACATTTGCAGGGTGGTTCTCCTTCTGCAGGGGGATGGGTGCTGGAGGCCTGTTTGTCCTGTGGCGGGGCCTCCTGTCCACTAGCGGCAGCGGAAGTGGAAGGCAGTTCAGATGTCTGGCTAGTGGCAGGGGCCGCTGTTGTGAGACTGCCTCCCTCATTATGTTGGCCATGTCTGCCAGCACCCCTGCAATGGAGACCAAGGTGGTGTTGATGGCCTGCAAGTCCTCCCTGATCCCCTAGTACTGTTCCTCCTGCAGCCACCTGTTCTCCTGCGCATTGTCCAGGATCTGGCCCATCGTGTCCTGGGAATGTTGGTATGCTCCCAGGACCTCTTGGAGAGTCGGTTCCCTGGGCCTGTCCTCCCCCTGGCGCACAGCACTCCTCCCAGTTTCCCTGTTGTCCTGTGCCTCTGTCCCCTGAACCATGTGCCCACTGCCACTGACCCCAGGTCCTTGATTGTCTTGGGCATGAGGTGTGCCCTGGGGTCCCTGTAGAAGTGGACACACTGCTGATTGACATGTCCTGGGGACAGAGGTGTGAGTACTCTGGGTGGGTGCTGTGGTGGTGGTTCCAGATGGAGGAGGCTCTGTGGTGGTGTGTGACTGTGCCTGGGTATCTGTAGGAGGCTGGCCTGGCTTGTAGTGGGTACCAGAGGTACTTACAACCTGTGCCAGGTCCAGTTATCCCTTATTAGTGTAGAAGAGGTGTTTCTAGCAGCTTAGGCTGATAGAAGGTAGCTATGGCAAAGCAGCTTAGGCTGAACTAGGAGACATGTAAAGCTCCTACTATACCACTGGTGTCATATGCACAATATCATAAAAAAACACAATACACAGAAGTACTAAAAATAAAGGTACTTTATTTTTATGACAATATGCCAAAAGTATCTCAGTGAGTACCCTCAGTATGAGGATAAGGTATATACACAAGATATATGTACACAAACCAAAATTATGCAGGTAATAGCAAGAAAAGTAATGCAAGCAGTGTAAAATTACAGTAGATTGCAATAGGAGCACATAGGTATTGGGGCAACACAAACCATATACTCCAAAAGTGGAATGCGAACCACGAATGGACCCCAAACCTATGTGAGCTTGTAGAGGGTCGCTAGGACTGTAAGAAAACAATGAGGGTTAAAAAAATAGCCCACCCCAAGACCCTGAAAGGTAGGTGTAAAGTGCACCTACTACCCCCAGAGAGCACAGAAGTCATGATATGGGGTTTCTGCAGGAAGAACAAACACCAGCAATGCAACAACAGTGGATTTCTGGACCTGAGTACCTGTAAGACAAGGGGACCAAGTCCAATAGTCACGACAGTGTAGAGAGTGGGCAGGAGCCCAGGAAATGCCAGCTGAGGGTGCAAGGAAGCTGCCACCTGTTGGAAGAAGCTTGGAGTTCTGCAAGAAAGAAGAGAGCTAGGAACTTCTCCTTTGGAGGATGGGTGTCCCACGTCGCGATGAAGCTTGCAGAGGTGTTCCCATGCAGAAAGACCGCAAACAAGGCTTGCTAGCTGCAAGGGTTGCAGAAGAGGTTTTTGGGTGCTGCTGTAGCCCAGGAGGGACCAGGATGTTGTCACTTGGAGGAGGAGACAGAGAGGGTGCCCAGCAAGTCAGGGAGCCCTCACAGAAGCAGGCAGCACCTGCAGAAGTACCTGAACAGGCACTTGGAAGGAAAGTGAACCGGAGTCCACCCGAAGACACAAAAGGGAGTCCCACGACGCCGGAGGACAACTCAGAAGGTTGTGCACTGCAGGAAGGAGTGACGGGGACCCAGGCTTGGCTGTGCATGAAGGAAATCCTGGAAGAGTGCACAGGAGCCAGAGCAGCTGCAAATAACGCGGTACCCAGCAATGCAGTCTAGCGTGGGGAGGCAAAGACTTACCTCCACCAAACTTGGACTGAAGAGTCACTGGACTGTGGGAGTCACTTAGACAGAGTTGCTGAGTTCCAGGGACCACGCTCATCGTGCTGAGAGGGGACCCAGAGGACCAGTGATGCAGTCTTTTGGTTCCTGCGGTTGCATGGGGAAGATTCTGTCGACCCACAGGAGATTTCTTCAGAGCTCTTGGTGCAGAGAGGAGGCAGGCTACCCCCAGAGCATGCACCACCTGGAAACAGTCAGGAAAGCCGGCAGGATGAGGCGATACAAGGTTGCTAGTAGTCGTCTTGCTACTTTGTTGCGGTTTTACAGGCGTCCTGAGCAGTCAGCGGTTGATCCTTTGGTAGAAGGTGAAGAGGGAGATGCAGAGGAACTCTGGTGAGCTCTTGCATTCATTATCTGGTGAGATCCCCAAAGCAGATACCCTAAATAGCCAGAAAAGGAGGTTTGGATACCTAGGAAGGTAAGAGCCTATCAGAAGGAGCCTCTGACGTCACCTGTTGGCACTGGCCACTCAGAGCAGTCCAGTGTGCCACAAACACCTCTGTTTCCAAGATGGCAGAGGTCTGGGACACACTGGAGGAGCTCTGGGCACATCCCCTGGGTGGTGCAGGTCAGGGGAGTGGTCACTCCCCTTTCCTTTGTCCAGTTTCGCGCCAGAGCAGGGCTGGGGGATCCCTGAACTGGTGTAGACTGGCTTATGCAGAGATGCCCATCAAAGCATTTCCAGAGGCTGGGGGAGGCCACACCTCCCCAGCCCTCACACCTATTTCCAAAGGGAGAGGATGTTACACCCTCTCTCAGAGGAAGTCCTTTGTTCTGCCTTCCTGGGCCACGGCTGCCTGGACCCCAGGAGGGCAGAAACCTGTCTGAGGGGTTGGCAGCAGCAGCAGCTGCAGTGGAGACCCCGGAAAGGCAGTTTGGCAGTACCCGGGTACTATGCTAGAGACCCGGGGGATCATGGAATTGTCTTCCCAATGCCAGAATGGCATTGGGGTGACAATTCCATGATCTTAGACATGTTACATGGCTATGTTCGGAGTTACCATTGTCACGCTGTACATAGGTAGTGACCTATGTACAGTGCACGCTTGTAATGGTGTCCCCGCACTCACAAAGTCCGGGGAATTTGCCCTGAACGATGAGGGGACATCTTGGCTAGTGCCAGGGTGCCCACACACTAAGTAACTTGGCACCCAACATTCACCAGGTGAAGGTTAGACATATAGGTGACTTATAAGTTACTTAAGTGCAGTGGTAAATGGCTGTGAAATAACGTGGACGTTATTTCACGCAGGCTGCAGTGGCAGGCCTGTGTAAGAATTGTCAGCGCTCCCTATGGGTGGCAAAAGAAATGCTGCAGCCCATAGGGATCTCCTGGAACCCCAATACCCTGGGTACCTCAGTACCATATACTAGGGAATTATATGGGCGTACCAGTATGCCAATGTGAATTGGTAAGTTTAGTCACTAGCCTGTTAGTGACAAATTTGGAAAGCAGAGAGAGCATAACCACTGAGGTTCTGGTTAGCAGAGCCTCAGTGAGACAGTTAGGCATCACACAGGGAACACATACAGGGCACATACTTATGAGCACTGGGGCCGTACCTGGCAGGGTCCCAGTGACACATAGAGTAAAACAACATATATACAGTGATATATGGGAATAACATGCCAGGCAAGATGGTACTTTCCTACAGTATCCAACTATCCAGAGGTCCCTGATGGGTCAGGTTGGTCATACAGATCCAGGCAACCAAAGTTGCTGTCATCGCTGTGGGCCTCTTCATTTGGGGGACTGGATAGTGCTGGCACCTCTTCTCTGGTAACATTGGCTGGGATACCTGTGGGGATGTAAATGCTGTGCTATTGTTTCTGTGAGTGACATATTGTGCATCGGTGGGTTGCCCTATTTAGTTGTATTTGCCCTGGCAGCTTTCACTTGTGTAAGTTGGTATGTGGTGGGCTAGCTGATTCTCTCTAGTGTGCATGCTTTAGTGATTGGTGTCCATGCAGGGCTGTGAGTGGTGTCCATGCATTGGTATGGCATGCAGGGCTTGGCATTGGGATGAGTGAGATGTGATGGTGGGGGGTGTGGGAGGTGGTGGAGTGATGGGAGTGAGGGTGTGGGGGAGAGTGGGGGTATGTAATGGCATGCAGGTAGGGGGGTAGTAGTAGTATAGAGTTGACTTACCAGAGTCCAGTCTTCCTCCTACTCCAGCCAGGCCTTCAGGATGCATGATTGCCAAGACTTGCTCCTCCCATGTTGTTAGTTGTGGGGGAGGAGGTGAGGGTCCACTGCCAGTCCTCTGTACAGCGAGTTGCTGTCTTACTGTTATGGAATGTACCTTCCCCCGTAGGTCGTTCCACCTCTTCCTGATGTCATCCCTGGTTCTCGGGTGCTGTCCCACGGCATTGAACCTGTCCACGATTCTCCGCCATAGCTCCATCTTCCTTGCAATGGATATCTGCTGCACCTGTGCTCCAAATAGCTGTGGCTCTACCCTGATGATTTCCTCCACCATGACACTTAGCTCGTCCTCTGAGAATGGGGGGTGTCTTTGTGGTGCCATGGTTGTTGTGTAAGGTGTGTATGTGAGGGTGTGTAGGGTAATGTGTTGGGGTGTGTGATGTGGGGTGCATGAGTGGTGTATAGGTGTGAGTTGTATGTGGCTCTGGTTGTGTGAGTGCTCTTGTTGTCTCTCTCTTTTGGCAATTATTTGTAGTCGTAAAGGGTTGTGGGGAGTGTTGGTGTGTGTTTTATAGTGGTGTGGGTGTGTTGGTGTGGTGTGTGTATGGGTGTCAGGTTTGTGTCATTTAAATTGTCCAATGTGGTGTTGTTTTGTATGTTTTTGTGTATTTTGAGCGCAGCGGTATGTACTGCCAATGGTTTACCACGGTTGATTGACCGCCATGGTGATTCGGGGGTCATAATGTGATGGGCGTTGTTCTGTTGGCATAACGGTGTGGGTTTTGATACCCCCAGTTTACCACTGACCTTTGGTGTGGCGGACTTGTGTGTGTGGCTGAATAGTGACAGATTGGTGTGTGTGTGTCATGATATGGTGAACGGATATCCGCTGTGGTGGCGGTATGTTGGCGGCAGTCAGCATGGCGGTAAGTGGGGTTTACCGCCAATGTCATAATGAGGGCCTAAGTGCCAAATCACACATAAGTGGAAATCAACTACCCCTCCCACAGTCACCAGCTTAGCTATTTCCATGGCGGCCTGGGCACAAGCAGAAAGCATGGCACTATATTGTGAAGATACCAAAGGCTTAAATACCCAATAGTAACTTCTTGGGACAGGCTCCTGACAGACCTACATGCCACATACACAAAACAGGTAGTGGCCCTTATGAGGACCTTGTGATGGATCATTAGTGATGCTAAGCTGGGGCTACAGCATGGCACAATCATCAAGGTGCATCCCTCCCAACATACACACATTGCTGCGCGCGATTGTGGAGTTGACTGGTTATTTCTGCCATGGGAAGACTGGTGCAGGCTGAGTTCGAGTCGATCTGTTGTACATGTTTTACTGTTCTTAATATTGGAAGGTTATGTATAAATGCAAAACGCCTTCTCATGGATAAACCAGACCACAGTTATGCTTGCTCGAAGGCGCCAGAATTTGTTTTCACGTAAAATTGTTTTCTGTACTCATCTGACACTTCAAGATAGTCTAGGATGGTATATGCAATTTATATCTGACGTAGACTTTAAATTCTGCAATATTATCTTGTAAAACCTGACAAAATGCAAATAAAATGAGTGAAAAAAACAGCTTACTGTTGAGAATGGTCAAGGTAATCGCTGGGCATGTTTCAGGACTTCACCCTTACAGTCCAAACCTCTACAAGTACGGCAAGCTGATTTAAGAGTCTATAAAGCCACCTTGAAAGAAAACGGGTAACGATATCAACATACAGGAGAATCTTGATTCTGTGTCAAATATCCAATGAACAGCTGACAATGAGACCTTTGTGGAAATTAAAGAGGAAGTTCAACAAACATTGACTTGGTCAATCACAAAAATACCTCAAATTAATTTTTGTTGGAGGTAGACGCCACAATGTCTCCATTCTCGAATTCTGAACTCACTCTAAATGCAGAGGTCAAAGGTCTCTATCTATCCATCAATGTATTCAACTATGCAGATAGCTGGCACTGGCCTGAATGGCAATGGAAGCCATTTACAATTGGGAACATTCATAGTGGCTCAACCTGTGCTTTAAATAGTAGAGGCTTTTGGGTTCCCGAGGTGTGGAGGTTAAGGGTATCATGTAAGGGTGGCATGTGCTCACCTTCTGGAGGATTCCTGATCCAAGACAGCCAGGTCCTTCGAAGCGGTGTCACCTGCTTCCTCTTGTAGCTATGAGAGTGCCCACATTTAAAACATTGTCTCGAGGCCTGGTTACTACATTGCTACTAATGTAGCCATTTGACTACAGGTCTCTGTTGGTTTCCTTGAACTCTCGCCTATGACCTGATACAGCACGCATTCACTCACTTACACATCCACCTTGTTAGGGGGGATTATCTATCTATCTATCTATCTATCTATCTATCTATCTATCTATCTATCTATCTATCTATCTATCTACCCATCGTCTGTTTCAATAAAATGCAGTATTAATTGGTGCCTACCACCCGATTAAATGTCATCATTAAAAATATTAACAAAACGTGATTTATGAGTAGAGGTAAAGTCCACCCAGCTCCAGTTGTCAGCTTAGATGCATCTGCCAGACCGTGCTCAGGTGTCCTTGTGCAGACAGCTCGGCACACATTGACAAGAAAACAGATTTTATGACCACAACTGAATTATTGCTGCGGGCCATTAATCATGCAGCGTCTTCATGAGATATATTGCAGGGACGCCTTTCAATAGTGAGGTGTCTAATTGTTAGTGGCAATATGTAGTAAAACATTTTACAGCGATAAAACATTTACACTTCCTATAATATAACAAGCATAATATACAGGTATATACACAATGACGGGTCTGTCATCAGCATTGCTTTTCTAAAGCTAGGCCAGGCACTGATGTGTACATTGTTCCCTTGCTTGAGGCCGTTTATTTTATTGTACCTTTCTTTTACAAATGTACTCTTTGGGTCCGATAAGCATTTCCACTACTACACCAATTGCCAACGTCCTCATACCCGACAGACCTGCTTAGATTTTGTATACTGATTTTATACATGGAAATGGCTTCTCCATTGCTAATATACTAATATTAATATCCGTGATACGTGCGACTATGTTATGTTATGATGGCTTGTACCCTCGCAGTAAACTCTAATTTCACCCGTGTGTTTAATATATTCACTCTAATATTGTTTTTTTTTTCATCCAAGCGTTCTCACTCAAAAGGTACTGTGGCCCTGATTCTGACTATGGCGGGCGGCGGAGGCCGCCCGCCATAGTCCCGCCGACAAATGACTGCACCGCGGTCAAAAGACCGCGGCGGCCATTCTTACATTTGCGCTGGGCTGGCGGGCGCTCTCCAAAAGAGCGCCCGCCGGCCCAGCGGAAATGCCCCTGCAACGAGGATGCCGGCTCCAAATGGAGCCGGCGGAGTTGCAGGGGTGCAACGGGTGCAGTGGCACCCGTCGCGTATTTCAGTGTCTGCATGGCAGACACTGAAATACTTTGTGGGGCCCTCTTACGGGGGCCCCTGCAGTGCCCATGCCGTGGGCATGGGCACTGCAGGGGCCCCCAGGGGCCCCGCGGCACCCCCTACCGCCATCCTGTTCCTGGCGGGAGACCCGCCAGGAACAGGATGGCGGTAGGGGGTGTCAGAATCCCCATGGCGGCGGAGCGCGCTCCGCCGCCATGGAGGATCCTGTAGGGCAGTGGTAAACCGGCGGGAGACCGCCGGTTTACCCTTTCTGGCCGCGGCTGAACCGCCGCGGTCAGAATGCTCTTGGGAGCACCGCCAGCCTGTTGGCGGTGCTCCCGTGGTCGGTGACCGCCAGGGTCAGAATGACCCCCTGTATTCTCTATTGCTCCAAAGTGTGCACCCCTTGCATTGACTTGACAAGATATGTGACGCTTTTACCATACTACTGCTATGTTGCTCTTGTGCAATAAAATTTACAATGTTTTCAGCTCATATTATTCTAGAACCCAGCTGATATCACTGCAGTGCATATTCAGTAAAGTAACACTTCCCTCGGAGCTGTACTTCCTAAAATACTCACCATCTCAGCCACAACGTGCATGCTCTCCTTATCCAAGGTTACCGTGCACATTCCTTGAAAGATTTTCAAGTTTTATATTTTAACCATATTTTCAGAACTTTAAAAAAATCATTTTACTAGTGGAAATTTTTACATTTATATACATTGTTTATGTAAAATTTCCTTTTGTGACATTGGATATCAAATTTTAACGTGTTCTTTCTTCACAGTTCATTTCTTCTCTTCCGTTGCCTCAATCCTTGAAATACGTGTAAGAAAGATTACAGCTTGAGCGGTGTACCACTTGAGTTTGTCTCCCAGTCAGCACCTCAGAGCTTTGGTGTCACGAGCCACCTGCAAAACCGCAACAAAGTAGCAAGACGACTACCAGCAACATTGTAGCGCCTCATCCTGCTGGCTTTCTTGACTGTTTCCTGGTGGTGCATGCTCTGAGGGATGTCTGCCTTCACCCTGCACTGGAAGCCAAGAAGAACTCTCCCGTGGGTTGACTGAATCTTCCCCCTGCCAACGCAGGCACCAAACTTCTGCATCACCAGTCCACTGGGTCCCCCCTCATCCTGACGAGCGTGGTCCCTAGAACACAGGAGCTGGGTCCAAGTGTCTCCCACAGTCCAGTGGCCCTTCTGTCCAAATTTGGTGGAGGTAAGTCCTTGCCTCCCCACGCCAGACAGTAATCCTGTGTACTGCATGATTTGCAGCTGCTCCGGCTTCTGTGCACTTTTCCAAGGATTCCTTTGTGCACAGCCTAGCCTGGGTCCCCAGCACTCTGTCCTGCATTGCCCAACTCGCTGAGTTGGACTCTGACATTGTGGCACCCTCCTTTGTGACTCTGAGTTGACTGCTGTCATCAGATCTTTTAAGTGCCTGTTCCGGTTCTTCTGCGGGTGCAGCCTGCTTCTGTGGGGGCTCTCTGAGTTGCAGAGTGTCCCCTCTGTCTCCTCCTCCAAGGTGCGACATCCTGGTCCTTCCTGGTCCCCAGCAGCACCCAAAAACCTTAATTGTGACTATTGCAGCTAGAAAGGCTTGTTTGCAATATTTCTGCCTGTGAACACTTCTGCAACATCCAGCACGCCGTGTGACATCTTCCATCCAAAGGAAAAGTTCCTAGCCCATTTCGTTGTTGCAGAATCTTTGGCTTCTTCCACCCTGAGGAGGCCCTTTTTCACCTTCATCTGGGGTTTAGTGGGCTCCTGCCCCCTCGGACACTTTCGTGACTCTTAAACTTGATTCCCTTCCTTTACAGGTCCTCAGGTCCAGAAATCCGTCTTCAGTGATTTGCTGGTGCTTGTGGTTCTTGCAGAATCCCCTATCAAAACTATTGTGTCTTTCTGGGGTAGTAGGGTAACTTTATTCCTACTTTTCAGGGTCTTGAGGTGGGGTATTGTGGACACCCTTACTGTTTTCTCACAGTCCCAGCAGCCCTCTACAATCTCCCATAGGTCTGGGGTCCATTCGTGATTCGCTTTCCACTTTTAGAGTGTATGGTTTGTGTTGCCCCTAGACCTATGTCTACCTATTTCATCCTATTGTGATTCTACATTGTTTGCACTACTTTGCTTACTGTTATTTACCTGTTTTGGGTTTGTGTACATATAATATGTGTATATTACTTACCTCCTAAGTGAGGGTATCCTCTGAGATACTTTTGGCATATTGTCACTAAAATAAAGTACCTTTATTTTTAGTAACTCTGAGTATTGTGTTTTCTTATGATATTGTGCTATATTATATAAGTGGTATAGTAGGAGCTTTGCATGTCTCCTAGTTCAGCCTAAGCTGCTTTGCCATAGCTACCTCTATCAGCCTAAGCTGCTAGAAACACCTCTATTCTACTAATAAAGGATAACTGGACCTGGCACAAGGTGTAAGTACCACAAGGTACCCACTATAGGCCAGGCCAGCCTCCTACATTGGTGGTGCAGCGGTGGGATAAGTACTTGTAAATGCTTTACCACTTTGTCATTTGGTGCTTTTCATAAGAAAATCTTATACCAAATAGTTCAGTATATGTACATTTAACCAAAACAGTTTACTTTTCTGCTCTAAAACTTTGTACTAAGTTTCTGAAAAGTTCTGAAAACTTTTAAAAGTTTTCCAAAAGTTTGAAAAAGCTTTTCTCTGTGCTTTCTAAAGTTCTAAAACGTTTTCTCTCACTGTCCTTAAACCTTTTACTATCATGTCTTTAGTAGAGGTCACTCCCAAAGTTGTTCAGGCAACTTATGAGAGTTTAAACTACAAAGGTTTGAGGGGTCTCTGCCTGGACAGAGGTTTAAGCATAGAGAAGAATCCAACAAAAGAGTTTCTCTTTAACCTTCTCTTACAGGATGACCAGAACCACTCTGGCCCATCTCAGGAAAGAGAGGAAAGGGGGGCAGCTTCCCAGTCAGACTCAGAGGAGGTCCCTGAAGATGCTGGGGAGGGTTTTTACAAAGTCCTGCCCCCTAGCAGGCCACCTATTGACACTGGTAGTGTTAGAGGGTCACATATTAGTAGGGCATCTTTCACTCCTAAAGACCAGGTTACTAGGGTCCAGCCAGTTAGGGACATGTCTCTCTCTGCCAATTCCCAAATCTCCTCTGTGTCCAAACGTTCCCAAGCCTCCCACCCTGAGGATAACTTAATGGAAAAGGAACTCAGAAAGCTGAGGTTGGAAGAGACCAGACTGAAGCTTAAACAACAGCAGCTGGCCTTAGACAGGGAATCCCTAGACATAGAGAGGGAAAGACAGAGATTGGGGTTAGTTCCCCATGGTGGCAGCAGCAGTGTTTCAGATAGTAATCCTGATAGAGAGCAAGATTCCAGAAACCTGCATAAGATAGTCCCCTCTTACAAGGAGGGGGATGACATTAACAAGTAGTTTGCTGCACTTGAGAGGGCCTGTATGGTACAGTTGGTCCCTCAAAGGCAGTGGACTGCTACCTTGTGACTATCTTTCATTGGAAAGGTTAGGGATAGGCTCCTTATTGTCAGAGAAAGTGATGCCAATAATTACAAAGTTTTGAAGGATGCACTCTTGGATGGATTTGGCTTAACCACTGAACAATACAGGATTAAGTTCAGAGACAACAGAAAAGAGTCCTCTCAAGACTGGACATATTTTGTAGACTGTTCAGTGAAGGCCTTGGAGGGTTGGTTACATGGCAGTAAATTTTCTGACTATGAAAGCCTGTATAATCTTATCCTGAGAGAGCATATTCTTAACAATTGTGTGTCTGATTTGTTGCACCAGTACTTGGTAGGCTCAGATCTGACCTCTCCCCGAGAATTGGGAAAGAATGCAGACAAATGGGTCAGAACAAGTGCGAACAGAAAAGTTAATACAGGAGGTGACAAGGATGGCAAGAAGAAAGATGGTGAGAAATCTCAGGATAAGCATGGGGATAAAGGTAAAACTAGGGATCCTTCTTCAAATCCTAAACACTCTTTAAGGGGTGGGGATAAGTCAACTTCTTCCTCTTCTTCACAACCCACACACATTAAAAAGCCTTGGTGCTATGTGTGTAAAAATAAAGGCCATATGCCAGAGGATAAGTCCTGCCCCGGTAAACCCCCTGAGCCTACCACCACTAATACATCAAACTCTAGTGCCCGTAGCAGTAGTGGTAATAGTGGTGGGACTGCTGGCAACAGTCAAAATAAGGGTGTAGTTGGGTTCACTTATGTGTCCATCATAGAAACTGGGGTAGTCAGTCCCAAGACAGTTTCTGTCACACTTAGTGGCATTGGCCTTGCCACACTGGCTGCTTGTTCCCTTACAATGGATAAGTATAGGTAGACAGTTTCCATAAATGGTGTTGAGGCTCAGGCCTACAGGGACACAGGTGCCAGATTCACTTTGGTGACTGAACACCTAGTGTCTCCTACACAACACAACACATCATTGGACAACAGTACAAGATTATTGATGTCCATAACTCCACTAAGTTTCTTCCCTTAGCTATAGTTCAGTTTAGTTGGGGTGGAGTTACTGGCCCTAAGCAGGTGGTAGTATCACCTAGCTTACCTGTAGACTGTCTCTTAGGTAATGACCTAGAGGCCTCAGGTTGGGCTGAGGTAGAGTTTAATAC
Source organism: Pleurodeles waltl (assembly GCF_031143425.1). Taxonomy (NCBI): domain Eukaryota; kingdom Metazoa; phylum Chordata; class Amphibia; order Caudata; family Salamandridae; genus Pleurodeles; species Pleurodeles waltl. The sequence continues at coordinate 1,829,493,146 of NC_090440.1, read as the reverse complement.
CCATGCAGCCATGCTGGGCATCCCTGAGGAATTGCTTCCTCTCATTTCAGCTGAAATGAAAAAGCAAAGGAGAGAAAAAGGCCTGAAAACTCAGGATCCTTCACCAACAACAGGTAAAAAGGGCATCAACTTATTCCATACCCACCCTGCCATTCAGGGACATTACACTACACAAGATCTAGGAGGCTAGCCTTGCACTCACCTTGAGTAAGACTACTGGCCCAGATGGGCTGCAACCTAAGTTTTATAAAACATACGCCCGCTGTTAGCCCCTCGATTAAAGACACTGTATGATGAAGCACTGACACCACCCACCTACACTATCAGAGGCCCTCCTTATACAGCAACCCAATCCCAATAGAGACCCGGAGTAGCTAACTTCCAGAGACCAATGGCCCTTCTCAATGCTGATTACAAAACACTGGCATAAATACTGGCTGACAGACTAGCCCGATAGTTCCACAGCTGGTGCACCCTGACCTTAATGGGTTTGCACCAACCAGAAATACATCCCTAAATTTACTATGGTTCTTCGTATTCTTTGAATACACTCCGCTCACATGGCCGCAGTCCGGATGCTTGGTACTTGACCTAGAAAAGGCCTTTGACTCCTTAGAATAGAATTATCTATTTGAGGTGCTCTTTCGTCTGGATTCCTATTTTCTCTGATTAATCAAGCTACTATACACTAGCCCAATAGCCATGTTTAAGACTGGAAGGTTCCTATCAGACCCAACACCCATTCATAGGGGCACCTGACAGGACAGCCCGCTGTCCCCACTGCTGTTCTCCTTAGCAATGAAACAATTAGTTCCTGAGAACATGACCGTCAGTAGGGGATTCCTCTGAGAGATGGGCCACATACTGTCACTGCATGCAGATGATATGTTTTTATACCTGTGTGATATTAGCGACGTCCCAACCACCATGGAACCCATAATGGACAGGTTTGCTATGGTCTCTGGACTGAAGGTCAACTGGGCCAAATCATGCTCCTTCAGTTTCTAGCCACCAGACCCTGCCCTACAAATTACCAGAATAACCCTACTGTGGCAGCCCGCTAAGTTCCACTATTTTGGCATACACATATACCATACCCCTGCCGATCTTATGGATGGTAACCTGACCCAAACTGTGACCTCCATACAAGCGCAGATGGTGTTCTGGCAGACCCTGCCCCTTTCTGTAGCTGGTCACATGGCACTCACTAATATGGTGGTGCTGCTGGGTCTCCTATATTAATTTGCCAACTTGGCCCTGTATGTTACCACACCCTTTTTCCCATCTCTTTAACAACACACCGGGGACTTCATCTGGCATCCCAGCTGAAATGGGTGGCCCGGTGCTGGGGGGTCATCAGCTGGAGGATACAGCTACTACTCACCGCCCATCGGAATTGCCCTGATTACTACACTTGTTCCATCCACACACCAGGATGCCACTGCCCAAATCACTCATATTACAAGTGGCATATTGCTGCTTTAAGAGAAGCTTTTTTCTCAGCAGTGCAACCCCACATTACTCCTTGGCCATACCGCTTCTAGGCATGCCACGAGGTACTGTGGCGTCATCACTGCAGGAGCTGGGCTGCTGGCACGAACTGGTGATACACATAGGAAGACCTCTACTGCGATGATCATCACCGACATTGGCATCCACTTGGAGCAGATCCTACTATACACTTCCATCATATTGTCACTGAGAGTACAAATGGAGCAACAAGAACCTAGCATGCATCTCACAATGCAATACATGCATGTTGGGGGGAAGGTGTCACACTGCTGCATCTCTAACCCAGCTACAACACCACTGGGATACAGACCTGGGCAGACCCTATACCGACAAGGAATCGCAGTGCATTCTGGAGTCCCCTGCACTGGTATCCAATAATGCTGTTTCAGGCTAATACAATATTACGTGTTGCATAGAGCCTACCTCACACCCAAAAAAGATTAACCACTATTTCCAAGCACGGACACAGCCTGCCCCATTGTCATACACTTGACACTGACATGTTCTGGTCCTGCCCATCCCTTTCACACCACTGATTAGATATCACAACACAGCTGACACGATCTACGGGATACAACACCTTACATACCTTGGAGGTGCACCTGTTGGGTCTGCTATGCAACAACAAAAGGTCCAAAGCAGCAATGTGACTCATAGACCAGTGGCTAGTCGAGGCTAAGGCCCTCATTACAACCCTGGCAGTCGGTGATAAAGTGGCGGTAATACCGCCAACAGGCTAGCGGTAAGTACTGCCAAATTATGACCATGGTGGTAAGAACTCAGATAGACAGCTACTTTACCACACCGACCGCCAGGGCAGAAACAACAGCCACCATGGCGGAAGTCAAAGTTCCGCCCCCGTATTAAGACACAGGAAACCGCCTCCTTTTCCAGGGCAGTACCAATGACATCAAAAGCCTGGCGGAAACAGAGCTCAGAAGGGAAAGGACTCACCATTGGAGACACAGGGAACAACCACACTGCCATGGAGCCTAAGCTTCATCTCTTCCCAATGCTCTTCTACGTGCTGCTCCACCACGAACACCAACAACGGCGAAGATGACAACGGTGAGTACAGCCGCCTAGCACACAAGGGAGGGGGTGAGGAAAAAGTGTGTGACACACACACACACAACACACACACCCACCCCCAACACCATAAACACGTGCCCTGTGCTTGGTCCTGGGGAGTGCAAGGCCACAGTCTCTCAAGTGGGTGATCTGCCCACATGCTCTCGAGGGGGCAACATGCCCTGTGCTTGGTCCTGGGAAGTGCAAGGCCACAGTCTCTCAGGTGGGTGATCTGCCCACATACTCTGGAAGTGGCATTGTGCCCTGTGCTCTTGATCCTGGGGAGGCTGGGGTCGGTGGGTGTCTTACCCACTGGTTCTGGAGGGGGCATCGTGCCCTGTGCTCTTGATCCTTGGGAGGCTGGGGTCGGTGGGTGTTTTACCCACTGGTTCTGGAGGGGACATTGTGCCCTGTGCTCTTGATCCTGTGGAGTGCAAGGTCACAGTATCTCAGGTTGGTATGATACCCACTGGATTTGCCAGGGGCAGGCCGCACAGCAGCCCATGGAGGCAGGACTACATACCATCCGCCGGCGGTGATGGCTGCTCAGTGGTGGAAGTGGTGCTGCTGCAGCTGCTGGTGGGGGGAGGCTCTAGCCCACCCCTTGCAGCCTCGGATGGCTGCCCACTGGAGGTGGCGGTGCTGCTGGTAGGGGGAGGCTCCAGCCCATTCCCTGCAGCCTCAGACGGCTGCCCACTGGAGGTGGTGGTGGTGCTGCTGGTGATGGGGGGAAGCACCAGCCCATCCCCTGCAGCCTCAGATGGCTGAACAACCATGGCTGGTGGTGCGGGCTCCGTCTGAGTCCCTGCCCCTGGCTCCTTGCCCTTCCTGGCAGCAGCTGGGGTTGGGTCCTTGCACTTCCTGGCAGCAGCTGGGGCTGGCTCCTTGCCCTTCCTGGCAACAGCTGGGAGTGGCTCCTTGCACTTTCAGGCATCAACTGGGGCTGGCTCCGTGTCCTTCCAGGCAGCAACTGGGGCAGGCACCCTTCCCTTGAGGCTGCCTGGTGCAGGCTCCCTCACCCTCTGCACAGGTGCCCTGGATCTTTTCCCACCACAAGTGGGTGTGGAGATTCCTGGGCCCGTGGACTGGGTGGCTAAGGTGCTTGCCTGGCTTTTTGCCACCCTGGCCAGACGTGGAAAGGAATAGCTGCTTACGGACATTTGGGCGGGAAGAGGAAGAAGGTTTGGGAGTGGAGGAAGAGGGAGTGGTTGTAGGAGATGTCTGCTGATTTTGGGTGCAGGTGCATGGGCTGGATGCTGTTGTGAGGTGGATGGCTGTTGGGTGTCTGAGTGCTTGTGTTTGTGTACTTTAGGAGGCGGGACAGACACAGAGGGAGAGGACACAGGGGACGTGTGTATGGCTGTTGTGGAGGTGTCTGCCAGTGAGGTGTGTGTTCTGCTAGGTGTGGTGGTAATGCTGGTAGTGGATGAGGATGTAGTGCATGCAGGTGTGAGTGTAGATGCAACTGGGAGGGAGGTGGAGGAGGAGGAGGAGTGGGAGACAGTGGAAATAGTGGATGTTGGTATATCTGCATCTGGATGGTGTTTGTGTGAGTGCCTGTGGGATGAAGTGCGGTGCTTGTGTTTGCCTGTGCCACTCTTGTGTGTTGTCTTGTGTGCATGCTCGTCTGCCTGTGTGCTTGGGATAGGTTGGGGCTGAGGGGAATGGGATTGGGAAGAGGAAGTTGGAGGGTGGAAACAGGGACAATGGCTGCCATCAGAGAGGAGGCCAGAGCCTGGATCGATCTCTGTTGGGCCGCCAAGCCATTGTGAATGCCCTCCAGAAATGCATTAGTTTGTTGCCTTTGGGCTGCTAGCCCCTGGATGGCATTCATGATGGTTGACCGCTCTGCAGAGATGGATCTCAGGAGGTCAATAGTTTCCTCACTTAGGGCAGCAGGGCTAATTGGGGCAGGCCTGAGGTGCCTGGTGTGAAGGAGATGCCCGCCCTCTTGGGTGAGCGGGCACGGGCAACTCGATGAGGGGCTGCTGGAAGGGCGGTGCTGGTACAGGGTGGTGGCTGTACCTGTAGCTGGGGTGGTCACAGAGGTGTCCCCCACCTCCAGGGAGCTTCTATCGGAGGAGGTATCAGAGTCTGAACTGTCCCCTCAAGTCTCCGCTGTGGTGCTCCCCTCGCTCTCCGTCCCACTGATGCCCTCAGCATCGGTGGACTCTGCCTCCTGGGTCCTGTGGGATGCAGCTCCCTCCATCGCCAATGCCTCTGCTTCTCTGCCAGATTATGCTAATGCACATAAGGAAAGGGTGACAAAACAAAAAGGGGTGGGAGAGACAAAGGATATACCTTGTCAATGGCTGCACCAACACCACCATTGGTGTACACACCACTCTCACACACAGGGAACAGCCCTACGCACTATGCATTGCATTACCAGTTATTTTGCTAGCCACCAAGCATGGTGAGGGGCACACACCACAAAATGCAGCACACCTGGGACCCACGCAGCCTGACCAGTTGTGGATGCTTACGAGCTAGGTAGCATGATTATCCCTTTAGGACCCTTGCCAATAGGGGACCTACTCTGCAATGTCAGGCCTGGGCTAGGGGCACCCTCTAACACACATCCCCCACCCAGATACCACCTCACCAGGCGTACGTTGTAATGATGGGTACAGTACTCACCCCCTTGTGACTTCTGTGATGCCCTCAAGCGCCCATCCAGCGCATGATAGGCCACCACCAGTATGCGGGCCATCCGGGGGGTCAGGGTTCGACAGGCACCCCTTCCTCATTGGGAGGCCATCCCCAGCTGGGCCTCTGCGGTCTTTCGTGCCCAGCGTCTCAGGTCCTCCCACCGTTTCCAACAGTGGGTGCTCCGCCTGCCGTAGACCCCCAGGGTTTGCACATCCTTGGCGATGGCACGCCATATTCCTTTCTTTTGATGGGCACTGACCTGCAGAGGGAATACACACAGCAAAATAGTTTCAGTCAGACAGTCCTGCCTGTTATACTTATAGCCCACCATACCCCTTCACATCACCATTTGCACACACATGGCCCAGCACACAACCAATACGTCACCCACAGGACATCCACCGACCCCTCTTACACGAGGCCTTCACACACACCACCCCATGCATTCATGCCATTTGCATCGTGCTCACCTGTTGGTCTGGAGGCCCATACAGCAGTGCGTACTGGGGTAGGACCCCATCCACCTGTCACTCCTACTCCGCTGAGGTGAAGGCAGGGGCCCTTTCCCCAGTCACAAGGGCCAGGGTAGGTTCCAGACATAGGTCACAGCAGCACATGCAGTGTAGGTCCTCTCCTGTTGAAGGTCAGGTAGCAAGTGAGGAATCAGATAGAAAATTGCCATCACGTCTGCGGCAGTGCATACCATCACTGCCGGCGTACATCACCATTGGCCACTGTACCCCATACGGCCCAATGTTAACCAATGAGGAGTTGCACAGCGGTTCCCGACTGCCTCCAGTAACAGCGCACAACGTCAGCGGAATTACCTCACTTCCATCTGTCCCTCCATACAGGACAGGCGGATGCCATTTCGGGGAAGGCAGGCCCTTAATAATAAATGCGTCACAGTTCAGATTTGGACATACAGGACGAATCCCATTTACGCCATACAAATTGACATAATGCATTGTACTGTTGTAGCTCCAATGTTCAGTTTGTGACCGGCTCCTCACTCCTTTGTCCCTTAGATTGCTTTCGCTGTGGATGAATAGGAGATGGAGACATACCCCTGTGTACAGACCCCTGGTGGACTTGGCAACAATGGAGGACAGCACATCATCCTCACCTATAGACTTGACAGGGCCACAATCACAGAGCTGTGTGCCCAATTGGAGCCTGACCTGATATCTGCTATCCATCACCCCACTGAGATCCCCCCTCTTGTGCAAGTTCTGTCAGTGCTCCATTTCCTGGCAAGTGGTTCTTTCCAAGTGACAGTGGGCTTGGAAGCAGGAATGTCACAGCCAATGTTCTCAATAGTGCTGACCAGAGTGTTGTCTGCCCTGATTTAACACCTGTGCAGCTACATTGTATTTCCCCAGGTGGAGGATTTGCCCACAGTTAAGGCTGACTTCTATGCATTGGGACATATCCCCAACGTAATTGAGACGATTGCTGGAACTCATATTGCATTTGTGCCCCTGTCACAATGAACAGGTGTACCGAAATCGTAAGAGTTTCCACTCCATGAATTTACAGATGGTGTGCTTGGTGGACCAGTACGTCTCCTATGTCAGTGCTAAGTATCCTTGGTCAATGCATGATGCCTTTATCCTGATGAATAGCAGCATCCCAAATGTCATGGGCCAATTACAGAGGCACAGGGTGTGGCTAATAGGTGAGCCCTGGTTCCCACACAGTAGGTGTTGGTGTATGGGTATGGTGTCGGGCATATGGGACAGTGTGTGGCTAAATGTTGTCCCTCAATATTTGCAGGTGACTCTGGTTACCCCAACCTATCATGGCTGCTGACCCCTGTGAGGAATGCCAGGACAAGGGCAGAAGAATGTTACAATGAGACACATGGGCGAACAAGGAGGATCATTGAACTAACCTTTGGCCTCCTGAAGGTGCCTCCATCTAACAGGTGGATCCCTGTGCTACTCACCTAAGAAGGTCTGCCAGATAATCGTGGCATGCTGCATGTTGCACAAACTTGCCTTGAGACGCCATGTGCCTTTTCTGCACGAGGAAGAGGCTGGAGATGGCCGTGTGGCAGCAGTGGACCCTGTGGACCGTGAGGATGAGGAGGTGGAGGATGAGGATGAGGACAACAGAACAGCAGTGATACGACAATACTTCCAATGACACACAGGTAAGACAGTGTAACTTCACGTTTCATTACAATTATTTGTATACGTTTGGCACTGGCATGCTGTTATTTCCCACTTCTATGCCCTTTGGCAATTCATTTTACAGATGTACTATCGCTCCTGGTGTGATCACTGCAGCCAAATACAGGTCTTTCCTATGTGCACAATTACTGTACAGTTGAATTGCAATGCTTGGACCTGGTTAAGAGAATACATACTTTAAAAATGTTACATACTTGATACTTGTTCTTTTTCCAAGGATGTTTGTTGAAGTGCTAAGGAGAGGGGCAAGCGCAAGGGGATGGGGTGATGATGGAGGAAAGTCCAGGATAGAGTTCCAGTCTATTTGTAGTACAGGTGCATTGTCCATGGGGACACAGGAAGGGGAGCAATGGCAGTTCGAGGTGGACAGAGTGACAGAGTGGGACACAAGGGTGACTATCAGGAGGGTCTCATTTCCTGGCAGGGTTCTTGGCAATAGTATCTGGCTTGTGCCTGGATCACAGGGAACATTTGCAGGGTGGTTCTCCTTCTGCAGGGGGATGGGTGCTGGAGGCCTGTTTGTCCTGTGGCGGGGCCTCCTGTCCACTAGCGGCAGCGGAAGTGGAAGGCAGTTCAGATGTCTGGCTAGTGGCAGGGGCCGCTGTTGTGAGACTGCCTCCCTCATTATGTTGGCCATGTCTGCCAGCACCCCTGCAATGGAGACCAAGGTGGTGTTGATGGTCTGCAAGTCCTCCCTGATCCCCTAGTACTGTTCCTCCTGCAGCCACCTGTTCTCCTGCGCATTGTCCAGGATCTGGCCCATCGTGTCCTGGGAATGTTGGTATGCTCCCAGGACCTCTTGGAGAGTCGGTTCCCTGGGCCTGTCCTCCCCCTGGCGCACAGCACTCGTCCCAGTTTCCCTGTTGTCCTGTGCCTCTGTCCCCTGAACCGTGTGCCCACTGCCACTGACCCCAGGTCCTTGATTGTCTTGGGCATGAGGTGTGCCCTGGGGTCCCTGTAGAAGTGGACACACTGCTGATTGACATGTCCTGGGGACAGAGGTGTGAGTACTCTGGGTGGGTGCTGTGGTGGTGGTTCCAGATGGGGGAGGCTCTGTGGTGGTGTGTGACTGTGCCTGGGTATCTGTAGGTGGCTGGCCTGGCTTGTAGTGGGTACCAGAGGTACTTACACCCTGTGCCAGGTCCAGTTATCCCTTATTAGTGTAGAAGAGGTGTTTCTAGCAGCTTAGGCTGATAGAAGGTAGCTATGGCAAAGCAGCTTAGGCTGAACTAGGAGACATGTAAAGCTCCTACTATACCACTGGTGTCATATGCACAATATCATAAGAAAACACAATACACAGAAGTACTAAAAATAAAGGTACTTTATTTTTATGACAATATGCCAAAAGTATCTCAGTGAGTACCCTCAGTATGAGGATAAGGTATATACACAAGATATATGTACACAAACCAAAATGATGCAGGTAATAGCAAGAAAAGTAATGCAAGCAGTGTAAAATTACAGTAGATTGCAATAGGAGCACATAGGTATTGGGGCAACACAAACCATATACTCCAAAAGTGGAATGCGAACCACGAATGGACCCCAAACCTATGTGAGCTTGTAGAGGGTCGCTGGGACTGTAAGAAAACAATGAGGGTTAAAAAAATAGCCCACCCCAAGACCCTGAAAGGTAGGTGTAAAGTGCACCTACTACCCCCAGAGAGCACAGAAGTCGTGATATGGGGTTTCTGCAGGAAGAACAAACACCAGCAATGCAACAACAGTGGATTTCTGGACCTGAGTACCTGTAAGACAAGGGGACCAAGTCCAATAGTCACGACAGTGTAGAGAGTGGGCAGGAGCCCAGGAAATGCCAGCTGAGGGTGCAAGGAAGCTGCCACCTGTTGGAAGAAGCTTGGAGTTCTGCAAGAAAGAAGAGAGCTAGGAACTTCTCCTTTGGAGGATGGGTGTCCCACGTCGCGATGAAGCTTGCAGAGGTGTTCCCATGCAGAAAGACCGCAAACAAGGCTTGCTAGCTGCAAGGGTTGCGGAAGAGGTTTTTGGGTGCTGCTGTAGCCTAGGAGGGACCAGGATGTTGTCACTTGGAGGAGGAGACAGAGAGGGTGCCCAGCAAGTCAGGGAGCCCTCACAGAAGCAGGCAGCACCCGCAGAAGTACCTGAACAGGCACTTGGAAGGAAAGTGAACCGGAGTCCACCCGAAGTCACAAAAGGGAGTCCCACGATGCCGGAGGACAACTCAGAAGGTTGTGCACTGCAGGAAGGAGTGTCGGGGACCCAGGCTTGGCTGTGCATGAAGAAAATCCTGGAAGAGTGCACAGGAGCCAGAGCAGCTGCAAATAACGCGGTACCCAGCAATGCAGTCTAGCGTGGGGAGGCAAAGACTTACCTCCACCAAACTTGGACTGAAGAGTCACTGGACTGTGGGAGTCACTTGGACAGAGTTGCTGAGTTCCAGGGACCACGCTCATCGTGCTGAGAGGGGACCCAGAGGACCAGTGATGCAGTCTTTTGGTTCCTGCGGTTGCAGGGGGAAGATTCTGTCGACCCACAGGAGATTTCTTCAGAGCTCCTGGTGCAGAGAGGAGGCAGGCTAACCCCAGAGCATGCACCACCTGGAAACAGTCAGGAAAGCCGGCAGGATGAGGCGATACAAGGTTGCTAGTAGTCGTCTTGCTACTTTGTTGCGGTTTTACAGGCGTCCTGAGCAGTCAGCGGTTGATCCTTTGGTAGAAAGTGAAGAGGGAGATGCAGAGGAACTCTGTTGAGCTCTTGCATTCATTATCTGGTGAGATCCCCAAAGCAGATACCCTAAATAGCCAGAAAAGGAGGTTTGGATACCCAGGAAGGTAAGAGCCTATCAGAAGGAGCCTCTGACGTCACCTGTTGGCACTGGCCACTCAGAGCAGTCCAGTGTGCCACAAACACCTCTGTTTCCAAGATGGCAGAGGTCTGGGACACACTGGAGGAGCTCTGGGCACATCCCCTGGGTGGTGCAGGTCAGGGGAGTGGTCACTCCCCTTTCCTTTGTCCAGTTTCGTGCCAGAGCAGGGCTGGGGGATCCCTGAACTGGTGTAGACTGGCTTATGCAGAGATGCCCATCAAAGCATTTCCAGAGGCTGGGGGAGGCCACTCCTCCCCAGCCCTCACACCTATTTCCAAAGGGAGAGGGTGTTACACCCTCTCTCAGAGGAAGTCCTTTGTTCTGCCTTCCTGGGCCACGGCTGCCTGGACCCCAGGAGGGCAGAAACCTGTCTGAGGGGTTGGCAGCAGCAGCAACTGCAGTGGAGACCCCGGAAAGGCAGTTTGGCAGTACCCGGGTACTATGCTAGAGACCCGGAGGATCATGGAATTGTCTCCCCAATGCCAGAATGGCATTGGGGTGACAATTCCATGATCTTAGACATGTTACATGGCTATGTTCGGAGTTACCATTGTGACGCTGTACATAGGTAATGACCTATGTACAGTGCACGCTTGTAATGATGTCCCCGCACTCACAAAGTCCGGGGAATTTGCCCTGAACGATGTGGGGACATCTTGGCTAGTGCCAGGGTGCCCACACACTAAGTAACTTGGCACCCAACCTTCACCAGGTGAAGGTTAGACATATAGGTGACTTATAAGTTACTTAAGTGCAGTGGTAAATGGCTGTGAAATAACGTGGACGTTATTTCACGCAGGCTGCAGTGGCAGGCCTGTGTAAGATTTGTCAGCGCTCCCTATGGGTGGCAAAAGAAATGCTGCAGCCCATAGGGATGTCCTGGAACCCCAATACCCTGGGTACCTCAGTACCATATACTAGGGAATTATATGGGTGTACCAGTATGCCAATGTGAATTGGTAAGTTTAGTCACTAGCCTGTTAGTGACAAATTTGGAAAGCAGAGAGAGCATAACCACTGAGGTTCTGGTTAGCAGAGCCTCAGTGAGACAGTTAGGCATCACACAGGGAACACATGCAGGGCACATACTTATGAGCACTGGGGCCCTACCTGGCAGGGTCCCAGTGACACATAGAGTAAAACAACATATATACAGTGAAATATGGGAGTAACATGCCAGGCAAGATGGTACTTTCCTACAGTATCCGACTATCCAGATGTCCCTGATGGGTCAGGTTGGTCATACAGATCCAGGCAACCAAAGTTGCTGTCATCGCTGTGGGCCTCTACATTTGGGGGACTGGATAGTGCTGGCACCTCTTCTCTGGTAACATTGGCTGGGATACCTGTGGGGATGTAAATGCTGTGCTATTGTTTCTGTGAGTGACATATTGTGCATCAGTGGGTTGCCCTATTTAGTTGTATTTGCCCTGGCAGCTTTCACTTGTGTAAGTTGGTATGTGGTGGGCTAGCTGATTCTCTCTAGTGTGCATGCTTTAGTGATTGGTGTCCATGCAGGGCTGTGAGTGGTGTCCATGCATTGGTATGGCATGCAGGGCTTGGCATTGGGATGAGTGAGATGTGATGGTGGGGGGTGTGGGAGGTGGTGGAGTGATGGGAGTGAGGGTGTGGGGGAGAGTGGGGGTATGTAATGGCATGCAGGTAGGGGGGTAGTAGTAGTATAGAGTTGACTTACCAGAGTCCAGTCTTCCTCCTACTCCAGCCAGGCCTTCAGGATGCATGATTGCCGAGACTTGCTCCTCCCATGTTGTTAGTTGTGGGGGAGGAGGTGAGGGTCCACTGCCAGTCCTCTGTACAGCGAGTTGCTGTCTTACTGTTATGGAATGTACCTTCCCCCGTAGGTCGTTCCACCTCTTCCTGATGTCATCCCTGGTTCTCGGGTGCTGTCCCACGGCATTGAACCTGTCCACGATTCTCCGCCATAGCTCCATCTTCCTTGCAATGGATATCTGCTGCACCTGTGCTCCAAATAGCTGTGGCTCTACCCTGATGATTTCCTCCACCATGACACTTAGCTCGTCCTCTGAGAATGGGGGGTGTCTTTGTGGTGCCATGGTTGTTGTGTAAGGTGTGTATGTGAGGGTGTGTAGGGTAATGTGTTGGGGTGTGTGATGTGGGGTGCATGAGTGGTGTATAGGTGTGAGTTGTATGTGGCTCTGGTTGTGTGAGTGCTCTTGCTGTCTCTCTCTGTTGGCAATTATTTGTAGTCGTAAAGGGTTGTGGGGGTGTTGGTGTGTGTTTTATAGTAGTGTGGGTGTGTTGGTGTGGTGTGTGTATGGGTGTCAGGTTTGTGTCATTTAAATTGTCCAATGTGGTGTTGTTTTGTATGTTTTTGTGTATTTTGAGCGCAGCGGTATGTACTGCCAATGGTTTACCACGGTTGATTGACCGCCATGGTGATTCGGGGGTCATAATGTGATGGGCGTTGTTCTGTTGGCATAACGGTGTGGGTTTTGATACCCCCAGTTTACCACTGACCTTTGGTGTGGCGGACTTGTGTGTGTGGCTGAATAGTGACAGATTGGTGTGTGTGTGTCATGATATGGTGAACGGATATCCGCTGTGGTGGCGGTATGTTGGCGGCAGTCAGCATGGCGGTAAGTGGGGTTTACCGCCAATGTCATAATGAGGGCCTAAGTGCCAAATCACACATAAGTGGAAATCAACTACCCCTCCCACAGTCACCAGCTTAGCTATTTCCATGGCGGCCTGGGCACAAGCAGGAAGCATGGCACTATATTGTGAAGATACCAAAGGCTTAAATACCCAATAGTAACTTCTTGGGACAGGCTCCTGACAGACCTACATGCCACATACACAAAACAGGTAGTGGCCCTTATGAGGACCTTGTGATGGATCATTAGTGATACTAAGCTGGGGCCACAGCATGGCACAATAATCAAGGTGCATCCCTCCCAACATACACACATTGCTGCGCGCGATTGTGGAGTTGACTGGTTATTTCTGCCATGGGAAGACTGGTGCAGGCTGAGTTCGAGTCGATCTGTTGTACATGTTTTACTGTTCTTAATATTGGAAGGTTATGTATAAATGCAAAACGCCTTCTCATGGATAAACCAGACCACAGTTATGCTTGCTCGAAGGCGCCAGAATTTGTTTTCACGTAAAATTGTTTTCTGTACTCATCTGACACTTCAAGATAGTCTAGGATGGTATATGCAATTTATATCTGACGTAGACTTTAAATTCTGCAATATTATCTTGTAAAACCTGACAAAATGCAAATAAAATGAGTGAAAAAAAACAACTTACTGTTGAGAATGGTCAAGGTAATCGCTGGGCATGTTTCAGGACTTCACCCTTACAGTCCAAACCTCTACAAGTACAGCAAGCTGATTTAAGAGTCTATAAAGCCACCTTGAAAGAAAACGGGTAACAATATCAACATACAGGAGAATCTTGATTCTGTGTCAAATATCCAATGAACAGCTGAGAATGAGACCTTTGTGGAAATTAAAGAGGAAGTTCAACAAACATTGACTTGGTCAATCACAAAATTACCTCAAATTAATTTTTGTTGGAGGTAGACGCCACAATGTCTCCATTCTCGAATTCTGAACTCACTCTAAATGCAGAGGTCAAAGGTCTCTATCTATCCATCAATGTATTCAACTATGCAGATAGCTGGCACTGGCCTGAATGGCAATGGAAGCCATTTACAATTGGGAACATTCATAGTGGCTCAACCTGTGCTTTAAATAGTAGAGGCTTTTGGGTTCCCGAGGTGTGGAGGTTAAGGGTATCATGTAAGGGTGGCATGTGCTCACCTTCTGGAGGATTCCTGATCCAAGACAGCCAGGTCCTTCGAAGCGGTGTCACCTGCTTCCTCTTGTAGCTATGAGAGTGCCCACATTTAAAACATTGTCTCGAGGCTTGGTTACTACATTGCTACTAATGTAGCCATTTGACTACAGGTCTCTGTTGGTTTCCTTGAACTCTCGCCTATGACCTGATACAGCACGCATTCACTCACTTACACATCCACCTTGTTAGGGGGGGATTATCTATCTATCTATCTATCTATCTATCTATCTATCTATCTATCTATCTATCTACCCATCGTCTGTTTCAATAAAATGCAGTATTAATTGGTGCCTACCACCCAATTAAATGTCATCATTAAAAATATTAACAAAACGTGATTTATGAGTAGAGGTAAAGTCCACCCAGCTCCAGTTGTCAGCTTAGATGCATCTGCCAGACCGTGCTCAGGTGTCCTTGTGCAGACAGCTCGGCACACATTGACAAGAAAACAGATTTTATGACCACAACTGAATTATTGCTACGGGCCATTAATCATGCAGCGTCTTCATGAGATATATTGCAGGGACGCCTTTCAATAGTGAGGTGTCTAATTGTTAGGGCAATATGTAGTAAAACATTTTACAGCGATAAAACATTTACACTTCCTATAATATAACAAGCATATTATACAGGTATATACACAATGACGGGTCTGTCATCAGCATTGCTTTTCTAAAGCTAGGCCAGGCACTGATGTGTACATTGTTCCCTTGCTTGAGGCCGTTTATTTTATTGTACCTTTCTTTTACAAATGTACTCTTTGGGTCCGATAAGCATTTCCACTACTACACCAATTGCCAACGTCCTCATACCCGACAGACCTGCTTAGATTTTGTATACTGATTTTATACATGGAAATGGCTTCTCCATTGCTAATATACTAATATTAATATCCGTGATACGTGCGACTATGTTATGTTATGATGGCTTGTACCCTCGCAGTAAACTCTAATTTCACCCGTGTGTTTAATATATTCACTCTAATATTGTTTTTTTTTTCATCCAAGCGTTCTCACTCAAAAGGTACTGTGGCCCTGATTCTGACTATGGCGGGCGGCGGAGGCCGCCCGCCATAGTCCCGCCGACAAATGACCGCACTGCGGTCAAAAGACCGCGGTGGCCATTCTTACATTTCCGCTGGGCCGGCGGGCGCTCTCCAAAAGAGCGCCCGCCGGCCCAGCGGAAATGCCCCTGCAACGAGGATGCCGGCTCCGAATGGAGCCGGCGGAGTTGCAGGGGTGCGACGGGTGCAGTGGCACCCGTCGCGTATTTCAGTGTCTGCATGGCAGACACTGAAATACTTTGTGGGGCCCTCTTACGGGGGCCCCTGCAGTGCCCATGCCAGTGGGCATGGGCACTGCAGGGCCCCCCAGGGGCCCCGCGGCACCCCCTACCGCCATCCTGTTCCTGGCGGGAGACCCGCCAGGAACAGGATGGCGGTAGGGGGTGTCAGAATCCCCATGGCGGCGGAGCGCGCTCCGCCGCCATGGAGGATTCTGTAGGGCAGTGGTAAACCGGCGGGAGACCGCCGGTTTACCCTTTCTGGCCGCGGCTGAACCGCCGCGGTCAGAATGCCCTTGGGAGCACCGACAGCCTATTGGCGGTGCTCCCGTGGTCGATGACCCTGGCGGTCACCGGCCGCCAGGGTCAGAATGACCCCCTGTATTCTCTATTGCTCCAACGTGTGCACCCCTTGCATTGACTTGACAAGATATGTGACGCTTTTACCATACTACTGCTATGTTGCTCTTGTGCAATAAAATTTACAATGTTTTCAGCTCATATTATTCTAGAACCCAGCTGATATCACTGCAGTGCATATTCAGTAAAGTAACACTTCCCTCGGAGCTGTACTTCCTAAAATACTCACCATCTCAGCCACAACGTGCATGCTGTCCTTATCCAAGGTTACCGTGCACATTCCTTGAAAGAATTTCAAGTTTTATATTTTAACCATATTTTCAGAACTTTAATAAAATCATTTTACTAGTGGAAATTTTTACATTTATATACTTTGTTTATGTAAAATTTCCTTTTGTGACATTGGATATCAAATTTTAACGTGTTCTTTCTTCACAGTTCATTTCTTCTCTTCCGTTGCCTCAATCCTTGAAATACGTGTAAGAAAGATTACAGCTTGAGCGGTGTACCACTTGAGTTTGTCTCCCAGTCAGCACCTCAGAGCTTTGGTGTCACGAGCCGCCTGCAAAACCGCAACAAAGTAGCAAGACGACTACCAGCAACATTGTAGCGCCTCATCCTGCTGGCTTTCTTGACTGTTTCCTGGTGGTGCATGCTCTGAGGGCTGTCTGCCTTCACCCTGCACTGGAAGCCAAGAAGAACTCTCCCGTGGGTTGACTGAATCTTCCCCCTGCCAACGCAGGCACCAAACTTCTGCATCACCAGTCCACTGGGTCCCCTCTCATCCTGACGAGCGTGGTCCCTAGAACACAGGAGCTGGGTCCAAGTGTCTCCCACAGTCCAGTGGCCCTTCTGTCCAAATTTGGTGGAGGTAAGTCCTTGCCTCCCCACGCCAGACAGTAATCCTGTGTACTGCATGATTTGCAGCTGCTCCGGCTTCTGTGCACTTTTCCAAGGATTCCTTTGTGTACAGCCTAGCCTGGGTCCCCAGCACTCTGTCCTGCATTGCCCAACTCGCTGAGTTGGACTCTGACATTGTGGCACCCTCCTTTGTGACTCTGAGTTGACTGCTGTGATCAGATCTTCTAAGTGCCTGTTCCGGTTCTTCTGCGGGTGCAGCCTGCTTCTGCGGGGACTCTCTGAGTTGCAGAGTGTCCCCTCTGTCTCCTCCTCCAAGGTGCGACATCCTGGTCCTTCCTGGTCCCCAGCAGCACCCAAAAACCTTAATTGTGACTATTGCAGCTAGCAAGGCTTGTTTGCAATATTTCTGCCTGTGAACACTTCTGCAACATCCAGCACGCCGTGTGACATCTTCCATCCAAAGGAAAAGTTCCTAGCCCATTTCGTTGTTGCAGAATCTTTGGCTTCTTCCACCCTGAGGAGGCCCTTTTTCACCTTCATCTGGGGTTTAGTGGGCTCCTGCCCCCTCGGACACTTTCGTGACTCTTAAACTTGGTTCCCTTCCTTTACAGGTCCTCAGGTCCAGAAATCCGTCTTCAGTGATTTGCTGGTGCTTGTGGTTCTTGCAGAATCCCCTATCAAAACTATTGTGTCTTTCTGGGGTAGTAGGGTAACTTTATTCCTACTTTTCAGGGTCTTGAGGTGGGGTATTTTGGACACCCTTACTGTTTTCTCACAGTCCCAGCAGCCCTCTACAATCTCCCATAGGTCTGGGGTCCATTCGTGATTCGCATTCCACTTTTAGAGTGTATGGTTTGTGTTGCCCCTAGACCTATGTCTACCTATTTCATCCTATTGTGATTCTACATTGTTTGCTCTACTTTGCTTACTGTTATTTACCTGTTTTGGGTTTGTGTACATATAATATGTGTATATTACTTACCTCCTAAGTGAGGGTATCCTCTGAGATACTTTTGGCATATTGTCACTAAAATAAAGTACCTTTATTTTTAGTAACTCTGAGTATTGTGTTTTCTTATGATATTGTGCTATATTATATAAGTGGTATAGTAGGAGCTTTGCATGTCTCCTAGTTCAGCCTAAGCTGCTTTGCCATAGCTACCTCTATCAGCCTAAGCTGCTAGAAACACCTCTATTCTACTAATAAAGGATAACTGGACCTGGCACAAGGTGTAAGTACCACAAGGTACCCACTATAGGCCAGGCCAGCCTCCTACATTGGTGGTGCAGCGGTGGGATAAGTACTTGTAAATGCTTTACCACTTTGTCATTTGGTGCTTTTCATAAGAAAATCTTATACCAAATAGTTCAGTATATGTACATTTAACCAAAACAGTTTACTTTTCTGCTCTAAAACTTTGTACTAAGTTTCTGAAAAGTTCTGAAAACTTTTAAAAGTTTTCCAAAAGTTTGAAAAAGCTTTTCTCTGTGCTTTCTAAAGTTCTAAAACTTTTTCTCTCACTGTCCTTAAACCTTTTACTATCATGTCTTTAGTAGAGGTCACTCCCAAAGTTGTTCAGGCAACTTATGAGAGTTTAAACTACAAAGGTTTGAGGGGTCTCTGCCTGGACAGAGGTTTAAGCATAGGGAAGAATCCAACAAAAGAGTTTCTCTTTACCCTTCTCTTACAGGATGACCAGAACCACTCTGGCCCATCTCAGGAAAGAGAGGAAAGGGGGGCAGCTTCCCAGTCAGACTCAGAGGAGGTCCCTGAAGATGCTGGGGAGGTTTTTTGCAAAGTCCTGCCCCCTAGCAGGCCACCTATTGACACTGGTAGTGTTGGAGGGTCACATAATAGTAGGGCATCTTTCACTCCTAAAGACCAGGTTACTAGGGTCCAGCCAGTTAGGGACATGTCTCTCTCTGCCAATTCCCAAATCTCCTCTGAGTCCAAACGTTCCCAAGCCTCCCACCCTGAGGATAACTTAATGGAAAAGGAACTCAGAAAGCTGAGGTTGGAAGAGACCAGACTGAAGCTTAAACAACAGCAGCTGGCCTTAGACAGGGAATCCCTAGACATAGAGAGGGAAAGACAGAGATTGGGGTTAGTTCCCCATGGTGGCAGCAGCAGTGTTTCAGATAGTAATCCTGATAGAGAGCAAGATTCCAGAAACCTGCATAAGATAGTCCCCTCTTACAAGGAGGGGGATGACATTAACAAGTAGTTTGCTGCACTTGAGAGGGCCTGTATGGTACAGTTGGTCCCTCAAAGGCAGTGGACTGCTACCTTGTGACTATCTTTCATTGGAAAGGTTAGGGATAGGCTCCTTATTGTCAGAGAAAGTGATGCCAATAATTACAAAGTTGTGAAGGATGCACTCT
This sequence comes from Pleurodeles waltl, assembly GCF_031143425.1. Lineage (NCBI taxonomy): Eukaryota > Metazoa > Chordata > Amphibia > Caudata > Salamandridae > Pleurodeles > Pleurodeles waltl. The sequence continues at coordinate 1,829,474,138 of NC_090440.1, read as the reverse complement.
TGGATGGATTTGGCTTAACCACTGAACAATACAGGATTAAGTTCAGAGACAACAGAAAAGAGTCCTCTCAAGACTGGACATATTTTGTTGACTGTTCAGTGAAGGCCTTGGAGGGTTGGTTACATGGCAGTAAATTTTCTGACTATGAAAGCCTGTATAATCTTATCCTGAGAGAGCATATTCTTAACAATTGTGTGTCTGATTTGTTGCACCAGTACTTGGTAGGCTCAGATCTGACCTCTCCCCGAGAATTGGGAAAGAATGCAGACAAATGGGTCAGAACAAGTGCGAACAGAAAAGTTAATACAGGAGGTGACAAGGATGGCAAGAAGAAAGATGGTGAGAAATCTCAGGATAAGCATGGGGATAAAGGTAAAACTAGGGATCCTTCTTCAAATCCTAAACACTCTTTAAGGGGTGGGGATAAGTCAACTTCTTCCTCTTCTTCACAACCCACACACATTAAAAAGCCTTGGTGCTATGTGTGTAAAAATAAAGGCCATAGGCCAGAGTATAAGTCCTGCCCCGGTAAACCCCCTGAGCCTACCACCACTAATACATCAAACTCTAGTGCCCGTAGCAGTAGTGGTAATAGTGGTGGGACTGCTGGCAACAGTCAAATTAAGGGTGTAGTTGGGTTCACTTATGTGTCCATCATAGAAACTGGGGTAGTCAGTCCCAAGACAGTTTCTGTCACACTTAGTGGCATTGGCCTTGCCACACTGGCTGCTTGTTCCCTTACAATGGATAAGTATAGGTAGACAGTTTCCATAAATGGTGTTGAGGCTCAGGCCTACAGGGACACAGGTGCCAGATTCACTTTGGTGACTGAACACCTAGTGTCTCCTACACAACACAACACATCATTGGACAACAGTACAAGATTATTGATGTCCATAACTCCACTAAGTTTCTTCCCTTAGCTATAGTTCAGTTTAGTTGGGGTGGAGTTACTGGCCCTAAGCAGGTGGTAGTATCACCTAGCTTACCTGTAGACTGTCTCTTAGGTAATGACCTAGAGGCCTCAGGTTGGGCTGAGGTAGAGTTTAATACCCATGCAGCCATGCTGGGTATCCCTGAGGAATTGCTTCCTCTCATTTCAGCTGAAATGAAAAAGCAAAGGAGAGAAAAAGGCCTGAAAACTCAGGATCCTTCACCAACAACAGGTAAAAAGGGCATCAACTTATTCCATACCCACCCTGCCATTCAGGGACATTACACTACACAAGATCTAGGAGGCTAGCCTTGCACTCACCTTGAGTAAGACTACTGGCCCAGATGGGCTGCAACCTAAGTTTTATAAAACATACGCCCGCTGTTAGCCCCTCGATTAAAGACACTGTATGATGAAGCACTGACACCACCCACCTACACTATCAGAGGCCCTCCTTACAGCAACCCAGTCCCAACAGAGACCCGGAGTAGCTAACTTCCAGAGACCAATGGCCCTTCTCAATGCTGATTACAAAACACTGGCATAAATACTGGCTGACACACTAGCCCGATAGTTCCACAGCTGGTGCACCCTGACCTTAATGGGTTTGCACCAACCAGAAATACATCCCTAAATTTACTATGGTTCTTCGTATTCCTTGAATACACTCCGCTCACATGGCCGCAGTCCGGATGCTTGGTACTTGACCTAGAAAAGGCCTTTGACTCCTTAGAATAGAATTATCTATTTGAGGTGCTCTTTCGTCTGGATTCCTATTTTCTCTGATTAATCAAGCTACTATACACTAGCCCAATAGCCATGTTTAAGACTGGAAGGTTCCTATCAGACCCAACACCCATTCATAGGGGCACCTGACAGGACAGCCCGCTGTCCCCACTGCTGTTCTCCTTAGCAATGGAACAATTAGTTCCTGAGAACATGACCGTCAGTAGGGGATTCCTCTGAGAGATGGGCCACATACTGTCACTGCATGCAGATGATATGTTTTTATACCTGTGTGATATTAACGACGTCCCAACCACCATGGAACCCATAATGGACAGGTTTGCTATGGTCTCTGGACTGAAGGTCAACTGGGCCAAATCATGCTCCTTCAGTTTCTAGCCACCAGACCCTGCCCTACAAATTACCAGAATAACCCTACTGTGGCAGCCCGCTAAGTTCCACTATTTTGGCATACACATATACCATACCCCTGCCGATCTTATGGATGGTAACCTGACCCAAACTGTGACCTCCATACAAGCGCAGATGGTGTTCTGGCAGACCCTGCCCCTTTCTGTAGCTGGTCACATGGCACTCACTAATATGGTGGTGCTGCTGGGTCTCCTATATTAATTTGCCAACTTGGCCCTGTATGTTACCACACCCTTTTTCCCATCTCTTTAACAACACACCGGGGACTTCATCTGGCATCCCAGCTGAAATGGGTGGCCCGGTGCTGGGGGGTCATCAGCTGGAGGATACAGCTACTACTCACCGCCCATCGGAATTGCCCTGATTACTACACTTGTTCCATCCACACACCAGGATGCCACTGCCCAAATCACTCATATTACAAGTGGCATATTGCTGCTTTAAGAGAAGCTTTTTTCTCAGCAGTGCAACCCCACATTACTCCTTGGCCATACCGCTTCTAGGCATGCCACGAGGTACTGTGGCGTCATCACTGCAGGAGCTGGGCCGCTGGCACGAACTGGTGATACACATAGGAAGACCTCTACTGCGATGATCATCACCGACATTGGCATCCACTTGGAGCAGATCCTACTATACACTTCCATCATATTGTCACTGAGAGTACAAATGGAGCAACAAGAACCTAGCATGCATCTCACAATGCAATACATGCATGTTAGGGGGGAAGGTGTCACACTGCTGCATCTCTAACCCAGCTACAACACCACTGGGATACAGACCTGGGCAGACCCTATACCGACAAGGAATCGCAGTGCATTCTGGAGTCCCCTGCACTGGTATCCAATAATGCTGTTTCAGGCTAATACAATATTACGTGTTGCATAGAGCCTACCTCACACCCAAAAAAGATTAACCACTATTTCCAAGCACGGACACAGCCTGCCCCATTGTCATACACTTGACACTGACATGTTCTGGTCCTGCCCATCCCTTTCACACCACTGATTAGATATCACAACACAGCTGACACGATCTACGGGATACAACACCTTACATACCTTGGAGGTGCACCTGTTGGGTCTGCTATGCAACAACAAAAGGTCCAAAGCAGCAATGTGACTCATAGACCAGTGGCTAGTCGAGGCTAAGGCCCTCATTACAACCCTGGCAGTCGGTGATAAAGTGGCGGTAATACCGCCAACAGGCTAGCGGTAAGTACTGCCAAATTATGACCATGGTGGTAAGAACTCAGATAGACAGCCACTTTACCACACCGACCGCCAGGGCAGAAACAACAGCCACCATGGCGGTAGCTGCCTGCAGCCAGGCGGAAGTCAAAGTTCCGCCCCCGTATTAAGACACAGGAAACCGCCTCCTTTTCCAGGGCGGTACCAATGACATCAAAAGCCTGGCGGAAACAGAGCTCAGAAGGGAAAGGACTCACCATTGGAGACACAGGGAACAACCACACTGCCATGGAGCCTAAGCTTCATGTCTTCCCAATGCTCTTCTACGTGCTGCTCCACCACGAACACCAACAACGGCGAAGATGACAACGGTGAGTACAGCCGCCTAGCACACAAGGGAGGGGGTGAGGAAAAAGTGTGTGACACACACAAACACAACACACACCCCCACCCCCAACACCATAAACACGTGCCCTGTGCTTGGTCCTGGGGAGTGCAAGGCCACAGTCTCTCAAGTGGGTGATCTGCCCACATGCTCTGGAGGGGGCAACATGCCCTGTGCTTGGTCCTGGGAAGTGCAAGGTCACAGTCTCTCAGGTGGGTGATCTGCCCACATGCTCTGGAAGTGGCATTGTGCCCTGTGCTCTTGATCCTGGGGAGGCTGGGGTCGGTGGATGTCTTACCCACTGGTTCTGGAGGGGGCATCGTGCCCTGTGCTCTTGATCCTTGGGAGGCTGGGGTCGGTGGGTGTTTTACCCACTGGTTCTGGAGGGGACATTGTGCCCTGTGCTCTTGATCCTGTGGAGTGCAAGGTCACAGTATCTCAGGTTGGTATGATACCCACTGGATTTGCCAGGGGCAGGCCGCACAGCAGCCCATGGAGGCAGGACTACATGCCATCCGCCGGCGGTGACGGCTGCTCAGTGGTGGAAGTGGTGCTGCTGCAGCTGCTGGTGGGGGGAGGCTCTAGCCCACCCCTTGCAGCCTCGGATGGCTGCCCACTGGAGGTGGCGGTGCTGCTGGTAGGGGGAGGCTCCAGCCCATCCCCTGCAGCCTCAGACGGCTGCCCACTGGAGGTGGTGGTGGTGCTGCAGGTGATGGGGGGAAGCACCAGCCCATCCCCTGCAGCCTCAGATGGCTGAACAACCATGGCTGGTGGTGCGGGCTCCGTCTGAGTCCCTGCCCCTGGCTCCTTGCCCTTCCTGGAAGCAGCTGGGGTTGGGTCCTTGCCCTTCCTGGCAGCAGCTGGGGCTGGCTCCTTGCCCTTCCTGGCAACAGCTGGGAGTGGCTCCTTGCACTTTCAGGCATCAACTGGGGCTGGCTCCTTGTCCTTCCAGGCAGCAACTGGGGCAGGCACCCTTCCCTTGAGGCTGCCTGGTGCAGGCTCCCTCACCCTCTGCACAGGTGCCCTGGATCTTTTCCCACCACAAGTGGGTGTGGAGATTCCTGGGCCCGTGGACTGGGTGGCTAAGGTGCTTGCCTGGCTTTTTGCCACCCTGGCCAGACGTGGAAAGGAATAGCTGCTTACGGACATTTGGGCGGGAAGAGGAAGAAGGTTTGGGAGTGGAGGAAGAGGGAGTGGTTGTAGGAGATGTCTGCTGATTTTGGGTGCAGGTGCATGGGCTGGATGCTGTTGTGAGGTGGATGGCTGTTGGGTGTCTGAGTGCTTGTGTTTGTGTACTTTAGGAGGGGGGACAGACACAGAGGGAGAGGACACAGGGGACGTGTGTATGGCTGTTGTGGAGGTGTCTGCCAGTGAGGTGTGTGTTCTGCTAGGTGTGGTGGTAATGCTGGCAGTGGATGAGGATGTAGTGCATGCAGGTGTGAGTGTAGATGCAACTGGGATGGAGGTGGAGGAGGAGGAGGAGTGGGAGACAGTGGAAATAGTGGATGTTGGTATATCTGCATCTGGATGGTGTTTGTGTGAGTGCCTGTGGGATGAAGTGCGGTGCTTGTGTTTGCCTGTGCCACTCTTGTGTGTTGTCTTGTGTGCATGCTCGTCTGCCTGTGTGCTTGGGATGGGTTGGGGCTGAGGGGAATGGGATTGGGAAGAGGAAGTTGGAGGGTGGAAACAGGGACAATGGCTGACATCAGAGAGGAGGCCAGAGCCTGGATCGATCTCTGTTGGGCCGCCAAGCCATTGTGAATGCCCTCCAGAAATGCATTAGTTTGTTGCCTTTGGGCTGCTAGCCCCTGGATGGCATTCATGATGGTTGACCGCTCTGCAGAGATGGATCTCAGGAGGTCAATAGTTTCCTCACTTAGGGCAGCAGGGCTAATTGGGGCAGGCCTGAGGTGCCTGGTGTGAAGGAGATGCCCGCCCTCTTGGGTGAGCAGGCATGGGCAACTCGATGAGGGGCTGCTGGAAGGGCGGTGCTGGTACAGGGTGGTGGCTGTACCTGTAGCTGGGGTGGTCACAGAGGTGTCCCCCACCGCCAGGGAGCTTCTATCGGAGGAGGTATCAGAGTCTGAACGGTCCCCTCCAGTCTCCGCTGTGGTGCTCCCCTCGCCCTCCGTCCCACTGATGCCCTCAGCATCGGTGGACTCTGCCTCCTGGGTCCTGTGGGATGCAGCTCCCTCCATCGCCAATGCCTCTGCTTCTCTGCCAGATTATGCTAATGCACATAAGGAAAGGGTGACAAAACAAAAAGGGGTGGGAGAGACAAAGGATATACCTTGCCAATGGCTGCACCAACACCACCGTTGGTGTACACACTACTCTCACACACAGGGAACAGCCCTACGCACTATGCATTGCACTACCAGTTATTTTGCTAGCCACCAAGCATGGTGAGGGGCACACACCACAAAATGCAGCATACCTGGGACCCACGCAGCCTGACCAGTTGTGGATGCTTACGAGCTAGGTAGCATGATTATCCCTTTAGGACCCTTACCAATAGGGGACCTACTCTGCAATGTCAGGCCTGGGCTAGGGGCACCCTCTAACACACATCCCCCACCCAGATACCACCTCACCAGGCGTACGTTGTAATGATGGGTACAGTACTCATCCCCTTGTGACTTCTGTGATGCCCTCAAGCGCCCATCCAGCGCATGATAGGCCACCACCAGTATGCGGGCCATCAGGGGGGTCAGGGTTCGACAGGCACCCCTTCCTCATTGGGAGGCCATCCCCAGCTGGGCCTCTGCGGTCTTCCGTGCCCAGCATCTCAGGTCCTCCCACCGTTTCCAACAGTGGGTGCTCCGCCTGCCGTAGACCCCCAGGGTTTGCACATCCTTGGCGATGGCACGCCATATTCCTTTCTTTTGATGGGCACTGACCTGCAGAGGGAATACACACAGCAAAATAGTTTCAGTCAGACAGTCCTGCCTGTTATACTTATAGCCCACCATACCCCTTCACATCACCATTTGCACACACATGGCCCAGCACACAACCAATACGTCACCCACAGGACATCCACCGACCCCTCTTACACGAGGCCTTCACACACACCACCCCATGCATTCATGCCATTTGCATCTTGCTCACAGTGTACTCACCTGTTGGTCTGGAGGCCCATACAGCAGTGCGTACTGGGGTAGGACCCCATCCACCTGTCACTCCCACTCCGCTGAGGTGAAGGCAGGGCCCCTTTCCCTAGTCACAAGGGCCATGGTAGGTTCCAGACATAGGTCACAGCAGCACATGCAGTGTAGGTCCTCTCCTGTTGAAGGTCAGGTAGCAAGTGAGGAATCAGATAGAAAATTGCCATCACGTCTGCGGCAGTGCATACCATCACTGCCGGCGTACATCACCATTGGCCACTGTACCCCATACGGCCCAATGTTAACCAATGAGGAGTTGCACAGCGGTTCCCGACTGCCTCCAGTAACAGCGCACAACGTCAGCGGAATTACCTCACTTCCATCTGTCCCTCCATACAGGACAGGCGGATGCCATTTCGGGGAAGGCAGGCCCTTAATAATAAATGCGTCACAGTTCAGATTTGGACATACAGGACGAATCCCATTTACGCCATACAAATTGACATAATGCATTGTACTGTTGTAGCTCCAATGTTCAGTTTGTGACCGGCTCCTCACTCCTTTGTCCCTTAGATTGCTTTCGCTGTGGATGAATAGGAGATGGAGACATACCCCTGTGTACAGACCCCTGGTGGACTTGGCAACAATGGAGGACAGGCACATCATCCTCACCTATAGACTTGACAGGGCCACAATCACAGAGCTGTGTGCCCAATTGGAGCCTGACCTGATATCTGCTATCCATCACCCCACTGAGATCCCCCCTCTTGTGCAAGTTCTGTCAGTGCTCCATTTCCTGGCAAGTGGTTCTTTCCAAGTGACAGTGGGCTTGGAAGCAGGAATGTCACAGCCAATGTTCTCAATAGTGCTGACCAGAGTGTTGTCTGCCCTGATTTAACACCTGTGCAGCTACATTGTATTTCCCCAGGTGGAGGATTTGCCCACAGTTAAGGCTGACTTCTATGCATTGGGACATATCCCCAACGTAATTGGGACGATTGCTGGAACTCATATTGCATTTGTGCCCCTGTCACAATGAACAGGTGTACCGAAATCGTAAGAGTTTCCACTCCATGAATTTACAGATGGTGTGCTTGGTGGACCAGTACGTCTCCTATGTCAATGCTAAGTATCCTTGGTCAATGCATGATGCCTTTATCCTGATGAATAGCAGCATCCCAAATGTCATGGGCCAACTACAGAGGCACAGGGTGTGGCTAATAGGTGAGCCCTGGTTCCCACACAGTAGGTGTTGGTGTATGGGTATGGTGTCGGGCATATGGGATAGTGTGTGGCTAAATGTTGTCCCTCAATATTTGCAGGTGACTCTGGTTACCCCAACCTATCATGGCTGCTGACCCCTGTGAGGAATGCCAGGACAAGGGCAGAAGAATGTTACAATGAGGCACATGGGCGAACAAGGAGGATCATTGAACTAACCTTTGGCCTCCTGAAGGCCAGGTTACGGTGCCTCCATCTAACAGATGGATCCCTGTGCTACTCACCTAAGAAGGTCTGCCAGATAATCGTGGCATGCTGCATGTTGCACAAACTTGCCTTGAGACGCCATGTGCCTTTTCTGCACGAGGAAGAGGCTGGAGATGGCCATGTGGCAGCAGTGGACCCTGTGGACCGTGAGGATGAGGAGGTGGAGGATGAGGATGAGGACAACAGAACAGCAGTGATACGACAATACTTCCAATGACACACAGGTAAGACAGTGTAACTTCACGTTTCATTACAATTATTTGTATACGTTTGGCACTGGCATGCTGTTATTTCCCACTTCTATGCCCTTTGGCAATTCATTTTACAGATGTACTATCGCTCCTGGTGTGATCACTGCAGTCAAATACAGGTCTTTCCTATGTGCACAATTACTGTACAGTTGAATTGCAATGCTTGGACCTGGTTAAGAGAATACATACTTAAAAAATGTTACATACTTGATACTTGTTCTTTTTCCAAGGATGTTTATTGAAGTGCTAAGGAGAGGGGCAAGCGCAAGGGGATGGGGTGATGATGGAGGAAAGTCCAGGATAGAGTTCCAGTCTATTTGTAGTACAGGTGCATTGTCCATGGGGACACAGGAAGGGGAGCAATGGCAGTTCGAGGTGGACAGGGTGACAGAGTGGGACACAAGGGTGACTATCAGGAGGGTCTCATTTCCTGGCAGGGTTCTTGGCAATAGTATCTGGCTTGTGCCTGGATCACAGGGAACATTTGCAGGGTGGTTCTCCTTCTGCAGGGGGATGGGTGCTGGAGGCCTGTTTGTCCTGTGGCGGGCCTCCTGTCCACTAGCGGCAGCGGAAGTGGAAGGCAGTTCAGATGTCTGGCTAGTGGCAGGGGCCGCTGTTGTGAGACTGCCTCCCTCATTATGTTGGCCATGTCTGCCAGCACCCCTGCAATGGAGACCAAGGTGGTGTTGATGGTCTGCAAGTCCTCCCTGATCCCCTAGTACTGTTCCTCCTGCAGCCACCTGTTCTCCTGCGCATTGTCCAGGATCTGGCCCATCGTGTCCTGGGAATGTTGGTATGCTCCCAGGACCTCTTGGAGAGTCGGTTCCCTGGGCCTGTCCTCCCCCTGGCGCACAGCACTCGTCCCAGTTTCCCTGTTGTCCTGTTCCTCTGTCCCCTGAACCGTGTGCCCACTGCCACTGACCCCAGGTCCTTGATTGTCTTGGGCATGAGGTGTGCCCTGGGGTCCCTGTAGAAGTGGACACACTGCTGATTGACATGTCCTGGGGACAGAGGTGTGAGTACTCTGGGTGGGTGCTGTGGTGGTGGTTCCAGATGGGGGAGGCTCTGTGGTGGTGTGTGACTGTGCCTGGGTATCTGTAGGTGGCTGGCCTGGCTTGTAGTGGGTACCAGAGGTACTTACACCCTGTGCCAGGTCCAGTTATCCCTTATTAGTGTAGAAGAGGTGTTTCTAGCAGCTTAGGCTGATAGAAGGTAGCTATGGCAAAGCAGCTTAGGCTGAACTAGGAGACATGTAAAGCTCCTACTATACCACTGGTGTCATATGCACAATATCATAAGAAAACACAATACACAGAAGTACTAAAAATAAAGGTACTTTATTTTTATGACAATATGCCAAAAGTATCTCAGTGAGTACCCTCAGTATGAGGATAAGGTATATACACAAGATATATGTACACAAACCAAAATGATGCAGGTAATAGCAAGAAAAGTAATGCAAGCAGTGTAAAATTACAGTAGATTGCAATAGGAGCACATAGGTATTGGGGCAACACAAACCATATACTCCAAAAGTGGAATGCGAACCACGAATGGACCCCAAACCTATGTGAGCTTGTAGAGGGTCGCTGGGACTGTAAGAAAACAATGAGGGTTAAAAAAATAGCCCACCCCAAGACCCTGAAAGGTAGGTGTAAAGTGCACCTACTACCCCCAGAGAGCACAGAAGTCGTGATATGGGGTTTCTGCAGGAAGAACAAACACCAGCAATGCAACAACAGTGGATTTCTGGACCTGAGTACCTGTAAGACAAGGGGACCAAGTCCAATAGTCACAACAGTGTAGAGAGTGGGCAGGAGCCCAGGAAATGCCAGCTGAGGGTGCAAGGAAGCTGCCACCTGTTGGAAGAAGCTTGGAGTTCTTCAAGAAAGAAGAGAGCTAGGAACTTCTCCTTTGGAGGATGGGTGTCCCACGTCGCGATGAAGCTTGCAGAGGTGTTCCCATGCAGAAAGACCGCAAACAAGGCTTGCTAGCTGCAAGGGTTGCGGAAGAGGTTTTTGGGTGCTGCTGTAGGCCAGGAGGGACCAGGATGTTGTCACTTGGAGGAGGAGACAGAGAGGGTGCCCAGCAAGTCAGGGAGCCCTCACAGAAGCAGGCAGCACCCGCAGAAGTACCTGAACAGGCACTTGGAAGGAAAGTGAACCGGAGTCCACCCGAAGTCACAAAAGGGAGTCCCACGACGCCGGAGGACAACTCAGAAGGTTGTGCACTGCAGGAAGGAGTGTCGGGGACCCAGGCTTGGCTGTGCATGAAGGAAATCCTGGAAGAGTGCACAGGAGCCAGAGCAGCTGCAAATAACGCGGTACCCAGCAATGCAGTCTAGCGTGGGGAGGCAAAGACTTACCTCCACCAAACTTGGACTGAAGAGTCACTGGACTGTGGGAGTCACTTGGACAGAGTTGCTGAGTTCCAGGGACCACGCTCATCGTGCTGAGAGGGGACCCAGAGGACCAGTGATGCAGTCTTTTGGTTCCTGCGGTTGCAGGGGGAAGATTCTGTCGACCCACAGGAGATTTCTTCAGAGCTCCTGGTGCAGAGAGGAGGCAGGCTAACCCCAGAGCATGCACCACCTGGAAACATTCAGGAAAGCCGGCAGGATGAGGCGATACAAGGTTGCTAGTAGTCGTCTTGCTACTTTGTTGCGGTTTTACAGGCGTCCTGAGCAGTCAGCGGTTGATCCTTTGGTAGAAGGAGAAGAGGGAGATGCAGAGGAACTCTGGTGAGCTCTTGCATTCATTATCTGGTGAGATCCCCAAAGCAGATACCCTAAATAGCCAGAAAAGGAGGTTTGGATACCCAGGAAGGTAAGAGCCTATCAGAAGGAGCCTCTGACGTCACCTGTTGGCACTGGCCACTCAGAGCAGTCCAGTGTGCCACAAACACCTCTGTTTCCAAGATGGCAGAGGTCTGGGACACACTGGAGGAGCTCTGGGCACATCCCCTGGGTGGTGTAGGTCAGGGGAGTGGTCACTCCCCTTTCCTTTGTTCAGTTTCGCGCCAGAGCAGGGCTGGGGGATCCCTGAACTGGTGTAGACTGGCTTATGCAGAGATGCCCATCAAAGCATTTCCAGAGGCTGGGGGAGGCCACTCCTCCCCAGCCCTCACACCTATTTCCAAAGGGAGAGGGTGTTACACCCTCTCTCAGAGGAAGTCCTTTGTTCTGCCTTCCTGGGCCACGGCTGCCTGGACCCCAGGAGGGCAGAAACCTGTCTGAGGGGTTGGCAGCAGCAGCAACTGCAGTGGAGACCCCGGAAAGGCAGTTTTGCAGTACCCTGGTACTATGCTAGAGACCCGGAGGATCATGGAATTGTCTCCCCAATGCCAGAATGGCATTGGGGTGACAATTCCATGATCTTAGACATGTTACATGGCTATGTTCGGAGTTACCATTGTGACGCTGTACATAGGTAATGACCTATGTACAGTGCACGCTTGTAATGATGTCCCCGCACTCACAAAGTCTGGGGAATTTGCCCTGAACGATGTGGGGACATCTTGGCTAGTGCCAGGGTGCCCACACACTAAGTAACTTGGCACCCAACCTTCACCAGGTGAAGGTTAGACATATAGGTGACTTATAAGTTACTTAAGTGCAGTGGTAAATGGCTGTGAAATAACGTGGACGTTATTTCACGCAGGCTGCAGTGGCAGGCCTGTGTAAGAATTGTCAGCGCTCCCTATGGGTGGCAAAAGAAATGCTGCAGCCCATAGGGATGTCCTGGAACCCCAATACCCTGGGTACCTCAGTACCATATACTAGGGAATTATATGGGTGTACCAGTATGCCAATGTGAATTGGTAAGTTTAGTCACTAGCCTGTTAGTGACAAATTTGGAAAGCAGAGAGAGCATAACCACTGAGGTTCTGGGTAGCAGAGCCTCAGTGAGACATTTAGGCATCACACAGGGAACACATGCAGGGCACATACTTATGAGCACTGGGGCCCTACCTGGCAGGGTCCCAGTGACACATAGAGTAAAACAACATATATACAGTGAAATATGGGAGTAACATGCCAGGCAAGATGGTACTTTCCTACAGTATCCGACTATCCAGATGTCCCTGATGGGTCAGGTTGGTCATACAGATCCAGGCAACCAAAGTTCCTGTCATCGCTGTGGGCCTCTTCATTTGGGGGACTGGATAGTGCTGGCACCTCTTCTCTGGTAACATTGGCTGGGATACCTGTGGGGATGTAAATGCTGTGCTATTGTTTCTGTGAGTGACATATTGTGCATCGGTGGGTTGCCCTATTTAGTTGTATTTGCCCTGGCAGCTTTCACTTGTGTAAGTTGGTATGTGGTGGGCTAGCTGATTCTCTCTAGTGTGCATGCTTTAGTGATTGGTGTCCATGCAGGGCTGTGAGTGGTGTCCATGCATTGGTATGGCATGCAGGGCTTGGCATTGGGATGAGTGAGATGTGATGGTGGGGGGTGTGGGAGGTGGTGGAGTGATGGGAGTGAGGGTGTGGGTGAGAGTGGGGGTATGTAATGGCATGCAGGTAGGGGGGTAGTAGTAGTACAGAGTTGACTTACCAGAGTAACTTGACTTACCTACTCCAGCCAGGCCTTCAGGATGCATGATTGCCGAGACTTGCTCCTCCCATGTTGTTAGTTGTGGGGGAGGAGGGGAGGGTCCACTGCCAGTCCTCTGTACAGCGAGTTGCTGTCTTACTGTTATGGAATGTACCTTCCCCCATAGGTCGTTCCACCTCTTCCTGATGTCATCCCTGGTTCTCGGGTGCTGTCCCACGGCATTGAACCTGTCCACGATTCTCCGCCATAGCTCCATCTTCCTTGCAATGGATATCTGCTGCACCTGTGCTCCAAATAGGTGTGGCTCTACCCTGATGATTTCCTCCACCATGACACTTAGCTCGTCCTCTGAGAATGGGGGGTGTCTTTGTGGTGCCATGGTTGTTGTGTAAGGTGTGTATGTGAGGGTGTGTAGGGTAATGTGTTGGGGTGTGTGATGTGGGGTGCATGAGTGGTGTATAGGTGTGAGTTGTATGTGGCTCTGGTTGTGTGAGTGCTCTTGCTGTCTCTCTCTGTTGGCAATTATTTGTAGTCGTAAAGGGTTGTGGGGGTGTTGGTGTGTGTTTTATAGTAGTGTGGGTGTGTTGGTGTGGTGTGTGTATGGGTGTCAGGTTTGTGTCATTTAAATTGTCCAATGTGGTGTTGTTTTGTATGTTTTTGTGTATTTTGAGCGCAGCGGTATGTACTGCCAATGGTTTACCACAGTTGATTGACCGCCATGGTGATTCGGGGGTCATAATGTGATGGGCGTTGTTCTGTTGGCATAACGGTGTGGGTTTTGATACCCCCAGTTTACCACTGACCTTTGGAGTGGCGGACTTGTGTGTGTGGCTGAATAGTGACAGATTGGTGTGTGTGTGTCATGATATGGTGAACGGATATCCGCTGTGGTGGCGGTATGTTGGAGGCAGTCAGCATGGCGGTAAGTGGGGTTTACCGCCAATGTCATAATGAGGGCCTAAGTGCCAAATCACACATAAGTGGAAATCAACTACCCCTCCCACAGTCACCAGCTTAGCTATTTCCATGGCGGCCTGGGCACAAACAGGAAGCATGGCACTATATTGTGAAGATACCAAAGGCTTAAATACCCAATAGTAACTTCTTGGGACTGGCTCCTGACAGACCTACATGCCACATACACAAAACAGGTAGTGGCCCTTATGAGGACCTTGTGATGGATCATTAGTGATACTAAGCTGGGGCCACAGCATGGCACAATCATCAAGGTGCATCCCTCCCAACATACACACATTGCTGCGCGCGATTGTGGAGTTGACGGGTTATTTCTGCCATGGGAAGACTGGTGCAGGCTGAGTTCGAGTCGATCTGTTGTACATGTTTTACTGTTCTTAATATTGGAAGGTTATGTATAAATGCAAAATGCCTTCTCATGGATAAACCAGACCACAGTTATGCTTGCTCGAAGGCGCCAGAATTTGTTTTCACGTAAAAAAAATTCTGTACTCATCTGACACTTCAAGATAGTCTAGGATGGTATATGCAATTTATATCTGACGTAGACTTTAAATTCTGCAATATTATCTTGTAAAACCTGACAAAATGCAAATAAAATGAGTGAAAAAAAACAACTTACTGTTGAGAATGGTCAAGGTAATCGCTGGGCATGTTTCAGGACATCACCCTTACAGTCCAAACCTCTACAAGTACGGCAAGCTGATTTAAGAGTCTATAAAGCCACCTTGAAAGAAAACGGGTAACGATATCAACATACAGGAGAATCTTGATTCTGTGTCAAATATCCAATGAACAGCTGACAATGAGACCTTTGTGGAAATTAAAGAGGAAGTTCAACAAACATTGACTTGGTCAATCACAAAAATACCTCAAATTAATTTTTGTTGGAGGTAGACGCCACAATGTCTCCATTCTCGAATTCTGAACTCACTCTAAATGCAGAGGTCAAAGGTCTCTATCTATCCATCAATGTATTCAACTATGCAGATAGCTGGCACTGGCCTGAATGGCAATGGAAGCCATTTACAATTGGGAACATTCATAGTGGCTCAACCTGTGCTTTAAATAGTAGAGGCTTTTGGGTTCCCGAGGTGTGGAGGTTAAGGGTATCATGTAAGGGTGGCATGTGCTCACCTTCTGGAGGATTCCTGATCCAAGACAGCCAGGTCCTTCGAAGCGGTGTCACCTGCTTCCTCTTGTAGCTATGAGAGTGCCCACATTTAAAACATTGTCTCGAGGCCTGGTTACTACATTGCTACTAATGTAGCCATTTGACTACAGGTCTCTGTTGGTTTCCTTGAACTCTCGCCTATGACCTGATACAGCACGCATTCACTCACTTACACATCCACCTTGTTAGGGGGGATTATCTATCTATCTATCTATCTATCTATCTATCTATCTATCTATCTATCTACCCATCGTCTGTTTCAATAAAATGCAGTATTAATTGGTGCCTACCACCCGATTAAATGTCATCATTAAAAATATTAACAAAACGTGATTTATGAGTAGAGGTAAAGTCCGCCCAGCTCCAGTTGTCAGCTTAGATGCATCTGCCAGACCGTGCTCAGGTGTCCTTGTGCAGACAGCTCGGCACACATTGACAAGAAAACAGATTTTATGACCACAACTGAATTATTGCTGCGGGTCATTAATCATGCAGCGTCTTCATGAGATATATTGCAGGGACGCCTTTCAATAGTGAGGTGTCTAATTGTTAGTGGCAATATGTAGTAAAACATTTTACAGCGATAAAACATTTACACTTCCTATAATATAACAAACATAATATACAGGTATATACACAATGACGGGTCTGTCATCAGCATTGCTTTTCTAAAGCTAGGCCAGGCACTGATGTGTACATTGTTCCCTTGCTTGAGGCCGTTTATTTTATTGTACTTTTCTTTTACAAATGTACTCTTTGGGTCCGATAAGCATTTCCACTACTACACCAATTGCCAACGTCCTCATACCCGACAGACCTGCTTAGATTTTGTATACTGATTTTAAACACGGAAATGGCTTCTCCATTGCTAATATACTAATATTAATATCCGTGATACGTGCGACTATGTTATGTTATGATGGCTTGTACCCTCGCAGTAAACTCTATTTTCACCCGTGTGTTTAATATATTCACTCTAATATTGTTTTTTTTTTCATCCAAGCGTTCTCACTCAAAAGGTACTGTTTCTCTATTGCTCCAACGTGTGCACCCCTTGCATTGACTTGACAAGATATGTGACGCTTTTACCATACTACTGCTATGTTGCTCTTGTGCAATAAAATTTACAATGTTTTCAGCTCATATTATTCTAGAACCCAGCTGATATCACTGCAGTGCATATTCAGTAAAGTAACACTTCCCTCGGAGCTGTACTTCCTAAAATACTCACCATCTCAGCCACAACGTGCATGCTCTCCTTATCCAAGGTTACCGTGCACATTCCTTGAAAGATTTTCAAGTTTTATATTTTAACCATATTTTCAGAACTTTAAAAAAATCATTTTACTAGTGGAAATTTTTACATTTATATACATTGTTTATGTAAAATTGCCTTTTGTGACATTGGATATCAAATTTTAACGTGTTCTTTCTTCACAGTTCATTTCTTCTCTTCCGTTGCCTCAATCCTTGAAATACGTGTGAGAAAGATTACAGCTTGAGCGGTGTGCCACTTGAGTTTGTCTCCCAGTCAGCACCTCAGAGCTTTGGTGTCACGAGCCGCTTTGTGACGGGCACGTCATCAACCTCGCAGGTCTCCTGGGTATAGCGATTATGTTAATTAGGTGACAACTAAAGGAGACCGAAGGCTACGTTACCTTGAAGGAATCTACACCACAGCACAACATGGAAAATGAAAGCTTAACTGGAAATGAGCAAAAGGACAAATTGAATGCAAAATAACCGGACGACCAATAAAAAGCCCGTGCACTCAGTGTCTACTATCAACATTTTGTACAGCTGAACGGCTGCTGTCCACAATAACAAACACAACCTACAGCCTGTCAGTAACGAGTGTTCGCTGCTGGTTTGTTGCAGTAATCAATACAAGGGCACGTGATGACAGCGATCACCACGTGAGTGTATATTCAGACCTAATTGCTGCACTGCTGTGGCATGGGAAATTAATAACCAGACCTTGAAAATGCAACTGGTGTAGCAGTTGTAAATTAACAGAACTCTTATCAGAGAAGGAAGTGTTCCGAGTGATTAACAATCATTGCCCAAATGACGAAATCTGGTTTTGGCATGCTAATACAATAGTTACGAATTGTGTTTACATTTTTTATTCTAGGCATATACCACGAAGAGAAAAAAAGGGAAACAGACTAATACCTAAATGTGGCCAACACATGCTCGGAATAACATTGTTAAACTTTTAAAAAAAACTTTCACTAATGTAACTATTTATTGCATGCAGTTTTTTCTTTTAAAAATGCTTTCAGTGTGCAGTGCATTTTACTGTTATTTTTGGGAACGCAACAACAAGAAATCATCACCCCACTCAAACTGCAGGCAGCTACAATAGTACTATGCCACTTAAATACTTCATAACGGCATTTATAAACAAGCATTTGCAATGCAATAGGTCTCGCATTTGCTAGAATTAGAGCTGTTGACATTTTAAATTCGTAACTGGACTTTTCTTCCCACATAAATTGGTCAACCATGCTTCATAATTTCGTCTTTCTTGCCATATAATTCTAGTGGCCCTTCATATAACTAAAGCACTTCTAGTTACCTTCTCACTCTATCTGCATCAAAAAAGGATATACTGAACCAAATAAACGAGGCGCGCCTTTAAAAAAAATTGTTTACAAGAAACACATGCCTTCTGCTCACTGTGCCATTGCATTTGTTGCACACAAATTGTTTCCTCTGGATCATAGGAAAGAGTGTTAATAAAATGGTTTGACTGTGCTTCATGCATGGGCAGTTTAATAATTGTTGGTGATTAATTGTGTGAAGTGAATTTGTCCATTTGTGTATAATTGTTTTCCATAAGAATCCTTCGTGTTTTTCTAACACTCGGGTCCCTTTTATATCTGTGTGGTACAATGTCAAAATGGATACATAATAGATACCTCAAAGCGAGTTGCCCAATTCACCTAAAATCACATGATATGCCACATAATGCACACTTCCATAGTTTAGTTAACACTGTTGCATAATTCCAGTAATGGCCCATCGAATATATGTTTTTTGTGCAGCAGGTGCAAGAACACACTAAGCTGTTAAAAGCAGTGAATTCTGTGACTTGCATGTTTGAAAGATCTCTGCAGCAGGTGTCTTATCCACATGTCTATTGTATGCATGCTTGAAACATGTGAATGTTACACCTAGATTTCTGGAGCACTTGTATGAACCTCCTGGGTTACATTTCTTGATTTATGAACCATAACCTGCAAGCGTCACACACGTGTGAAGCAGGCACACTAACCTACCAAGATATCTAGCTGGAGTGTGAGATTTGCCAGATATAGAGAGATATTTGCAGCAGGTTTAGAGACCTATTGAGACATTTTACCTGCAAAGGGACCTTGCGGCCTGCAGACGGGAAGGTCTTTGCAACAGAAACACAAACCTCATGAGCTATCTCATGTTATTCCACCCTGTGTCCTGCAGGATAATCAGAGATGTGCTTGGAAAGTACATTAACGATCTGGGCTCTCTTGCTACGTTTGGAATCTGTCCCACACTGCATGTACCACCAAAAGCTCTCATACTGGACTGGAATGGGAGATATACAGTTGGAACAAAGATTTGTTTAGCAGGCACACACCAACTCAGTTATCTTACTGAGATTAGCACAGTCGAAACAATATTTTGTGTTAAAAAATCATGTGGAAAGGAAGTTAGGGAAATGCGAGAAATTAACACTCCAGGAAATGCATGCGTGTCAACCTGATTTTAAATGTGTTGTCTTCTCCCGTGCACACTTGATAGGCAGGCGGTTGGGGCATGGGAAGTCGGTGGGGAAGGCACGATTACATGCTCAGAGCTAAGATACAACTTCTTAAACCACTTTCAATACACTATTTAAAACACTACTACGTTTATTAAACTCACATATGGGTAGGTCGGAGTCAGCTAAATCAATAGGGGATCCTTTAGATAGATCTTTGCATTAGGAGCATCAACACGCTGAGCTAACAATGCCAATAAAATCAGGTCCGAACTGGCAGGTAAAGTAAACAGAATTGCCAGTCCCATACCAGACGGGGGGCCTGAAAGAGCTGTGGGGCTGGGGCAGAGTCCATTTCAACTCAGGAGCCCAAAGGGCTTCTGTAAAGTCACTTGCATGTCAGGCTGGTGGCTTTCGAAGACAGATGGGTTGGGGCAGAGACATTATTTCAGTCAAAAGCCTTCTGTATGGCTGGGGGGCATTTAGGTACATAACCGAGGCTGTACAGAGGCAGCACAGGGAAAAACAAAACCATCCCAGCAGGTTAGCTGTGAGTGGAGTGGGTGCGAGTCAAAACATATGGGGCAGTGGAGGGGTTGCGGAAAGAATGGGCTTCTGAAACACGGCAGGGTGGGATAAAAGCAAACGGACGAGAGAGGGAAACACAGTCCTTATATTTTGAACAAAATCGTGAGGAGGAGACACCCAATAACAGAGGACGGTTTGTACGGCAGTATTGTAAGACAATGGGCGCTCCGTGGAGGGGTCATTTTTTGCTATTGGCTGCCCAAGCCTTGGCTTACCTCCCGCCGCTGCACTTTCCGGGATTTTGAACAGACCAGGTAGCCAGCAGTGCTGGTGATGGTGCCCACGCAGCTCTTGTCCATCCTGCTGCCAACCCCGTGGCCCGGCTCACAGAGGAGGCACAAAAGGCAAGAAGCAAAACCAGCCTTCAGACAGATAAGCCAGTCTTTTCGAAAACAAATAGTTATTTGCACTGTCTGTCCTTTTAACAAACACATGCTCGACATTGCATTTCAGCTGGAATTAAGAGCACGTTTCCACAACTCCAACCCCTAAATATGGCTTTTATTCAAAAAGAAAACAAAAAACATGGCGATATGAGATGTCTTTAGAGTAGTAATTCTGTAAAGATTATGTGGCTCAGACAAATTATGCTCCTTTTTCTGTTTTCAAAATTACTGGCATCTTAGAACCATAGAATGCTTCCTTTTAAAAAATATATATATTTTTACATTGCATCTTTGTAAGGCCACCTGGCACAAATATGGCGGCGTGAAAAAGCCCCGTGTGACACGTGAATGTGAAAGCCTTCCCTCTGAGTTAAAAGAAACAGTGCCAACGTGAGCATTTGGTGCGGAGCATTCTAATCGGATGAATGGAGCTGCGTGCTTTGTGATTTAAAAACATCTTATCCACACAGCTGCAATCGTCTCTGCTTTGAGCATGTGTGAATCGGAAGAGTTGAAAGCCATCACCCGTCTACACCCCATGGTGATTTCCCAATGCTGTGTTTTCTATTGTTGCAGCTAGATGAACAGTACCGATAAGTTTGCGATCAATGAGCAACGCGCATGGACATATGACTGGTTTCAAAGAGCAACGTGGTGAAAATACAATGTGTTGAAAATAAAAGCTGTGTTAGCTACGCTGAATAGGCCTTCCTCCTACACCTGGTACTTAAAAATTCTCCTCCCCTAATATTCCATTAGGCAGCTAACCCGCATTTGTATAAGATGCCCGTGTGATGATGTAGAGGACAAATTCTCTCTGCTTTTAATTACGTGTCACCAGTGCTTTAAATGGGTCGGTACTGTCCGGTACTGAGTACCAGCACTTTTTTATTTTGAGAGGGAGAGTACCGGCACATCTCAAGACAAACGTAATACTTTTAATTGGAGAGTACCGGCACTTCTCAGGAACAAGCAAGTACTCTGGCACAGAGTACTGGCACTTTAAATTTTCCATTTCAAGCACTGATTACGACATATATGTTCGGGCAGCCTGTTGTGAAAAGCTCTGTATAGCATCAGAGTTAACAAGGGGCAGTCTGCGGTGGCAGAGGGTGGGGAGCAACATTGTACTGAAACAACAGGAGAGAGGGACTGAAAGACAGGCCGCAGGAAGTGACATGGAGACCAGCAAAACCAGAGATGAAGTGCTAAAACAAAGAGTGGCCCAGGTTCCACAAGATTTATAGCCCTGCTTACAGAAACTGCAGTCTGAGCACGCATATGGAGTGTTCTTACACAAATGGAAAAGCAAGACGCAGGGGCAGATGTTGAACACACCCAGTGCTTTAAATGGGCCGGTACTGTCCGGTACTGAGTACTGCCACTTTTTTATTTTGAGAGGGAGAGTACCGGCAGTTCTCAAGAAAAATGTAATACTCTTAATTGTAGAGAACCGGCACTTCTCAGAAACAAGCAGGTACTCTGGTATAGAGTACCTACACATATATTTTTCCATTTCAAGCACTGAACACACCCACAATGTAACACCAGCAGGGAAGAAAAACAAGCATTTGGAATGCAATAGTCTTGTGTTTGCTCGAGTTAGAGCTCATAGCGTTGCAAATTACTGACTGGACTTTTATTGCCACACAGACTGAAAATAACAAGAGGAAGAGAGCAAGAGTGAGCGCGAGCTGGCCCTGGAAAAGCCCCCCTCTGATGTTGGTTTATGTTTACAGAGGGAGCTGGTGAGGAGGAGGGACTGAACACACACCCACAGTGTAAGGCAAACAGGCCAATACTGAAAGAAAAAGTCCCCTTCAGAAGAGATAAACAGGACATAGCGTAATTACACAGTACTTTGTGCTGCTCCCAAAGTGAAAAAAGGCAGGACAAAGAGGCAGAACTGACCACTAGCAAGCAAGGATTTTTGAAGGACACTGCAACTAACAAATGAAAATGCTGGAACTCACTCTATTGTATACTTTAGTATACAGCAGGCCGAATGCTAACGCTCAACCTAAAAAAGACTTAAGTAAATGATCATCTCACTGGGCACCTGAAGTGCAGGCAAAATAACCATTTTATAAAGGTAGTATACAAAAATAAAAATTTAAAGAACACTTTGAAGGAGTTTTGTCATTGAAGAGAATGAAACTATTTTAGGCAGACGTGACAGTGTGCAGAAGCACGTGCAGCCATTCAAAGTGCTTCGAGAAACTTAATAAAGAGGGTTGACTTTTTGCCCTTAATGTCTGCTGAGATGGCTGAAGCAAAGTGTAAATGACAATTCAGTAGACCAGTAGATGAAACCTGCTGAGATAATGCTCGATATTATTGAACATTTCACAGAAACAAAAGTTTGACCAGACCTGATATTCACATCTCTTCACATCACTGTATATACATTTGATTGTCATTCCCCAGTAGATATATGACCATAGTCTTGTCAGTTATCTGCAATCCAAAATGCTTTTTGGACCTTGTGAAGACTACTTTGGTTGTTACAACTTGTGTCATAGCAATCAAGCACTGGCAATGGCAGTAGGTAAGGCTTTAATGTGCTGCACTCCCACTAACACACCTTTTACCCCAAACTCAAATGGGCAGAGTCCTTTAGCTCTGGTGATCTGGGAGAACGAATCAAGTAAGCACGCCTGTCTGCTCTGGTGAGATGAAGTATGGGCACAACCAAGTGTGCATATGAGCAGTAGTGGCTGCTACTCAACAGGGGTGGTTGGGCATTTAAAAAATAATAAATCAGAAAGAAAATACCTTTTCCGTCGGGAGAGAGGGGTTCTGCCTCTCCTTTGTCCTCTTCTCTTCCCCTACTCCCGGCAGCATGGAAGCACGCAGGCTCATAGACTCCCCTAAGCCAATGACTATGCTGCTGTCACCAGGATGACAGCAGCGCCACGATTGATCTGAGTGGCCTAGTTCTGTGCCCAGACAGGGAGTGGGAGCCAGTGCACGTTCTCCTGCCAGGTGTGCAATACAGCCAGGTGGAGAAATGCTAAGTGTTCATGACTGTTTGGCCGGCCCAACACAGCCGGCCAAATAGCATGCGCACTTATGGTGCACTGCACTCCTCCTCCAGCCTTCGTCTAGCCCAGCCCCGCTTCACCCTAACGTGGCTCCTGCAGAAAAATAAAATGATAATAACATTGTGTTCGCATCATTTTATTTTTCCTTTTTCTGTACTGCACAAAGCAGAGGAGTGATGCTCCTCTGCCTTAGTGGAGGAGCCGCTGCTGTTTAAGAGGAGGAATAAAGCATTTGAGAGGGCATGTAGGGCTGAATCTTGGAGCTCAGATATTGAGAGTATGTGCCAGCAAGTCTCTAGGTCACCATGCAAGATATCTTCAACACAATCCATTTATGTGCTAATAAACTTGGAAGGAAACCATTTATTCAATGGTAACATTTGGATGAAGTCCAACTTAGGTTCAGCAGGTGTGTGCTGAGGTAATTAAGTAACAGAAACAACAGGTGCATTTTGCACAATCCGAAAGTGAAATATAAGATATTTGGTGCTCCAAGCAAGACTGTATGCCTATCATCCATTTTCTTAAGCTCTTTAAAAGGGTGAAACATATACCAGACATCTTGCTGACCTGTGGTCAGAAGATAAGATAAGCATTTATAGCAACACAATTGTGCACAATTGTACATTAATTACAGTGCATTGACTACTGATAATCATGCATAGCTTTTTGGATGCTGGCAATAACTACATTTATTAGAGGGCTGATGACTAAATCTGGGCAGCCACGGAAGCCCATTGGTTTACTAGGGGACTCCCCACTTATAAAAAGGCTGACCCATCAATGTGATGATGTTTGCAACCATCTTAACCGAACGGATTTTCCTCACACTGCAAGGAGTTCTCCATATTGGCGGTAGCTTTGAATTTAGAGAGCAACCCCTCTGATTGTGCCTAAATAATTTTCTCTGCAATGCACAATGATGACATCTGAGAACTCTCAATAAGAAATGCTTTCCGACATAGGCAGTAATTGAACCCATCTCATTTCTCTGTGGCCAACCAAAGTTATGTCCACTTTGGAAAACCCTAGATCTTTGTCAACGCCAAAAAAGTTTTTAATGGTCTGGTTTCATGATTGGTTGCTGTTAGTGAGTTAAAACAGTATCTAGGTAGCAATATTTTGAAAACTGTGATTGAAAAAGAGGCAGTGCTAAGTATGGAGCTTGTTACTAATGGTTTAAACATATTAGCAGAACAAGAAGATTTCTCTCCTTGGTGAACATTTGTGTAACATCGTCTTACTTCTTTGCCTAGGAAACTGGTGTATAGTACTGTAGATGCATTTAATGTTGGTTCAATGTGAAACATTATCTGTAGTTTCATATGTGGTTTTCAACTCAAATAAAATTACAATATAAAGATTTGATTAACTACATATTGAACCCATAATTAAAGATGGAAAATAAAATGAAGGTTGTAGATAGAATGAAAGAAAGAGAAATGGACCAAAAGAGAAGCAAAAAGAACAGAGTCAAGCAAAAAGACACATTTGTGCACCTATCTGAATGGTTTTTCAAGGATAAGTCACCTTACGAGGTGCATAGATGCAATATGAAGCATAACATAGTGAATGTCGTATTAAATAGTACTATTTTGACCTATCAGGAAAAACAGCAAGAAGTGTTTTAATGGTTTTGTTCTGGTTTAATGTAAAAAGGTTTAGAGAGATTTGTATGTTTGAAAATTTGACATGAAGTAATACAAAAAGAACAAGTGATGGACGGAATACTGAACAATGTCAAACATTCACAATAGTACAGAGATCTGGTCCTAAATCCATCGTTTTTTTGCTGCCCATGCCATTCCAGTTTGGACCCAGCCATATGCAAATCAGTCTTGACCTGTTCCCCATGGGAACAGTCCAGCCCGAACTGCCAGGCCAGGTCTCCCCTGGACTGGAAACAAGCATCCTGGGACCGATTTCGGGGTTTCACCCCTCATCAGCCAGGCTAGCTTGAATCCAGTGGCAGATGGGAAACACTGCATTCTACAAACTCACTAAGCTTTGGAGTTTAGTGTCAGGTGGCTGCAAAATAATTCATCTGAAGGAATGTTTACTTTCATCTCATACATCCTGAAAAAGAAATTGGAGCTGAATGCATGTAGACATTTATTGAAGACACACTTCAGAAAGGATATAAAAAAGTGGGTGCTCATGAGCCTGCAGAAGGGGTGAGATTTGGCTTTATCGCGTGTCTCACATGGTGCAAAAGGTTACGCCCAATAGCACTACACAGGTGATAAAAAAGTCACTAGTTATAGTTATCTCAAGGCACCATACAACTAATGCCCCCGCAAGGCACAGTGTTGTCATCAATAATGTCAATACAAATGTCATAAGTGATGTAATCAATGATGTCACGGAACTTCCTGAGTGAAGTAATATGTGAGGTCATAAGCAGTGCATGGCGAGTGCACAAGTTATAGTCCCTTGAGTTAACTGTAACTGGTGAAGGCGAGAGGCAAGTTATAGTCCCTTGAGTTAAGTATAACTAGTGAATTTTAATGTTTCTTAGAGTTCAGAATGTAAAGCTTTAACTTACATATTCACCTAACTATAAAGTGACTGTAACCTTTGTTTTTCCAGTGAGTTTTGCGTAAATATTTAATTATCCTACCTAAATAGGCCTACCCCTTCGTATTACCTTTGCTGTGCACTGTGTGTTGGCCATAGGGTCTGACATGCAGCAAGGCCCTGCTCCCAACTTTCTGTGGGTGGCCAGTCCCACGCAGAGTACAGTAACCCCACTGGTGGCCAACCCCCCTTTTCTGACCAACCAATGGACATCCACTCATCTTTCTTGGGATATTTGTGCCCTAGAGTCACCTAAATGTGTAACAATGTGAAAATGATGTGTTTCACTTTGACCCCAGGGATCCCTGAGGGACCAGCACATAAGTACCAAGTGGTCAGGATGTCCCTGACCTGTGGGGTTTAATTATATTCAGTACATCAGGACTGAGTCCCTGAGTCCTAAAATGGCAGCCACAACATGTTTCTTCATGTTGCAGCCAGCCAATCACAGCCCTCAGTTCCTGCGGATCAAGTCAATCTGTGCGCTTCATTTTCTGTTCAGTACCTCAGTACTCCAGATATTTATATATTTCGAAGCATAGTTTCTCTAAAATGGCTGCACCAATTTACACCAAATCAGAAAAAGCACACTTTCTGGGTAAAGATCTGGCTTTCTGTCAAACTTGGAGTAATTTTGTTTAACTGTTTTGGCTGTAGCGTTGTCTAAAGTTCCTATGGAAAATTACATGCAGAAAACATGTTTTGGGTTCCCCCTTTTCTTAGCGGCCACTTGAGGGATTACCTGGAAAGTTTCCAGGAAAGAGCTGAGGTGGCTAAAAAAAAATTAGGAAAGTTTTTTTTAAGCTTTATGTAATGGTGCAAAGGTTATTAGCAAACCAAAAAATAAATTTCCTATGGAAGCATGTTCCTAACTATACTACTGAGTGGCAACTGCCACTGGATAATATATAGATATAAATATAGATATACATGTACATATACCTATAATTACACATATACATATATAGCCCAAGTCCCTATCTTTTCTTAGGATGGCACCAATGGTGCTGTCCCTAGTCTCTGCATTCTTGCAACAGTCATTCAGAGAAAATGTATTTTTTGCACTTGTTAACTGCCATATTCTTTTTGCAAAATTGCACTGCACTGGTTACAATTTTGAAATACTTACTGGTCGTTCCATTCTTTCTCATT
This sequence comes from Pleurodeles waltl, assembly GCF_031143425.1. Taxonomy (NCBI): domain Eukaryota; kingdom Metazoa; phylum Chordata; class Amphibia; order Caudata; family Salamandridae; genus Pleurodeles; species Pleurodeles waltl. Next base: position 1,829,447,428 of record NC_090440.1, on the reverse strand, counting down.
CCAGTCAGTACATTTTGAGGTCAGTATCCTCAAATGCCTCCAATGGGAAATCATATCTGTGCCACCTAACTGAAAGAGGTCTTATACTATTCTATTACCAAGGACATACCCTTCATTTCAGACCAGCCTCACTAATAACCAACTTCCAGGAAGTGTGATGATTAATGACTGGAACAAGGATGAGTGGACTTAGAGTAATGGCATTTTCAGTTATTAGTTAAAACAGAACCTCCATGCCTACTTTTGTGTTCCAGTCATAAGACTTTGATGAACACCCAAGCCAGCTCATAGCCTGGTCACCCCGTAAAAGGAACAAAAAGACCACACGGAAACTGATATATATCACGGTATCAATGCACATTGTTACTGAGTCCTCACATGTACAGTGCTTAATTTGTAAATAAAAATGTGCTGGTGCCCAAAGCCCTCCTCTTAAACACGTAGCTGCTGCAAGTGAATGTGCAAGCACAGAATACTGAGGCAGTGTAATCCTGAAGCCACCTCTGGCATCTTCAATCCATTTACAGCCATTCCCTGCCCCTTCAGCTCACTTTTGAAGCTTTTTGCTTTCTCCCATTGTGACACTTTTTCGTTTTTCTCTTCCTCCGTGATTCCCTTATGTGTCTTTTGCTCGCAGAAAAACAAGTGTCGGCCCTCAAAATTAAGTGCTGGTGCCCGCACCGGAAACAACAAGCATGATTTAAGCACTGTCCATATATTCTCTTTTAGCGATTGGAACTCTAGAACAAAAATCAGCAGCACCAGTACTCTCACATTGGAGGTGACAGGGCTTGACATAAGTAGAAGGAGTTGTCCATGTAGCAGCCTTACAAATTTCAATCAAATAATCACCTTTTGCATCTCTTCAGAGAGCCCACATGCCTCGTATTGTATTGGCATTTCCTGAACTCCTGCCGGGGACTAGGAATGTTTTAAAGTGCATCATATTATATTGTGCTTGTAATAAGGCAGGGGAGATGTCTATCACTTTGTGATGGGGTAACATGTCCACCAAACTGTAAATGGTATGGGGTTTCCCAGCCCAAGGCAATGTTCAGATGCACATTCCAAAAGCCAAGAGGCAAAACAGGCAGGTACGTGACAAAAATGTGACCGTACTCCCTTTTGTGTGGTCCAGTGTGAAGTGTTCTTCAAGGACAGGCTGGCACTAGGGGCATTCAGCCAGCAGAGCACAGATATCCTGCAGGTGCCTTGAGCTGCGATGGAAAATGGAACCTCGGCTTAGAGGGAAATAGGCCAATTTGACAAGGGTTCTTCAGTGAGGCTCATAATTTCTACCCTTCATCTTCAAATATCTGCACAAAACACAGGATGTAAAAATAAACAAAGAAGTGATTTCCAAGTGGTAACATCGAAGGACTTGGCAGTGGCAGCATCATTTTGTTTTTGGCAAGACAACTCTACTTTGGGCAACAAGTCATCATAGCAAGGCTTGAAGCAGCTGAGCCTTACTGTTCCTTGCTGTGAGACAAAAGCTACTAAACATATGAAAATAAAATGGGAAACATCCTTTTTTACGACTTTTTTTTACGAAAGTCGCGGTTAACGAAAGCGCAACAACGCTTTTTTTAACCACAACTCCGTTATTTTGTGCCTTAACTACCTATGTTCTGAACAACGAACATGCGTGGTTAAGGTACAAAGAAGGGAGTTGGCGAAGGAGGACGACGCAGGTGACAAGGGGTCGACTAAGGTAAGTGGTGGGTTTAGGTTTTGGGGAGGTGGTGGGGGGTCAGGGGGTTTTAGGTTTTGGGGTGGGGTTGGGGGGGTGGGGCGTTTTTGGTTTTGGGGAGGGGGTGGGGGGTTAGGGGGTTTTAGGTTTTGGGGCGGGGTTGAGGGGTGGGGCATTTTTGGTTTATACAACTTTGAATGTTACACTTAGACAGTTTATAATTTTTTGGTCATCCAAGAGGTCCAGCATGACCCTCCTGTTGAGACAGCTATGGACAACGCCAGTAACCATGTAATTAAAGCACAAGAGCTGGAGGTCCTAGGGGATTACTTTAAATCTTTGGTATCTATATCTACTGATGGCCTTTTCCAGTTATTTCTGAAACCCCTAGTGATGTCTTTCCCTGCGCCACCATGGCTCCATCCACCAAGTTTGTATCTTGGAACCTTGCAGGAATAACTTCAAAATTATCTTGCCCAGACTGGTGTCAGTTTGTCGATGACTTTGACATTTGTCTAGTTCAGGAGACCTGGTCCCTGTCCACTCTGTTTCGCACAGGCTTTGTCAATTTTATCAAGGGTACAATATCATCTGGGAAGGGAAGGCCACCTGGGGGTTAAGAGTCTCGGTGAAAACCACCCAGCCATGTATGGCCAAGGAGTTTGATTTGGGTTCTCCAGACATACTGTGTGTCTGTTTGCAGTTTCCTACAAATGAAACTAAACTCTCATATAGCAGCCCTCTTAGTTGGCTCCTACAAAATTGTCGTAGGCAACTTTAACCGTAAATTTGAACCACTGAATTCTAATAAAGAGGACTTTACAGATGATGAAGACCAGGTTTGGCCTATTCCTAGACTTACAATCCCCCCTCTAAGGAAATGGACAACTGCAGCAATCCAATTGAATGCATCTACCTTTAACCAAGGTCTCTGAGCTTGTAATGGGAGAACGGCCTCTGATAAAGAGGGGAGGCATACATTCAATAATTTGCATAACACCAGTCTTATTGACTATATATTGCTTGACAATAGACTTTGGCCTAAGCAGGTTGATATAATTGTTATCCCACGTGAGGACAGTGACATGATGCTCTGGATCTTACCTTGAGACCACTGTGAATCACTCTATCTAGCTCCCTTACCAAACCCTTCGACAGAAGGCATATACTTCCTAATAACTGACAAACAACACTGAGGAAGGTTAAAAGGCAGTAGCAGATGGTTTTGAAGCTATACAGTCTTTGGAGTGAACTGAATCCCTGGAGTACATTAGTGCAATTCCTTGTTTTCATTGTTAAGGAATCTTTTTTGTTGTTGGTGAACCCAAGCGCCTTGCAGGAAACAAATTACAGGCCTCATGGTATAACAAGTCTGGCAGAGAATCCAGACAATTACTAGCAAAGGCCATACCAACCCAAAATAAAAATCTGATCAAAGTAGCTAGACAGTCCTACAAAGTTCACATTTTCTGTGCTAAAAGAAAATGGGAATATGACAGGTGGGCCATTAAAGAAAAGGATCATTGTTCCTTTTGGCACAAACTTGCCAACAGTGGTATCGATGATTATTCCCCAACAGTCAACAATATCCCACATCTGATTGGTTTGGCCGTTTTTCTGAGCTGTATTCCTCCTCAACAGAGCTGGAGCTTTGTCAGAGTGAGTCTGCTAGGCCATTGGGTATGGCCCTCAGTTATACCGTAGAAACACTGGGCCTAGCTGACCACCAAACTGTACTATCTGCACAGTTTATATTAGCTCAAGACACCATCACCTTCTAGTTCTGAAATTAGCAAAGCACAAGATTGGATCTCTTCAAACAAGGCTGCGGGGTTGGTACAAGATCCCTGGGGATCTACTTTGGGTAGAAAACGACATATGGTGCCCTTATTTTGTATTGTATTTCAATGTAATTTTGATAAGACCACTCATGTGCCCTACATTAGTTGGGGCAGAGATCATTCAGATCTTTAAGGAGGGTTCTAGGGAACTTACATCTGACTTTAGGCTCATTAGTCTTATTGATAGTACCCGAAAACCATTCAGTAAGATTATTCTGGATAGGCTTCATGAATGGTTAACTGCCTCAGAAATTGTTTCATCGTTACAAGCTGACTTTAGGGATGGTACAAGTACCATCAACCAGGTGTTTTGTTTGAAGTTGCTCTATTGGAAAAATGTTACTCGGGCGCAGAGTGTGCCTTTATGTGCGTTTGTGGACGTACGGTCCAAATTTGATCTAGCTCCTAGGAAGATCTTGTGGAAGGTGTTGACTGACACTGAGTCCCGAAGTATCTACTTGGGGTCATTATAATATTGCATACCAACAATACTGCTCAGGTTAGATGCGGGTCCCAGGGTAAGTTAACCTTATTCACCACATTAATGAAAGACTTGATAATTTATCCAGAGAAGTGCGAGAATGATACCCCAAGATTAGACAATGGAGCATGATTTATATGCTGTGTCGGTTAACAATTTTCCATTGTGTACTTTCCAAAGTCACTGGTTTACATCAAGGGTTGCACTTACGTAGGAGATTAGGCTCGCATATAATTCATATCCTCCACATTTAATTTGATTTTCTTAAACGCACTCAGCTATACATATAGGCCCTCATTATAACGTTGGCGGTAAAAACCGCCTACTGCCACAACGACGGCCGCCAAAACACTGTCGCTGCGGCTACCAGCCGTCTGCCATATTATCACCACACAGGATTTCCGCCACAAGAATGGCGGAAATCCAGCTGTGGCCATGCCGGTGGATGGCGGTCAGGTGGCGCTGCTACCACCAGCAGCACAACACCAGTAGACCGCCGCCAGCATATAATGAGAAATAATATGGCCTGGTGGTGTTCTGCTGATGGGCGCTGCTGGCGGTAGCAGCACCCCATCCCGTCTCCTGCCGGAGGACCCCTTGGATCCAGGCAAGTCGGGTCTCCGACAGGGGATGTGGTGTGGGATGTTGTGTGTGAGGTGTGTGTGAATGTATGTGTGTGCGTGAATGCGGGTGTGTGTTGAGTGTTGAATGCGTGTGTGCATGTACGGAAGTGTGAGTGTGTGTATGTTTTGAAATGTGAATGCGTGTCTGCATGTATGTTTGGAAGTGTGTGCAGATGTGTGTGATTGGATGTATGCATGCGTGTATGTATGTGTGAATGAGTGTGTGTGTCCCTGTGTGTGTGTGTGTGTGTGTAGGGGGCGTGGATGTAGGGAGGGCGGAGGGTACCTGGAAAGGTGAGGAGGTGGAGTTGTAACTGGAGAGATGGGGGAGACCCCTATCAGTGACACGGAAGGAATTCCCTGTCAGTAATATGGCCTAGCGCTATGGTTTTTGTGGCGTTACGAATACCACGAAACCATGGTGGTAGGCAGGGTCATAATCCCGCAGGAGGAACAACGGCAGCCGCCGGGCTGGAGATGGATATCTCCAGCCCTGTGGCTGTTACCGCTGTGGCGGTCGGAGTGGTACATTGGTGTCATAATGTAGCGGTAAGTAACGCCAGCCTGTTAGTGGTACTTACTGCCACATTATCGCCGACCGCCGGGGTTGTAATGACCCCCATAGTTTTTAAACAACATAACGTTCATGGATTACTCTCAATTTCTGAGAAACTGTGTGGTTATTTGGTCCTTTTCTTTATTTTATAGGGAACTTTTCACCCGAAGAAGGACTAGTCCTGAAATGCATTGGGGTGAACTAAGAAGCAATATAAAATGATTTGATTACAAAATGATTTGATTCCATAATGTGACATTCTAACATTATATATCATGGAAAGAAGATTGCTATGCATTAAATCACAAGAATGAACAGAATCTTTTAGTGCAACTCAGATGTAAAGAATTTATTATATGTTGGATGAACTATTGAAGGAACAGGGACAATCTGGTGAACCAAGATTGACCCTCTTCGGCAGAGTGCACAAAGGGTAAGCTACTCCTGGCCTGGGGTAGCACAACATATTTAGTTCTGATTCTTGCCCATTCTTGCATTCTAGAGTAGAGGGCAATACTCTAGTGCACCCAAATAACTGCAAATAAGTGAATACTACTAGTATTACCTCAGGATTACAAGGGAGTATAGTGCTCCTCTTCTAAGTAACCTCCAATTCAATCTCTGAAAATCCTACAATCACCATGACTCCTTTTCCTAGTCAAACTGGTGGTACCTCATTCACAAAGGCCCCCTTGAGAATGTAAAAAATTATATTTTTAAGAGCAGACAGTGTTCCATAGACCACTGCCCACTCTTAAACTGGAAAGTTTCATGTTTTAAATTTTAAATGCATCCCGTTTTCCTTTAAGGAAAATGGGCTGAATTAATAAAAAAAAGATTGCTTTATTTAAAAGCAATCACAGACATGGTGGTCTGCTGAGCCAAGCAGGCCACCATCTCTGTGATAGCTGCGATTCCTAATGGGTTGCAAATTGCACTCTACTTCTTTAATATGCATGACGTAGGTCTGTTTGTGACCCACTAAGAATCACTAATGAAACTTAAAGGAGCTTCATACATTAGAAATACAGATGCCATTTGGAGAGAATCGTAATCAGGAAATCGATATTCTTAATGTTAGTACATCCAGGCCATGGATACAATTCATTCCTGCACATGTACAGTATAAAACCCAAGACAACATGTGGAATAAACTGAACGGAAACATTCAGAAGCATTTCTGCTAGATTGTATACTATTTTCATGTTTGCCTCAAATCTAGAATGTTCCCTGACGTGGTCACGTTGGCCCCAGTAGAACGTCCCAGAATATCAAAAAAATATTCCAGAACGTTCCAAAATATTCCACAACATGCATATATATTATGATCAGTTGTCCCCAGTAGAATGTTCCAGAATATTCTGGAAACTGGTCGCATGCAAGCAAAGACTATTTTAAGGCATGCCTGTTTGACTTCGCCCTGCTTGGCAATCGGCAGTTCCCGAGAGAAAGCCACCACTTGTCTCTTACAGCATTTAACAAGTCGGCACCACCATGGGTCTCCCGAAGACCGCAGCTGCCTTTCCTTGTGGATCCCAAGAGCCGACAGTCCAGTTCAGCCACTTCTACGCCCCTTTGAAGAGACAAAGAAAAGAGACCTGATCACCTCGTCCAGTGACAGAAGAGTAGCATGCGTCAGGGTCGGATTGACAGGGCGGGCAATCGGGCACTGCCCGAGGGGCCAGTGGTAAAGGCCACCTAGTGGGCCATTTTCCGTCTGTGGATAAAGCAGCACTACATACCAGGGCGGATTTCTCTAACAACCAGACTGCTGCAGCTAAAGGTGAGAGGTAGTCTGAGTAAGTTACTTAAGAGGTCTATTAGTTGTTATTTACAGAATGATCGGGCAGCTGCAGGACGCACATCATGCGGTGCCTTCTTCCATTACCGGGATCAAAAGGTGACAGCGAGCCTTTGAGAAGCACAATTAACAGGGATTTGGTAACAGGGCTTCTGCCCTCCACAGAAGGTCACAACGATTGGCTCAACAAGCCACAGGTGCCTGTTGCCACTTTTCTCTGTTTGAGATTGCGAGGTTCATTCAAATACTGTGCAATGGAGTGAGAGAAAAACACACCAAGAACTGCTGACGTTTAAAATAACTTTGCAATTAAAACAAATCTGAATAGAAACAGATAAAAATAAAACACTGTTTTGGCAGTGTTGCTGTTATAAAACAAAAAACATCTCTTTCTCCCTTCATCCTGGAATGTCAAGGGAAAGGAGAGAGAAAAAGGAAATGAGAGACAGGGAGCTGAGCGGAGAGACAGAGTGGGGGAGGAGGAAAGATTGCGTGGAGAAAAGCTTTGAATGATAGATTGATATAGACAGAGCGAAGAATGGGAAACAAAAGAGAAGAGAAAAGGAGATGGCAAAGGGACAAAAGGAGAGAACAGTGAATGATGAAAGACCGGGGATGGAGACAGGGCTGGCCTTGGGCATGGGTGAGCTGTGCTCCGGCCCAGGTTGTCCAGGTTTAGAGAGGCACACAATGAGCTTACCTAATTATTGTTATAATTATTTCTTTTATTTCAACCAGCTCCTGTTCACTACCATGTAAAACTTAACATTCTCTTCAGTTGTCTTCCTCTATTTCCTCTTCCCTCTCCCTTTTCTCTCTCGCCCCCTCCCAAAACTTCTCACCACCTCTAATATAGCATATAAACAGGTGATTCGGGGATGGGGGAGGGGGAAATCGTGTGTTCAGAGGTTGGTCACTGCTAAGGTGGTCAGCTGGGATTTGACTGGCCAGTGAACACAAAACACCCCATATTAAGACCATCTGCAGTAATAGTGTTGAAGACAAGGCCAGGTGCATTGAAGGTGGCAGGACATAGGGGGTTATTACAACTTTGGAGGAGGTGTTAATCCGTCCCAAAAGTGACGGTAAAGTGACGGATATACCACCACATATTACAAGTCCATTATATCCTATGGAACTCGTAATACGGCTGGTGGTATATCCGTCACTTTACCGTCACTTTTGGGACGGATTAACACCTCCTCCAAAGTTGTAATAACCCCCATAGTCTTTTCATAACCCAATAATGCTCCTTTTCCTACCCTTGATCTTGGTCCAGAACAACCGCTGCTAGGGATCTTTTGATGAAGGTAGTGTTAAATACACCACTAACAAAAGGTAGAAATTGAATTGTGAGGGGAGGGTGGAAAACGATGAGGGAGGAACATAGAGGCCCCAAATTTGATTTGGCCCAGGGCGCTTTTTAAGCAAAGGCCAGCCTTGGAAGGTGATATGTACTGGAATAAGTGTTTCCAGTCTTGGATGATGCTACTGGCCTTCAAAACTACTTTAAAAATAATAATGTACTACACATTCCTCCCCTAAAGAAGTCCCTGATGTTAATGACACACTGATTCATGAAAGGTAATGATCCACAAATGTGGCCCACTTTCTTTTGGATGTCCGGGCCAATTTTGAGTCCAAATCTGACACTGTGCGTGCATAGCTAATATCGACATGATTAATTCTCTGAAGGTTGCTTGAAATAATCTACGAACGCTGAGAGTGCTATTATTTAAGGCTCCAGAACAAAGATGAGAATTTGTTGGACCGCTTGCAAATGAGCCTGTGAGACTTGAAAACCTGTTATGTGCTAGACAAACATGCACGTCTAAGGAAACTTGAACATTTTAAACAGTAATATTTGAAGTTTGGCATTCAAGTAGAAAAGAAGTGTAAAGCTAAAAGCAAGTAAGAACACTAATGTTTAACTAACTCCGCAGTACATTGTGTGAATTTAGTGTAGTGCTCGTAACGAATGAGAGATGGACATCTTGTGAACGGACATGCACAGCAGTTAAGCCGAAGACAACAGCAACGTCGTCTTTCTCTGTACCCCTCTTTTTTCCTCTTCCCCTCAGCGCCAGCCAGGACTAGTGTGACGTAAAGAACACTCGTTCTGGGGAGCGCGGGTGGGAGTCGGAGGCCAGTCTTCATACGTCACTCCAGCTGAGCCAAAAAAGTTCATGTTAGTGATGACGCAGAAAAAGATGGACTAACATATATTCATATATCATGTAACAAAATCGTATAAGGTAGTGTGATTTTAGCAAGGAAAAATAATGTACATGGGAAATTGTGCCCACGGAGTAGTTTGCCATTATTATGAACAAGCCTAATTAATCATAAAGAATTGACAAATGTAATAATCCGTTATAATTGCAAATGTTTTCTATGATTTTCTTGATTGAAACCGTTTTATGCTTAGCTTAAATTTAGTAGAGGCTTTGGCCTAGTCGCCTGGTCTCAAATTCAACTGCGTGGTTTTCACTTGCACTAACAAAAGCATATTATTTCATTTAAAGGATGTACTTTTCCAGTAGAAATGACTAATACCCTTATCTCAAGGTTTCGTGCTAGGATGGTTGCATCCCTTTTGATGCGAGGTCAACTCCTGCAGGTGCGGACAATAAAAGCACTGTGATAAAATTAATTGGCAAAATCGTTGTAACTTGTGTTCCAAGGCTCCAAGGACAATGTATGCATAAATGAGTACTAGGAGAAAGACACTATTCATTGGTCAAATTGAAGCCACCCTATGAACCCTCCAATGGAAGTCTCTGCAGAATTTGGAATGTTTCTTACTTAAACCCACCGGACAAAGAGAAGTCAGCCATTTTCCTTGATGCCATCTTTGAAGCCGAATGCCAGACGCCATCTTAGACGACATCTTGATGCCCCTTTTCTCTATTCCAGAGAAAGAGACTTTAAGAATTCTCACCCTAGAGACTTTAACTTTAATGTTGCCCCGTCTTGCCCATGCAGTAACCTTGCCCCATTCTCCTTGCTGCTGCAAGGAAAACTTGCCCTTAATTCTGCCCCTTTGAGATCTGCCCCATGCTGACCGAACCGGTACCTGAAGGATGAAGACTTTCCTTGTATGCTGATTGTATTTGGTAATTATGAAAGGATAACTGTATTATGCATTGTGTTTCTTTTCCTTTTAGGTACCAACTGCTATTTTATAGGGCCCAAGCTAGAAGTTTTCCAAATTTGTGTTGACTAAATTCATTTCGCATGAAGTCCCACATGCCAATGCTAATTAGAGGTTAGTTGAGGTATTCACTTGATGCACCATGTTGAATTGAAATCTTGTTCTGCTGACCGATGTATGCAATTAGTCAAGTTCAATTACTAATATTAGTGATTTGTATTGCCATAACTGAATGTATTATAATTCAGATTTTGCGTAGATTGCGTTTCTTCTGCCGTTATGGACAGCTAGTAATGTTCGTATACATATATCATTTGGTTTTGAGACTCATATATATCGTTTTAGCTTTGTTAATATAGGGAAATAAATTCACTAACTTTAAATAAATTGGTGTGGTTATTCATGACTGAAAGGTCATGGTGCGTCGAAATACCAACTGTTATTGATTTCTAATGTGTTATTTTGATCTATTAATTGAGTATTGGCTATCGATTACAATAGTTATTGATTATTGATTTAAGTGATCCGACAATTCTAGGATGAGGAGACCCCAACTCGGTTAAAAGGTTCACCGACCTCCAACGTGTCCAGATACAGGTAATTTATAAGGGCTGGACGCGTTATCAGTAGATGGTAGCAGAGATTGATGGTTACGCCCTTTGGTACCCCATCCGAACAATAGACGGAGTCAAGTTAGAATTTTCTTTGATAAAACAAGTTGGAGAGATGATGATGCCCTAAATCCCCAATGACTTTCCCGGAATCTCGGAGCTTGCGAATGGAGGAAATGGAGGTGTGAGAATGTTTCAGGCGTTTCTAGTGACGGTATGAGAGAAGTTAGGTTTTTGCGCTTGCACAGCTTATTGCCGCAGATTAATTGAAAAGTTTGTGAGGATTTTAGGGGGTTACGAACTCCAGTTAAGAGATTTTAGAGGAGTGTTACTCCAAAGTGTGAGAGTAGGGAAGTCATCGAACTTCACATGTGTGTAGCGCTTTGTGCAGGAAAATTGTCCACGTGGTTGTTGATGTTGAAACGGGCCCTGCGAGGTCAAGAGACTCCGGAGTATGTTGAAAAGTGTATGAGACACTTGATTGATGTTGTAATCTGTTCGGTTTTAATAGGTTGATCGGGCGTGGTCAACGAGTCAGTATGAATATTGAGGAATGAAAGAAAATGTTCGACTTTGAGATTTGACGAATTCTAAGGTGCACTAGAATAGTTCATTGATCAGTTGAGAGTAAAGTTTGCGGGTCAAATTTTGCTTGCGAGAGCGGGAAACCGAGAAAGATGGAAGAACTGCCGAGGCTAGTGAAAAATCCCTAAGGTTTCTGAAGCGATTGTATTACCCTTCCTGTAGTAAACCGACAGATTTGTTTTCTTCTTTTTGGTTAGTGCTCGCGATATATTGCAGAAATTAGTTTTGAGTGAAGCTGAATGAAGGAGGACAAGCCGTGGGACTTTGTCAGCCACAGTGTGTGAATGTGACGTCACTAGGAGCCGCGCTGGGATAGGTTGGTTGGTGAGAAGGGTCGCACATGGATTGGACGCAGTCCGTGAAGCGCAATTGGTGGGGAAAGGCAAGCGAAGAGTATTCCGGGAATTAAAGTCACTTATTTATTACACATTTTAGAAAAATAAAAGACGGAAAGATGACATTTTTCAAAGCATTTAAGAGTGCATTGATGGGAGATGTGTATATAAAAGCAAATATAGGAGAAGAAACACCACCTGAGGGTACACCAGCTTACGTCGTGAACGAAGAAAAGGGTGTCGCACCATGTCTTTGGCTAAAGCAATGGTGCAAATTAACAGAAAAGCATGGAACTGTAGCGTTCCCTATCCATGGGTCGTTTAATCTAACAGTTTTGGAGAATCTGAGATTCGCGCTATACGACATGAAAGTACCTCCAAGACCAGCACAGTTTGAGGCATTAGCAATTTGGGAGCTAATAGCTAGAAACCGACAACAAAAGAAATTTGATACAAGAATAAGAAAAGTAGAAAAGACACTAGCGGAGGCTAGATGGGATAGCACACAAAAGGTTTGGAGATCAGACATACTGCTGGGTATTAAATTGTTTCCAGCAATTACTGATGAAGCAGAAACAGAAGGAAGGAAATCCAGAGATAGAGAAAACAACAGGAATTCGAAAAGATCAGACGAGTCAGACGATGAGGAGTTCATTATACAATTGTTAAATGATCGCCCGCCACCGTATGTGGAAAGCGAAAAAGGCTCAAGCATTAGCACTGTCCCTCCAGAACCAATACACGGTAATGTAACACCGAATTTGAGAATATCACAGAGGCAGAGCAGTTCCAATATGCCCTTTGCACCACAAATACCACAAATTCAGAGGATATATCCTGACGTGCCTAAATTGAATCCTGTCGATAATTATCAGCCGCAGGTTCAAAGGCGCTGCTGTGATGAGCATAATATGGGAATGACTTCTGATTTAATGGCGCAGGGAGGACAGAACTATCAAAGACCAACATTGATTCAAGCTGAATCAACACAAATTTTGATACCTCAAGAGCAGGTACAAGAAGTGCTGAGGTACACTCGAGTAACAGAGAGCCAGTTGGGTATTCCAACAATGATGAACCATAATGTGGGGATTAACATGCCACAGAATTCGGGGAATGGACAGAATCCGGACGCAATATCTCTGCCTATCACTGTAGGTCTGCCAGTACCATTGTATATACAGGCAAAGCCGAATGCATGCGACCAAGGGTTAATGATACGAAATGAGACAGGAAGGAGATGCATAGAAAACACTCCAGAAACAACCCCGGTAGGAACACTGCCAAATAGATCTGGGTCTTTGTCGGAATTTAGTCCAATTCCAGCTTGTGCTCCGTCAACTGTGGTAAGATCGAATCCACCACTAATAGTACCGCTAACTTCAAAAACTGAAACGTTGCCGCAACCATCAGTAGCAGTTGACGCAAGTGCTACATTGATGGGACTGAACACACAACAGCTAACACAATGGTTCAATAGTTTGAACTCCCCACAGAGTACATCCAGCGGGAAGGGAGAAGAATACCTGAATAAAATAAGATTGGGCATGGAAGCAGATGAACTAGTAGAGGGAACAATGGGTCTAAACAGGTTAGAATCACACACAGAAGAAGAGCTGAGGTACATGTGCCCTAGGATTACAAGAGAAGTGAGCAACATACATAAGAAGTTACAAGAGATTGCAGACAGAAACGGGATCGATATAGGTAAGACTAAACACTTGAGCAGAAGTTACAGGCTAGACTTTGAGACAAAAGACTTTGAACACATGAGATCTGCAGGGATGAAAACACACCTTAAGGAGATACTGCAGAGCGCGCAGGTCTGGAGATGCTTAGACAAGTGGGAAAGTAGATGGGTTAAGAAAAAGGACAAAAAGAAGGAAAGTACCCCAGATCGGAATGAAAAAGTACAACAGAATGACGACCTGATAACCATGTTGCCAATGAGAGAAACAGCAGGGGGAAAACTTGTACATGTACCGTGGCACAGGTGCGATATTTAATCCTTTACGGATGATTTCCCTAAATTAAGAGAGAAACCAATTGAATGGTATCAACAAACAGATAGATTCGTTAAACTCGCCAAATGTCTTTGGGAAGACCTGAATACTTTATTTGAAATTGTGGTTCCGGCAGATTTGTGGAGGATTGTAAGAGGGCTGTAGGTTGGCCAACAAGTGAACCAGAAAGAGATAGGGACACAGGTGCACCATCACCTACGGTAATGAGTTTATACCATAAGGTGATTGAGCACTTGAAAAGAAAGGTTGCGTCGAAAAATGTGGATTGGCAGAGGATTGACAGAACGGCACAAGAAGCTAAAGAGTCAATACATGCGTATTATGAGAGATTGTTGAAAGCGTTTAAAAATTACAGTGGCACGGAGACGATTGAGGCAAAGGACATGCTCCATTTCGTGTTCAGATTTGTGGAAGGATTGAGACCCGAAATCAGCCAGATGATTAAAATGCATTTGATTTGTTGGCAGTCAAAATCGATCGACGAAGTGTTGAACTATGCAAAATTCTGTAGTGATGAGATTGAGACGAAGCAGAAAAGGTTGAAAGAAAAGGTGATGCAGCTTAGAGCAGCTCAGACAGGTTTGCAAGGTTTACAAGGTTTTCAGCAGCAGTTGCCGCAGCAGCAACAGCAGGGAAACGCTATGTTTCAGCCACAAATGAGAGGCAGAGGCCAAGGAGGTTTTGTGAATAATGGTCCTGATATAAATACTGTTATGATTCTGAATGGTATACAGGCAATGAAGAAGGTGATGCCATGTCACACGTGCGGAATCGTCGGGCATTGGAAACGGGAGTGCCCAATGTTGGTGCAGGAAGGTGTAGGTCAGCAAAACAATGATGTCAATGCATTACAGAATATGAGAGGACCGAAATTGAGAGGTCCAAATCTAAATTTTCAAAATAATATAAGTCAAATGCAGGGTTTACAACCCATACAACCGCAGCAGGTGCAAATGCCCCGTGCACAAATGGCACAGTTGCAGCCAATGCAACAGCAGTTTCCTATGGTACCTAATCAGCAAATGCAAATACCCTTGGCACCAATGAATCAGCAACAAGTAATGCTTCCTCAACAGGTCGTGGGTCAAGGGATGAACCAAAATGACACAGTACACCAATTCCCGATACACAGTGAGAATGGAATAAACGATGTATGGGAGAGTGAAAGTTCAGAGGAGGAGGGAAATTGTATGCTTGCAGCATCCTTGGAAGTTGATCAAAAGGGTCCGTATGTGGAAGGAAGAGTTATGGGTCACCGCGTTTCATTTTTGGTTGACACAGGAGCTACACGCTCTACAGTTAGAAGCATTGAAGTACCAAACTTGCCACTTTCAGGGAGAACAGTTCAAGTAGTGGGAGTGGCAAATAGGTATCTGACAAACCCAATCACAGATCCAGTGCAAGTCAGAATTGTAACTATCAAGGGTCACATAAATTTGTGGTGTGTGACTCAAGCCCGATATCATAATTAGGGAGAGACTTATTGTGCAAATTGGGGTGTTCGATTATGTGTTCAAATGATGGAATTAAAATTCAGACAAACAGTGATGAAGAAGAAGAGGACAGTTTAGGAGGAGACGTAGTGGAAACTGTCGATGAAGAGTATCCCCTGATTACTCTTTACCCAATGCTCACTGAAGCAGATATTCCTGCTGAGTTACAGGAAACAGTTGGAAAGGAAGTGTGGGATATGACAGGAAAAGAAGTAGGATTGGTCAAAGGAGTAGAACCAGTGAAAGTGACAGTAAAACCCAATGTAAAGTTTCCCCAGACCCCGCAATACCATATGGCACAAGACACCCTCATGAAAGTCGCCCAACTGATTGATGAGTTTGTGAAACAGGGAGTACTGAAAGAAGTGTTAAGTAGTCCATGTAATTCACCAATCATGGGACTAATAAAACCGAGTGGAAAGGTCCGGATTGTTCAGGATTTGAGGAAAATAAATGACATAATAGTCAAGTGTTGTCCTGTAGTACCAAATCCAGCTGTGATAATGTTTCAAGTTCCCTGTGATGCTGAATGGTTCTCAGTCATTGACTTGTCACAAGCATTCTTTTCTGTGCCCCTTCATGAGGATAGCCAATTTCTCTTTTGTTTCAAATTCCTAGACAGAGTCTACAGTTGGTGTCGAATTCCTCAAGGGTTTTCGGAGTCAACATCAATTTTCAATCAGATTCTAAAGAAAGATTTGGAATCATTGGAATCACCATTTGAATCAACCTTGGTACAGTATATTGACGATTTGTTGATCGCGTCCAAGACAGAAAGTGACTGTACAGCTGACACCATTGCCCTATTGAATAATTTGGGAAGGAATGGACACAAAGGGGGTCATTCTGACCCCGGCGGGCGGCGGGAGCCGCCCGCCTGGAGGGAACCTCCAGAATACCGCTGCGCTGTCAAAAGACCGCCGCGGGTATTCTGGGTTTCCCACTGGGCTGGCGGGCGACCGCCAAAAGGCTGCCCGCCAGCCCAGTGGGAAACACCACTCCATGAGGATGCCGGCTCCGAATGGAGCCGGCGGAGTGGAGGATGTGCGACGGGTGCAGTAGCACCCGTCGCGAATTTCAGTGTCTGCTAAGCAGACACTGAAATTCAGGGTGGGGCCCTCTTACGGGGGCCCCACGACACCCCATACCGCCATCCTGTTCCTGGACGCCGAAGCCGCCAGGAACAGGATGGCGGTATGGAGGTCAGAATCCCCATGGCGGCGCAGCAAGCTGCGCCGCCATGGAGGATTCTACAGGGCAGCGGAAAACCGGCGGGAGACCGCCGGTTTTCCCTTTCTGGCCGCGGCTGAACCGCCGCGGTCAGAATACCCTGTGGAGCACCGCCAGCCTGTTGGCGGTGCTCCCGCCGACCCCGGCCCCGGCGGTCAATGACCGCCGGGGTCGGAATGACCCCCAAAGTGTCCCCTTCGAAATTACAGTTCTGTCAGAAGAAAGTGAAATATTTGGGTCACCAAATAGAGAAAGGGTCGAGAAGAATTATGAAAGAGAGAATAACAAGTGTACTTCAAATAAGTCCACCGAAGACGAGAAGAGAGGTGAGAAAGTTTTTGGGAATAGTGAGCTATTGTCGCCAATGGATTCCCAATTTCTCAACTCTAGCAAAACCTTTGCTGAAACTGACCCAGAAAGATGCGCTGGATGAAATAGTGCTGAAAAGAGATGAGATGGATGCTTTTATTGAATTAAAGGAATGCATGTGCAGGGCTCCAGCTTTAGGTATGCCTGATTACACAAAGCCTTTTACATTGTTTTGTCATGAACGTGATGCATGTTCCTTGTCTGTCTTGACTCAAGCCCATGGTGGCGTAAACAGACCAGTAGCATATTTTTCAGTTACTTTGGATCCGGTCGCAGCAGCACTGCCAGGGTGCTTGCGTGCCGTAGCAGCAGTTGGTATCAGCCTAAATCAGAGTGAAGGAATAGTGATGGGACATCCTTTGACAGTCATGGTCCCTCACTCAGTCGAGATACTTTTGACACGTTCCCGAACACAGCACATGACCTGTTCTAGGCTTACAAGGTACGAGACAATAATTTTGGGTTCACCTAACGTGCAGGTGAAAAGGTGCACTACGTTGAATCCAGCAACATTGTTTCCCAGTGAAAATGTTGAAATTGAGAACGCTGAAGACGTCGAGCACGACTGTCTTCAGGTGACTGAATTTTGCACAAAACCAAGACCTGACATCAAAGACACTCGATTGGAAGAAAATGATCAAGTTATTTTTGTTGATGGTTCATGTTTAAGAGATGCACTAGGAATATTGAAAGCGGGATATGCTGTATGTACAATAACAGGTGTTCTGGAAGCATCTTGGCTTCAAGGAGTGTACTCTGCACAAGTAGCGGAACTGGTGGCACTTACTAGAGCTTGCCAACTTTCTGCATTAATGAAAGTCACCATTTACACTGACAGTCAGTACGGATTTGGAATAGTGCATGATTTTGGACAGTTGTGGTCACAAAGAGGCTTCATGGCTTCTTCAGGATCACCGGTGAAAAATGGTGAAAGAATAAGAGAATTATTACATGCCATCCAGTTACCAGGAGAAGTAGCAGTGGTAAAATGCAGTGCACATTCAAAATCACAAGACTATGTTTCTTTGGGAAATGGATATGCAGATCAAGTCGCAAGGTTTTGCGCATTGAACTGTATATTGCTCAGAGACGAATGGAACTTGATAAATGAGCCAGAACTTGAACCAAGTGAAGCTTTTGCTCTAAAGGTTGTAGATACAATTGATGAATTGAAATCCTTACAGAACGACGTCAGTGAAGATGAGAAACTCTCATGGACCAAATTACAATGCGTAAAGAAACCAGATGATTTGTGGGTTTCAAGTGAAGGGAGGTTGGTTCTACCAAACAGTCTTTTGACGCAGTTGGCCAGATTGTACCATGGACAAGCCCATCTTGGAAGGGATGCCATGGTTAAACTATTCAAAATTGATTGGTTTAATCCCAAATTCCGTCAAGTTGCTGAAGCAGTTTGCCATTGTTGCGTTGTTTGCCAGCAAATGAACGCAGGGAAGGGAACAGTAGTAAATTTGAGCCACATTAGAAGAGCGGGAGGTCCCTTCAGCAGGATGCAAATGGATTTTATTGAGATGCCTGTGCATGGAGGCTTGAAATATGTGTTGGTGATTGTGTGTATTTTTAGTCACTGGATTGAAGCATACCCCACACGTAGAAATGATAGTCTTACAGTTGCAAAACTACTCTTGAGAGAACTAATACCACGTTTCGGATTCCCAATCTCCTTAGAATCAGATAGGGGAAGTCACTTCAATAACGAAGTAATAAAATTACTGTGTGCAGCACTGAACATTGAGCAAAAATTGCATTGTAGCTACCGCCCTGAAGCATCAGGACTAGTGGAGCAAATGAATGGCACTTTGAAATCGAGGATGGCGAAAATATGTGCATCAACAAACTTGAAATGGCCTGACGAATTGCCCTTGGCATTAATGTCAATGAGAAACACCCCTGATAGAAAGACTGGACTGTCCCCACACGAGATCCTCATGGGCAGAGCCATGAGGCTTCCAGCAGTTCCTGCAAATGCTCTTTTGAATATTACAGATGATATGGTGTTGGACTATTGCAAAGGTCTAGCTGATGTGGTACGCTCTTTTTCTCACCAGGTGGAGGCAACCACCTTGCCACCGATCCAAGGTCCAGGACACGCCCTGAAAGCAGGTGACTGGGTCGTGATAAAGAAGCACGTGAGGAAGTCGTGTTTGGAACCCTGTTGGAAAGGACCTTTTCAAGTGATTCTGACAACTACCACCGCTGTGAAGTGTGCGGGAGTTCCCAACTGGATTCACACCAGTCACACGAAAAGGGTGACGTGCCCCTCAGAAGAGGAAGTTGAAGCGCTGAAATCGCCAGTGACTGACAAGAAAGTACCAGGCACTGAGACAGAACAAAGAGAACCAGGAGGCGAACAAGCAGAAATAGTGGAGGGAGAGATATTTTCTGAGGAAGAAACAACAGACCCATTTGAGGAGTTTGGAGGAGAAACCTCAGAAAGTGACAAAGATCCTGTGTCGCGTGGGCTCTCATTATTCTAAATGAGACTACTGGATTTCTAGGTAGCAGGATCTATAACGGTGTGGGGGACTGAGTCTGACCCACGTGTAAAGAACTCTGTCACCCTAAATCCGTTTTTTGCTCCGGCTAACTAGCAGTGCCTCATTTCTCCCATGTGGAAGGAATGATTTGGCAGCCGAGCGCATGACATCTTTGGAACTTCTCAGGGAAGTCGTGGTTACTCAGATCCAAACCAACTCTCTTATTTCCAATATGATCTCATATACAAATGACAAAGACAGTATAAGTTTTATATAATGTTTTAATAAAACGACTGTATTTTAGATATTAAGGCGTGAGCCGCAATAACCAGAACGATACAACACAGTAGGATTGTCATAGTTACCAGGAGAGTAAAACATAAAAACAAAGCTATCATATTGTCAAACAGTTTCTACTCTCCCTCTGCTTGTTCTATCTAGAGCACAGCATGTTAAGCTTCTAGCTTGCCTATTAGAATCACTGTGGAGACATCAGCCCTCATACCTGAGCAAAGACCTGTGATCTTGGTTCAGCATCTGCAACGAGGCAGTCAGCGGCAAGTTGTGGTTCCCTGGTCGGAATCTCCCTCTTGCTTGTATTGGGACAAGGAAGTGATTTTATAACTAACATGATCACAAAATGTCCCTACGCAGGAATGCCGAGTCTAAACTCTTACCACGTCTATCGGCAATGTACCAGACTGTATCCTTGACTGAAGCACAGAGTAAATATGTTATGGAGAACTCCAGTGCTGAAGTAGGCAAAACAGTGTGATATGAATAAAAAACAACACCGTAGAACTGGCTATTTGAAAAATAACAGTACGAAGCCTAATAAAAAGCATTTAGAGCAAAGTACACAGAGGCTCTAAGCTGTCAGCAAATGAATAAAATATATTCAGGGCAAAGTGCACAAAGGCCTAAAGCCTGAAGCTAAAGCGCAATGAATACGTAAAACTAACCACACTACACCCTCCCCTTGTCGGTAGCAAGTGGTTCCAATAATATAAAAGGATGCCCTAAATATAAACAATACCTAAAAAACTTATTTCGACAAGGTGAGAAGACAACAAAGTCATAAATATAGGTAACATGTGACCATAAAGCCAAATTCAATATAGTGTCAATTTCGTAAAAAATCCAATCGTCAGATAGAAGCAAGAGAACGCAGGAGTTCCTCCACTTCGATATATGTCAATATCAGAAGATCCACGCCACAAAGTACCATGGAGCAGGTGTGATCCAAAGCCCCAAAACCATTCAGGGCGGCACCCCGTGCAGGGCCTATGAAAGAGACAATACCATCTTCCTCCAGGAAGGGAATCTCATAAACTGCCTCACGAAGCAAACGCATCCGTAGTGCAAAAGTCTGGGAATGAGCCCTAATCGGGAACATCAACAGATCAGTATCGACCATTGGAGGGCGCTGCAATGAGAGACAGAGAGCCAGTGCATGTTCAAACGAGCACCAAAGGCATCGAAACATGGGTTGCACACAATCCAAAACCGGTCTGAATGACAGAGACCAGTCGCACTCCAAATGTCCCGGGAGTGTCGCTCCAAAATGCTGCATCATGCGTTCACGACACAGCTGCGCTGATGGGAGCAGCAATACAGGATCTCGTCATGACGGGACAGCCATTGCGAAAAAATAGCAACAACAGCAAGACTCCAGCCAATAAAGCCAAAGTAATCGGGAAACCCCCAAAAATGCTTCCGAAAATAGAATGTATAGCCGAAGGTATCAAACCGAACATGGAAGAGAAGGTATGAGCAAAACCAACACCAACGACTTTGAAAAAATGTGCAAAACCAGCAGTGCTGGATGCATTAAATATACGTCCCACAAGTTAACCGAAGTGATTTGGAAAGTTTGTATTCAAAAGGGACTGTATCTCCGCCGATGACCTCGCCACCTGAAGTGCGTAGGTTTCGCTAGCAGATGTAAGGGCCACATGCTTCTGAAACAATAAAGCTTTTAGCCGACTCAACTTGTCGAAATCAACCTTGGAAGTAGCAATATGAGGCCAGATGTCCGCTACCTCCCTAAATTGAGTGGGGGGAAACAACACATTCCCGCAGCACGTAACGGCCTTGTTGACAACGGCGATGTAAACTATTCCGGCACGCATGCCACAGCATGTTAAGAACAATGTAACTGCCGTTAGAAAGCACCTGGAAAGTGTTTTTAATAACCAGGACTGGAACTCCCTTCAGATAACAAGATAAGTTAGCAATCGAAGCGTTACACGCCCCGTGCAAGGACAGCTGTTTACAAACCATTGAATGGCTGACAGAAGCTTCGCATTCGCTGCCGCTAAGAAAAACCTCCTTCATACCATTAACACATCTGTACTGAAAGGGAAGGTCCCACACCTCGTGTATGTAACTGTCTCCCAATAGTTCATATCTACCCACCGGAATGTGCTTCAAACACGAAGTAAATTGCAAAGTAGAGATAGGCAAATTAATAACCCCATGGATCAACCATTCAGCTGACGGAATCTCAGCTACCGTGAAAGGCAGTTTCTCTAATTTCTCAATATTTAACATAACATATGTCGCTTCCTTTTTAGCCATCAGTTGTTGTTGACGAGTCAAATTAAAAGAGATAAAGATCTCTCTGGCACGAACGTGCTGCCATGGAACGCGACCCGCCTTCAAGGTCTGAAGAGTCCAACCCAGCTGCATGATGGACCGCGTCTGACTCTGGCCATGATATAAAGAAGACATGTCCGATTTAATAATGTCAATGGCAGAGGAAACAATGCTGTCAATCGTGTAAACACGTTCAGAAAGGGTATGCATGCCATTATCAACAACAGACAAAGTCTGCATCAGATTTTCTTGATCAATCTGCCGCAACCGGGCTGCAGCCTCTTGTTGTGAAAGCTTCCAAATCTCATTATAAACCTCATATAAGAACCTTTTCTTCCGTGGTACTTTGGGACCTGACAAAAAATCTTGTAAATCAGTATTATTAGACAGTAACATGAGATGTGACTTAACTGCATCCAGCGTGGATGACTTCAACCATTGCTGACAAAGCTTCCCCACACTGTATATAGTTATAATATCAGCATGTTCAGGTGAAACGTAACGAGGGTCTGCCCTACTAGTCCTGAACCCCCCTGAAGAGGTGACAAAACGTTGATGACACATATTAGTGTCTACAGGCCATAATAACCACCCGCCTGAATGTAACGATGAAGTGTTAAGTGTACCATTCTGGACCCAATGTGTAAAGTCACTGAAAGTAGCATTCACATAGTGCTGCCAATTTTTTAATTTAGAAGGGACAGGTATACTAGGCAAAGTCAACTCCCTAATCGTCGCTAAGCCCAAACAGCTAGTCTGTTGTACTGTGTCATTGAGGAAAATCATCTGCACAGGGATAATACATGCTCTAAATAACGTGTCCCTGCCTTGCATTTGCCAATTTTTCGTACCCCAAACACTTTTCAAGTCAACAGTTTTGAACCAGTATTCATATCCCTCGACCGACAGTTTAGATACAAACAAATTGGAATACAGTAATTTAGTATCGGTCAATAACATTTGCTTATTAGAATATGGTGTAACTTTAAAATAGTAGGACCTAGCATTACGTGGATCATGCCCAGCAAAATATGCAAATTTTTCATAATACGTTTTTGAACTCCCTTGTGGAGGAGTCGAGCAATGTTCCCATTGCACATAATTAAACATGGGCTTAGGGCTACTAGCTTTATGAATAAAGTGGTGTCCATAATAGTTGTAACAAAACATGTCACCATGATTATCTCTAAACTGGTAAGCATCTTCATCGTCATAGACAGTATAATATTGCAAATCCGTTAGCATAGAATCTACTGTCTTCACATCCCAATCATCAGAAACAATGCCAGGTATAACAATATCATTCATTGATAATTTGAGGACATACGGTATTTGAATCAATTCAGTGGGACCATATATATAAAACATTACTTTATCCCACACAATTCCATCCGAAACTGGTATAGTAGAAATGTTCACTGTGGACAAGTCTCTTCGAACCATATGAGATGAAAAATGTGGTTTCAACACAGTCTCCACATGTTCAATGTCAGATTTATCAGGAAGAAAATGACCATGTATTATCAGAAAAAAAGTAACCACAAATCCCAACCATAATAAAATAGTCATCATGGCCAAAAACAGCCAAAAATAGTTCCAAGGAAAAACAAAATATGTTTGTTTAAGCCATCCCAGCAGCCGTCGTGGACCGTGGACAGAAGACATCGAGGACGAGGAGCCGGACCCATCATTATCAGCGTCGTTGAAGCAGCCAGAAGCAGTTCGAGCAAAAGGTGCAACTATGAACGAAGAAGCAGATGGAGGCTCTCGCCGTGGCACACTATAAACCACATGTTCAGAAACGTCTGTAGAACGTACAGCAATTTGATCACAAGATTCCATATTAATCGTCGTCGGTGGAACAATCGCAAGATCATCATCCACCCTCCCCAAGCTCGGAGAGGAAACAGTGTCGGTGAAAATCACCTGCAGCGGGACTTCTTCCCCAGTAGTGAGAGGGATTCCGGAACTACTGGGTGTCCCTCTTGGTCTGCTGTGCACAATCGGCCACATGTTGTAACTTGACATCATCAATGGAAACAAAGCGATTTCCTTTGGCCCCTCGCAGCGGCGGTAAAATCACAGTTCTCGTGCCGCTCACCCCTAACACAGGGACAGGTTCTCGATAAGAAGGACCAAATTCTTTTTTAACTGCGACCTTTTCACGCACTAGATCCCCAATCCTGGGTATCCAACCAGTAGGTGTTACTGGCTCATCCTTAATTCCTGAGGAGGCAGCACTGGCAGAAGAGTTATCTTCACAGAATTGTTG
Organism: Pleurodeles waltl; assembly: GCF_031143425.1. NCBI lineage: Eukaryota > Metazoa > Chordata > Amphibia > Caudata > Salamandridae > Pleurodeles > Pleurodeles waltl. The sequence continues at coordinate 1,829,423,267 of NC_090440.1, read as the reverse complement.
TAAATCCTGCAAAACAGTGACACGATCATTTATGTCAAAGGGCGTATCTGCCGCCTCCACACCAGGACCATCTAGATCAGGAACATACATTCGTGTTCCAAACAGGCACTCATATGAAGTACGACCCCCCAGTGACCTTCTAGGCAAGTTATTAAGTGCTCTCTGTACTCCATATAGGTGGGCTAGCCAACCACGACCCGTACCTATAACTCTGGCCGTTAAGGACTGCTTTGAATCACGATTTAAACGCTCCACGACAGAATTTCCCTCGGGATGAAATGGAGACGAGAATTGGAGTTGGACCCCCAACGAAGCCATGGTGTCCCTGAATGCCTTAGAGGCAAAAGCAGGGCCCTGGTCCGAATGAAAAGCCGCAACTGCAAATATATCGACAAAGATGCGCAAATCTTTAATAACAGTTCGAGCGTCAGCCGAGCGTTGTGGCCATACCCATACAAATCTGGAGCACGAATCTACAGCAACCAATATATATTTGTATGCACTATCTGGTGTCAGCGGACCACAATGATCCAAGTACACACACTGTAATGGTTTGTTTGAAATCAGAAGGGGCGTCTGCTGCGAGCGTCTAGCCGACGATGCCTTAATTTGTTGACAAACGTCACAACAAAGGACATACTGCTTCGTCTCTTTATAGAGACCAGGCCACCAGTAACGAGCCTGTAAAAGTGAAATTGTGGCAGCCACCCCAGCATGTGCAGAAGCCACCCCCTCATGTGCTGCAGAAATCAATCGAGGTCTCTCAATTTTATTGGGAATTTCACGTACACCAATGCCTGGAATTGTAACAGTAGCATTCAGCGCAATATTCAAGCAGTAACTATATTTTGAAGGAAATCCTTTAGGAAAAGGCGTGCCATCAGCCGTAGCCTTCATGGCAGCTGAAATTTCTATGTCTGGTTTGGAACTCGAACGAGTCACTGCGGCCACAGTGGCGACAGCCACTGCCGATTTCGCGGCTTCATCAGCCAAAGTATTCCCAGCAACGTGTATTCCAACGCGCTGGTGTCCAAGTGTATGCACAACATGGACTTTAGGAAGCGATTCTTCAGATCCGCAACCTTACCCCACAACATTTTATGCTTAATGGTGTTGCCTGTAGAATCTCTGAACCCATTCATCTTCCAATAGTGTAAATATTCGTTGAAAGACTGCACACAGTAGTAGGAGTCACAGACCAGCAAGGTTAAAAGTGCCGGATCCGCGTGCTCCAACGCTAACAATAGAGCTTTGAGCTCAGCCAGCTGTGCCGTGCAATCTCCCAAGGTTTTAGTATAAGTATGTCGGGGGCAGAACACTTCCCCCTCCATAGTGCCGCTCACCACCGCACATGCAGCAGAATACTGTTGTTTAGTCCCAACCGCTGGTTGCACAGAGCCATCAGTATACATGACCACTTCATATTGGTCAATAGGCAATGTACCAGCAGGAACAGGGTATTCTATTTCGTATTGAAGAAATTCTTGAGTCTGCAGTTTAGGGTCAAATACATAATCTACATCAGTGGCTGTCAAAGACGTAGCCCATTGTATCCATCGTGGGTGTAAAGCTTTCGAATTAGGAACACTCGCTTTTGTAACAGCCTCTAAGGCCGGAACCGGGGAAACGACAACTATGCGTTGACCCTGGGCCAGCGGTCTTTCTTTAATAACAGCCATCTGTACTGCAGTGAGAATTTTCTCAGTTTGTGCAAAACTTTGCTCTGCAGCAGAATACAAGTGAGACTTGTATGCAATCGGGACAGACCTCCCCTTCATTAAAGGTGACATAAGTAAACCCAACAGCCCCAGGTATCACCCTGATCACTAAATGTGTCTTATTGTCCCGTGTGTGTAAGTGTTTAACTGCTAAGAGATCACTCTATAATTCTCGCAGTATGTGTGCATGTTCAATCGTCCAAAATTTACTCGAAAAATTCGGGCGAATCAACTCGTATAAAGGTTTTATACGCGTTGCATAATCAGGAATGTAAGTTCTGCCAAAATTCAGAAACCCCAACAATGACTGGAGCTTCCGAACTGTATTAGGAGGCTGCAATAAAGCACATTTCTCCAAAAAATGTGGCGCTAGGCTCTTGCCCTCACTCGATAACTCATATCCCAGGAAAATGACGCTGAGGAAGGCAATCTTTGATTTCTTAAAATTAAACTTATAGCCAATATCAGCAAACCCCACAACAATGCGCAATACGCGCCTTAGATGTTGCAGAATCTCATCATCTGTCAGATATATGTCATCAACATATGATAATGCTTCAGGGTCGAACTCATGCAGCATTTCAGTTACACAAGCCGAAAACAGTCCTGGGCTATTCTTATACCCCTGAGGCAAACGACAAAAAAATTTCTGAGAGCCAAACGCACTGAAACAGGTATAGTCCCGACTCTCGGGCGCTATATTCTGGCAGAAAAATCCATTCGAGATATCTAATGTTGTCTTATATTTTTTACGCACTATATTATTCATAAGCGCTGCGCTGTGTGAATTCTGTATTGCATATGCGCGTGTATGACTATTCAAATGTCGGTAATCCACCACTATCCTATAGGAATGGTCCGGTTTAGCAACTGGAAACAAGGGATTATTCATCGGCGAGACACAGGGCTCAATTACACCCTGATACTCCAATTGTGTAAGAATTTTCCTAACCGATGCCCTAGCTTCAAATTTGATAGGATATTGCGGTTGTGGCTGAGGTTCGCCCTTTATCGGAATTACATGATAAGGTGATTGCCTGTCCCACCCCACGTTATTTCTATACAAGGCGGGAGCCTGTGATAGAGCCCATGATTTACTATAGGACTCCGCGAGTTCTCTCGGAACAAGTGGTGAGAAGGAAGGTGTAATAACCTCCTCCCCAACTGGACAGTCGCGAACAAAGTCAGGTGGCCAATCTTGTTCGGCCAACAGAACATCATATTATTTTACCACATGGTCCCAAAAAATGGCGTTTATAACACGGTCAATGTCCCCTTCCAATCGCAGAGTCACTTCATATACTCTATCAGGATCAGAGACACGCATATCCGCCGTCTCGACTTGTATGAAGTCATCAGTTGCTTTCACCTCCAGATGCTCTAGAAGACTCCGGCGAACTATTGTGACCTCTGCCGCGCTGTCTAACAGTGCTAACGCCCATGTCTTGTTCGTCAAGAGAACTCTCTTCTTGAGCGGCATGTCTAACTGAGACAGCTGCCACTTTCTTCTTTTTAAATTGCTGTTTCTGTTGCAGCGGTTTCTCTTCTTGTTTAATAGAAACCTCCGCTGAGCTTTGTGAATCCTGTCTCGGTTTCACGTACTCCGTCCTCCGCTCTGACCGCCCACCTCTCTCACTTCTCTTTTCCGAGGAGTCCTGAAAGGAATGAGATTGGCGTGTATCAGTATATTGATATCTATCAGGTGTCTTCAAAGTATCCCTATTCCTGAGATTATACGTATTCTGTGGGGTCTCCGGTTGCGGAGACTGCCCACCATCATTCTTCGGTGTTTGCTGTTTCTTTTCCCAGCGCTTTTTCGAACCCTCAGGTTGTTGCTGTTTAGCATTTTCTTTATTATTTTTACCCTGTAACTGGGGTTTTTGTGGTCTAGCCCCTAGGCTATCATGACCAATACTAGAATATGTTTCCGCTATTATTCTCGGAAGCTCCCGCTCCTGATTAAGCAGCGGTACATCCCGAAGACGCATACGCACTGCTAGTGCTACTGCCTCTCCTTTGAGATTACTCAAAATAATAGAAGAAACTGTGGTAAAATTGCCCAGCAACTGCATGCCCAAATCCAAGGCAGGGGCAGCCCCATATTCATCCTGAATCTGTTTAAGTACGTCCGGTAAATTTGCTAATGTCGGTGTACCGTGTGCCGTAGTGTAGAGCGCGGCAAACACCGTGCCCCAGGTATTACAAAGGTCCACCGGAGGAACCATCCCGTACGGCAAACACATCGTCAAAATTCTATGTTTATCCTGAGGTCCCGTATGGGGAAATACTGCTTCCAGCTTATTAATTTTTTGCGCCAGCCAAAACGGAGTCTCCTCTCGTTTAGCCGGTACTTTACCCATAACCGAGTGTACAGTGGCCGGATAAATACCCGGAACCACAGCCTGTGGGTGCGCTGGAGCAGCACGCGCTGTATTCGTATTTAATGTCTGCATCACAAACTGAACTAATCGTCTATATGGAGCCGTTAATTCTGTATATAAACGACGAACTTCAACCACTGCCAATTGAGCAACCGCAGGATGTGGTGTATATGTAGCCAATAAAGGCCAGGTAGGACCATCATTACTCAGTGGACCTAACCTAACTTGTGCTATTGAGTGTGGGAGGGCGCCATCAAGCCAATTATGGTGTTCTTGATAAGATAGAGGTATTTCTAAATAAGCGTAAGCCCTGTTTTGTCCAGGGACATTCGCAACTATGTATTCGTGAAAAGTATTTGTTCCCCCATCCACCGCTGGAAATGCGACCCAACAATAAAAAAGTTCCGTTCTATAGGCTGCATGGGCGTCCACCACAAAAGTGACTGGACCCCCCTGGACTGTCAGTCCATGTGTCAATAGATGTCCCGTGAGCGGATGTCGCATATTAATTGCCATGTTCACTACATTAGGATTCGCCATTTTATAAAAAACGGCTTCAGGTCAGAGAAGGCACACCAATATCGGGGTTTTTTCCTTTCAAAGTTCAAGCTTGAACAACCAACCACTAAGCAATAGGAAGCACCTATGCCGTGGCGGCGGAAACCCTCAGCCCCACGGACGTCTCCGTATACGGAATCGAGGAGTCAAAATATATATGAGACCAAGAGAGTCAGTCGGACCTAATCATTAGAGGCAGACCAAACGTTGGCGGCGCCATGTCGTGTGGGCTCTCATTATTCTAAATGAGACTACTGGATTTCTAGGTAGCAGGATCTATAACGGTGTGGGGGACTGAGTCTGACCCACGTGTAAAGAACTCTGTCACCCTAAATCCGGTTTTTGCTCCGGCTAACTAGCAGTGCCTCATTTCTCCCATGTGGAAGGAATGATTTGGCAGCCGAGCGCATGACATCTTTGGAACTTCTCAGGGAAGTCGTGGTTACTCAGATCCAAACCAACTCTCTTATTTCCAATATGATCTCATATACAAATGACAAAGACAGTATACGTTTTATATAATGTTTTAATAAAACAACTGTATTTTAGATATTAAGGCGTGAGCCGCAATAACCTGAACGATACAACACAGTAGGATTGTAATAGTTACCAGGAGAGTAAAACATAAAAACAAAGCTATCATATTGTCAAACAGTTTCTACTCTCCCTCTGCTTGTTCTATCTAGAGCACAGCATGTTAAGCTTCTAGCTTGCCTATTAGAATCACTGTGGAGACATCAGCCCTCATACCTGAGCAAAGACCTGTGATCTTGGTTCAGCATCTGCAACGAGGCAGTCAGCGGCAAGTTGTGGTTCCGTGGTCGGAATCTCCCTCTTGCGTGTATTGGGACAAGGAAGTGATTTTATAACTAACATGATCACAAAATGTCCCTACGCAGGAATGCCGAGTCTAAACTCTTACCACGTCTATCGGCAATGTACCAGACTGTATCCTTGACTGAAGCACAGAGTAACTATGTTATGGAGAACTCCAGTGCTGAAGTAGGCAAAACAGTGTGATATGAATACAAAACAACACCGTAGAACTGGCTATTTGAAAAATAACAGTACGAAGCCTAATAAAAAGCATGTAGAGCAAAGTACACAGAGGCTCTAAGCTGTCAGCAAATGAATAAAATATATTCAGGGCAAAGTGCACAAAGGCCTAAAGCCTGAAGCTAAAGCACAATGAATACGTAAAACTAACCACACTACACCTGAAGGTACCGAAGAGCCTGTGACAGGTGAAGGAGCAGGAGAGCCTGATCAGAGGAGGGCTTTCTCAGAAGCACCTGATTGACCTCCTAGGTGAAGAAAAGGAGGCGGGACAGGGTGAAGTCGTTCAACCTCATCCAGAACCGGTTGCAGGGCCCTCAGGAGAAAACATTGCGAAACGGAGACAAAGCATATCGCCAGTGAAACTAAGGACTAAAGAATTATCAAATGAAGGTGAAGGACCAAAGTTGAAAGAGAAAAGAAAAGAAGTGCCTGTCGCAATAGCAACACCAGGTGAAGAGAAAGACCTGGCCAAGGAAGAAAGTACCAGTGAGAGAGAATCAAAACGAGATGCAAAATTGAAAAGGAAAAGAATACTGAGCAGAAGATATTCTGGTCCGGAGTGGGGATACATAGCTACTAACGATTGGTCAGACGAATTCCTATCTCTCAGTCTTGAGAACGAAGAAGCAGAACTTCACTTTGGCACTTGAGAAGCGAAATCCCATGAACATCACCGAATAAGACATTAACAATCTGATTGACTTTTGAACCGGCTAAGACATTGCTAACTTGATTGACTTTGAAAACGATCTTGAGACAAAGCTGCTAACCGATAAGAGACTTAGGGGGTTATTCTAACTTTGGAGGAGTGTTAATCCGTCCCAAAAGTGACGGTAAAGTGACGGATATACCACCAGCCGTATTACGAGTTCCATAGGATATAATGGACTCGTAATACGGCTGGTGGTAAATCCGTCACTTTTCCGTCACTTTTGGGACGGATTAACACCTCCTCCAAAGTTAGAATAACCCCCTAAGCTGCTAAAGAAAACAGTGTGAACATTGAACTCGTTCAACTTTATATATATATCTACAAATCTGATTTGAAAGAGTGTCTTCAACTTTCTGATTCTATATAGATCATTACAGGCTACACTACACAGGGACATAAGATGAAGTGTTGTAAATACGTGTGTATAGGTCTAATAACTGCATGTGTACTAATCATTGTAGCAATAATTCTTGGAATGCATGGAAAGAATGAGAGAGAGACGAATGATGCTTCTACTTCTAAACCTATTACTGAACTAACATCTTTAAAGAAACTCGAACAAGACGAAAGACATTTGCATGATAAGAAGGAACTTTCGTCCAACGTTTTCTATCGCTTGTTGAGTGAGTATGTTGAGACAATAGATGCGAAAGATTGTTATGTATGCACACAAATACCTACCTCAGTAGTGGAAGGGGTGACATATCATAGCATGCCTCTTACATATGGAATTACATGTACTTTAATAATGACCAGATTTTACGGCCAGGAGTATATTCACTACTTTTATTCCAATCAGGATGTTACATTTGCATATATCCCCATAATCGAGTACCTGAGTAAAGTAGCAAGGGATTACTATATAAAATTCATGAGGGGTTTCTTTGAGCCATTGTCACCTTTTCACACAGCTCACTCCCACAGAGAAAAACTTACATGCTTGCTTTCACCAATGGAGATCAGCTTTTTAGATCGCACTGACGATAGGAGGAAAGAGGTGAAGGAGAAATTAGAAAGGGAATTACACAAGAGGACATCTGTAGATAACTATGCTTTTGCCGCGATAAAGACACAAGGGAAAATAGCTTTAGATACATTACACGTAGGGAGATTTTGTGTACATAGACATAAATCATATTATGACACAGTTTTTGAGGGAACGAGTGAATGTAAGCATACGTTTTTGTTTCAACCTAAATGGATGTTCATGCTGAATGGACAAGACCCAGTTATTCCAGGGGTATATTATATTTGTGGACTTAACGCCTATTATCGTCTTCCTAAAGGATGGTATGGGAGATGTTATTTAGGAATAGTATTTCCAAAGGTTTATCAACTGGATGACTTAAAGAATTTTCCAAAGCTGTCTGAATCACATCATGTCCAGAAAAGAGAGACAGCTTCTGGTGTGGTAGGAGATATATTTGGAGCAGTGATTCATTCAGTAGGAGTCATATTGAATTCAATTAAAATACGAAAGTTGTCTACTATTGTGGATAACATGCTGACAAAATTCTCAGGAGCTATAATCCTGATGGATGCTGAACTTGCTGCAGAAAGAGCTATGACTCTTCAAAATCAGCTTGCCTTAGACATTCTTTTAGCAAAGGATGGCAGCGTTTGCAAAATGCTTGGTACACGTCACTGTTGTACTTATATTCCGGACAACAGTGGGCAAATTAGAAAAATGCTTACAAACTTAACTAACGAAAGTACAGACTTGAAAGAATTGAAAGAACCAGGAGTATGGGATAAGGTTGGAAAAGGATTTGCTTCTGTGGGAAATTGGCTCAGCAACATTTGGAACGGACTATTACTGAAAATAGTAAAAGGAATATTAATAGTGTTAATTTGTTTATTAGGCATTTGGGGAATATGGAAAGCTATTAAAATATTGAAAGCAAGAAACAAAAGAAGAAGAGAAGAGAAAATAGAAAACAAAACGGTAGAAATATACAGAGAAAAATCTAAGGGAACCAAAAGAAAGAGGGAATTGACTGAAGTGCCGAATTACTAAAACAGAATTTTAATGGAATAAAATTTGTGGGTAGATTTGATGTGATGACATAATTAGTCATCAGAGGAGGTATTGATGACACAGAAAAAGAAGGACTAACATATATTCATATATCATGTAACAAAATCGTATAAGGTAGTGTGATTTTAGCAAGGAAAAATAATGTACGTGGGAAATTGTGCCCACGGAGTAGTTTGCCATTATTATGAACAAGCCTAATTAATCATAAAGAATTGACAAATGTAATAATCCATTATAATTGCGAATGTGTTCTATGATTTTCTTGATTGAAACCGTTTTATGCTTAGCTTAAATTTAGTAGAGGCTTTGGCCTAGTCGCCTGGTCTCAAATTCAACTGCGTGGTTTTCACTTGCGCTAACAAAAGCATATTATTTCATTTAAAGGTTGTACTTTTCCAGTAGAAATGACCCCTTATCTCAAGGTTTCGTGCTAGGATGGTTGCATCCCTTTTGATGCGAGGTCAACTCCTGCAGGTGCGGACAATAAAAGCACTGTGCTAAAATTAATTGGCAAAATCGTTGTAACTTGTGTTCCAAGGCTCCAAGGACAATGTATGCATAAATGAGTACTAGGAGAAAGACACTATTCATTGGTCAAATTGAAGCCACCCTATGAACCCTCCAATGGAAGACTCTGCAGAATTTGGAATGTTTCTTACTTAAACCCACCGGACAAAGAGAAGTCAGCCATTTTCCTTGATGCCATCTTTGAAGCCGAATGCCAGACGCCATCTTAGATGACATCTTGATGCCCCTTTTCTCTATTCCAGAGAAAGAGACTTTAAGAATTCTCACCCTAGAGACTTTAACTTTAATGTTGCCCCGTCTTGCCCATGCAGTAACCTTGCCCCATTCTCCTTGCTGCTGCAAGGAAAACTTGCCCTTAATTCTGCCCCTTTGAGATCTGCCCCATGCTGACCGAACCGGTACCTGAAGGACGAAGACTTTCCTTGTATGCTGATTGTATTTGGTAATTATGAAAGGATAACTGTATTATGCATTGTGGTTTTTTTCCTTTTAGGTACCAACTGCTATTTTATAGGGCCCAAGCTAGAAGTTTTCCAAATTTGTGTTGACTAAATTCATTTCGCATGAAGTCCCACATGCCAATGCTAATTAGAGGTTAGTTGAGGTAGTCACTTGATGCACCATGTTGAATTGAAATCTTGTTATGCTGACCAATGTATGCAATTAGTCAAGTTCAATTACTAATATTAATGATTTGCATTGCCATAACTGAATGTATTATAATTCAGATTTTGCGTAGATTGCGTTTCTTCCGCAGTTTTGGACAGCTAGTAATGTTCATATACATATATCATTTGGTTTTGAGACTCATATATATAGTTTTAGCTTTGTTAATATAGGGAAATAAATTCACTAACTTTAAATAAATTGGTGTGGTTATTCATGACTGAAAGGTCATGGTGCGTCGAAATACCAACTGTTATTGATTTCTAATGTGTTATTTTGATCTATTAATTGAGTATTGGCTATTGATTACAATAGCTATTGATTATTGATTTAAGTGATCCGACTATTCTAGGATGAGGAGACCCCAACCCGGTTAAAAGGTTCACCGACCTCCAACGTGTCCAGATACAGGTAATTTAGAAGGGCTGGACGCGTTATCATTAGTCAATCCTCTTGTGAAACGTTTCTCCTGTGTCCGGCATGTACATTGTCCCCCTGAAGGTTTGGGTCCCCTTTAAAGCGTTGGGAGTTCCCCTGCATTGCAGGGGTTGCCGGGACCTGCCTTACATCCCTGTGTCTGGCTTCTTTTTTCTTAAATTATTATGTAATAAAGTATGATTATCTTGACAAGCATCCACATTTAAAACATATGGTAGCTGTGGGTTAGCATAAACTAACTCGGGTGTAATTCTAGGTTTCTTATCAAAAGACTGAATGCTTCTTTGATTGTACAGTAAACTGGAAAGGTTCTCCTACTTTAACCGGTTCTGTGCCTTGGACGAGATGATCTCGTCCAAGGCTACAGTTCCCCTGTGCCTTGGACGAGATCATCTCGTCCTAGGCACAGGGGAACTTGGGGGCGCGCTAGTGCGCCCCCCGTGCACCCCCCTTCCCCCGCCAGGCGGGGATGGAAGGGGAAGACCTTCCCCTTCCACCCCCGCCCCCCCCCACGGCAATCCGATGACGTCAGCGCGCGCACAGCGCGCTGACGTCATCTAGTGTTGCCGGCGCGCTGGAAGCCATTTGCTTCCAGCGCGTCTTCGGAGCAGGAGCTCAAAGATGAGTCCTCTCCGTTTTTGGGGGGCGGGGGGGTTGAGAAAACAGACACGGTGGGAAAGGAAAGGGTTTTTCCTTTCCCCCTGTGTCTGTTTTCTCAAGATTCCTGCTCCACGATCGCGGGCAGGGCCCGCGATCGTGGAGCAGGAATCTCCACTAGCCACCAGGGATTTTCTTTTTGCCTAAATTTGGGGGTGACCCCTTGGGCAAGGGTCGCCCCCCCCCGGGGGCAATTTTTATTTGTATTTGGCCCCCCCCCTGGGGGCAGATCCGCCGATTTTTCGGCGGATCTGCCCCTAGGGGGGGCCAAAACCACTAGACACCAGGGATATCTTTTTTTATGTTTGTTTTTGGGGGCGACCCCTTGGGCAAGGGTCGCCCCCCCCGGGGCAATTTTTATTTGTATTTTGCCCCCCCCCCCGGGGGCAGATCAGCCAATTTTTGGGCTGATCTACCCCCGGGGGGGCGAAAACCACTAGACACCAGGGATTTTGTTTTTATTGTTTATTTTGGGGGCAACTCCTGTGGCAAGGGTCGCTCCCCTAAGGTGGGGAAAATTTGTATTGCCCATCTCTGCCCGTAATTTTGTAGGGCCATCTGCCCCCAAGGAGGGCAGAGACCACCAATACAGCAGGGATTTTTTTGTTTTGTGTTGTGCTGGGGGTGCCCCCTTGGGGAAGGGTCGCCCCCTGAAAGGGGGCACAGAGGTGTTGCCCATTTCTGCCCCCCTTGGGGTCAGATTGGCCAATTCTTTTACGCCCATCTACCCCGAGGGGGGCAGGATCCACTTAGGTACCAGGGACAAGTTCTTGGTGGTGCGGTGTTTGTCAACTGGCAAAGTATTTGTATTTGTGATTATAACAATTTATTTCTTCTTTTTCTTCTAGTTCAACGCTTTTGCTTCCTTTGCTGTGGATCTTTGCGGTTTTGGCAGTAGTTGTCCTGTGGTTTGCATAGTTGCATGTTTTAGGTAAGTGAACGCAATTTACTCCAAAGGAGTATTGTTGACATGTTTGTAGGTGGTGTACTAAATGCAGTATTGTGTGTTTGACATTGTCCTTAGATTTGAGCACAGTGGTGTTTGTGTTGTCATATGTCTAAATTGCTTTTTTCTTTTTTCTTTTTAGTGGGATATCATTGGTGATTGCTGTCTGTGCAGAGTAGTTGATTGGTGAGTAGCTATTTCAGGCAACTGTGTGGTATAGTTTTTTGTAGTACATAACTCTTTGTGATAAAGCTACACTTTGTTTATTACTTATTTTAGTGCTAGTTGTTGTTGGCAATCCATTTGTTGTTAGGATCATGGCTAGCCGCAAAGTGACCGCTCAGCAGGTTGTTCGCATGCTCTTTGAGTCGTCTTCAGACCATGATTACGACACTGACTCTGCATCTGAGGCAGAGGAGGAAGCAGGAGATTCTGGAAGTGAGTTTTCTGTCCAAGAGTATTCTTCTGATGAGGAAGCTACTCTCAGTGCAGATGAAGGGCCTGTGTTAGAGGAGGACATTGATGTGCCAAGAGTGCAGCAGCCTGGGGCTGCAGGGTTTCCCATTGGAAGACCTGACACCTGGATTGCCCCAAACATGGAGCAGCCACAGTTACCTGCATTTACTGGTCTCCCAGGGTGTATAGTTAATACGGAAAACTTTCTGCCTGTCCATTTCTTTCACTTGTTTATGGACGATGTATTTTTGGAAGAGATTGTGGAGCAGACAAATGTGTATGCAGAGCAATATTTGCGGGACAACGCTGCCAGACTTAAGCCTCAGTCTAGAGCTACTCATTGGGTTCCCACATATCTGGAAGAGATGAAAAGGTTTTTAGGTTTGTCTTTTTTGATGGGGTTGATCAGGAAGCAGTCACTGGCTTCTTATTGGTCTACTAGTCCCTTGATGGCAACTGCTATATTTCCTGCAACTATGACACGTAATCGGTATTTGCTTCTTCTTCGTATGCTGCATTTTGTAGACAATGCTTTAGCCTTGCCACAAGATCAACCTGATTGTGACCGCCTTTTTAAGATTAGGCCTGTCCTTGATCATTTTGTGGATCGGTTTTCAGAGGTCTATGTCCCAGGCAAAGAGATAAGTGTGGACGAGTCTTTGGTCCTTTTCAAGGGGCGTTTAGTTTTTAAGCAGTACATTCCTAGTAAGAGGGCACGGTATGGGATTAAATTGTATCTGCTGTCAGAAAGCAGTACAGGATATGTGTATAATTTCCGGGTCTACACTGGTAGGGATTCCAGTATTGACCCTCCTGGTTGTCCGGCCACTTTTGGAGTCAGCGAAAAAATTGTGTGGGAACTTGCTAGACGGCTGTTTAACCCCTTCTGTGCCCAGGACGTAATGGTTACGTCCTGAGGCACAGTGCTCGTGTGCCCAGGAAGTAACCATTATGTCCTGGGCACAGAGCCCAGAGGGAGCGCTAGCGCTCCCTCTGTGGGGTTCCCCCCACCCCCTAAGGCAGGGATGGAAGAGGAAGCCCTTCCCCTTCCACCCCTGACTCCCCCACCCCCCCTGTGACGTCAGCGCGCTGATTGTCACAAGGCCTCCTCCCATTGCGCTGGAAGCTCAGCTTCCAGTGCGATCGGAAGAGAAATGCAAAAGCATTTCTCTTCCGATCACGTGGAGGAGGCCGAGAGACTTCAAAGGGAAGGAAAGTTATGTTAGTTTGAAGTCTCTCTCAGCGTTTTAGCAGCCGGATTGCAAGCAATCCGGCTGCTAAAACGCCCACTAGACACCAGGGATTTTTAAAAAATGAAATAGGCATGAGGGAGCGACCCCTTGGGCAAGGGTTGCTCCCAGGGGGGGCATTTTTTTAAAAGGCCTTTTCTGGACCCCCTGGGGGCAGATTGTTCTATAATTAGGCCGATCTGCCCCCAGGGGGGGCAGAAACCTCTAGGCACCAGGGACCATTTTTTTTGTTGTTGTTGTTTTTGTTTTGTTTTGTATTTTTGAGGTGGGGAGCGACCCCTTAGGCAAGGGTCGCTCCCCTAGGGGGAAAATTATATTTAGACAATTTCTGCCCCCCTTGGGGCCAGATTGGCCTATTTTTATGAGGCCAATCTGCCCCCAAGGGGGACAGAAAGCAGTAGACACCAGGGAGTTTTTTTTTTTGTTCGCGAATTTCACGCAAGGGGAGCGACCCCTTAGGCAAGGGTTGTTCCCATGGGGGGCAAATTTATTTTAGGCCATTTCTGCCCCCTGGGGGGCAGACCAGCCTATTTTAATTAGGCTGATCTGCCCCCAAGGGGGGCAGAAACCACTAGGCACCGGGGATTTTTGTTGTTGTTGTTGTTTTACAGATGGGGAGCGACCCCTTAGGCAAGGGTCGCTCCCCTGGAGGGGCAAAATGTATTTAGACCATTTCTGCCTAAATACTGGTCGGCAGGTCGGCCGATTTTAGGTCAATCTGCCCCAAGGGGGTCAGAAACCACTAGGCACCGGGGATCTTTTTTTTTTGCGCCGACGTCACGCAAGGGGAGCGACTCCATAGGCAAGGGTCACTCCCCAGGCGGGTGGGGGACGGGGGCAAATTTATTTTAGGCCATTTCTGCCCCCCTCTGGGGGCAGTTCGGCCTATTGTCATTAGGCCGATCTGCCCCCGGGGGGGCAGAAACCTCTAGGCGCCAAGGCAAATTTTTTTTGTGTTTTTCTTTTGTTTGTTTGTTTTTTTAGAGATGGGGAGCGACCCATTAGGCAAGGGTCGCTCCCCGGGGGGGAGGCAAATTTATTTTAGGCCATTTCTGCCCCCCCTGGGGCCGGCTGAGCTAGAGACCTGGTCAGAGCCCCACAAGTCACCCCATTTTGGATTCCCCTAGGTGTCTAGTTTTCAAACATGCGCTGGTTTGCTAGGTTTCCCCAGGTGCCGGCTGAGCTAGAAGCCACAATCCACAGGTAGGCACTTTGTGAAAAACACCTCTGTTTTCTGTGAAAAAATGTGATGTGTCCACGTTGTGTTTTGGGCCATTTCCTTTCGTGGGCGCTAGGCCTACCCACACCAGTGAGGTACCATTTTTATCGGGAGACTTGGGGGAACGCTGGGTGGAAGAAAATTTGTGGCTCCTCTTAGATTCCAGAACTTTCTGTCACCGAAATGAGAGGAAAAAGTGTTTTTTAGTCAAATTTTGAGGTTTGCAAAGGATTCTGGGTAACAGAACCTGGTCAGAGCCCCACAAGTCACCCCATCTTGGATTCCCCTAGGTGTCTAGTTTTCAAAAATGCGCTGGTTTGCTAGGTTTCCCCAGGTGCCGGCTGAGCTAGAGGCCAAAATCCACAGGTAGGCACTTTGAAAAAAACACCTCTGTTTTCTGTGAAAAAATTTGATGTGTCCATGTTGCGTTTTGGGCCATTTCCGTTCGTGGGCGCTAGGCCTACCCATACAAGTGAGGTACCCTTTTTATCAGGAGACTTAGGGGAACACTGGGTGGAAGGAAATTTGTGGCTCCTCTCAGATTCCAGAACTTTCGGTCACCGAAATGAGAGGAAAAAGTGTTTTTTTTTGGTCATATTTTGAGGTTTGCAAAGGATTCTGGGTAACAGAACCTGGTCAGAGCCCCACAAGTCACCCCATCATGGATTCCCCTAGGTGTCTAGTTTTCACCAATGCACTGGTTTGCTAGGTTTCCCCAGGTGCCGGCTGAGCTAGAGGCCAAAATCCACAGGTAGGCACTTTGCAAAAAACACCTCTGTTTTCTGTGAAAAAATGTGATGTGTCCACGTTGTGTTTTGAGCCATTTCCTTTTGTGGGCGCTAGGCCTACCCACACAAGTGAGGTACCATTTTTATCGGGGCACTTGGGGGAACACAGAATAGCAAAACAAGTGTTATTGCCTCTTGTCTTTCTCTACATTTTTTCCTTCCAAATGTGAGGCAGTGTGTAAAAAAGACATCTATTTGAGAAATGCCCTGTAATTCACATGCTAGTACGGGCACCCCGGGATTCAGAGATGTGCAAATAACCACTGCTTCTCAACACCTTATCTTGTGGCCATTTTGGAAATACAAAAGTTTTCTTGATACCTATTTTTCACTTTTTATATTTCAGCAAATGAATTGCTGTATACCCGGTATAGAATAAAAACCCATTGCAAGGTGCAGCTCATTTATTGGCTCTGGGTACCTAGAGTTCTGGATGAACCTACAAGTCCTATATATCTCCACAACCATAAGAGTCCAGCTGACGTAACGGTATATTGCTTTCAAAAATCTGACATCGTAGGAAAAAGTTACAGAGTAAAACGTGGAGAAAAATGGCTGTTTTTTTCACCTCAATTTCAATATTTTTTTATTTCAGCTGTTATTTTCTGTAGGAAACACTTGTAGGATGTACACAAATGACCCCTTGCTGAATTCAGAATTTTGTTTACTTTTCAGAAATGTTTAGCTTTCTGGGATCTAGCATTGGTTTCTCACCCATTTTGGTCACTAACTGGAAGGAGACTGAAAGCACAAAAAATAGTAAAAATGGGGTATGTCCCAGTAAAATGTCAAAATTGCATTGAAAAATTCGGTTTTCCAATTCAAGTCTGCCTGTTCCTGAAAGCTGGGACGATGGTGATCTTGCCACCGCAAACCCTTTATTGATGCCATTTTCAGGGAAAAAACCACGAGCTGCCTTCTGCAGCCCTTTTTTCCCATTTTTTTGAAAAAAACTAAATTTTCACTGTATTTTGGCTAATTTCTTGGTCTCCTTCAGGGGAACCCACAAAGTCTGGGTACCTCTAGAATCCCTAGGATGTTGGACAAAAAGGACGCAAATTTGGCGTGGGTAGCTTATGTGAACAAAAAGTTATGAGGGCCTAAGAGCGAACTGCCCCAAATAGCCAAAAAGGGCTCTGCACAGGAGGAGGAAAAGGCCTGGCAGCGAAGGGGTTAAGTCTGGTGGAGTATTTCCACCCCTATAAATAGACTGTAGTAATCCTGTTATGTTTGAATATTTTAGGGGT
Organism: Pleurodeles waltl; assembly: GCF_031143425.1. Lineage (NCBI taxonomy): Eukaryota > Metazoa > Chordata > Amphibia > Caudata > Salamandridae > Pleurodeles > Pleurodeles waltl. Next base: position 1,829,406,606 of record NC_090440.1, on the reverse strand, counting down.
GCAGGAATAGCTGGCATTGGTAAATAGGACCCAATAGGTTAAATTGTACTATAACTCTTAAATAACTATTTTGGCCAACCTAAGAGGAAAGGCAGGTTAACATTTAAAATGACTTGAGTGGGGTTTAAACTTTGTACAGATCACTAGTCATGAGGTTTTAAGGGGATTATGATTACGAAATCTCTGTTTGAAGCTAGGCTACTGCGTGTTACAATGGTAAATCAAGTAGATGGTGAATGACTCAGAGTGCGGACCTACATATATTAACTGCCTTGCATGTGATGATGTGAAATGTGAGAGGCCTGAAAAACCCCAGAAAAGTCCACCAGGTTGTGGCTCATATAAATAGACATAAATAGGCGAGGCTTTCTTGCAAGAAACGCACCTTGCTCTGGACCACCCCTAAGACCTGGCTCAACATTGGGGAGTGCATAGGTAATTATTTTCATCTTTCTCTACATATTCCAGTAAGACTGCCATTTTGAACAAAATGACTGCTTTCTTCAGACATATAGTCCCAAATATAACAATGGTAAATTTCTGTTCATGGTAAACTCACAATGTGTTGACCTTAACCCAAAAATGATTATTTGGGGTAAGGAATATAACTTCACACTGCATGCAGAACTAGACCGCACAGACAGTAATACCAGATATAGGAAAATGCTGTTGGACATTAATGCATCAACAGGTCTTGCTGGACCTCTGGCGAGAGACTATCCTTTGGCTAAGAAATTCACCTTTCATTTAAAAGTGCAGGGATCCAGATTTAGGTTCGATTTCTGGGTTAGCACCAAAGCTGCAGCGGGAAGGAGCAAAACTGTGATACACTTACCTAGAATGCTCTCAGACCACTCCCTTCTGGTTCTCATCCTGTCTATTCCACATAACTATCATATAAATAAATTGTGGAGGCTACAGCGTCTTTCTTGACTCACAATTTAGGAAAGACATAAGGTAGGCGATTAAGTCCTACTTTGAAATTAATTAGGAGTTAATCAACACCTTTGCTGCACTGTGGAAGGCACCCAAGGTTATTATTTAAGGCAAATAAATCACAAAAGGGCATAAAATCCTCGACTTGATTATAAATAGACTGAATACCTTGGAAAGAGAAATAAGAACACTTCCAAATGATTGTTAGAAATGATCTGAGAAACTGATGTAATACAGTTGGCCAACCAGGAAGACCATTTAAGAACTTTGTTTGCAATGGTGACATTGGGGTTGCACCAAATGGGGGATAGTAACAATAGCTGAGAGGGCATGTATGCCTGACAAAAAAACTTTTTGGCAAAATGAATGGAGTAGTTCAGTAATGGAGAAGACATCGACCTAGGCCTTTGATCAATAAGGGAACGGTTAGGAATAGAAAAGGGGAAGATTAAAGAAAGCTCTGTAGATCACCAGAGGAGAAGGGAGGCAGAAGTTGATGTCCCTAATGGAGACCATACCTGCTTAAGAATGAATGCGCAGTGATATTCAGTGAAGTTAGGAAGGTTGGTGTCACCATTTATTTTTGAGTTCTTAAGTTTGGATAAGGAGATCGGAGCTGGTTGCTTATTCTATAAGAACTTGGTTAATAGGCTGTCAATGGATCTGAAGAAGGTTTGAGGTAACCTGAGTGGAAGCATCAATAAAAAGAAATTAATAATTGGCAAAACAACATTCTGATTCTATGTAATTTGCCCCATCATAAAAGATATAAGGAGGACCACTGAGCAGATACAGTAGAAATCTTATGTTTAAGAGCATCTATATTTAACTTGATGATTTTCTTGATGGAGTAGGGATACAAAATACCCAAACATTTGATCTTAGAAGAACTGCAATCAAATCCTGTATCCTTAAACATTTCTTTGACAGAATTTGTTGAGAGGCATTGCTTCAGATTTGTCTATATTTAGTCGGTATCAGGAAATCGAAGAGTAGAGAGATACAATCTTAAATACTCAGGGACAGAATTATGAGGATTGGAAACATGTAGTAAAATGTCATCTGCATATGCAGTGAATTTAATATTTAATAGTTTGCGAGAATAGCCAGTTAAAGCCCAAGATCTCTTTACAGTTTCAAGGAACGGTTCCAGAGCAAGAATGAAAATGAATAGAGGGCAGCCTTGTCTACCACCTCTTAGAGGGGGAAATATTGAGATTGAAGGCTATTAGTGAATACCAAAATAGAAGGGAAGGTGTAGAGAATCTTAAGGTTTTGCAGAAATCTGAGACTGAAGCCATGCCATTTGAGGGCTTTGAACATGAATTCCCTATTTACACAGTTTAATGCATTTTCAGATGTCCAGAGTGACCGCTGCAAAAGGGATTTTACTTCTGGAGGCACCATGAATTATATTTAAAAAGGTGTGGGAATTGTTTGAAATATTTCAACCTTTTACAAAACCAAACTGTCCAATACCAACTAGTGAGGGAATTAACTCCTTGACATGGAGAACCAGAATGTTTTGGAACATTTTGTAGTCTGTATTAATAAGAGAAATTGGTCTTTAGTTGTTGCATTTGACCAAATTCTTACCTTTTTTTGGAAGTAAATGTATCATAGCCTCCAAAAAGGATCCAACCTTGGCATCGGAAATTAGAAGATGTTGAATAAGTAATAAGAACTTAGGTACAAGAAGGTTAGAAAATGTAAAGTAACATTGGACTGTAAAGCCATCTGGACAAGGTGCCTTATCATTTGGGAGTTTAGAAAAGGTTGCACGAATCTCAGCACAAGAGATTTCCACCTCCAGAGGGGTAAAATCAATCTGTGAAGCTTATATTTTGGGAACTATAAGGAAAAAGGAATCTAGGGAAGCATGATTAGAAGGTATGTATTCTGTGTATAATTTGGAGTAATATTCAACAAAATGGGTCATAATCTCCTGATCTTTGAACAGTTGGTTGCCAAAAGCATCAAGTATGACTTCTATTTTAGACTTTTGTTTTATGATGGTTAGATAGTCGGCTAACAACCTACCAGCCTTATTGAAACCGACATACTACTTAGCATTGATTTTTAAAAGAACACTAGTAGAGTTGTTTATGGAAGTCGTGTTAAATATAAGTTTGGCGTGGATGAGTTGATCTTTATGGGGTGAGGTATAGTATTTATGTTCTAGTTTCTTGATATGCTGTAAAAAAAGGTAGAATATTCTTTAGAGGCAGCCTGTTTTTAAGGGAGAAATAGTTAATGATATAGCCTCGTGCTGTTGCTTTGAAGGAATCCCAAACATGGGGGAACTTGACCTCAGCACTAATGTTATTGTCAAGAAATTAAATGACGAATTGTTCAAAACCTGAGACAAACTGTTGATCCTGTAGCAATCCATTATTGAAATGGCATTGATTAGTGCAGGTAGGGGAATGGATAGATTCCAGATCTATTATTACTGGTGCATGGTCGAAGATGAAGATGAGGCCTAACTCAGCGTGGATCAAATTATGTGTGAGATGTTTATCGAGGAAAATATAGTCTATTCTAGAGCAGGAATGGTAGGTGGGGGGAAAAAGAATATTCCAAAAGATCAGGATTGTAAATTCGCCAGGTGTCAACTTGACCTCTATAAGTGATTGTTCAATGAAAGGCCTTTTGCATATTGTTAGGAATGTATTTGAATGCCGACTTTCCATCTAAAAAGGGGTGTGGTAGTTGGTTGCAGTCCCCACCCATGTCAAGATTAACATTCATATTGGACATTAGCTTAAATGATACTGAATCCCAAAAGGAGGTGTCAACCCCATTAGGACCATAAATATTACAAAAGGAACAAGGGCAACCATTAATTGTACTATCTAAATGAGGCCCTCTATCCTCAGTATCAGTTTTTTGCTTTAATATATGAACAAATAAACTTTTATGAAATAACATAATTGTACAGAGTCAAAAGAATTGGATTTATCCTTTTAGGTAACCTTGAAGAGACATGGATAATAAGGCCATATGTTTCTTTCATAGCACGCAACAAGGGGCGCATATCCAAGAATACCTTGCAGCTGTGACTTGGGAAACATCCTGTAAAAGGAAAATCTTATGTCCAGACCAAATCGTCTGTCTTCTTTGCATGGAAGCAGAGAGAACTTGCATGAAATCAGTATATTGGAGGAAAAGGATGATAATTCCTCTAGGTTTGGAAGTGGAGTGTGAACCGGGGAGCTTGGGCCCAAGACGATGGGCCCTCTGGATGTTAAGGGAAGACCAACAATTTGGGGTATATTCATGTGTAGAAAGAATCATATCCCCCTTTCAGGTCCCTCAAGAATACCATAAAGACATAGATTGTTGCATTGATTCCGATTTTCTAGGTCTTTTAGTCCTTTATCCCCGGCCATCTCGTTCAATTTTCAAGTTGAATTCTGAATCTCTGCAATATTGAACTCTATATTTGAAACCCTAGACTCAAGAGGGATTGAAAATCTGCCTACTACTGCATGTCAGGATAATTGGCCAGTGGTTGAGCAGGTGGAACAAAGATATTAAGGGCCAGATGTACGAAGCATTTTTCTAGTCGCAAAGCGGGACACATGTTAATGGGTGCTCAGCTCTTGGAAAAAACGCACCACTAAACTCTTTTAATTCCACCGGCTGCAACTCGCTATCGAGAGGAATGGCAAAATGTGCCTCTGGTCCAAAATAAACAAGGAAATATGGAACAGGGAGCGGGATCTCCTTCAACTGGCGATCATCCTGTGATCATCCGAGCCACATGCCCCCTCTGGTTGCTGTTATTTATACAAGAAAATGTGCTCAGGAGGGTAACTGGTACAAACAAAAAGGAGGAATGCTGGCCAGTGTCCTTGCTTACCTCTGAACTATATGGACCTGCTTGAGGTTGGCTGAAATGTGCAAAGTAGATGCATTGTATTCCCAATGGATGCCTTTAATTTTTAACAACCACGGGATAGAGGTTACCAGCGAAAAACTCTGGCATAAGCAAATATGTACACTATGAGATTTATGAGTCAACAAATACAATAACACATTCCCAGATAATTTGAGTGGGACTTCGTGCACATCACTGGACATGTTTATTCACCTTATATTTTGACACACTGCTGGTGAGTTATTCCCTCCATTGCAGGATGAACCTGCAGAGCAGAATCCCCTCTCCTTGATTATAGCAAGCTCTTGCCCTTTTAGACTGATCACACTGATCAATCAATCAATCAATCAATCAATCAGTGAATTTATAGAGCGCGCTATGTACCTGACAGGGTTTCGAGGCGCTGGGGGGGAGGGGAGTGCTGCTAGCGTTCGAAGAGCCATGTCTTGAGGAGTCTTCTGAAGTTGAGGAGGTCCTGGGTCTGGCGTAGTGAGGTGGGGAGAGAGTTCCAGGTCTTGGCGGCGAGGAAGGAGAAGGATCTGCCGCCAGAGGTCTTGCGCTGGATTCGGGGGACGATGGCGAGGGCGAGGTTGGCAGAGCGGAGTTGACGTGTGGGGACGTAGAAGTTGAGTCTGGTGTTCAGGTAGGTGGGTCCGGTGTTGTGTAGTGCCTTGTGTGCGTGGGTGAGGAGTTTGAAGGTGATCCTTTTATCCACAGGGAGCCAGTGGAGGTCCTTCAGGTGGGGGGAGATGTGACATCGGCGGGGTATGTCGAGGATCAGGCGGGCAGATGCGTTCTGTATGCGTTGGAGTCGTTTGATGTCTTTCATTGGGATGCCTGTGTAGAGTGCATTGCCGTAGTCGAGTCTGCTACTGACGAGGGCTTGAGTCACCGTCTTCCTGGTTCCTGTTGGAATCCACTTGAAGATCCTGCGGAGCATGCGGAGGGTGTTGAAACAAGAAGAGGAGACGGCGTTGACCTGTTTGGACATGGTGAGAGCAGAGTCGAGGACGAAGCCGAGGTTTCGTGCGTGGCTAGCTGGGGTGGGTGGTGGTCCGAGGGCGGTGGGCCACCAGGAGTCGTTCCAGGCCGAGGGGGTGTGTCCGAGGATGAGGACTTCCGTTTTGTCGGAGTTGAGCTTCAGGCGGCTGTTGTTCATCCACTCGGCGATGGATTTTAGTCCCTCGTGGAGGTTGGTTTTGGCGGTGAGCGGATCTTTGGTCAGGGAGAGGACGAGCTGGGTGTCGTCGCGTAGGAGATGACGCTGAGGTTGTGATGACGGGCCAGTTGTGCGAGGGGGGCCATGTAGACGTTGAACAACGTTGGGCTAAGAGAGGAGCCTTGGGGGACGCCGCAGATGAGGTTGGTGGCTGTGGAGCGGAATGGTGAGAGTCGGACTCTCTGGGTTCTGTCGGAGAGGAAGGATGCGATCCAATTGAGGGTTTTGTCTTGGATGCCGGCTTCGTGGAGACGGGTTAGCAGGGTGCGGTGACAGACTGTGTCGAAAGCGGCTGATAGGTCGAGGAGGATGAGGGCTGAGGTTTCGCCGTTGTCCATTTGTTGTCTGATGTCATCTGTGGCGGCGAGGAGTGCGGTCTCAGTGCTGTGGTTTCTTCTGAATCCAGATTGTGAGGGGTCTAGGATGGAGTTGTCTTCTAGGAAGTGGGCGAGCTATGCGTTGACGATCTTCTCGATGACCTTCGCTGGAAAAGGGAGGAGAGAGATCGGTCGGAAGTTTTTGAGATCGTTGGGGTCAGCCTTGGGTTTCTTGAGGAGGGGTTGGATTTCTGCGTGCTTCCAGCTGTCCGGGAAGGTGCGGTGTTGAAGGAGAGGTTGATGATCTTGCGAAGTTTGGGGGCGATGGTGGCGTCGGCTTTGTTGAATACGTGATGTGGGCACGGGTCCGTCGGAGAGCCTGAGTGGATGGAATTCATGGTTGTTAGGGTTTCTGCGTCATCAACTTGGGTCCAGGTGGTGAGGCGGCAGGCGTGGGAGGAGTCGTCGGGGTTGGGGTCTGGCGGAGGTGTGGTTTTGAAGCTGTCGTGGATGGCTGCGATTTTCTGGTGGAAGAAGGTGGAGAGATTGTCGCAGAGTTTCTGGGAGGGAGGGACGTCATTGACGTTGGCGCTGGGGTTGAAGAGTTCCTTCACGATGCAGAAGAGTTCTTTGCAGTCGTGGGCGTTGTTGTTGAGGCGTTCTGTGAAGTGGGCGCGCTTGGCGAGTCGGATCCGTTGGTGGTGTTCACGGTTGGCGTCCTTGAGGGTAGCAAGGTTGTTGGGTGTGCGCTGGAGGATCCATTTCTTCTTGAGTTTCTGGCAGGTGCGTTTGGAGGTGGTCAGTTCGTCTGTGAACCAGGCTGTTTTTTTCTTTTCTTGGTTGGCGGTGGGTTTCTTGAGTGGGGCTAAGGTGTTGAGGATCCATTGATGGAAGTTGATGGCGGCGGTGTTCGGGTCGGTGGGTTCGGGTGGTGGGTATTTGGCGAGTGTGCTGGTCTGTTGGCCTTCTGTGACTTTTCCCCAGCGGCGGTGAGGCGGTAGAGGGATGCGGTGGTGTTCGGTGTTTTTCTTGAAGGTGAAGTGGACGCAGTGATGGTCGGTCCAGTGGAGTTCGGAGGTGTGGCTGAAAGAGATGTGGTTGCTTGAGGTGAAGAGTGGGTCAAGCGTGTGTCCGGCGATGTGGGTGGGGGTGTTGACCAGTTGACGGAGTCCGAGGTTGAGGAGGTTGGTGGTCAGTGATGCGGTGTTGGCGTCGTTGTTGTTTTCCAGGTGGAAGTTTAGATCTCCCAGGAGGATGTAGTCTGGAGAGACAAGGGCGTGGGTGCTTGCGAGGTCGGAGACGGTGTCGCTGAAGGGGGCTCTTGGTCCTGGAGGGCGATATATGAGGGTTCCTATGAGGGTAGTGTTGGGGTCCGTGTGAATCTGGAAGTGGAGGTGTTCGGCTGTCTTGAGGGTGTCGTCCGAGTGGGTGTGGATCTTGAGGGTAGATTTGTGGGCGATGGCTATCCCTCCGCCAATTCCGTTGGTGCGATCTCTTCTGGTGATCTTGTATCTGTCAGGTATGGCGATGGCGATGTCAGGGGCCGAAGATTCGTTCCACCAGGTTTCGGTCAGGAAGGCCACGTCTGGGGCGGTGGTGTCGAGCAAGTCCCAGAGCTCAATGGCGTGTTTTCGTGCGGAGCGTGTGTTGAGGAGGAAGCAGTGCAGGTGGTTTGTGTTGGTTGTTGCTGGCTTCGTTGTTCTGTTGCAGGAGAAGTTGCAGGTGCGGCAGGAAAAAGGTCTGCATTGCTCCTTCCAGTCTTCAAGGGTTTTCCCGACAGCCCACGCTGCTGCCACTCCTCAGACAGGTTTCTGCCCTCCTGCTGCTTGAACCACTCAGGCAGAGGAAGGCAGAACAAAGGATTTCCAGTGGGAGAGGGAGGCAACACCCTCTCCCTTGGAGATAGGTGTTACATGGCTTGGGAAGGGTAGCCTCCCCAAGCCATCGGTGTGCTTTGAAGGGCACATTTGGTGCCTTCCTTGCATAAACCAGATTGCACCAGTCCAGGGATTCCTGGTCCCTGCTTTGGTGTGAAACTGGACAAAGTAAAGGAAAGTGACCACTCCCCTGTCCATCACCAGCTCAGGGGTGGTGCCCAAAGCTCCTCCAGGTGGCTACTCGATTCTGCCATCTTGATCCAAGGTAGGCAGAGGCCCCTGGGAACATATGAGTGGCCAGGTCAGGTAGGTGATGTACAGCCTCCTCCTGAGAGTTGGTCACTCTGCTAGGTGACCAATCCTTCTTCCTGGGGTATTTAGGGTCTCCCTCTTGGGTGGGTCCTCAGATTTGACGTGCAAGATTCCAGCAGGACTCCTCTGTATTGTTTACTTCATCTTCTGGCCACTGTGACTGCAACTGGACCCTCCAGGAACTAACAATCTGCAACTACAGTGAAAACTCTGCTCTGTAACATTGTTTCTCTGGCTCCTTCCAGCAACTGCAACATTTTCCTGGCTGTGCATCCTCTGAGGGCAACAAGTCTTTAGCCTGCACAAGAAGTAAGAAGGAATCTCCCTTAGAGTGAAGGAGTCACTCCACTGCATCCGCAGGCACCAACTGCAACGACGACTGGCTGTGTGGATCTTTTCTCCTCCAGAGCTGCGTGGATCCTGCATCACAGTTGGTGGTCTGGAGTGGCCCTCTTGTTCCTCTCTACCAGCTGTCCCACTTGGGAGACCGTAAGCCCTTGCCTCTCCTTGCAGGACGGTACTCCTATGTACCACGACTCTTGCAGCTACCCAGGCTTGTTTGTTCCTCCTCCAAGTGTTTTTCAGGGTTTGTGTAGCCTATGCCTCCAGTACTCCTTCCTGCAAAGCAAAGACTCCTGCCTGCTGCTCCAGCGATGTGGGAGTCCTCTTCATGTGTTCTGAGTCAGACTCACTGTTACTCCTGTGCCTGCTGCCAGTGAGTTGCCTGTGGGGGCTGCCTCCTCTTTTTGTGACTCTCCCAGCTGCTGAGGGTCACCCCGGACTCCCTTCCTTGGGTCGAGTCCCCTGGAACTTGCTGGTCCTCTTCAGCCTTGCAGACCTTCTTCACTGTCTCTTGCACTTGCCAAGGCTTGTTGGTAGTTTTCCTGCACTACTAACTGACTGCATCTCGCCCGCCAATGTTGGACATCACTTGAATAACTCCTAGGACTTCTTTTCATCTCCTGTGCTTCACTGCTGACCTTCTTCGTCCACTGTCGACCTGGTTCTGCATCCACAGAAGGGTGGGTAGTGACTCCTACCACAACCGGACACTCCATCACGAACTGGAATTGGTCCCCTTCCTTTGCAGGTCCTCTTCCTTAAGGATCCACCTTTGGGTTCTTCCAGTCTCATTTGGGTCTTGCATAATCCTTTTCCAAAGTCCTCCTGTTGGTTTTGGGGAAAACCAGGTACTTATCTCTGCTCTACTGGTCGCTGGGGGTCACTCTGGTACTCACCTCTTGAAGTTCCTAGTTCCTCCAGCTCCCTTTTACATATTCCACATCCTTGGTTTGGGGACTACCTTTCACATTCCACTTTTTTAGTATATGGTTTGGCCCTCCCCTAGGGCCCTCACTATATGCTTTTGCTTTTACGAGTGCCTATTGCTTTTTATGCTATTTACTGATTGCTAATGTGTCTATAATAGTGTGTTTACTTACATCCAGTTGAGGGATTGCCTATTCAGTATCCTAATATTTGTGTAACTAAAAGAAAGTACTTTTATTTTTGTAACACTGTGTTGTTCTTTCATGTGTGTAAGTGTTGTATGACTATAGTGGTACTGCATAAGCTTTACATGTCTCCTAGATGAGTCTTGGCTGCTCATCCACAGCTACTTCTAGAGAGCCCTGGCTTCCTAGACACTGCCTGCACCTCATTAATAGGGGATAGCTGGCCTGGTATAAAGTGATAACACCATAGATGCTCACCAGACACCAGGCCAGCTTCCTACATTGGGTCCCTATCGGGCCCTATATTAATGTCCTTAACTTTACTGGTAAAACACTGATTTTGGAATTATTAATGGAAGAAAGTTAAGGTAATCCATGTCTGTGATTTAGTTGCTGTTTACATTTAGATGCTTTACTTAATCTCCCACTCCATTGGAGTGTTAGCTATTTCCAAGATTTTTTTTGTATTTTATTTTCTTATAGCACATTATTCTTGTATAGTACATAATATAAGCTGAGCGGCCTTCACATGTTTATAAAAGCCCACGACTGAGAGCTCTGGAGTAGAGGCTGAAGACAGTGTGAGTTTCTCACAGTGACTGCCAGCGGGTCGTAGTAGGTATTCAGAATACATGGTCATCCAATCCTTGGCTTCTCTACAGAGCGCACAGAGACAACCATTGACAAAGCCAACAGTTCTACCTGGTTTTAGATGTGTGTCAGTTGTTGTGAAATGTTATCTGGATGCAACAGAAAGCTTTCAGAGTCACCAATATACCAGTCAGGTGGCATGCTATGGGAATCACAGAAAATTAGTTTATGTGTTGAATCTATGTCGATAATTGCAGAGAGATCCCCCTTTTTACAGACATCCCCACCACACACACTTTTTTCATCCCACTTAAATCCCTGAGGTAAGTGGAAGGTACAGCAGGCAATTCACACACTATGCACATTTGTTTCACTTCTGAGCCCTATCGGCACCAGTGCCCAGAGTTGTTCTCACACATCTCACAGATGTCTGCCCTCTTGACAGCTGCTTAAAACCATTCTCTATCGGGCAAGGAGGCTGTCACTGAAAGCAGGTGCGGCAGGACCGGAAGCACCTGCTGCACCATTTCAGTAATACTGAAAAATAGAATATTATTTGAGTCCATGCACTTTTTACAGACAAAACTAAGTTATGCAGATACAGTAATGCAGCACCAGCAAAACAATGTCTGCTAAGAGCAAGGAACAAGAACACAGCAAAATGAGAGTAGCTTTATTGAGCCTTCATCAAAGACCCACTGCTGGTAACTGTTGGTTCAAAGAACAATATTACCTCCTTGTCTGTCGTCCGCTCACAGTCCATACTTATGAGTGTATCTCCATTCATGCAGAACATTATTACCAAACTTGACTTTTCCTTCCCAATCCAAGATGACCCCCTTATCTTTGAGTATAAATACATCACTTCCTGGGAAAAACTTACTGTTTCTTTTTTCTGCAGCCAATTACCATCTTGGCTCCAGGTATTTTTTGTGTTTTTTTGTGTGTTTCTTGTTTATAAACCTGCTATAGTGGTCTCGTTTGACTTTTTTTTTTTTTCTTTCTTTTGATCACTAGCATCTTTTGGGCATATTGGATCATGAGAGCATCTGGGGCTTGTGGGACAGCCTGTGGTACACGCCGCGATTTGTTTTTGTTTATTCCCCTTATAGCGTACAGTTCTTGTAAAGTGGGGGGCACTTTTTTGGACTTTTTTGATGTTTTTGGCCTTGTATGTTGGCAGTTGCCTGCCTGAGTTTATGTGGCTCCCAGGGACTTGCTGTGCACTTGTCTTGGTGCTTCCACCTGTCTTGTGTTGCGCGCGAGCCCGTTACAGGAGCATGGTGTCACCTTGGCATCCAGCCAGCTTTCTAAGTTAGTGTTTGTCTGTGTCGGCTGGGTTGCTGTGCTTCGTGTTTCCTTGCTGGGTTGCCGGTCACTTGCTCCTTTGGGATGGCAGTTGCTGTGGTCTAGTGGTAGGGGGTCTTTCAATCTTACTCAGGGGGTTACAGGTTTCATTCCGGCTGTTTCACTTGTTTTGTGTGCTCAGTTGTAGGAATGTGCATTTGTTATTTTTTTGTGTAAGGTATACTTCCCTCGTTGCTGGGCCGTTTAAGCTCTGCGGAGGCTACTCTGGTGATGGTGGGCCATCCACTGGGGTGGCTTTGGCCCAAGATCTCGGAGCCATTGTTTCTGCAGCTATTGTGGCTGCATTTGATGGTTAGGAGAGGGCTCCCCCTGCAAAGGTTCCACGGGTGGATGCTTCCATTGGGGGGAGTGATATGGACCTTAGGGGACATTTGTGCAGGGTGTATGGTTTATTTAATTTTTTATTTCTGTCATGGTTGTTTGCGTTGACACTGCCTGCTCTTGCTGTGGCTTTCTTTTAGTCCATTTGTTGGATTTCCTCATGTTCTGTCCCCCCCGCTCGGGAGTTATGGGTCGGCTCTGATGGACGGTAACTTGCTCTTGGGGCACTCCCTGTTCTGCTGTTCCTGCTCCTCTGCTGAGCTCCAGATCCAGACTTCCGGCCCACATTACTTATGGTTTGGGAGGTTATGTTGGTTATCCCGTGTGTGGAGTTTAGTTGCCTCTTTCTTATTGCCCTTCCTGCTTGGCGGTAAGGCACTGCTCGGTTACCTGGTGTGGCGGGTCCACCGAGTTATTTATATGTGGTTTTCCCTTTCTCTTTTGTGCTGTCTGGGGGGTATAAATGCTTTTCAGTGACACATGCTATGGTCTACTCAGATGAGGGAGTTACTGCCCCACTGTGCCTTGGGGGGCACTCCTCACATGCGCTGGTGCTGTCGTAGGTAATGTTTAATGAAGCAGTGGCCTCTGGTTTTGTTGCTGGAGTAGGAGATTCGGAACCCAAAGTCTCTATGGCTTCATGTTCTGCTTGTCCGGTTTCTGTCCCATCTGCAGATGTGGTATTCAGGGGCAGATACATTCTGGGCTTGAATCTGAAGATGTACTAGCCGGCATTTCAGTCATTTTGTCTTTTCTGTTTTTTGATTCCAGGCTGCAGTGTGAGCCTGTATCTGCTCACACATATTTCATTCTTGGTCTCTTGAACATCAGAGCGGCCTGGGTCCCTCTCTCTTTTCTCCTTTCCCAGAAAATGTGTCCTTGGGGCACTTCCTATCTCTTGTCTCTCTCAGCAGTCTATCTTCCGGGAGGGTGAATGGGCCTGCCAATGCTCAGCTAGTGATTTCCGTCCTCTGTGACAATGTGTCTGGATCTGGTGATCTTTCCGTCCATTGATTGTCTGTTCGGTCACCCCTTGGCTAGAGTTGTTTTCCTCTGAGGAGGATGCCCTTCTTCCCCGCTTTTGCTGTCTGGTTCTGTCCTCCTGGGCTCGGGCGGTGACTGCTCTGTTTGTTCCCTGGCCCAGTAGACTACTATTTTGTTTTCCAACCATTCTTCTCCTCCTTCAGGTGGTTCAGAGGGTGGTACTGGCCCAGACAAAGATTCTCTTGCTCGCCTCAGTTTGGTCGAGGCACCCTTGGTTCCCTTGACTTCTCTGTCAGTCAGGCCCCATTGGGTTTGCCGTTCCATCCGTCACTGGTGCATCAATCACTTCTTCCGCTGGACACTCTTCACGGGTTGAGGTTTGTGGTTTTGCACTTGAGTGGCTGTGCCTCTTACAACAGGGTTGTTCTTTGGTTGTTGCTGTGTGGATATGACAATTCCGGCATCTGTGTAGTCTTTTGGCTTGTGCCCATCATTGGCTGAGTTTTTCCGCCTGTTGTCAGGATGTGTGGTTGTCTACTTCCTATAATATCCTTGCGGCTGTCTGGAGTTCCTTCAGGATGGTTTTCTTCGTGGTTTAGCTGTGTCTGCCCTCTGCATTTGGTGAGCGGCTGTTCCAGATTTTTAGGGGTCTGATGTTTTGCCTTTTGCTCCACCAACAGTTCGCTTACTGCAGAGCTGTTTTCTTCTGTGTCCTGTTGTTTTTTTCTCAGTGGCTCTTCATGTCTTGCCTCGAATGCTGCAGCTTTTGCAGGGTGCTCTGTTTGACCTTTAAGGTCTGCTGACTATTTGTTTCTATCGGCCTTGGTTGTTTTTCTAGTGACCTTTTCCTCTGGAGGACAGGTGGGGGTGATTGGGACATTTTTGTCCTCCGTTCGGTTCCTTTATTTTTTCCGGACATGGTGATGTTTTATCCTCGTCCAGCTTTCCTCCCTACAGTGTTGTCCTCTTTTCATTTGAATTTTGTCCTTCTCCTGTGTCTGATGTGTGGGTGTGTTTGCATTCCCTTGATGTACATTGTGCACTTTTCTGTGTGTTTGCAATGTGCTGCTGTGTTTTGCACATCTGGTGCTTTGTTTGTCTCCCATGGCTTGGCGGAATGGTGTCTTTTGCCTTTTCTCTTTACCTTGTCCGGTTGGATTCAGTTGACCTTTCTCTTTCCTATTCCTTGGCTGGCCTACCTGTCCCGCAGTCTCTCCCTCAAGGGTCTGCTAGGCGTGTTTCTGCCTCCTGGGTGACTTTATCTGGGCTTCTATTTGTGACATTTGTTTTGCTGCCACTTGAGCTTTGCCCCACATGTTCCCATTTGCCATTGGGGGTGCTGTATCCTCGGATTTTGGTGCTTCTGTATTGCAATCTGTGGGTCCTCCTGCTGTGTAATGTTGTTCGTGTCATTGCATTACATTCTCTTGTTCTGCTATATTTGTGGTGTGTTTATCAAAATCAGTTTCATGGTTTATGTACATACTCATACGTAAGGACTGTGAGAGGAAGACAGATGAGGAGGTAACGCCTGGTTACTTACCAGTAATTTTCTTTACTCTGAGTACATGTCTTCCTCGTCACAGTCCTGCATTCTCACTCACCTCTGCCTGTTGTTCAAATGATTACTTTCCATGCTTGATTATTTCAGGAAATCCTTCCCAGGAAGTGATGTATTTATACTCATAGATATGGGGCTATCTTGGATTGGGAAGGAAAAGTCAAGTTTGGTAATTATGTTTCACATGAATAAAGATAAACTCATATGTAAGGACTGTGACGAGAATGGCATGAAAGAAAATTACAGGTGAAAAACCAGGCATTCTAGAACCCACACCTTTGCTTTCCAGTAGGAGGAAATGGACTAGCTACAATATGAGAGAATAGGTAACTACAATGTAAGACTGCAAGACATAAGAAAGTGCCAGGGATGTAAAATGAGTGTTTACAGAGATATTCAGCACATTCTTTCCTTGAGTGGCTCTTAGACAACTAAATATATTTTGTTGATCCAAATCGAATTTTATGTCAAGACCGGAGGCTCCTATTATGCTTATCTTTTCTTGCTTTAATTGAACAACAGCAGTCAACAATAAAAATACAAATCCCAAGTGGTAAAAGAAAAAAGCCAATGGGCAGAAAAAGGTAGATCATCAATTACAACCAATCAGCAACGTATACACTTATTATAACCTCACTTGACTGCGAACAGCCCTCTTTTCTTGCTGCTCGCACTCACGTTAAGTATTACTTCGCATCCTTATTTATATACTTTATTATTTCTATATTTTTATCTATTTATCTCACTTTATTGAAATTTTCAGGCTTCACGATGCGCGGTGCATTGCTTGAGGCTTCGTTTAGTCGGCACGTTGCCGCACTTCCTCTAGAGCATTTTCCCTCATGCTCTTTGCCATCGTATTGACAGTTTGAAACTGTTTCTCAGGCAGCGGCTGCCATTTCTTGCCGCTTCTGAGAAATGTGCACACATCTCTTACTTCACTCCATGGGACATTTCGGGGCCAGGATTTTCTTTGTTTTCATTCTGTTTTCTCGGGGCTCCTCGTCAAGTCTGGCTGTGAGGGCTCGTTATCACACCCTATTTCCTCCTACTTCCTCCTCAGTACACACCCGTAGGCGGGGCCTTTCAGTCAGAAACACTCCCCTGGGTTTTTTTTACCCTTTTTTCTCTGAATTGCCAGTTATTTCCAGCCTTTTAATTTCAGAATGGAGATTGATGGCTCTCCCTTAATTCAGGAGGCTGCAGAGGAGGAAACCAACATGAAAGAGGAATTGAATAGTTTTATTCAAGCCTCTGTAAAACAGGCAGTGTCTGCCTCATTTAACAAAATTACAAAAAACTTTGAAACTTCTGTTATTAATATTATGTCTAAGACAATGTTGGCCCATTTTGCGGGGGAAAGCAGAAAGCGCCCTTGAATAAATTCACAACTTAAAAAACATAATGTGGCGCTATTTGATGGTGAGGTTTCCTCACGCAAGGCAGAGGACGCAGCTCCTCACAGGCCTCCTTCTAAAGAGGGTAATGCTCATGAAAAACAGAAGATTTCAGCCAAATGCACATCTAAAGCCAAACATATTTCTTCCCCGATTCTGGTCTCCTCCATTCCAGATACAGATGATGATTTGGGTAGTGTGGATTCAGACGATGATGTATCTGATACGGATAATGGTAGACTTCTATCTCCTCCTCCAGTAAAGAAATTAAAAATTGCATATCAGGATGATCCTAGACCTACTATAATAATGGACTCTGGTGGGGTCCCTATGTTCGATCCTACTCATATTCATCATCCAAATTCTACAGAGCGGCTTCCTGCCGATCATGTTGGTGAATATGTTTCCTCCAGATTACGTTTTCCCTTGGAGAAACAAACTAGATCTAAATTAAGATCTGAAGGCCCCCGTCCTTCTCTCTCTCTCTCAATAAATTACGCTCACTCCTCCCATCGACCCTGCACTTGTTACATTCTTTTCCAAATTTGGCAAGGAGCCTCGCAAGGGCATAGACAAAGCTTGGTCCTCTTGTCAGGACAAACTTCTGGACGTGGTTGATCCCCTGACCCGCATTTTTGATCTGGCAGAATCGGCTAGGCTGGCTAATTCTACCATAGACCCTGAAAAACTGTCACTCTGGGTACAATGTTCTTTTTGTCTGTTGGGCAATGCTAATTCTGCCATCACGCACGAACGGAGGAAGGGACTCCTACTCAAACTGGATCCCAAATTGATTAACCTTGCCACTGTGGATACCGGTGTCAAAGCGGATAGATTGCTTCATGGTGATTATTTTGCCAAAAAACTGAGTAAATACGTCTCTACTTTTGTGTCACTGGATAAGGCTCAGCAATCCCTCAAGAAAATGTTTTCCCAACTGGTTTTCGCCAGGGCTGGCAGACGGAACCACTTTGCTGGCCGTGGTTACAACAACCAAGGTTCCAGAGGCTCCTACAATAGCTCCTACCAGGAATACAAGCCTCACTTCTATCCACAAAGAGGCAGGGGTACCCATGGCAGAGGCTCCAGAGGTTCAAGGTACTCTAATCAATTAGGTGAGTGTGCATTCTGGTCTTCTTATTCGCATAGGGGGCCGTCTTCGTTTTTTCCCCCCAAAATGGTTGTTAATCACAGCAGATCCTTGGGTTTTAAGCACAGTTCAAGGGTATGTTATCGAACTCTACTCAGAACCTTTTCAGTTCTCCCCTCCTCTCTCACCAAAGTTCCCAAAAGACATGTTCGATCTCATTTCTTCAAAAGTGCAGTCTCTTCTCCAAAAACAAGCGATCGCTTGTTGTCTTCCTGACTCGTCAGGTTTTACCAGCTCCATCTTTTTAGTTCAAAAGAAAAACAAAAAGACGAAACCAATAATCAATCTCAGGTCATTCAATCAGTTTGTAGTGTATTGCCATTTCAATATGGAAACAATTCTGCACCTCAGGGATACCCTTCTTCAAAATGACTGGGTGGTTTGTTTGGATTTGCAAGATGCATATCTTTCTGTCCCTATTCATCCAAATAAAAAATAAAAAATCTGCAGTTTCAATGTCTAGGTCAATTCTTCTATTTCACAGCCCTTCCGTTCGGTCTCTCTTCAGCTCCTTGGTGTTTTATCAAGTTAATGAAGCCAGTCGTAGCTCTTTTCAGAGCCCAGGATGTGAGACTTCTTATTTATCTGGACAATATACTCTTAATGAACCAGAGTATTCAATTCCTTCAATCCCAAATTTCCCTTACCTGCTTCCTTTTAAAAGATCTAGGTTTTGTCCTTCACAAAGAAAAATGTTTTCTTTCTCCAACACAACACATAGAATTCCTCGGGTTTTGTAATAAATTCGGTCTCTGCCACCCTTCACCTTCCTTTGGCAAAAGTAAAATCTATAAAATCCGAAATTCTTCATTTTCTGCGCAAGTCTTCCCTTTCCCTCAGGTCACTCGCTTGCATAGTGGGTCTTCTTTCTTCGTCTAGCCAAGCCATCGTTCTAGGTCCTCTCCATTATCGTGCTCTCCAGATGTAAACAATTCAGCATTTAAGAAAGAGCCTCGCATACTCAGACTCCCTTTTGCTGGATCAGGATTCTCACGCGAAACTTCAGTGGTGGCTCTTCCATTTAGATGCCTGGAACGGCAGGACAATATTTGCATCAGCCCCAGATCTTGTGTTAGAATCAGATGCAAGTCTCTCGGGTTGGGGACCCCGCTATGGTCCGATATCGACTACTGGAGATACATGGTCTTTAGATCAGTCCAGGTTGGATATAGACCTTTTAGAGATGCTTGCATGCTCCTTTACAATCAGAAGCCTTGCAAAGAACAGAGTTCACTGCACTACTCTTTTCAGAATGGACAACATTTCGGCAGTACAATATATAAACCATTTTGGGGGAATGAAATCCAAACCTCTGGCAGAAATGGCCAAAGCCTTCTGGGAATAATGCCTTTCAAAACATTTTTCAGTTCATGCAGAATACCTTCCGGGCGACCTCAATTCATTGGCGGATTGGCACTCTCAACACTTACAGGATTCAAGCGACTAGAAACTCCATCCCCCAATCTTTCATTCCATCCAGAACAAATGGGGTCCTCTGTCAATAGATCTTTTTCCCTCCCATTTCAACTCCCAGCTTCCTCAATTTTACAGTTTGCACCCGGATCCATTAGCGCTATCCTCGAGTGCTTTTTCTCAGGACTGGTCTATTTCCATGAATGACCCCTTTCTCATGATCAGCAGGTTACTTGCGCAGGTAAGACGCCAAAAGACAACTCTAGTTCTCATAGCTCCCTTCTGGCAATCCCAGGTTTGGTTCCCAACTCTTCTAGAGTTATCCATAGATTTTCCCTTTCTCCTTCCTTCCTTTAACCATCTCCTTTTGGACCCCTGAATCGTCCTCACAACCTAATTCTAGACAATCTTGTCACTCTTTCTGCGTGGAAGATTTCCGGAATTCCCAATCTCTCCCTAGCATTTCGGCAGAAGCTTCTAAATATATCACCCAGTCCTGGGCTCCAGGAACCACAAACGCCTATAAGTCAGCTTGGTCTTTATGGCATAGCTGGTGTTTGGGAAAAGATATCAATCCCATTTCAGCGGATGTGATTTTTATTATCAATTTTATTGCATCAGAAGCTAGCAAAGGGAAATCTTTTCATACTATAAATGTTTACAGGTTAGCAATTTCTTCGAACCATTCATATCTCAATGGAAAACCAGTAGGAGAGCATCCTCTTGTTTGTCGTCTTTTGAAGGGAGTTAAATGCTCAAATCTTCCTCTTTCCAAATACAGTAAGTTATGGGATGTTAATGTTGATTTGTATCTGTTTTTGTCATGGCCTGATAATCCTCTCCTTTCTACGAAAATGCTCTCTGCAAAATTAACAATGTTACTTTGTCTTATTTCGATCAAAAGATTGTCTGATGTTAGAGCCTTAGACATTTCCTTTCGTCAATTTACTTCATTAGTAAAGCCATTTTAAGAATAGCTTCATGCACGTTAGTTTAATACACTAGGCCGCTGTGCACCTTGACCTAGATATATTTTATTCAGCTTCGCACTGTTATTTTTACAATAACCAGTTTTACGGTCTTGTTTTAATTTCTTCTGTCAAACTGTTTAGCTTAGTTCAGCACTGTGTTCTCAAACAATGCATTCTTGATCGCCCTGTGCTTCAGTCAAGGCTACAGTCTGGTACATTGCTGGTAAACGTGGTAGAAGTTTAGTCTCCAACATTCGTAGAAAATACACATCCTTACGTAGGGACATTTTCTTAGAACATCTGTTGTGTTAGTTATAAAAACACTTTCTAGTCCTAGTACACGTCAAGAGGGAGATTCCAGCCACGGAACCACAACTGCATGCTGAATGCTCCGTTGCAGATGCTGACGCAGATTTCAGGACTTTGCTCTGGTATGAGGGTAGATGTCCTCCCGGGGAACCTGAAAGGCAGGATTAGAGCTTAACATGCTGTGCTCGCAATATGATTTAGATAGGGAATGGTCCATTGTACCTTGTGGCACTATGATGGCATTATTCCTATGCTTCACTCTCATCGTCACTATTTTAGTATTGCTTGGTTGTGTAGTTCTGGTTATTGCAGCTCACACTTTGCTATTTCTATTGTCATTTATATATGAGACCGCACTGTGTATGAGAGAACTGGTTGTGACCTGAGTGACCACGACTTCCCTGAGAAGTACCCATATGTCATGCGCTCGGCTGCCCAATCGTCTCTACCATTTGGGAGAGATGAGGCACTGCTAGTTAGCCGGAGCAAAGCCCGGATTTGTAGTGACAAGTGTCATCCACCGTGGGTCAGACTCAGTCTCCCACACTTTGGACGATCTTGCTGCTCGAAATCCAGTAGCCTCCTTAGAATAATGAGAGCCTACGCGACAGTGTGTTATTCACTGTATCTCGATGTACTGAACCAAATCTCTTTTCAGTGTTCTACCCCTATTTTCCTGACTATCCTAAGTTGTGTGTTGGGCAATGTCTTAAAATTTATGAGCAGAAAACTGCAGATCTAAGAACGTCCTTTGTTTCTCAACTTCTCATATCCTTTAGAAAACCTTACAAACCAGTGTCTTCTACTACTCTGGCTCGTTGGGTCATGTCCCTCAATGGTATTGACACCTCCGCCTTTGGGGCCTATTCCACCAGAGGAGCCATGGCTTCCAAAGCCTTCTGGGCTGGTTCCCGTTAAGAGGACATTCTTAGATCGGCTGATTGGTCCAATGATAATGTGTTTAAAGTTTTTAATTGTAAATCTATTGTTCATCCCTCTTCAACTGTGATTAATAGGTTTTAAAAAAGCATAATAGGAGCCTCCGGTCTTGACATCAAATGTAGATTTTCCTAGTAATTTATGAAGGAAAGTCTTAATTTTATTAAAGACACGAATGCGAGTATTATCCCTCCACAGTTTTCAAACTTTAGTTTTTTTCCCACCCTAACAGTATATCAGACTCCATCGCAACCGACCTCATAACAAGGACAGCTTTTGGCTGGGTTCTTCGTGTGGAGCTTCTTCAGCTTCAAGGAACATTGGGAATCCTGCTGGTTCCGTTTGTCTCTCCATTTTTCCATTTCCAGAGTTCATGAACTTTTGTCAATGTCAGGAATCCCCAAGGTGCCTCCTGCGTTATCTGTCAGCATCCCCAGGGATTAGGGTTGAATCATATCTCTGTTCTTGGCTAAACCTTCCTGTTTCTAAGTTAATATAATGTGCTGTGTTACACAATTGGTTTTATCAATGCTTGTTTTACCAATGCTTGTTTGCTAATGTGAGCAGGTGTAGACATGTGCTTCTAATTGGGTGTGGTGTAGACATGTGCTTCTATAAATACCAGCAGAGTGAAGCATACCTCCCTGCTTGGCTTTGTTTTGCTTCCTGATCTCAGCATCTGATTTGGCAGTCCAGCCCCTGCTGTCATCCTCGTATTCAGGACTTTTGAGGCAATTCTTTTTTTCGTTCCAGTACCAGCTGACACCAGGCATTCCTTCAGCACTCCGGAAAAGACTGCAGCTAAGTGACTAGTATTCCCCAGGGAGTTTGTTCTTTGAGCGCCACGCTTTCCTAGAACAGCTGGTGTATTTCAGACCTCATATTTTGGCAGAGTGCTTATCTTGAAGTGACAAATGCATTTCTGAACATTCTACATTATTATTGTAGTTACTTGCCTAAATGTGCTTCAGGAAATCTGCTTGAGCTCAAGTACTACAAAAAGTGACAGTGCAATTTTAAAAGAGCATTTATGTGACTTTTCTTTCTCTAATAGCATAACTCTTGGATTTAAATTGTGTCATTCATGCCTATGTTTCAGGTTTGAGGAATTTGCTTTTGAAGGGTTTTCACACACACAGTGAAACCAAATCAAACTGTGCCACCCTAACTGTTTAAACCCAGAGTGGACATTTGTATTTCTTGGAATGTTTTTGTTCCTTTTAGTTTAACCCTATGCATCCAGGAAAGTTATATGTGATATAATTAATGCCCTTGTTTGTCTTTCTTGTTCATTATAAGTGCAACCACAGTTCTAATTGTAGTGTGCAACGGTGAATCGCTGTGAAGCTAGCCCTAGTGTCGCAGTACTGATCGTTATGGTACTCAGTTTGGGTTTTTGGTAATGCAGTGTTAGTAATTGTGCCAACAGTTATTATTATCCAAGAAAAGTGCTAGAGCATCAAGGTGTTCTTCTACTGCTCCCGTGCCCATATCAGAAAGAGAGATTCAGTTTCAAGGAAGTTGAGTGCACTAACTCTACTATCACTCTGTCAACAACGACCTGCCCCCGAAGATACAGGGTGCCTGGCTGGACCGGCAAGACATTGCCTTCCACTCCCCCTTTCCTTTTGGGACACCTGCTGGGGTTTCTGTGTCCATCAGGAAGTGCTGAGAGGTGTTCCAGGAGTTCGGGGCATACCATCGCCCCTGCAGACATCCTGCTTTTCAGGTAAGTGGCCCCGTCTCGACAGTCAAGAACTGTTTTCCTTTAACTTGGCTCTTTTAATTGTGTCATCTATTTTCCCTTTATTTCGTTCCTATTAAATTCTCGAGCAAGAAAAGAGGGCTGTTCGCAGTCAAGTGAGATCATAATAGGTGTATATGTTGCTGATTGGTTGTATTTGATGAGCTACCTTTTTCTTCTCATTGGCTCATTTCTTTTGCTACTTGGGATTTGTAGTTTTATTGTTGACTGCTGCTGTTTAATTAAAGCAAGAAACGATAAGCATAATACTCGCCTTAGTGTCTTTAATGAAATTAAGACGTTCCTTCATAAATTACTAGGAAAATATACATTTTAAATAATAAGGTGCCATAAGAGTCCTGCAGACTAAAAATCATTTGTTACATTATTTTGACCTACAAATGGTTACCAGCAGTCTTTCACAAAACCAGAAGATCACAAGTTTAAAATTATTTCATAACCTAAGAATTATATTTAGGTTCAAAGCAGCAGGTACAATGGCTTGGCTTTGTATGTGGTAGTTTGAGTGCGAAGGATTTGTGCAGTGGTTAAAAACGGTACAGATTCGGAAAACTCCAATGATGTTGATACACTTTAGGGAAGAGGTAATTTAATTTGTATGTATTGATAGGGGTGGTTTCTCGAAAGGGACGTAGGGGTATTGACCCCCTGTCTGTGACCGTTTATATCCCTCCTATACATTATTCATGCCACCACAGAGCTGGCTCTCCCTGCAGACACCAGGCATACTATTTGTACTATTGGGCATGTATTATTGTTGACTGCTGGGGCTTTGTAACTGAACTGTGCATGACATATTGACTGGTATTTTGCTTGAGGCAATCCACATGTGCAACTCAGGCGTCCCCAGTCATCGCTGTCATGGACCTGGGGAAGCAGAGATAAAGCCCCATCAGTCTTGGATGGAGCACTGTGGTCACCTGTCCCAGCCAATCCTCACTCTGCCGTGATGCTGTTTACTAATAGAAACAACATGAGAGCAGTGATTTCATTGGCTGAGAAGTGTGTCACCTAGTTTCTCTGTCCCGAGCATGCTCAGCTCTTCAGTTCAGCTAGATAGCACGGTGCAAGTGGATTTCCAAAAACCACTAATGGGTGTGCAAAGAAGAAGATCGACCTCTGCTGTAGGTTGATTATTTATTTATTACATTACGTCTTGTGTCTTATTCAATGTAGTGGTACTCATGCAAAGTGTTCCAACACTGTTGGTCGAGCTTGCGCTATGTAAAAACTCTCCAAAACATAAACAAGGCAAATGTAGCAGCAGCAGCAGCAAATACTGCATGAATACCCCTCTATTTTCGACAGTCATTAGCTGCCACTGTTTATTGGATCAAAAATCCCCTGGAATACATTTTAAGATTTTAGAAAGTCACAGAGGAGATTTATGACCATGATACGGAAAGCCAAAGCCTTCATAACGTTAGGAACTCCAAGGTGACTTGCGATATCCTTTTAATGCAAGGAAGAGAATCGTCACATAAACTGCTAAAATCATTGTTTTCTTACTGGTTCATGTTCATTGCCCACACAACTAATAAAGGAATATATACTGCAAAGTTAATCACGGCAAAAAGCAGTTATTAATTTTTGGAAAAAGATATTGGAATCAATCTAATATAAATCTGATTTAAAAAATGCTGTGGCACTTCTGTAGAAACACACAGAGATTAGATTTTTTTTTTTGTAAAAGACATACAGCAAGACAAATCATATTGGCATAAATATTTCCTTTCAATTAATCATGTTTCTTTTTAAAAACATATAGAAGAAGAAAAAGAAAAGGTTATTTTTTCTTGTTTAAACTGCAGCTGTTAAATGCTATGTGACCTGCCTTTCACCTAGTGTGCTGAATCTCTAAGCAGCCATTGTGACATCAGAATTCAATGCAATGCATTATTACATTTAACCAGCTACCATTATCTACTTTTTACAGATGAATAGAGACGTCATAAATCAACTATAATAAGAACATTATAGACAGGCTTTTTATTCAAGGAATACAGGTTTCTATGTATGTTATCCTAATTAAAGTAAGATATATATATATACACCTAGTGGTGTTACAGGTAGGATGAGGGAGGGCAGATATTTGTCTCTAGTTAGGAGTCCCACATCCATATACAATGATTCTTCTCCTCTTAAGCCCACTTGCTTTATGAATGCCTTTAAGCAACCGTCTGGCAGTGCTGCCCTTGCGGATTACAACTGACAGGATGTCGACTGGCGTCAACCTGGCGGTGCCTTCGTCCGACCTTGTAGCTTTTGCTACAGTCGTAATGTCCCAGTTGGACTGCCACTGTGGGGGCGGTCCAATCGTGACCGTGACCCTGACCCTGGCGGTCTGGTGATTGCCAGGGTCATAATGAGGCCCAAAGTGTCTGTCAGGTTGAGCAAAGGTCAGCCTGACAGATACTCCTCATGTTCAGGTCAGGCAGCAGGTGCTGCACATGTGCTAATTGTACAGGTACCTGGCTGTCTGAGCTGAACTTTGAAGATTTCACAGCCCTATGGATGTGACCTCCTCCGCCCAGCACAGTATCTAGAGGTCCTCCTCCTCATGATGAGGAGCAAGTCACAGATAGTCTCAGACATGGGTGCTTCAGTTTTAAACTTTGAAGTGCCCTGGGGCTGCGTGTCCATCAGTGACACTCATCACAGAGATGGTGAGAGTCAGCAGGCTCACTGACCCCATCCCACTCTGTGATGGATCAACCAATGAGAGGGGGCAGCATTCCCAATTCTCCAGGAACCACCAACGCTTCCCTCCTACCATCTGAGGTCACTGCTCTGGCCGGGAAGTTTTTTTTGTTTAATGTTTGGTTTGTGAGTCCATGTGTATGTATGAATGTATGTGCTTTTGTTTGTATGTGCTGTGAATCTGTGTGTGTGTGTGTCTGTGTGTGTGTGTGTGTGACTGTGTGTGCTTATGAATGGTTGGTGTACGTGTGCACTCTTGTGAGAGCATTTGTGTGAGTCTGCATGTAGATGGTTGATTGTATGTGTGTGTGTGTGGCCTGACCAGACCTCCTGCTAGAATACCTACCAGCCTCCACTGTTTATGCCAATCCACACTATCCTGCATTCAGCACAGGAAGACTGTTGTAGCTTCAGTAACAACCTCTGAGTGGCAGGAGCCTGTCTAGATAGGTGCATATCCTTTGCAAGTATTATGAGAAGTCTTCTTTCACAATGGTTTTGAGGCACTGAAAATATGAGATGCTTTATCATCGTGGGACTGGTTTGAATGGAGTTAAGAACACACTTAAATTTGGTTGGTTTACCTCATGGTTTACCTCATGTTTGCAAATATAACTCAGCATCCTGAGTGGCAGTTGACCTATCTCCAAGTCCCACAAATTTAAGATATAAGATGGTCCTTACAAACGGAATATCAGTTCTCTTTTAACCTCATGGCAACCCTATGCTGTAGCACAGAGAAATGTTTGTACCAGGCATCGGCTTAGCTGCTGACCTACAAATACACTGTGTTACTGAACTACGGATTAGGTCTCTTTCTGAGCCAGAGATAGGCTACTTTGCTGAGATGTTTATAGGATCTACTACTTAGCCAAGAATAACCTCTAATACTGAATCAGGAATAGGCTTGGTTAGTGAACCATGGACAGGCTCTCTTTGTGAACATGTGATCTGGTGTATAACGAGGGAGAAAGCCTGTTGCTGCTGTGATCCAGGAGAAAGAAGAGCCACAAGGGTAGAGAGCCCAGCCACAACCACCTACGGTCATCCTTTACACAGGCCCTTGTGGGAAAACATAGTTTTCTCATAACCTGGTGGGGTCCCTGATATTCAGTAAGATCTCAAGAAATCTGCATGAATCACAATTATTTATTTAGCTGATTCTCTCGCTTGGCCTCAGAAGCAACGGTGCTCCCCTATGAGACTGATTACTTCCCACAAGGTTGTCTGTGCCTTCATCACTCAAGCTCTTCCATCAAGCCTCTGAGCACCTGGTCACAGACCAAGACCTGTTCTGACAGCACTGTCAAAGGAAGAGGGCTGACTAACTGTTAATGATCTGCATAAAATGGATATCACTAACATTGATGGTAGGTGAAGGTTATTTACCACATCTTGTAGCACCACCATCTCCTCTTGTCCATCCTAATCCACTTTTATTTTTTAATTCTTTTAAAGGTTTTGTAATTTCTACTAAGCTTTTATAGTTTCTTTTTTCTTTTTTCTGCTTCTGTTTATTGGACTATTAGATGTAATATTGTGTTGTTGCTGCCTGTAGAAGTCAAAAACAATAAAAGATTTGAAGCACTTATAATGCACTTGAGCAAGGAGTTCTCACATATTCTGTAACCAGAGCTGATCAAGGATTGACAATGCCAATTGGGTCTGGTTTATAACTGAAAATGCCTCTTTAGTCTATGGTGCATTTAGGCTCACAATAAGTCATCATATGTGTACTCTGTAACTAATTCATGCACACATATATTTATCCATTCACTGACTTATTCTTGCATTCACCCACTTATCCATCCACAATAAAATAGGCACACCCACTCAACAAGCATATTGAAGATAAATTAAAAGAATAAAAGTAGAAAAAAGAAAACATGCCAGAAACACAGTTGGCATATTCTTGCACTATGAAAATAAAGTTAAACATAGCCGCAAGGGGCTGTTTTGCAATGGTATTGTACATATTGTATTATTGTTTTAAATTTCCAACACAGCTGCCATATTTAAAAGCAATGCATTAGCCATCTTGGAGTGCTACAAACAATGATACAGTATGTACACAAAACCAGTTCAGGATGGCCACTCAGCAGTGCTTAATTTGTAAAAGAGTAAGTGCCAGAGCCCAAATTTTTTTTCAGGGTCTCACGGGGTCAAAGTGGGGAATACCAAGGCTGAATAGTCTTGATTCCACCTGAGCCTCCTCAATCCACCACCAGCCACTGCCTGCCTATTTCTCATTCTTGCAGGTTCCTGTTTTTTCCTTTTGTCACGTTTTTTCCATCTTTCTTTTCCTTCTTTCCCCTGCGTTGTTTTTTCCTTTCTTTCTCTACATCAAAGTCGGTTGAGGAAAAATGTGCCAATTCCCAAAATGAGCACCGATGTGTCACAGTTGTGACTACTGACTCAAATTAAGCACTGCCACTCAGTAAACATTGCACTGGGCAGCCATCTTTGATTGCTAAAGTGTACAGTGCATCACTGTTGTACTGATCCAAGGTGGCCATAAACATGCTTCTAAACACGATTGCCATCCTGATACAGAAATCAGTAATACACAATGAACAATACAATTTCAAGATGGCCACTTAGTTTAGAAATAGAGGCCGCACAAATGCAGCACCCTGCAGGTGAACTGAGTGGCAAGCAAAAGCTTTTGTTGGACCATCAGGAAAGCTGCAGGATGCTCTTAAGTAAAAAATCAAGGAGCCAAATAAATGAATGAGGGCCTGTAAAGAAAAAATCAAATAATAAACTGATTGAAGTGGGGCAAACAGGAGTGGGGCGGACTGGAGTGGGACAGATTGTTTTGTAACGAGTAGGGCAGATTGTTTTGGATTGCATTGGGGTAAATTGTTTTGGATTAGAGAGCAGTAGATTGCAGTGGGGCAGATTGCTTTGGATTGGGACAGAGTGAAGTGGGCAGATGTTTTTGGATTGGAGTGGAGCAGATTGTTTTAGACAGGAGTTGGCAGTTTAGAGAAGTGCTGATGCTTCTAATCACATAAGGTCAGGTGAGAGCTGTGCTGTCAGAAAACATCTTAAATGTAAATTTCTGCCCCTTGACAATCAAAGCTAAAGAAGGGGCTTTGGGGGCTTTTTACTCTGCAAAGTATAATCTAGTCCCTGGGATTGGGATATAACTGGCAATACTCATTACAAGGATTCCCAAAACCTTTTAGTCGCCCCCAGGCATTGTGGAAATGGCTTGACATTATCATGTTGATAGCTTCTCCATATGCATTCTATGACTGAAAAGGGAACAATAATACCATAGGTACAGGGCTCAAGCATGGTTGTGTTGTCAGAATTATGAACCTGGGAATCCTGGGTTGCATGCGGATAGACAGAAAAATGGAGGATCACCTGAGAAACAGGCCATACATTTTTTGCAATGATTGTATGTAATGTCATGCACTACCTTAACAGGGAAGCAGCGTAGTCCACAGCAGCTAGTTTCAGCCGTACAATGACTAATACACACTCCTCTGTGTTCTAGTAATTTGTTCTCTGATTTACTGGGTTTAGCTGTGTGCTAGAAGTAACACTGTCTAGACATTGTGTTATTGATTATTAATTGATTGTTATAAGATTTATTGCACCTTTACTTTTTACCCCACACCAAGTCACAAATGTGCCTAAGACTGAACTGAAGCGGTTTGTAGCTAAAGAAAGACTGTGTATGTAATGCATACTGCCATAGTATTTTGCTGGGTGTCCACGTGGCCTTGGCTTTGCTGATGATGCTGTGATCATGGTGAGCTAAAGAGGTGTTCCATGGTTAGTCATAAAAATGAACCAATAAGTGTGGTGTCAGTGGGAAAAGGATGTTAAACGAGGTACTCTTTTCATGTTTGGCCAACACCATGATTCTAATGAGAGGAGCATGGTCAAGCCTGTGAACATCAGTTCCCCAGTTCGTGGATTGTCCAGAATACATAATGAGAAGTTACCTATCCAAGAAAGTAGCAGGCATCCTTTGATCTCAGTTTTTAACTGACTCAAGGAGTCAAACATGAGAAAGATGCGTCACTATCTATTTGTTCCCTATTTGTCATCTGGTTCGTTGCCCACGTGCTCTCTATTTCTGTTCCTTATTCTTGGTTCTGGTGGCTGGAATCCATTTGGAATCTTCATCTACTTTCTTTACCTGGTCTCCTCTCTCTTCCTGCATCTAGATGCCTGGCTTATCTTCTCAAAAATAGATTTACATCTTTATTCAAACCTATATCATATTGTCAAGGGTGCTTTTTATCTTTAACTTTTTTCACTCTTAACGGGGACCCCTTTATGGAGAACTGTGCATGGTGACACCACGGGAGTAGTCACCCTTTTCTTCGGTAATCTAGAAGGAAAAAGAATGGACCTTCACTGAGATCAGTACTTGACACACTGCTGTGTTCAATAAGCCTTGGACTTCTCAATTTCGCTAATCTGAGGGTTAAGTGCTAAAGGGGTCTAGTTTATGCTCAGTTTTGGGCGTAACAGTAGAGACCTAAAACGTGAGTGGTAAAAGACTGATTGCTGCAGTCTGAGCCCAGTAAACCCTATCTCCCTGGGATTCCTGAAAAGGATCCCACAACATCCATTAATGGGCTGGAAGGGACATTAACGCTCATTCCAGTAGTGCTGTGTACCCTATGATTTAAGGTGTACATTATGCATGGGGTGTATAGCTAGCAGTGACTTTGGTGCCTCATTATGCACTAGGATTAGTCAGGGTCACTGGAATACCACAATTGTGCAGCTGCATCATTTTTTGCTCTTATACGAATTTGCAAAAAAATACAATTTCTCGCTCAAACCGTTCAAAATGTAGAAACATTTTTCTGAACACGGGATGAAATGTTCTGCCAACATGTTATACAAGTGAACTGGCCAGCTCCTGCTACTGATTACTGATGGAATGATCGTAGGGCATGTGTCTGCTACAGAAAAAAGCACCTTAAATACTTTATTGTACTCCAAATAAGGTGGTTTGTTTGATTCCTTCAATCTCAAGATAGTGTATTTCACTTTTAACACAAATTCATATTCACATCACAGAAACTATTCTCAAATCTGCAGTTATTTCAACAATACCATGTTGCATCTTAAAACATATGTACAGAATGAATACGAAATGTACTGCACTATGACGCGGAGCTATTTTCTATAGACAGAGGACTCCACAATTGCCGCATAATGTGCCATTTCTTTACCAAAACATAAAACCAGGCCATATCATGTGGCCGACAAGAATAATAGAAACATTTCCCTTCTTCCCTATCAAGTATTCTACAATGAAAACCTCTTCAACAAATACAAGTAGTAGAAAAAGAGGAGCAAGAGAGAACCTGACAGTAAAACGTTAGGAAACATTTTTTAAACACATGGACAAAGAATAAACATTTATTTTCCATTAGAGACCGCTCCTTAGCCGCAATGGTTTAAGGCATCTTTTAGGCCAGCGCTGAGACAGATTTCATGATGCATCTTCTGAACAATTTGTTTACCGCCTTGGCTTTGTGCTTCTGAAGAAATCTTGTGCTCCAGGTAGGTTTGTGAAAAGAGAGGACTTTGCCTCCACTGCCACCTTCAGTCTGGTTGTACCCCACACCGGATCCTCCAGCCCTAATAGATCACGAAACTCAAGTCAAGGAAGAGATGGATGTTACTTCCAAGAAAAGAAATTTCCATTTTCGAGGCCACTGCTCTAATCTCTTATCTCATGTATTCAGGCTCCCCCAATGTCACCAATATTGTGATTTTCCCAGTTTTTGTAGCCGAGGGTCCTTTTGTAACTTTTACTTTTTTTGCTATCTGGGTTTGGAAGTGCTTAGTTTGTGCTGGTATAACCAGTGGTTGGTACCCGCTCTAATTTTTTGTGAGCTTATTTGTCAGCATCAGACCTCGACCAAGAACACGAACAGAGAAGTAGGAAAACAAGAAAAGAAGGAGCAAGAGAAAAATAGAAAAATAGAAACGAGTGACACATGGAGAAATGAGGGTTGAACAAGTACCTGCAGGAGTAAGATTAAGAAACAGGAAGAGGAATGGGGTCGAAGGAAGAGGAAATAGGTGGAGTCAAGAGTAGACGTCAGGGCCTATGGCAATCTTCCTATGCCTCTGTGTGCGAGATGACTGTGACGGCAGGTCACAGTGAAGCATTCATCAGTATTGATGGCCAACACACAACCCTGCTCAGGCTGCACAACATGCCCCAATCATAAAAAGTTCTATACCTTATGTATGTCACCCCAGCTGGATGGTCTGTACTAAGGCTCCCAGAGGAATGAAGAGAGGTCCTCCTGGAACCCTGAATCCTGAAACAGCTTTTCTCTTGAAATATAAGGTATTTGTCGAAAGAGGGAAAACCAAATAGTGAAAACTGCCAACTGCCATTCGTGGCTGGCTCGCTGTCCTGTCCACGCAATGAAGCCTGTACAATTTGGTGAATAATAAAGCAGGATCCTGATGGGCGAGCACATGGCAGGCTGAGGGCAATGAGGTGGGCTAGGTGGATACAGTGGTGTGATATGGAGAGCAAGTTGATCCATGGTTACACCTTGATAAAGTGTTTCCTAAACAGCATATTTAAGTAAAGACCCTGGATAATTTCTCCATGAAATATTTGACAAACTTGAAGTGACAGAGCTTGGGCTGAGGGTTGTCATAGGTGAAAAGAAAGAGCTTACGAAATGTGTGAAAACTCTTATCCAAGAGCCAAGGTATCGTCTGCACAGGGCTGATGTATGTTGAAGGGCACTCCCGCAGGAACAACATCCGCTTTACTGATAGTTAAATACCCCAGCCTTGAACTGTACATTGAGGGCTGGCTTCAAATGTCCCGAGGACAAATGGGCTCCCAGCATTCTTTTGTGCTGTATGTGCATATGCAACCTTGAACCCACTTTCCCCATACCGGGCTAACACAAACAGGGGCAACAAAAAAGAGTCCGATCCACAAGACACTATAGTGTTACTTTTGCCCAACTGTACAAAAACCCGCGAGAAACAACAAAGGAACTATGATAATGCTACAAAGAAACTGATGGATATAGGTTTGAAGTGTATGATGCTCTTCCCACCTAAACTAAAGCTCCTCATGGATGTGGTACTCGGGAAAAGAAGATATTTTGGATTGGGTGGAAAGATGCAGGGCAAATGTATCAAGATAGAGATTAAATAAAGACTGCACTGCTGGAGAAAGGGCCAAAGCTGAGATAAGTAGTACCAACCACAGCGAGAACGGTCTGAGGAACTGGTTGTGTTGGAATTGGAAGATCAGTCAACTGCTCGATCTACATCTATGCAGCATACCAGGAGGTGGATCCAGGATCATTACATAAACTGAGCATTAACTGAGAGAAGATTATTTGGATATCAATGTTGTTCACTAATTGAGGGGAAATATAGGTAATGGGTCACCTGATGTCAACAGCCTGCAACATGGGGACAATATTCTCTGGTGTTGATCATTTTTATACCTGGTTATGTCAGTTCTCAAAACAAAGTGATTGAGTTTTAAAGTTCTTTATCATCCCCTACACACTCAAAACATCTATGTCACTGTTCGCCCCTCAATTGAAAATAGGTGCCTTGCACTGTTTTAAATGGATCACCGGGGGGAGAATGTGTTCCTCTGCCCTTTGTCAGTGTTTTTTGGAGACCTTATCTGGATAGACACACAATTACGTCTTATCACAAACACAGCCACACGTGAGCATGCTAAATCCCCCTAGAGATTAACAGTATCCTGAAAAGACCCAGGCCACAGCACACTAACTAAATGAAACCTCTCCCCTACCCTGACCCTGGCTGTCAGGTGTTGAACCTTGCTTTGAGGAAGTAGGATGCAGAATTAGCTAAAACAGAGTAAGCCGCATCTAAACCCAATAAATACAATTAATCTCACTCATGCAATGCAGTGACAGCCCAGGCACATACATGCAAGCCCCTGAGGGTTAACCTGAAAAACAGCATTGATATGGAAGACACCTGCTGGCTGCTCGAGCTGCATTCATATGTGAAGGTCGAACTCAAGCTACTTTACACTTGGAAGTCCCATCCATCAGCCCAGGCCCCCAGAGCCCACCTTTATTTATTCATTGAGGACCCCAGTTCTCCAACAATAAAATCCCAGAATGAATATAGTCACTAACTGACCAATGATTTGTTATGTACCAATGGCATGGGTCAGCCCAAAAGTATGCTAAAGGGGTGGACATTCCCGAGGCCATCAAGCCACAGCCCTTGAATCTCATTCTAACAGAGCCACCGCCACTGGCTATCATGCTAATTAATATCTGGCACACCACCAGAATCGAAAATACACTTGACCCACTTCATCTGGTCTAGTCTGGTCTGGGGATGCATTATGGTCATCAAACATTTTGGTCTCCTTCCTCCCATAATCATCCTCATCTTCAAGAGGAAACATACACTTTCTGTATTTCCCTGCAAAATACTGTTGTATCTACAATATATACAATATATACAGCATAGTAATGTTATTATTTTCATTGCATTTATCATCATTTCTAAATGTTCTTGCCACATCTCACAGTATTTCGCGTATATAATCATATATATCAATTTCACCATTTTAAACAGGTTCACCCTTTGTTGATACTTTTTAGCTATGCTACCATTTATAGTTACCAAATTTCTTAATCAGTACTTTCTTTACTTGCATGACAGCCATTATGTCTCATTCTGTAAATACTGCAATCATTCATTTTCCTGTAATCAATAATTTAGGCACTTTCTACCTATTCCTATAGGCCTTTATTTAAAAGGGTAGATAGGACTAAGGGGTTGATTACGAGTTTGGCGGACAGAAAAGTTAGTCCGCAAAACTCCCAACAGGGGCGACCTCCCAGCCGCAGCTATTATGGGTTTTCTGCAAGGTCAACGGGTGGAAATTTAGACCTAGCGGCAAACAGGCTACAGCATTGTCTCCGGCTCGTAATCGAGCCGGCGGCAATGCTGTCGCCTCCAGGGTGCACCGGCACCCTTGCAATGTTCACTGTCTGCCATACAGACAGTGAACATTGCTATGGCGCTGGGCAAGGGGGGCCACGGGCAGTGCAGGGGCCCCCCTGTGCCCCTCTGCACCTGCTTTCCATCAGCCTTTTCATGGCAGTGTTACCGCCATGAGACCGCTGGCAGAAAACAAGGTCGCAAGCCCCAGGGCAGTGCTGCTTGCAGCTCTGCCCTGGCATATTAGGACCACCGTCACCACCAGATGACAACGATCCAAAATCCTGGCGGAGCTGGCGTTTCCCTGTCGGTATGATTGCCAGGGTTATAATGTGGCGGTCGGACCGCCGCATTGGTGGTGGTCCAGACCGCCACCGCGAGTGTGGCAGTCTATAGACGCCACACTCGTAATGAGCCCCTAAATCTTATTACTATCATTGCATTGTTTTTTACAGTTCTATCTTGTATGTCCTTAAATTTGAATGGTTCCGCTTACCTTTATATAGCAATATTGATTTCAAATGATTTTATCATCAAATGCAAATTGACATCAGCATTTCTATTTTCAGCATCCAGGAAATCACTGATCTCCATACGTCCTGCGCATGCTACTCCCCATCTTTTTCATGCCTTTTCTGCATGTTCCAATGATTAGTGTTCTAACTGGAAGGTCCACACTGAGCTCTTGC
Source organism: Pleurodeles waltl (assembly GCF_031143425.1). Lineage (NCBI taxonomy): Eukaryota > Metazoa > Chordata > Amphibia > Caudata > Salamandridae > Pleurodeles > Pleurodeles waltl. The sequence continues at coordinate 1,829,371,477 of NC_090440.1, read as the reverse complement.
ATTAAGAGGCAGCACAGTTTATTACTGAGGAGTTGTCACCTTCCCCACATAATTCTTATTCCAAATAAACACTTGCTATTAGCCATATTCTTAAAGATTGGTTGTCAGAACTATTCGTCTATCTTGTTATAGGATTGTTATTGAAGGGTGTCTAGTTTCCTCCAAAAAACATTTACAAAATAACTTGAGGTTATAAACTCATTAATATTGCCAATAGCAAATGAGCAAAAAGTCACTTTTTCCTTAAAATGAAGCTATTGTTCTCCATTATATCTCCTTTTTTAGCCCATTTTAACAGGCTCCAGTCCAAAAGACATATCTTTGTTCTATCAACAGCAATCTGTCTGATATATCATTCTTCCTAAGGTTCGGATTTATTTTTTTCATTTATTACCCACTTGATATCTTTGTTTGAAATATTTCTTCCATCAAAGTGTGTAACTAATACCGTTGTCTCTCTTCTTCAGCTGATTGCTGATCTACGGTCTGTGATTCTATTGTTTTTCTTAACTGTCTCGTTGTCATACCAATATAAAACTGGGACAAAAGAGCACATAGGTCACAGTACTTGATCTATGATTTGTGTGACCTATAAGTTTAATTATTACATTCGACTTCTGGATCGCACTTGTTTCTATTTTAAAATAACAGATGGTGCATGTGTCACATTTGTAGGTCACTATAATCCTAGGAAGACCCCACATTTTTGTGATTGTCTTTTGATCTTTGAGCTGTGCCACATATATGTGCACTAATTGATCCTTGCTGGATGTTCCTCTTTTAAACAGCGTCGCGCTCCATCATTTTCCTTTAAATATGGGCCTTAGTATTTCCCACATTCAGCATATCCCAGTTTTTAGCTAATAACTTTTGGATATCATCACTGATATAATTGTATGTGAATACTGTCACAATTCTATCCAACTTTGAATCAGCTTTTTCTTTTATCTGAATGAGGTGTTCTTTACGTTCATACTTTGCCCGTTTATTTGTTGTTGAAATAGTCCTCATAGAGTAGCCATTCACTATTAGCTTTTGCGTATGTATATTTGCATGTTTATCATATTCTTCCTTGATAGTGCAATTCCTGCAGGATCGCAGGAATGTTTCATTCAGCAGATTCGATTTTAAACCCAACCTATGGTTGCTGGTGTAATGGAGTAAGGTATTTCGGTCTGACTCCTTCATGCAAAATGTAGTTTTTATCATACCCTGATCATAACATGATATATATATATATATATTTATTCACTTAAAAAACAAAGGTTACAGGGACGTTATAGTTAGGATCTGAATTTAATCGCACAAAACCATACAACTTGAGCAGTTATAGTTATGATTACCTCAAGTAACTATAACTCATGCCCTAAGGCCATGCACAGTTTTCTGCTAAATAATTTTACTGCAAATGTTACATTGATATTCTCAATGATGTTATCAAAGATGCTGTGAGTGATGTAATATGTGGGGTAATTAGCAATGCATGGCGAGGGCATGAGTCATACTTACCTCACTGGGTCTGTGAGTGGGTGCATGATTGTCTGAATGGGTGCATGAGGAGCTGAGTGGGTCTGTGAGTGGGTGTTTGAGTGTCCGAGTGGGTCTGTGATTGGGTGTAGGAGTCTCTGATTGGGTCTATGAGTGGATGGGTAAGTGTCTGAGTGGGTGCGTGAGTCAGAGAACTGATTGAAAGAGAGACAGAGAGAAAGAAAGAAAGTGAGAATGGAGAGAGAGTTTTTTAGGCTTTGATGTCTGATATACTTAGAATGAGTTATTTGTCTCCAATTTAAAATACAATTAAAAAAAATATATATATAATTACACCAATTAACAAAAACCACAATCTGTGTACCGACAGCTAGCTTTCTGCCAAATTTGGTGTAATTCCGTCCAGCGGTTCGGGCTGTGTGTGTGTTGACAGACCCTATTGGAATCAATATGGGAAACACAACGTTTTTTTAGCTCCCTTTTTCTTGGCCCCAGCTTGACGAATCACCCCAGAACTTTCTATGCACACCAAGAATCCCCAGGCTTCTTTTTGTGGAAAATTCTGTGAAGATTCGTCAAACGGTGCCAAAGATATAGGCAAATCAAAAACGCTTTTTATATGGAAACATGGTCCAAACTATATCTACCTAGGGGCCACTGTCACTAGGTAATATATATATATATATATATATATATATATAAATATATATATATATATATATATTACCCAGCACTCTTTCCTTGTTCCAAAGAGAACCAAATCAAATTTGATTTGTTTGATTTGCTGTGAATAAACTCTGGAACTGCATACGGAGCTGTCCTGGTTCTCTTTGGAACAAGGAAAGAGCGCTAGGTAATACATGTCTGGGCGTCCCTGAGCCCGACCAGGACCGCTGTGATGTAGCAGCCACATTACGGGGATAAACTGTGTTGAATTATTTATATATATATATATATAGATATATATATATATATCTATATATATATATATAATATATATATATGAACTCAATCTTACTATTGCTACTATTTAACTTGAACCTTTAATTCCCATCTTTGCTGTTTAACCGTGTCTTTAATGTTTCGAAATCCTCATATTTCTTTTTGCATATTCTATCAATCAATTTTGTATAATAATCTGTATTATGTAACATTTTTAATACTTACTGATTGTATCTTGAAGTATTACTCAAGACCACTGCCTTGCTCTTGTCTGCATGCTTTCATGTAAGATTTATATTCACTTGTAGTTATTTTAATGCATCCCGCTCCGTTCTCTTCAGATTATATCACAATTTCCAATGTTTCTCCTTTATTTTCAAGCTTTTCAAGCCTTTCAGAATCGTTTTCTCAAACAAAATGATATCATCTTGATTTACCATCTCCATAGGGAGAAATTTAGATTTCTGTTTCAACCCAGTAATATCTGTTATGGGGTTAAAATCCTGTTGACCAAATAATCTTTTAAATCGTATTTTCTTGAAAGGTTTGTGTGCATCAATATATGATTAAAAAAACATTTCTCTGAAGAGCAGAAAAGACAATCCTTTCTCCAGCACATTGTTTTTCATCCTCACTCAAAGTATGATGGGAGAGGTTAATGACCCCTTTTATTAAATTCTTATGTATTTCTAAATCCATGATTGCTTTTGTCTGAGTCTCAGTTCTTCTCTCAGGGGTCCCTCTGAAGGTTATCTTCCTCTTCCTCTCCCTCCCCCTCTCCCTCTCCCTCTTCCTTTCTTCTAGGGTCTCTCAATCCCCTTGGGAAAAATTATCTGAGCCATGTCTTCCGATGTATTGGAACTGTCTGAGAAAGTAAACATTTTTCGATTGTGTCTATATTTATTCTTATTGTTTTAGTTATATCTATGGACTTGCTTGTTCTTACAGTGGTCTTCTTGAAACTAAACCCATAATTTATCATAATTATTGACATTTCTTTTTAACTTGAAGAGATACATGAGTGGACGAAAAGTGCATAAACAATTGATGAGGCAAATTAATTTTGTAGTATGTGCAGAACAAGGCAGAATGGATAACATGTTGGTAAAGAAAGTACTGATTAAGAAATATTGTAATGATAAATGGTGGAATAATTGAAACATAACAAGAAGCGGCAAAACTGGTTAAAATAGAGAATTTCATCTGTATGGCTATATGAGCAAAATAAAGTGATAAATGTGATGAGAACAGTTAGAAATGGTATTGTTATTAATATGATGAAAACAATAATGACATTGCTATGCCGTATATATTGTTGATGCATCGGAAAATAATGACATATGCATTGCCAATCAATATTCATTAGGATGAGGAAGCTGGCATGGATTTGGGCGAAACTGTGGGTTCATACTTGATGATTGTGAGGAATGTTGGCTGTGTAGCAAAAAGCACAGAAGCATATATTGGGAATATGGAATGGACAGTTAAATGATAATAATATCCATATCCAATGGAGCTCTTTCTGCCAAGTTTAATGTGATATGGACGGTGTGCTTGGTTAGATTTACATCGATTTTTGTAACTCAATGTATCTATTAAACATTGATAATGTGTAGACATAAGATGTATATGAATTTAATAATAAAAGAATACATTATTTTATTGGTCGTTTTGAAGGGTATCTTGGGCAAATACCTGGATAAGTATTAATGATATACAGTGTTTTAAATTTTGGTGAAATACTACGTAGGTAGGGTTGGTAGATGGATGCTTGTACAATAATTTCAGACTCATGGTAAGAGGGGTACAAAAGCACTAGCTCGCGTGTAGCATAGAGTATCTAAACACTGTGCTATACAGAACTTTGTACTGATTGTGGTGATACTGTGGTTTTTCAAAGGGAATGGTATGTCAACCTAACATTGTGTGTGGTTCATGACATAACTGGGATGCAAAATAGATCTGTCTTCTAGAATGAGCCTCCTGTTTATCTCTTACCAAATACATTCCACGGTGAAGATGTACATAGATGATGACATGCCACACCAAACCACTTTGACGCTACAATAGAAGAAGGTAAACTCAAGTTAAGCCATGACTACATTCCCTTGTATGCGTTGCTCATCTCTGTACAGCGGAACAAGGTACTTCATAAACTCCTTTAATAGGTGGAATGGTGGCACATGGTCAAAATCCTGTGTGACCTCGGCAGCCAGCTTAGGTATGGCCCCAGACCTAGTTCTAACAGAACTGGCTAAACAAATTGCAATATTCTCCACAACATACCAAGGCGATTTTTTTATTGTTTTAGATTCTAACAGTAATTTCAACCTGTAACTTAATTCATGTCTCTGCCTGATGAAATGTAACAAAATGAAATTACTGAGTAAAAAACTGTTGTCAAGTGAAAAATGTCTTCTTACTTAAAGAGCACTGGGGCTAATGAACATGAGCATCCACCGCTTTTTCTATTGTACCACCTGCAGCATGTACCTCTAAGTAAGTTAGAGCAATATCTGGCTATACTCCTCAGTATTTAAAACAAGGCAAAACTCCTTCCCCTCAAAGACGTTCTTGTATTTTGTCCCTGTGATATCTGACCATAGTAATGCACAAAATGTGATTATTCCACAGAGTCATCATGCAGTATGGAACCTGATTCAAGTTTGCCAACATCACAAAGAAGGTCTCCAGCTTGCCTAATCATCAAAAGAAGAATGCAGGCATGAATGATTGAGAATGGAAGGTTTGTGGGCAAAGCTATCAATGGGGCCACTTGGGATGTAACACTTTTTCGAGAGGTTCAGCAGTGGGCAGGAGATGCGGTGGAGACAGACACTACCAAATTTCAGTAGGGTGCAGAATTCCCAGAAATTAGGAAATGAACTGCAAATGGGAGGAAGGAAAGTATGAAGACATAGACACATTATGTGGGAAGGTTTCCATGAGGGCAACAGTGGAAGGAATACAGACATTTAGCATGATGTTCTAGACATATATGGTGCTGATTGAACCAATCCACAACAAAAGTTATATGACACAAGACAACAGCCCAAGGATCCAGCAGGAGTGGGAGACATTGCATGAGTTACAGGATTGTGGCAATAAAAGTATAGGCCTGTTTGTAGGTGACAGACTCCTGACTACTTCTATGTCTGTACCGAGGAGTAGCTCTCCAGTTTGTATGATGATAGTATGCAGGCTGTGAGTAGACCCCCACCAACTGACACAGTGTCTCTTCCAGTTGAGCAGACCAGTTAGTTGGCCACTGCATCTGCATTTAATATTCCTACCATATGTTTGCTGGTTTGTATTGGGTAGGCCTAGTGCGGTAGATGAGCCACTGTTAAAAGGTAGGTGAAATGAGTGAATATCTGGTGGCAGCAGTTGGGAGATCCTGAGAAATCCTTCAACTTACTGTGCTCCCTTGCAGCCTGTAGGGCTTGTGTGCAATTCAAACCTGTTTGTGCCACCTACGGCACAATGTCCATCTCCTGCTTCTGCACTATTCAAAAATGATGCTTTTGCAGCAATTGCCAGAAACTCTCCCCGAGTTGTGCTGATCTAAGCAGAGGTTGTTCATTTAAGTCCAGAATATGAAGTCATGATTTTATAGCCATGTTGTGGAGTACAAGGCACAAATGCAGCACTCCCCTGCCTCAAATGGCCTCACTTGCTTCTACAAATATCATCAGACATGCACATTACTCATTAGTTGAGCACCTCAGAGGTCCCCCTCAGTTGTGCATTGTATTCAGGAGTATACACCTTTTTAACCTCAGATCTTCCCTCTTTGCCAGGTCTTGATAGATGACAACAGTCATGCAGTCAGTCATCACTGTCGCCTGGGCTAGTCAGAAGGATGTCATGCGTGTCTGAAATATGATGTAGAAATATGGGTTTGAAAGCGCCTTTCTGGTTTCCCCTCACTAGTAGGATACATTTCTGGCATATTTGTCAGCTTTACTGCAAGGCTCGCCTGACCATTCAGAAGGGCTGCACCATGCCATGAACCTGTGCTGCTATTTCAGTATGTGATGAATCACAGGTTAGCACCATATACCACCTAGATCTTAACACAACTGTATCCTTTGAGGCTGAAACAGGCGAACTACCGTCAATGTATATTTGTTCTGGATATATTTGGGCAATAAATGGCCCATGTGAGTGCTTGTTTCTTTTTGAGTTGTGTGAGGGAAGTTGACGTTACATGCAATGTTGTTTGTGAATCAATGTCATGCCATGCAGCATTATAGATGAATAGTTCTAAGAAAATGATTGTGTCATTAGTAACTTTTTGTAACAACCAAGTGATGTATGGCTTTTTTGGTGTTTTGAGCAGGAGAGAGCATAAATCAGCAGTGCTTCTGCTCCACCAAACTTGTGGTTCTCCCACTCTTTTAACAAAGTCAGAAAAAGCACTGCATTTACACCAGCAGAGCCTCCACTGGGTCTGCCAAAGTAAATCTGTGACCTGGCAGGCCTCGAACCAAAGAACAGCCAGGTCAACGTGGAAGTCGGCCCACCCTTTTGAGGTCGGTGAGACCGTCACTCATTTAACTTGAGAGGCATGGCGGACAAATGTATGGAGAATGTAGAACTCACTGTGTGTTTGGGACAATTTGGGGCATAATTAAGAGCCCCTAGCACCTCCTTGCGCCACATAAGTGTAATTTGCTTTAATGCTAATGTGGCCCAACGAGGACAAAATCCCTGCGCCATATTTACAAAGTAGCCCAATGCATGCATTACGCCACTTTGTAACGCTTTGTGCTACATTATGCCTGCACTAGGCATAACGTATGTAAAGCGGGCGTTCCCCCATTGGGGGGGGGGGGCGAAAAAAGGCGCAAAGAACTCTAACAGATTTCTTTGCGTCATTTTTTTCAGTAATTTTACCGTCTGCTCAGTGCAGATGTTAAAAGGAGGCCCACATTGATTACAATGGGCCTCAGGGAGCTTTGCAGGACTAGCGTCAACATTTTTGATGCTAATCCTGCAAAGCTCCAGACTAGCGTAAACAATTATGAAGCTAGTCCCCTAACTACCACCATGGTGCGCCGTATTTTAAATACGGCGCACACATGGTGGCGTTAGGTGGGCGTTAAGTGGCGCAAGAAAAGTGGTGCTGCTCTGTGTGCAGCGCCACTTTTTTCAAATATGCCCCTTTGTTTGTATTTGAACAAACAAACTCAAGCTTTGTGAGTTTATTCCTTCAATATAAATAAGTTTACTGAGAGGTGCCTTAACCAGGGCACTCCATTGGCAAACCTTCAGTGCTGTGAAGGGCGTCGTCACAAGAGTGGCTTCCTTCACAGCTGGTCACCTCAAGGTAAGTGTGAATTTCTCAATAGGGCAGGCAGTCTTCAAGCAGAGCGGCAGAGGACATGGTCTCCATGTTCCTGGTGGGCCAACAGGCTGTACACCAGGGTTAAAGGACCCACCTAGCAACATTTTGGGCATATCTGTTTTGCCTCTGCAAACATGGCATGCAGAATGCTTATATAGGGAGGGAGCTTCGGTGCAATGAGGAGTAGGAGGTCACTACCTGATGTCCTTTTTGAGTACTAGGGACGGATTTAAAGTTAGGTGGATGGGGTTACTCCGTCACAAACGTGACTGATATCCTGTCCGGCATATTACAATTCAATTAAATCCTATGGAAATCTTATACGGCGGACAGGATATCTGTCACAATGTGACGGAGTAACCTGTCCGTCAAACTCTAAATCAGGCCCCTAACATATAAAGACATTCACAGAGTGTTGCCATTTGCCTGAATCTTCTTCTCCTATGTATTCCCTTCCTCCCCCGTCTCAAGAGTATGTGTGCCACGCTGGGTGCAGTGGAATGAGATTGAGATCTTCACTCAGGTTCTCTGGAGTACTGCAGTCCGTGACATACAGATTTGTCTGTGTGACTGAAGAGGGCATGGCGAGCAATGATGATGCTTTTGGCTTTATTACTTGCAGCTGTGTGTGCCAAGGTGCCTGCCATTCAGTAGTTGACAGCTAGGACTGCATTCATTGTATTTGGTGTGTCTTTTAAATTCATGCTTTATGCTGTAAGGTCAAGCTTGCCAGGCAGTTGAGATTTTGAAGGTCTCCCTGTCAATTTGTGATTCTTGTTTTTTTGCACCTGTGCAATTTCTTTATTCTCGCACTTTAAGCCATTGCTTTCTTGTGTGGGCCTATTCCTGGAAATGAGTTAATACATTATTCTTTTTGGCATAAAGAACTGTAATGTATTACTTGTGGCATGTTTGGTAAAAGTGTAGATCGGTCTTGGTGAATATAGATTTGCATTACAGTGTTGAGCATGGCAACCACATCTTTGGGATATTTGGCAATTTAACCTTTGCGAGAGAAACGCTGTGTTTTTATAACTAGGGCTGACTTCTACTTCATTTGTTTTGTTTTCTTTCCACCTAGATTGTTCTTTTTAGAGCATCTGGTGGGAAGTTCTATTGATCGTCCAGGTGATCAATAGATACCCTGTTTCTACTTTTCCATACTTTTTTCTTGTGGAGGCTAATTTTATTTCATATCCATTGCCACTTTTGTGTCAGCCTTTCAAGGACTGGTGTTACAACCCTTGTATAAGCATTTTTGTGAATATTAAATTGTGCTTGATAATATAGTTTGGGCAGTTAAGAACTCACTGCTGGCGTCTTCATGTAGCTTGGAGGATATATGCTTACATTCTACCAGGGGTAATCCTTTAATGCTTCCATATTTTCAAATGATTACTGATAAAATGTGCTATTTACGGTGCTACAAACCAATCGAAAAATCTGCATCTTTGGGGTTACTATTTATGCCACATGAAAGTCTGGGGCATTGCAGTATTCCTTTAAACACCTCAAGCATCCATTACTGTATATATTCTTTTTATTTTTATTAAAAGTATCATTCCTCTTCGTTTTTTTCTGCTTACAAAACCTGAAAGCGCTCCAGCATTCTCGGACTTCTATTTACGTCTTCCATACTAGCTCGATTTCCACAAGGACAGAATTGGTCAGTGGTGTAATGAAACTTGAGCCCCCCTCCCTGCAAAGAACATCAAGCCCCACCCCCGTTCCACTCAGGAGTTCTCAGGCAAAGGGCCCTCTGCCTGTGCACAGTTTACTGTGATGAGGGGGCCCCCCTGCAGCTCGGGCCCCCCGCACCGCAGGGGCTATTGTTATGCCAGGGGGTTGGGCACATACATGCAGCTTACCACTGTGATTGGTGGCATGGTGGTATACAGACAGTTTTGATTAGATATGATGGCGCTTATGCGATTTATGGTAAACATTCTGGGGCACATTTATGAAAAGTGGCGCTGCAGCTAGTGCAGCACCACTTTTCTTGCTCCCCTTAGCACTCCTCTAACACCGCCATGTGTACGCCGTATTTAATACAAGGCACACCATGGCAGTAGTTAGCATTTTTACGCTAGTTAGGAGCTTTGCAGGATTAGCGTTAACATTTTTGATGCTAATCCTGCAAAGCCCATTGAGGCCCATTGTAAATAATGTTGTGCCTCCTTTTAACGCCTGCTTTGAGCTAGCATTAAAAGTGCTCAAATAAATAACACAAAGAAATCTCTTAGATTTCTTTCCACAGTTTTTTCAGTCCCCTAACGGGGGAACAGCTCCTTTGCATACATCATGCCTGGCGCAGACATAATGTATCTCAAAGGGTTACAAAGTGTTACTATGTAAATGTGGTGCAGCGATTTTGGCCTCAAGCCATATTAGAGTAAAAAAAATGATGCTAATGTGGCGCAAGGAGGCGCTAGGGGCTCTTAAATCTGCCCTTCTGTATTCTATACTTATAAGGGCATTTGGGTCAACCTCGTTCAGCCACTGGTGCGTTTTTTTCTTTGGTACCTTTAAACAGTGGCTTGCAAAATTGTCATATCAGCCCACACGAGTATTTCCATCTCATCATTTTGTATTGGCTCTTTGGGTGTGTCCTTTGCCCTCTATTTGAATGCATGGGGACTATTTTACAATTGAAATCAGCTTCCCGAGAGCACTGGGAGCAAGCAGGTAAAAATGGGTGCTTCAATAAAAAAGCATTGGCAAAGCCAATAGGTTTCACCTATGCGACAACTATTGGCTCTGTCAATATTTTTTTAGACATGTTGCACAGCAGCATGGACAGCAGGAGAAGGACGGGGCTTAAAAGCAACAATGGACAGTGGAAGGAAGGTGGGGAAAAGCAACATGAAGGATGGAGCAACAACAGGAGGAGGGTGGGGTGAAGGAAAGGGACTCCAGAGACATGGTCTCAAAGGGAATATAAAAAGTAAAAAAGAGTACCTGAAGGAACCTGTGGCAAGTGGAAGGACAGTGGCTTCAGACAGGCAGCTGCACTTGGTTCATGCTCCACAGCAGCTACACACACAAAGCCCCAGGAGGAAGTCGCAGAAAGGAGGAGACTCCGACCATTAAGAAGCAAGGAAACAAGACAGTAGCGGCCGGCAGCTTTAGGAGGGAGGGGGGCGGGCGGGGCGCACACACACACACACACACACTCATTCTTTCACACACAGACACGCACGCACATCCATTAACAACATTCATACCATTCAAACATGCACGCACGCACCAAACATTCAGTTTGAAACATCACTCACATACACAGACACACACACACTTACCTTCGGCCTCCAGGTCCCAGGAGGGTTGGGACTGCTGCCTTCCCTCATTGGCTGACCTCAGGTCAGCCAATGAGGGAAGGCAGCAGTCCCAGCCTCGTCACAGAGTGGGATGGGGTCAGTGAGACTGCTGACCCCACCCCCCCTCTGTGACGAAGTGTCACTGATTGACACTCGCCCTGGGCACTTCAGGGCTTAAACTGAAGCGCCCAGGGAGAGTGTCAATTGGTGACGCTTTCCTCATCACCCAGGGGAGGGCCTCGAGGCTGAGGAGGTCACGCCCATAGGAGCTGTAAAGTTCAGCTCAAGCAGCCAGGAGTCTGCGCAAATCACGCATGTCTGCTCCTGGCTGCCTGACCTGAACATGAAGAGTGTCTGTCAGGCTGACCTTTGTTCAGCCTGACAGACACTCTTCATGGGGGGCAAAAGGTGGAGGGGGGTGGCCCCTCTGCCCTAAAGGACGGGCCACCAATGAAACAAGAGTGATGTCGGAGGCAACCAGTGGTAGTGATGCCAAGTAAGGGGTGGGCTCTAGGCCCGTTTTAAGCTTTGTTTTGTTTAAAAGAGAATTAGCTAGCACAGCACAAGCGCTGTGTAGGTGAAACTGTAAAAGGACTGCATTAAGGCACTGGTGTTTTAAACTCTACTCACTGTGGGGGGTAATTCAGACAATATGAAGCCCTAAGAACAGGTTTTGGACTGGTGAGGAGAAGAGGAGGAGAACATAAATCAGATAACATGGAAAAACATTCCCTTTATGACCCCAGAATATAAAATAAAGGAAATTGTATTATATGAAAATGAGGATAGCAGTCCTGAGCGAGAGAGGGGGTTTTTGTCTCATCCTCTTAATTTTTTTTTTTAAAGTTAAAGGAGAAAATAGTAGCGAGAATACTGAAAACAGGCAATTACATTTAATAAAGGGAAAAACAGTGATGTGAAAAAAACTTTAATCACACTACTTCATTGATTATAAAAATGAATAGACCTCGCAAATTGTATTGTATTCTGCAACTGAGTATAAACCTAGTGAGACAATCGGGACGACAGATGGTTAATTCATTTGAATGCTTATATGGAAAAAACAAAGATTAAGGAAGTTAACAGATTAAATAAATCTGCTAACTATATGTTTTAAGGAAGACTTCTTTAACCCCACCAAGTACATATATACACTACCAATTCATTTCTCGAGGTGAGGGGCATTTCCTCTTGTCCCAATTAAGTAAGGAAAATGAACACTTAATGACGTTTGGTTTTTGAAGTGCCCCACAGTCATCCAGCCCTCTCTGACAAGCTTCCCTTATCATTTCTCAAAAACAGAATGTTCTTTCAGTTTGCCACTCAGTGACTTATTATCTAGTAGTACCGCCTTGGACTGAGCTACTTCTGCCTTGTGAAGCATGTGAGCCAGAGTCGTCCACTCATCCGACCTGTGATTCGTCCACTCATCCGTCCTGTGATTCGTCCACTCATCCGTCCTGTGATTGGAGACTCACTAAGCTCTGCGCAAAACCCATCATGCAAGGGTATGCCCCCCTTCAAATCAAATCAAATCAAAATCATTAACATTTATAAAGCACGCTACTCACCCGTGCGGGTCTCAAGGCGCTAGGGGGGAAAGGGGGGGTTATCGCTGCTCGAACAGCCAAGTCTTTAGGAGTCTCCGGAAAGCGGAGTGGTCCTGGGTGGTCCTGAGGCTTGCCCCCTTGTGGCAAACATCTTCCTATCAATATCTAAGTGCACCACATTCGAATTATTTGAGTCGTTAACTCCTCGTGACAAACTAACTAGCAGAGGAGCAGCAGTGAAGCAAACACTCCCTTGTTACGTAGTCCACAAATCTTCAGATTCAACTTCCATTTTGCTCTTTTGGTGCCAATTGTTGCTCATGCACAATGAGTGCAGATATTGTCAGTCATTAAGTAGCCTGAAGGTCAAATGAATTGTTTGGCTTGGGCAGGCACCCTTTTCGTGCTCCTGGCGAAATATAACGTTCCTTCCTGGAGCTCTTCCTATTTTTAGGAAATGGGTCATTTTTGGGGGCCTTGTGTTAATTTGACACCACCGTTTGGCAATCTGTAGCTGCTGCCTTGCCTCCCGTTACAGAGGGGCAACCCAGCTCTTAGGTAATGCTCTGACTACTTCGTTTCTAAAACTTGCAGGTCTTGCTTCACCTAATTTGTTCACTGTAAGAAGAATGACCCACTGTGCTAAGTACTGTTTCCAAACAAGCATATTCAAATTCCATAATGACTGGTATGCACACGGGGTTTCATTCTGCGATGTGACTGATGCATTGATCTGTCACATTGAAAAACGTGTATTTGTAGGAGGTAGCAAAATAACCTGCTAATATCAATAAGGAAAGAGTCATTTTGTAATCCCCTATGAAGGTCTGAGCACTCAGGAATGGAGGCCTGCAAGTGACATCAGATCTCATCCCTACATTCTCATTATTTCAGTGTCATTTTTTAGGTTTGGGTTTTGACAACAAAAACCTCTCAAATTGATCTATTGCTGTCAATTTACAGAGGGCAGCTCTGGTTCCACCCCTTTAAACCAATGGCTTTTTTCGACGAGCCACTTTTGGCTACTGGTTGGAGACCTTGTCAGTCATGTATTGGCTCAGTCCGCTCACTTAATGCTAGTGGCTATTTGGATGTATCCGTCCATGTCCATTCAAGTGATTAAATTGAACTGTATGGGGCACTACTTTACAATTATAGCCTTCTCTGCTCCATCAGTCCTGCAGGCTCCCTATAAAGTATCTCACTGTAACGTGCTAATCCTGCATGAGGTGGTGCATTAAAACCAGATCTATTAGCTTGCCAGTACTTGTCTTTATATCTCCCCTTCTTACTTAAAGGGACAGGTCCTGCTTAAAAAAAAATTGATGTACACGAAAGACTCTGTGGGAAGGATCCACTGTCCCCTAGACCACTGTCTGCTCCTCCCAACCCCGAGATCTACATCCATGATTGCCATAGGAGAAACTGTCCCTAGGGAGCACTTCTCTTTTGGGAATCAGTTACTTCCACAGCTTCAGTGTTGGTAACGTTTTTCAGGCAATCAAACTTCAAAGAGGCAAGGATAATTTCTTTATTCTTTATAGTTCGTTATAGCTTTGACACTGTCAGTCTGCCAGGCGTCCAAGCAAGGAAGAAAGTATTTATAACAGAGCTCCCCAAGATCACGGACGGTATAATTAGGAAATAGAATTTAAAAACCATAGGCATGCACTTAAAATACCAAAGGTTACAGGGCAGTTATAGTTAGGCACACATTTTAAACATTCAAACCCATAGAAATTCACCTGCTATAGTTATCTCAAGTAACTATAACTCGTGTCCTAAGGTAACTACAACTCACGCCTCACCAGTCCCAGGGGCTGCGGGGGGGGCTGGGCGCCCCATATTGTATTTGTTATTATCCCAGGGGATGTGGCTGTCCCTGGGGCTGCGGGGGGGTCGGGGGGGGGGGGAGCACACAGCCCCCTTGCCTTGTATTCTATTTAAGCCCCAGGGAGGTGGCAGGCTCCGGGGCTGCCGTCGGTCATGTGGCCCTCCCATTCATTATAAATAAGCCCGGGGAGGTGGGGGTCTCCACGGCATCAAAAGGCCCTAGGAGGGGGCTCTATGCAGACCACCTTAAATTTTACATGCCCCCAGGACCTGGCCCACCCGGGGGCTTCTTAAAAACAAGCACAGGATCCCATGCTTGTTTTTCTTCCGGCAAATTTGCATCACTGTATGATCACTGCAAAAATCTTTTAACAAAAAGTGTTTTTAGCCCTGGTGGGATCCCTCTGGGACCCCAGCACCAAAGATAAGGGGTCACGGTGACTCCACCCTGGCCCCTTTTCTTCTTTTTTTTAACTTTTTTTTTGGGACTCGGCTGAAGTCAAGTCTTTACATGGCTGCCAACACTTCCTGGTTGAAGTGTTAATAGCCAATCAGAACTCTGCAGATCTCTGCATGAGCTCATTATTATTTGCAAAGTTGTCGCAGCCACAGATATACCAATTTGGATTTCCTTAAATTTCTCAATAACTACTGCATGGATTTAAACCATTGGTGTAATTCTATTGAGCAGTTTGGGCTGTAGTCATGTTCAAAACTCTATGGGACATAACATGGGCAAATTATGTTTTTTACTCCCCCTGTTTCTCAGGCCCCACTTAACAACCCGAAACTTTCAGCGCACAACAAGAATCACTGGCACACTTTTTGTGGAAAATTTTATGAAGATTCATCAATTTATGTCGAAGATATGGGCTAGTCAAAAACAGGGTTGGGGTCGCAGGAAGTAATAGTGAAACTTAACAACTAACAGTAATCAATTTGTCCTCCAGAGAATTAATTGAGGTTAAAAAGGAGGTGTTGAATCTGGGATTGTCTTTCTGTCTGAATATTGTGAATGACTATGATCAAATGCGGGTTGTCCTTTTTAAATTCACCCCCAATTGTGTAAAAGAAAGGCATGGTGACTAAAGGGGAAAGGATTTCCACCGAACAATCAAATCTGTTAATTGCTGATATTGAGGTATTGTACTCCCTGCATGAATTGTGTAATACCCCATTTTCAGATGGACAAAGTGTTATTAAGGATCCGTTTGACCCTGCAGTAATTCAGGAGATTTCAAGTGATTTTGATAGAAGAGACTAATTTCTGACAACCCTCTTTTTGAGGGGCAATATACGAGACAATATAGATGTGTTTTGTGATTTAGTTGCTAGTGATTTATTAAAGCTGAGCAAGAGATGCTGCAATAAGTTACATTTCACTAAAAGCGAATAGGAAGCAATCCAGTCCTTACAGAGGAATAAATACATAGGTGGTCATTACAACCCTGGCGGTCGGTGTTAAAGCGGTGGTAAAACCGCAAACAGGCTGGCGAAAAAAAAAATTGAATTATGACCACGGCTGTTACCACCGCGGTCATCTGCCACTTCCCCATTCCGACCGACATGGCGGTGAGAACCGCTGGGATGGAGATTGCTGTCTCCAGCCCGGCGGTCGTCACTAGACCGCCGACGGTATCAGGACCGTGCATACCGTCATGGATCTCGGGTGATTGGGAACCGCCATGAGATCCATGGTGGTAGGCACTATCAGTGCCAGGGAATTCCTTCCCTGGCACTGATAGGGGTCTCCCCCATCCCCGCCACCCCCCACGAATCCTCCCCCAACCCCTGCCACCCCCCAAAGGTGGCACAACCCCCCTCCCCACCCCGACCCCGAACATGCACATATACACACCCCTACACGCACACACCCCGAACATGCACATATACACACCCCTACATGCACACATACACCCCGACAACACATACCCGCACACATACAAACAGACATGCACACCGTCCGACCCGCACACACTTCCCATACACATAGCACCCACCTGCACGCATACACTCACTCACTCATCCCCTCTACACGCACCCCCATGCACGCACACAACACACAACACCCCCCAGCCCCTTCCCTAACGGACGATCAACTTACCTTGTCCGTTGATCCTCCGGGAGGGGACGGAATCCATGGGGGCAGCTCCACCACCAGAACACCGTCACCAGAACACCGCCACACCGAATCATGGGACGTGATTCAGTGGGCGGTATTCTGTTGACTTGGCGGTGGAGGTTGAGCAACCTCCACTTTCCCGCCGTCCGCCAGTATGGCTGCTGGCGGCTTTCCATACGAAAAAGGACGGCGGCCTGCCAGAGGTCATAATACGCGGAGCGGTAGACCGCCACCACTGGCGGTCTTCAGCACAGCAGTACCTCGACAGTCTTGCGAAAAGACCACCAAGGTCGTAATGACCCCCATAGTTATCAAACCCTCTGATATGGGAGGTTATGTTGTTACCTTGACCAGAGAAAGTTATGTGGCTGAAGCTTATAGGCAGCTTAATGATGGAGCATGTTCTTTGAGGGTCAATAATACTTACTTGATGGAGTTGCAAGTGAAATATCATGAATGTTTGAAAGAGTGGTACAATGCCCAGCTTTTAAGTTGGGATGAGATGCAATTTCTAAAGAATGATACATCAACTACTCCAACAATATATCTCCTACCTAAGATTCATAAGGATTGTCAACATCCTCCTGGACAGCCTATCATTGCATCTAACAATAGTCTCTTTGAAAATGCTTCAATTTATGTGAACTATTTCCTGTGTCCTTTTGTTGAGACTTTGACATCCTATGTAAGGGATACTAAACATTTCTTCAAAAAAATACAATGCATACATTGGGATGACACATTTATTATGGTGTCTCTCGATGTAGAAAGTCTATATACCAGCATCAAACTTGAAGGTGGTTTGAATGCGTGTAAATATTTTTTACAAGCTAGGGGAATTAATTTTCTCCAACATACGCACATACTACTAGAAATGATTGACATGTGCATGTCTGAGAATGTTTTCTTGTTGAGAATACCCTCTTTAAACAGATACAGGGTACTGTGATGGGCACCTGTTTCGCCCCCAGCTATGCCAACTTGTTGTTTAGCTGGTGGGATGAACAGGTGCTCTTGGGTAGTAACCTGGAGCAGAGGACTGGAAAAATTGTGTTATGGCTACGCTACATCGATTATTTTTTTGTATATGAAGTGCTAGGAACAATTGTTGGTTGAATTTGTTAAACTTCTAAAGCAAAATTAAATGAATCTAAGGTTCATGCTTAATGGGAATCAATAGGATATTTGGATTTAAGATTGTCAGTGAGCGATGGAACCTTGGTAACTGATTGATTTAGAAAGGAGACAGCGGGAAATTCCATCTTACCTGCTGCCAGTAACCATCCTCCTAACTGTAAGAATAGCATCCCCTACAGCAAACGTTTCAATGCAAAATGGATTTGTCCAATGGAATCTGGTTACAAAAGAGCGAAAGAAAATGTGATACAGAGGTTTAAGGCAAGAGGCTACTTTAATAAACTACTATTGTCAAAGTCATTTGATAGGTTGTTTTTAATAACTGGGAGTTTTTGCACAGTTATGTGGTATTGAACAGAGCTGCACAGAATGTAACAATGAATTGAATGAGTTGTTTTAATTCATATGATGAGGTGGTTGATTGTTGAGTTAATTTATTGTTTGTATTACAGAAATGAATTGTAACGGAGACGTGTGGAGTGCCCTACATTGAACATTATATGAGGTGGTGGAGTAAAGAGATTTTGGGAAGAAGAAATGAGTATAATGTTAAGCTACTATAGCATAATTGGGAGACAAAGGGTTATGACCTATGTTAATTTAAATAGGTATTGGTTAAGAAAAAACAAGTGTAATGTATAGGAATTTGCTACTAGAGCATTATTTTAAGATGCAATATCATAAATTGTGAAACCAATTGTGTGTTGAGTATAAATATAGATGTTTGGTCTCTCCGAATTATCTCTGTCACCGATAAAGATTGGGCAAATGAAGGGCGCTAACCATGGGGCTGTTGCAGTTTGAATGCCTGCAAGTTATATGAATTCGGCTATTTTAGTCTTAATGTGTTCACTGAAAGATTTGAAAATGTAATTTTAATATTTTGGAATTAGAATGTTAGCATGTCTATTTACAGAAGAAAATTATGAATTTAAGAATTCACATTTGAGAGTGCACTTGAGAGTTTGTTTAGTAGTCTTTTGTTAGTGTTATTATTCACAGGTAACGCTGTGGATACAAAAAGGAGTGTTTATTTGTTGTGCTAATGTGCTCAAGACCATACGAGCCAAAATGTGTTATCTGTTTCTTGGGCTGTAATAAAATTTACCAGGTATCGCTGACTGGAGTGGCTCGTCTTTACATCGACTGGTGAAGTGGTGGCTGCGTTTTAATATATATATAAATATATATATATATATATAAAAAAATATATATATTATTATACATATATACATATATATATAGTGTGGTCACCACCGTGTAGTTATAGTTAGGATGAGGTTTTCATAGGGAACTAATTTTTTGTTTTGTTAATTGCTTTGCCGCTATTTGACAAATCCTAATCCAGCTGCCCAAAAAAAGTTCATCCACCTCACCTCCTTTACGAAAAGTTTTGGGGTGAACCGTCAAGTGGGGGTCGAGAAGAAAGGGTTCCCTAAATGTGTTTTCCCCATGCAATTTCCCATAGGACTTTTGAACAGGGCTACAAACAAATTGGCTGAACAGAGTCACACCAAATTTAGCAGAAAGATAGATGTTTGTTGTGATTTGATGTAAATTTGTTCAGTACTTTTCGTGAAGTTAAGGTTTACAATTTATAGATATTTTAGGCCACAGTACCTTGGCAGTACTACAGGGGAGTACCACAGTGCCGCAAGGTCAAAATGTGCAGCCTGTTTGGCATCAAGAGAAATGTTACAGATACTATTGTAGAACGCGGAGACTCAGACCTCATGTCCCTAAAAGAAAAGTAAATATTAATGCTTAAGGGTGCAGGGAATTGGGCTACCCAGACCACCTGGCTGTTATTGCCAGGTTGTAGAGGGTTCAATTGAAAAGAAATTCGTTTTTTCTACAGAGCTGCAGTACTACAGTACCACCACAACACTCATCTGACCTCCATGAGGTTCCACGGTGCTGTCTTGGTACTCAGAACAGACACCAATGCAAGCCCACACACAAACTCGTAAACCTCATGTAAATGCCCACAACTGTCCCACACTCACAGAACAGTGATATAGACGCAAAATCCTGAGAAAAACACACACACACTGACCCCACCCACTTGCACACACACACACGTACTGACACACATATCCACACACACACACAACCAACATTCATAAACACAGCCAACACCCACACACATATAAACACTCCCCCCACACACACACCATTACACCTCCTACATATGCACACACACACACACACATGCACCTACACA
Source organism: Pleurodeles waltl (assembly GCF_031143425.1). Taxonomy (NCBI): domain Eukaryota; kingdom Metazoa; phylum Chordata; class Amphibia; order Caudata; family Salamandridae; genus Pleurodeles; species Pleurodeles waltl. The sequence goes on along the minus strand of NC_090440.1, from coordinate 1,829,351,514 downwards.
CATAACACTCAAACTGTGGTGAAACACGACAGGACCCAGCACAGCCTCCATTTTAGATTGTGCATTTTAGTTTGCCATCTTTTTCTGATTGTGAATTTTTACATGATTTTTCACTCATGCAATAATGTACTGAGACGACACTGTACATGCAACCTATTCCTTGTAAGACTTGCTGCCATGCAGTCTGTACACTCTGTATAAGGCTAGGCACACAGAGCGTGATGCCTTTGTATCGGAATTGTCTGCTAGAGATAGCTCTGTAATTGCAGACATATCATCTCATCAGCCTAGGACCTCTGACACAGTGACCTCTGAGCAGTGCTTTCATTATAAAAACTGCATCTGTGCTACATTTGCCAGAGGAGCACTTCTGCTGGAATTATCCTGGACCGCAGTGCACTGTGACTGAGATGCAGCCCTGTTGAGGCTGACCTGATCATTCCAACTGCATAGTCTTAGACTAAAGACTTTTAAACACTCATACATATGCTTTTGCAATTTTACAATCACACAGAGGGATTTTTATATAGTCTGCAAAAAATATAAAACAACATTGCATATTTCCAGTGGATTTTTAGGACAAAATATAGTGGCCGAAAGAAGGAATCTAACCACATTCAGCGTACTGGGAAAATAAAAGAAAATTCTGTAGACTCCCTAAGGGAATAGGAACAACCCAGGATTGTTTTCTGCCCATGTAACATCAGTTTTGCAAGAAATTGACTCAGAAGTCTTGTCCTACATTGATGACATATATCTGTTGGAAGATTACTTGAATACACACTTAGGAAGGGTAGATCACAGTGTCTTGGGATTTGCTGAATATGATTACAATTGTAATTTTCAAAAATCAAGTATTGCCTTTCTCAGTGTCCTATTATTGGGATACGAACTGTCTAATGAAGGCAATAGCTTTGCGTCACATTTCAAGGAGAAATGTGCTCTTTTACAACCACCTAACACCATAAAAAAAGCTACAATCACTAATAGGCTTTCTGAACTTTGGTAGAACATACATCCCAGATTATGCACAACGGATAAACCATTTTATGATTTAATTCACCCAGATTTCTCCAGTGCACATTGGACAACAGAAAATAGCAAACATTCAGAACTTTGCGAACTACATCATTGCGGGATTCACTGTCTATACATATGTCACCATTAATAAGGGCGACACAGTGCCAACTGTATACAAATTGCATTTATATACCAATGTTGAAATGTGTTTGGCATCCACTGAAAAATACTGACTGCAGTTCAAACAGCTGTCATAAAGTAAACACCTTTGGCTCAGGGGAAAGAAATAATTGTGGTAACACCCCATTCCAACCTTAGAGGCAGTTACTTAGGCCAGCGTTCCTAATGCAAAAGCCTTACATCTGATGGTTGCAGAGGGCCACTTCCTTAACATTTACTGATGTAGACTATGACCCTCATTTTGAAATCAGCAGTAAAAAACGCCTACCGCCGTGGCGACCAAAGTCTGTTGCCGTGGCTACCAGCCGTCCTCCATATTATGACCTCAGCCGGATTTTCGCCACAAGAAGGGCGGAAATCCGGCTGTGGCCATACTGGCTGATGGTGGTAAAGTGGCGCTACCACCACCAACAGCGCCACACCAGTAGACCGCCACCAGCCGTATTATGAGAAATAACATGGCCTGGCGGTGATCCAGGTTAGTTGGGTCTCTGACAGGGGAGAGGAGTGAGGGGTGTTGTTTGTGTGGGTGGGGGGTGTGCATGTATGTGTGAGTGCGTGGGTGAATGCAGGTGTGTGGTTAGTGTTGATTGCATGCGTGTATGTGTTGAAGTGTGAGTGCGTGAATGTATGGAATTTGGAATGCATGTCTGCGTGTATGTTTTGAAGTGTGTGCGGATGTGTGTGTGAATGGATCAATGCATGCGTGTATGTATGTGTGTGTTAGCGTGTGTGGGTGTGTGGGTGGGGGCGTGGATGTAGGGGGGTGGAGGGGTGTTTGGAGAGGTAGGGGGTGGGGGAACACCTATCAGTGACAGGGTAGGAATTCCCTGTCACCGATAGGGCCTACCGCCATGGTTTCCGTGGCATGGTGGTAGGCGGGGTCATAATCCCACAGGTAGCACAATGGCGGCCGCTGGGCTGGAGATGGATATCTACAGCCTGGCGGCTGCTACCGCCATGGCGGTCGGAGTGGTACATTGGCAGGTTAGCTTCATAATGTGGCGGTATGTACCGCCAGCCTATTGACGGTACAGCCGCCACATTAACACCGACCGCTGGGGTCATAATGACCCCCTCATGTCTTTGACCCCACTTTGTAGACTCAAGAATTCCTTCGGTATGAACAAGATCACCCTGTGCCCAGTGACATTTTGTCTCTAGATCAGTATGAATGATTAATATATACTGATGGTTCAGCCCAGCCTGCAGTTGGCACAGAACAACAAATTTCTGCTGCTTGTGCAGCAGTGCATGGTGTCATGAAAGATGGAGTATCTTATGCACATAAAACCTTTACATAGTCCTTAGGAGATTGTACCGGCCAGCTGGGTGAATTAAAAGCACTGACAGATCCTGAATTCCCCACATTCAAATTTGGATTATTGGCGCATAAATGGATTCAGAGACTCTAAAGGGAATGTTATCAAGCATCAACTGCTTTGGGGAAAGGTTGCCCATCTTAAAGATTGCTTGACACAGGCTCATGTAATTCATACACTAAGTCAACAACGTGTTGGAATATTCATTGCAGGGAATTCACTGGCTGATGTAGCTGCAAAAGCGGTGGTCCAAACTGCTGTAGTAGGAGTGATTACTCATTGTCACACGAGGGTGGATGAAGACATCATGACTGCTGTCACTGCCTCACTCAAAGGCATCCCATTACCTAACAAATAAATATCAAGCAAAATATTTGTATCTGTTGAGTGACCAAAACATTCCTTTTTGGACGCATTCCCGGGATGGGTGATCAAGTGATACCCAACCAACACCATAGGCTAGAATTAATTTAATTCATTATTGCTGCACATGAGGGGTTGGTGTTTGCATATGCTGGTGGGACGGCTACAGTTTCTTTACTACAGGGACTGTATTGGCGGCATGGTCTACACAAGCAGACCAAAGTATGTCCTCGCTTGTGACATTTGCCAGCAAATTAAAAGTTCCACCACAGAGTGCCAGCCGCAGACACACCTCTTAGTTTCCAAAAATGATCATTACGAGCCTTTGAACTCAGATGATGCGTTTAAATGTATCCCTCTACCTGTAGATTAATGTTCTAGATTTCTATATCTGTGGCTACAGTGACCGGCTGATGCTCGAACTGCTACTAAATACTTGCAAGTCTTCATCTGGACGTATACAGCAGCAGAATTCTACTTGGGCCAGGGACCTACATTTGCTTCTAAGGCTTACTGGGATACCAATGGAACCCTAGGCGTTGCTGTGCACTATTCCTCTCCCTATCATCCTGAGGGAAATTTAATGGTGGAAAGGAAGAACTATGACTCAAAGCAGTCCTTAACAGCTAGAATATTAGGCTCAGGTCGTGGTTGGATCCTTCATCTGTAGGGAGTCCAAAGGGCTTTAAATTATCTGTCTAGATGATCTTTGGGAGGCCAGATCCCCTATGAAGTCCTGTTTGTGATCCAGAGGTACATTTCAGATCTCGATGATCCTAGCACAGTGGTGGCAGACATGCCTTTTGACATCAGTGAGTGTTTTGCTGTCATACAGGAATTACCAATACTTGAGATGAGCGTGCAAATGAAATTTCCAAACGTTCTGCTACTGACGAAGTGAGGAGCAACCAACATCTTCCAAATGGATTCCTAAAGTTGAGCATCTAGCTTGAAAGAAGATTACAGACTAGAAGAAATTTGGCCCATCATACGGAGCACCAGTGCCAGTCCTTAGCATTCAAGGTAACGGAACTGTGATTTTGCCTCCACTTGTGGGTTGTAAAAACAAATGATTTTTTTCAATCGATCTAATTAAGCAACACCATGTGGCTAGTCCTACACAGTAGGTCACGGGGGCTCCTGGGTAGTTCCCTGCCTCCTCTCACTACCCTGCAGGAAGTCCTTCTAAAAGCAGTAAGTAATATACGTTTTGCATCTCCTCGGCTGGAGGATTTCATATGCTGAACTTCCAGTAGTTCCTGTAGCTACTGCTAATCCAGTACATACTCCAGACGAGAGTTTCAGTTTTCAACTGCTGCTTCCAATAATGGAGTTGTTCATTACTATCCACCTTTGGAAAAGCCTACCAGTTCTCCTTTACCATGTCATGTCCTTGTTTTTGCACAGACCGCCTCCAGGTTACTTTTGTCAACATTTATGATCTTTCTTCAAATTCTTTATACACTTCACTGTATGGAGTATCTGCATTTGTTTAATGGCTGAAGCAGACTTGTCTGATTCCTCTTTGATCCTATATGTGGATTGCTATTCCACTGATTTTCGTCTTCATTTGGGTAGGATTTATTACAGTTGTCTTCTTGATTCTGAATGCATATTACCTTTCAGAACAAACTGCTGTTGAACTGGTAGCTAAGGATTTAAAACCTCGCTCTTCTTCACATAGGGTACAAAGAGACCTGTCCCTCATAAACATTTCTGTATTTCCTATCTCTGATGAAATTGCTTGGGATAAGGTCCCATTTCATAAATGCATGATTTTAAACCCAGGCCACTCTACTAGACCAAACCCCAAGCTCACAGGTGTCCCTTTAGATTGTGTGCATGGATTTGATTATCTGAGGATGACCCTTAATAAAAATTTAGATTGGAGCTGCCACATAGAAAAATGCAGGTTGAAACTGGTGCAATGTACGGGGCATTCTAAATGGCACAACACAGTTCACATTTCATCCAATTACCTCAGCTTTCAGAAGTTATAAATTGCAGGCTTTGGGGGCTACCCTTTATGGGGCCAAGCTCTGGAGATATAAGGATTTGTCAAAATGATTAGTTACAGAGAATCATTTCCTCCGTTAGTTATGGGACCTTTCCACTAGTACCCCTTTACTTCCACTCTGGCTCGACCTAGGACTTAAGCCAATCACAGAGGGGGTGGGGGTTAGACCATTCTTTATTGCAGATGAATCTGGGCTTCCCCCTAGTTATAAAGAGGGTCTCAGGGAAGTGTTAATCCTCCTCGGCTCAGGAAGCATCCCTCAGTTAAGATATGTAAAATAAACTTTTATAAAAGTGGGATGTGGTGATCTGTGGATGGAACCCGAAGCAGCACCTGTAATTGGTAAACCTTTGCTAAAAAATACGTATTGGCAGTGTAAAATGGGTCAAATTCTGGCACTCTCTTCCATTGACACTCTGACTAATTCCTTTCTTCAGTTTAAGGATGTTATCCGTATGGAGCAATGTCTAGATGAAATTGAGGCCCCCTCAGCCAGAACATTGTATCTGCAGTTCAGATACGGTTCACTACCAATTGTGCCCTTCACTCCCTCTTGGGCTAGTAAGCAGAATTTGTCTAAGTATCCCTGTTACATTTGTGGGGCGGATAGGGAGACAGAACAGCATGTTTTATTTTTTTGTCCGGCATATTCAAAGAGTAGAAAAAGTGGATACTCCCTGTTTGCTGCTCTTAGATATGAGGGAACATCAAATTGCCCTTTGGATTTTAAAGACTGGTGCCAGCCAATGCCTGGCCTTTTCTGTATCCCACTTTGTACTGGCTTTGTGGAGGGTCACGCAAAGAGCGTATCTTCAGTTGTCATAAGTGGCTGTCTTTGCTATCGTCGCAGATCTGATATTAGTAATGTGTGCCATTAGAATTGTTCTGTCTGGGCGGGGGCTTGAGTGCAGCTAATTGCTATTGGATTTATGATTTTAGTAAATGGGATTTTATCTGTTTTTAATATGGTGATTGTATCATTATTTTATTGATATTTCAATAACATATGTTTTTAATCCATTTTTATGTGAAGTAACTGTGTATGTGTACAGTGTTTTTAATGCATCTACTCTTATGGCACATTGCAGAAATGAAGCATTGAAAAAATATATTTTGGTGCTACGGAAACACTACACATTCCTAATTTGCTTACAATTGCTACAGGTAACATAATTGCTCCTGATACCATTTAGGATGAATGGGATGTGGAGACTGTAAGACGCATGCTTTCTAAATTGGAAAGTTATGCTGTATTTGAAACTGAAGATTTGTATTTGAATCATGCTAAATGTAGTAAACTGCTTTACAATCATCACTATGCTCATCACTATTCACAAAGAGCTTTTTTTCTGCACGGAGTTTTTAACTACTCCATCAATGGTAAGTTCAAAAATATATTTGAAGAAGTTTGATTATTTTTCAGATTACAGTCCCTTGGACCCAAGATCTTATTATCACAAGCTTACTCCTTCCCCAGCTAAGAAAGATATGCTGCCCCAAACTGAAGTGATTTATCCAGACTCATTTATGTTCCAGTTGGCCTTACGAGGTTATGAGTAATTGAAAGAAAACATTGATTTGTAATCAATTTGTGGAGCATGCCATTGATAGGTCCAGGTCATTGAAGCTTTGTTTACAGCCTGTCTCATTTCTAGACAAATGATTACCCTGAACAAAACAGTGCAACTAACAACTAGCATGGGTCTGGCTAAAATTAAAGAAATGAGCACACCTAGCATTCCCTACATTGCATGTTTTGACAATTGGCAGCATTTTTCAAACTTTACAGAAGAGCAGCTCAACGACATGATTCAGAATAATACATTTAAGCCTTCGATTTCAGGTTCAGATGGGTGGTTAGTGTGGCTAGCCAACACTAATGGTTGTCATGCATGTTTTTAAAGTCCTCCATGGGTGTTAAAGCTAGCAGAACCGACCCCAGTACTTACAGTCACAACATTCAGGGTTAGTTACCACTTATAGTGTAGGGAAGATATGATAGCAATGGTTAAAACATTTCATGTTAGATGTAGTTAAGGAACACCTAACTCTCCTTTCTGATTACATGGATTTACATGATTTCTTGTTAGGTCCTAGATCACCATGTCCAAAACGCTTCCTTTACTCCATTTACAATGAGATTTTAAACATTTCTCAGCAAGATGCTGTGGAACAATTAAGACAAATTGAAAGGGAACATTTGGAAAAAGAGTTGGCTGTTGTGTATAATAGCATGACTACATTGTTGACTCCCTTTTATTCTTTGAATAATATTGTATCATCTGCATTTGATATCATACAGAATGACATGTCTCTATTGCAGCATGGGCAAAGTCAGTTGAGATCGATTATGCATTGCAGGTTTTAAAATCAAACTGTGTGCCAAGGAAATATTTGAACGCAACAGAGTTGTTTTTGCCATATAATTTAACATGCATACAGAGACTGATGGTGAAAAAAGGTGCAACCTATGCAGTGTTGAACATTGAACTTTTAGATAAATTGCCCTTTTCAGTAGCTGAGACGCCGTCTGCTGTCTGGTTGATACATGGCTTTATATCATTAGCAATCTCTACATCTTTTCTGAAACATTTTCAAGTAGGCAGATATGAAGCTAAGAAGGAGAGATTTTTCATGAGTCCTGGGTTTTACCTTTCAGTTACAAATGTGTGAGTGGGGAAACTGAAGTCTTCCTCATTTGAAACAAATATGAAACTTCATTAGGCCATTCATTACTTTGTGAAGTTAACACTACATGGTGTGTGCAATGCCTCCATGGGCCATTTGGCATGTTATCTGAAAAGTGCACCAGTTTTCTCAGTTGGACTAGTGATCCGACCTAGGATGGGAATTATTTGGTTCTGAACGACCAAGGTTATTGCGGGATGAAACCAGGAGTCCCACATGTGGTGACAGTTTCCAGGGATGTGACCAGCTGTAATAATATGTTATTTCCACCCACACACATGGTTACGGAAATTAAAAAATCCTAGAAATTTACCAAAAAAACAAAGGTTTAAGTGTCATTATTGTCAGCCCAAATATAACATTTTGAACTAAAAAACACTGACATTCAACGTTTAGAGTTAACTCAAGTAACTAAAGCTTGTGCTCTCACTTTGTATTGCATATGGACTCACATATTACAACACTCATGACATGTTCTATGTCATAATTAAGAACATCATTTGAAAAAACATCGTTGAGGACAACACTGTGCATGGCGGAGGGACAAGTTATAGTTACTTGAGTTAACTCTTAATGAATTTCATTGTTTTTTTGTTTAAAATGTTATAGTTTATGTGACATTTTCACCTAACTATAAAGTTAATTTAATCTTAGTTAGCCCCTTTCTGGAATACCACAGTGCCCCAAGGATGAACAAAGCAGGCACAAATGCCTGTTGCACCCCCGGGGCACTATGTAATATGGCTCCTGGAGTACTACATTGAGTATCCCAAACCGCCTTTTGTGACTGAGGCCCAAAGCTCCTTCTTCAGGGTAGCTAGGTTTAGTGCTAATGTTGGAGTGTCTAATTACCAGGATATCTTACCCATTTCGCAGTTCATGTCGCTCATTCAAAGGAAATACGCCAGAGATAATTGAATCAAGGAGATCTCCATATTTTGTTCTGTATTACATGGTGGTACAGATGCATCAGAACATATAGGTCCTGATTTCCAATACCAAACATGCCAGTCAAACCAAAGGCAAACACAGCCAGGATTACTTTTTTCCCTCTGGTTGTGGTTTACTTTAATGTTAGCAGTTAGATCAAGAAGACAGTCAGGGTCACATGATAGTGTCACATGTGTGACTTCATGGGACACTTATTCATGTTGAGTCTGTGATCAAAGGCCTGGTTGTGTATTGTCTCTGAGTTAAAACTAGCCTCATTCACAGCAATAGAACGCCGAGTGACGCCATGTGATGTGCCTTGTAACTAAAGGGCAGAGAGACATATGTCAGGTGTTATATCTAGATTTAACCCAGCACTATAAAACAGCATTTTCTTTCATAGTTTGCTGCACTTCCAGACAAGGATCATTCTTTACTTTAAACACATCACCCAAAGATAGGATAGAATTCACAGGCTGCTGGCAAGGTGGCCATTGGACGGGGTCTCTAGTAGTATCTAGGTCAGATAAGTTTAGTATTACCTCAACTCGCAAAAGCAGATGACACGTGAATATCCAAAAGGAGCCTCCTTTGAAAATGGGGACCAGTGCATTTCCCATAATGATTATGGATTTTGTGGTCTAGACATATGGTCAGATAAAGGATGAAAATGAAAGGGGTATTAGTATTTATACATTTCTGGACTCTAATGGAGCGGACTCAATATTATCTTCAAAAGTGAAACGAGCATTCACATGAATCTCCTTTGTCACAGATATGCAATAGAGCAAGAAATACTGCTGTTGAATTAATCATAGAGCGTACATTTTCACATTAAGACAGTTTGCAGTCTGCCAGGCATGTATCCATAATATAAAACTGCAACCAGTACCAAAGTTTAGCACATAGATCCAAAGGTACTTTTATTATTGTGACCCAAAAATACACATAATTATAGTGGTGACAAAACCAAAAATAGTGCTAAAGTGCACCCCAAGTGAAACAAACACCAAACTCAGGAATTGGAATCATAAGGATACATTAATCAACAATACTTAATGTAAATGGATTGTTCTCTGAGGGATCTAATATTTTACTGGTTTTTGACTAGAATATAGACACCACAAACATCATGGGCCATACTATCGAAGGGAAGTTATTTTCTTGTTTGATAAAACATATTGGCCCTCATTACGAGTTTGGCGGTCTCTGGGCAAAACCGCCATGCGAAATGCCGCCACCATCCCGGCAGTGGTGGCGGTAAAGCAACCGTCTTATTACAAGTCTTAAAACACAACCCGCCCAAATACAGACACAAAACCAACCCTGCCATGGCGAAAGAGTGACTGATCAAATGCCGACCCCGTCGCGCCAACACCTTTCCGACCAACATATTATGAGGCAACCTCCAGCACAGCAGAACATGCACAGCGGAAAACTATGGTGGTTCGCACCGTGGTGGGACAAAAAGGCACCACGGAAAGTACCCAACATCACATTGGCCAGTTGAAATACCCCACACCTGATAACCATGCACACACCACGGACACCTGACCACGCCACCATTTAACTCCCCCCCACAAACAATCTCCTGCGTCAGAACCAAGCAGCCTCAGCCAAACCCGAGAACAAGCATACTTCTTACAGAGCTAACAAACATCACATTTCAGACATTGCACAATTCAGCACTGCAGCCCACCAGTACACACAGCTATATCACCACACACCCCGTACTTCTCTCAACACGCACTTCATATACCCACCCCACAACATGTCACGCCAGAAGCACCCACAATTCACCGACAATGAGTTGCAGGTCCTGGTGGATGAGATAATTAGAGTAGAGCCACAGGTCATGTGAGTCCAGGTACAACAAACATCAATAGCCAAAAAGACAGAGTTATGGCACAGGATCATCGACAGAGTCAACGCAGTCGGAACATACCCATGCACAAGGGAGGACATCAGAACGAGGTGGAACGACCTCAGTGGGAAGGTCCGTTCCATGGCGTCCAGGCAGAGGATAGCCAGTAAGAAGACCGGCGGTGTGTCCCCACCTCCCCCTCCAGCTGACAGCGTGTGAGGAAAAAGTCCTGGACATCATATATCCAGAGAGCTTGACTGGCACCAGCGTAGGGCTCGACTCTGGTAAGTCAGCAATACCCCACAAGCACCAACCACCCATGCCCAGCATGCCTCCCCACCATTCTCTAACCCAATGCAACCTACTCCACTGACCCCCTCCCAAACACCCCATGCCCTTCCTCCGCATGCCACATCACCCCACTCCCACCATCCTCATTCACATACCCCGAATGCACAGATTTCAAGCACAATGTGGAAGAATCACAGCTCACACAATCCAATCCAAACCAATGTCTGTAGTGCAGCAGCTGTCTGTGCGATCACTGGGGAACAAGTCAAGCCACTGCATGCATCACAAAAGGGACACAACAACACTAACATCTACCGTATCAATCTACAGGTACCCCTGCCACTGACACCCTGCAGAGGATGCCAGGCTCAGACAGCCCCCCACGCCAGGATGAAGGCCCCACTACATATCTGGATGAGGACAACTTGCCTGGGCCATCTGGGGCCACTGGGCAGTCCACCAACGGCACTCCCACCCTGGACACAACGGAAGGCCCTACCCATGTAGCAACAACACCACAGCCAGACCCTGAACCTCAAACATGTGCCCCAGGGACCCAACAATCAGAGGTGTGCCCTGTAGTACAGCAGCCAGGGTCAAGGGCACCCACCCCAGATGATGATGGCCCTGCTGATACTGGGAGTGGGCACACTGTGCCAGGGGCACAGGCACGGGGGGCCAGGGCTAGTGGGAGAGAACCGTGACCCAAGGTTCTTCACAGCCACACCAACTGACTGCCCAGGAGGCACTCAACCAAGCCCTGGGTATATACCAGCACACCCAGGACACAGTGGCCCAGATCCTCGCCACGGTGCAGGAGACACAGGGGCTGCAGGGGCACTACCATCGGGAGGCCATGCAACAGTGGCAGGCTCACAATACCACTGTGGCCTCCATTGTAGGGGTGCTCTAAGACCTGACCACTGTCATGCATGAGTCCACCACCCAACAGAATGTCCCTACCACTGGCCACAGCCCTCCACGTTAGCGGTAGCCAGTGGCATGGAGGCCCCGCCACAGGTCTCTCAGGACACCACTACCCCTACACCTGTAGCTGAGGAACCCGCACGCAAGGGAAGATGTCCAAGTAGACATCCAGTCGGACATGATGCCCAGACCAAGACCACCACCAGGAAGTGACCCTCTCCTGAGCATTCTCCCTAGTGTGTGACACCCTGTTGACTGTCCACTCCCACATCACCGTCTATCCGTTGCCAGCAGACAAGACCTGGACTACCTACAGCTGGTCTTACCATTCTGATGATCTCCGCCACTATGACCCCACTCATCACCCCTTGCACCTGTACATCACAAGTAAATGACAACTGAGCACAGTCCATGTCTATGTGTTTATTTCCCATGAGTATGTATGGAACAGCATATACGTGTACAAGTGGCAACCCACACCCAGCATGGGAGAGTGACAACGTGGGGAGCATAATTCCGGGATGTTGATCGTGGAGCAGGCAGGGGCAGGCCATATGTGTCAATGGAGGCAACAGCCCAGGCGAGGAGCACAGAACACCACTACATTGTCCTGAAAGGAGAGCAAGACAGGGACAATCTCAACAGGAGTCTCAGTCATGGGCACATGTGACACCCCCCCAATCCTACACTGAGTCAGAGCTGCAACCAATACTGTCAGTGGTCATTCACGTCAGGTGGCAGTAGGTACATGATAGACACTTGTAGAGGACACATACCACACAATTTGCACATACCTGCATCTCAGCCGAAGTAACGTCGAATCAGCTCCACCCCGGAGTCAACTGCATCTTCATCCTCCTCTTCTTCATCACTCCCCATGTCCACTTCATCAGCCACTGGCACAGCTACCCGCTCCTCTGCCTCCAGCACTGGGATCTGACGCCTCAGGGCCAGATTTTGCAGCATGCAGCAGGCCACAATGATCTGGCACACATTCTGTGGGGTATAGAGCAGGGCACCACTGGAGACATGCGAACAGCGGAACCTGGCCTTCAGCAGGCCAAAGCATCTCTCAATGAGCTGTCTGGAGTGGTGCCAACATGTGTGGGATGCTGCTGTTCTGCAGGATGTAGGAATCGTGCACTGGGTACTTGGCCGTCACCTGGGAGATGTACTGGTTTGCTAGACAAACCACCTGCACATTGACCGAATTAAAGTTTTTGCAGTTTGTGTACACCTGTTCATTCCTCCTGGGTGGCAGCAAGGCAATGTGCATGCCGTCAATGGCACCAATGACTTGTGGGACATGTGGCACATTGTAGAACTCAGGCTTGACAGTGGACAATTCTGCATGTCGGGGAACCAGATGTAGCTGGCCATATGTTTTATCAGGGCACACAATACATCCCTCAGGACGTTGCTGAACATGGGCTGCGACATCCCACTTGCGAGGCTCACTATGACCTGAAAGGAGCCAGAGGCAAGGTAGTGGAGGACTGACAACACCTGTACTGTGGGTAGGATGGCACTGGGACTTAGAATGGCAGACAATAGATATGGCTTCAACTGGGCCACTGTTCCATTATGGTCACACAGGTCAGGCGATAGGTCTGGAAGATGTGACGCTCCTCCAGGGTGGCAAGGTCGACTAGGGGCCTGTACACTGGTGCATTCCTCATCCTCAACCCTGCAATGTACCTGGGAACAGGGAAGAGGTGGTAAAATGTCATGCATTATATACGTATGGCGCAGTAAACTTCACACACATCACACATCCTAAATGTGAAATTGTTGCTGCCTGTCTGCATGCATGCGAGAGGTGGAAGTGAGATCATCCTGCCGGCGAAACACGTCATGGCAGTAGGCGGTCACGAACACCGTGCTACACACCATTGGTTGACACTGTTACAAGTGGGAGGCAGGAGCCAATGGCGATCGCCACTGGCTGTGACTGTGATGGTGATGTCGGCGGCGGCCAAGACCGCCATTTCATGTGCTCATGCTGACTTGACTCCTGAACCTCGTGCACTGAAGGCCTCTACTGTGTTTCCTGCTGTGTACTGACTCTGGTAGCCAGATGCCTTGTCCTGCAGGAGACAGGGCCCCTGCCTTCACTCAGGAAGAGTTGGAGCGGCTTGTGGATGGGGTCCTGCCCCTGTATGGACAGTTGTATGGGGCACCAGAGCAGCAGGTGAGCCCATTGTTATTTTCCTGTATGTGAGTTGCGCGCATGGGGATGGTGGCCTTGGTAGGTGGCAGTGTGAATAGAGCATGGACATGGGTGAAGTGCCGAGGGCTAGGTTGGCTGACGACATGTGGCTGTGGATGTGTGATTTGTGCTGTCCACTACTTTCCTAGTGATGCCATCCTACATGACTGTGTTCTTCTGTCTGTGTCACCCATACAGGTCAGCGCCCATCAGAAGAAGGGGATTTGGCGTGCCATCGCCAAGCAAGTGCGGACCCTGGGGGTCCATGCCCAGAGGAGCACCCGCTGCAGAAAGCGGTTGGAGGACCTGAGACGCTGGGCCCGGAAGACCGCGGAGGCTTTGCTGGGGACGTCCTCCCAACGAGGGAGAGGTGCCCGTCGGACATTAACCCCACTAATGGCCCGCATATTCGCAGCGCCCTACCCTGAGGTGGATGGGCACTTGAGGGCAGCACAGCAGCCACATAGGGGTGAGTACTCACTCTCACTTGTGACGTGTTGATATTGGTGGCTCTGGTGGGCAGCATTGGGTAGCTGTAGCGTGGATGCTAGGTACACTGTTCTCCACTATGGGTTGTATCCATCTGGGCAGGACTGACATCACAGGTGTGAGTAAATCCATGCAGTCAGTGGTAGAAGGGCAGACACCTTCAATGACGTATTGTGTGGCCACCTACTTGCTAGATCTGATTGCCAGCACATGGCTACTGGATCTTCAGAGCTGTTGTGTCAGGGCATTGTGATTGGTCCTGGCCAACCGCTGTGCCAGGGGTGTATCCATGAACTCAGTCAGCTGGCAGAAACTGCATGAATGGTGGGGTGGGTGCACCAAGTGGTGACAGTTCTTCTTGACATTAGCCAAGGGGGCCTTCCAACTAGCTGTGCAGGATCCTCTTGGGTGTCCAGTCCTTTGCATGCTTGTCTCAAGGGCCATGGGTAGAGGGCAGGTACTGGACAGGTGTGGCAGTTAGGGCACTCCTTATGTAAAGATATGCCTCAGTCAGACCATCAGCGGTTGACATCTGCATTGTTGCTCTTTCCCCCATGGTGTCACCAAGTAGTAGGATGTTCAGGTGGGCATAATTCATAATGGCATGGCATCAAATGCAGATGTTCTACCCGGTGTGACTGTTGTGTTGGCATTGACCGATTGCACCCTGTCTCTCTCTCTCTATCTCCCTGTCGTCCTCTATCTTTGTGTGCATCAGCATCATTTGGCTTAGGAGAAGGGGCACCATCGAGTGGGGAAGCTGCAGCCCATTGGACCCAGGAGGCTGACTCCAGCAGAGCCGAAGGGACTAGTGGGACGGAGGGCGTGGGGAGTGCCATGGGGGAGACTGGATCGACCACTGCATCTTTAGATTCCTCCTCCGATGGCAGCTCCCTGGCGGTGGTGGACCCATCTGGAACCACCCCAGCACCATCCTTGTCTGCCACCCCGTACCAGCAGCACCCTACCTGTAGCTCCCCACCCAGTTGCCCATGCCCACTCACCCAAGATGGTGGGCATCTCCTTCTCTGCAGACACCTCTGCCCCTGCCCCAGTCAGCCCTGTTGCCCTCAGTGAGGAGGCTATTGGCCTCCTGAGGTCAATCTCTGTGGGGCAGACAACTATTGTAAATGCCATCCAGGGACTAGCATTCCAGATACAACGGACTAATGCGTTCCTGGAAGGCATTCACCGGGCCTTGTCTAGCCTACAGAGATCGTTCCAGGCTCTGGCCTCCTCATTGACGGCAGCCAGTGTCCCTTCTTAATCCATCCCCTCTCCAGCTACCTGTTCCCAATCCCACATCCCTCTCCGCTCACAATGCCAAGGCACACCTACTGACCCACATGCATCCACATCAACAGACACGGTACGCAAGGACAAACATAGGCACCACAGAGGCCACCACTGCCATGCACACACTCAACACACCCATGTAGATATGTCAACATCCACACCCTGCACTGATTCCCCAACCACCCCCCCTCTCACAGTCTACACAACACTCACACCTGCAGTCAGCATCACATCAGTCACAGTTCCGGCCACATGTGCTCTCACTGCCACCGTCACCACATCTTCTGACCCCCATTCATGCACCCTATGCACCACTATCACAGACACCACAACTGTCAACACACCCACATGCAGCACATTCACCCTACCTACAGACACCACCCCAACATACACTCAGACTTCCCCCCTGCCATCTCCCTGCTGCTCCTCTCCACCTCCTCCCAGTACATTTAAACGCACACGCTCACCCACCCAACAGTCCCCCAGCACACACATTTCATCCACTCAGGCACCTGCACCCATGGCACACCCACGTACACACCTCACAACCATACCCACTCCCTCCAATCCCAAACATCTTTCCAGTGACCTCCCATGTGTTCCCAAAAATTTTTTCCTGCACAAGTGTTCCTTGCTCCTCACCACTGTCCTAGTCCCTGTTTCCCCCAAGCACCCTGCTACCCTTCCTGTGGCCCAGGCTTCTGCATCCCAGTCTGCCACTGCTTCTGCTCATGCCCCTCCACCACCTGCAAGTTCTGCCACTGTGAAGTCCACTGCTCCTGCTGCAAAACCCATACCCACTCCCTCCTCATCCCAGGCCAAGGCCACTCCTTCCACCTCCAAGGTCAACCCATGCTCACCCCCTTGCTAAGCCCACCTCTCCAAGGGCAAGGCCAAACCGCAGCCCCTTGCTAAGCCCCCCAATCAAAGGGCAAGCACAGGAACCCCCATCTAAGGGCACCCCTAAGGGGCCCCCCTCCAGGCCCAGACGGAAGGACCCCCACTCCAAGTCCAAGGACCCCCACATGCCTGAGGTGCCTGCATTCCCCATTTATGCCCCTGCCTTGCTGAGTTCTACACTTTGCAGTCAGGAGTCAAGTTGGGGTGTCACCTTGTGCCCATAGTGTTCAAGGCACTATGGATTATGGACTGGCCCTTTGGCCTGTATGTACATATGTTTTGTCACATTTGTTTTTATTAGCTTTTCATGCGGCACTACACCATTGGTGTTGTTGTTACCTACCTAGTCCTGGCTTTCATACTCCATGTATGTGTGGTGGTTGTGGGTATTGGTGTGTGTGTGTCTTGGTACGGTGTTTGCATGTGTGTGTGGGCATGTGTCGTGTGTGTGTGTGTACTAACGTTGTTCCCTCTAGTGTGTGCTAGGCTGGTGTACTTACGGTTGGTGTTGTGGTCACCGTCGCTGGTCCGGGAGTTGCAGGGCCAGGTAGAGGATTGGAAGGAGTTGCAATTCGCGTGCCATGGCACCTACGGACGTGCCTGTGTTCCTGAAGGAAGGTGTTCCCTTTATTTTGTTGGTTTCCGCCAGGGTTTTGGTGGTGGTGGTTCCACCCCGGAAATCCTGGCAGTGTGCAACCTCGTAATATGGTCTTAGGATGCTGCCTGACCGCCAGCCTGGAGATGGCTGCTGCCTGGCGCACCAGCACTTCTGCTGTGGTGGGCTGGATGGTTACTTGGCTGTGTTCTGCAGGTACCTTTCCGGTACTTGTAATGTGGCAGTCTTCACCACCGGGCCCCCACGGCACGGGCGCCAACTCCATTGTGGCGGTACACTGACCGCCAAATTCGTAATGGGGGCCATTATTTGTTAAAAATATAGGTGGTCATTCCAACCCTGGCGGTCCATGACCGCCGGGTTGGAGGACCGCGGGAGCACCGCCGACAGGCCGGCGGTGCTCCAATGGGCATTCCGACCGCGGCGGTAAAGCCGCGGTCGGACCGGCAACACTGGCGGGCTCCCGCCAGTGTACCGCCGCCCATTGGAATCCTCCAAGGCGGCGCAGCTAGCTGCGCCGCCGAGGGGATTCCGACCCCCCCTACCGCCATCCAGTTCCCGGCGGTCCGCCCGCCGGGAACCGGATGGCGGTAGGGGGGGTCGCGGGGCCCCTGGGGGCCCCTGCAGTGCCCATGCCACTGGCATGGGCCCTGCAGGGGCCCCCGTAAGAGGGCCCCTAAATGTATTTCACTGTCTGCTGCGCAGACAGTGAAATACGCGACGGGTGCAACTGCACCCGTCGCACAGCTTCCACTCCGCCGGCTCGATTCCGAGCCGGCTTCATCGTGGAAGCCTCTTTCCCGCTGGGCTGGCGGGCGGCCTGAAGGCTGCCGCCCGCCAGCCCAGCGGGAAAGTCAGAATTACCGCCGCGGTCTTTCGACCGCGGAACGGTAACCTGACGGCGGGACTTTGGCGGGCGGCCTCCGCCGCCCGCCAAGGTCCGAATGAGGGCCATAATGTACGTAAGTATTGGTGTATAATATTATTGTTTTATGCATTTTAAAAAAAAAGGTATTTTAGTACAAAATATATGTAAATATTCGTTATAATATTGTCATAAATAATAGTATTTATTTTTCATGACATTTTGGTTTGTATGATAGGTGAAATAATTTACTTACTTTTTTATAAATTCAAATATTAATGGTGTTAGTAATTAATTTAGTAATTAATTCAAATGTGTAATATTTTTCTTGAATGTGTAATTACTTTTTGTCAGTTTTTACCGGTTGTTGGGAATTGGATGGGAAATGTGTCAAAATATTTAGCATTGCTCCACTTATTAAGTAATGAAATTAATGAGTCAATAAAATTCTAGATAAATTAATGTAGTTTACAAAAATGAGGGCATGGCGAACTCTGCAGTGCACCCCATTGTTTAGTTTAATCCTGTTGCATTCTTTTTGATTGTCATTCACCCAGCTCCTGCAACACAAGAAGAATGAGGAGAAAGACCAAAACGTGGATTGCCAGGACCTGGTGCAGAAATCCGGCCTGCTGAGGGACAGAGAATCTCTGTCGGCCGTGCTGCATGGTGCTGCCGGTCTGGGGAAGGAACGATCTTCATGAATTGAAGGAGGCACCTGGCAGTAAGTGGAACAACCTCCCCGCAGTGCTTGTGCTCTGAGCACTGAAGGTTCTTCCTGGTGTGCTGGGGCCAAAACCTGCAGCCCCAAGGGCTGAAGAGGGTACCCCATGAAGTGCATTCATGCTAACATTTTAGAAGAGAAAAGTGGGATATTTCTAGAAAAAAATCGGGAGAATATATTTCCCTCATTGACTTCCATTGGGGACTGAATCAGGTTACTGTTATGTATGGGATTTGCAAGGCAGATGCTGCAGGATTGGATATTAGATACATGAATGTACAGTTTGTTTCCTTACTTGTCAGGCTGGTCTATGGCAGGCAGCGAGAACTTGATGCAAGTGCTGTGCACTGGCCTGCAGGAGAAGGTTACTGGCAGTGCAGACTCCGAGTTACACAAGACCAGGCCCTATCAGCTGAAGCCCGCAGAGGAATCAGTTTTTTACATGCAGGAATCAGGAGGTGGGAGACTACCCTCAAAATCGGTTGTATCCGACCTCAATCAGTAGGTTTGGCATGTATGACAGCAGGTTTCAGGTGACTCACTGGCAGACCAGTTGGAGCTTGCTACTAAAATAAGTCTGCTTACGGGGTTAGAGGCAACCTACCAGAGGACACCTGGTATATCACCTTTCATCAGTAGGGGGAACCGCAGGAAGAGTAAAAGGAGCAACTTCCTTGTGTGAATGAGAATAAGGAGGGAGAGCTATATAAAGTAAGATTGAAGTGACCTGCACTGAGTACATGAGGTAGGAAGGGGTCCCAGTTGTGGGTGATGCTCTGCTTGCCTGAAAGTGGGTCTGACCTATCATCTTCAACTGAACTCCAAGTGGGAGGCTTTCCTCTCATTTTGCTCCTGGCATCTGCACTACAGACATGTCTTTGGGCCTTCTTCTGACAATAATGTCCAACTGCTCTTGCTGCCCCAGGCTAAGCTGGAAGATCAACGGGTGGCAGGTTGGAAACAGAAGGGGAGGTCCAGGTGTGCACCTGTTGCCCCACCTGTCATACCATGGCGAAGGGCAAAAATCCCATGCTTGCTAAACACGGCATTATAGATAAATACACTCATTCCATTGGCAGAAGACATTCACAATAGTTAAATGTTCCTGAAGGTGGTGTTGACACAGTCCTGAAGCCAATACGTAATAGATAGCCACTATCTTGCAGGCCATCTACTCTTCAATGGACCCTCTTGAAGCGAAGATCAAAGGATGGGCTCTGATGTCATGCTGTTGCAACTAGATCTGAGGCAGGCAGTGTAAAAATGACAGAAGAAGAGAACCGAGTGTTGGAACTAGATGACACAGTGAAAACCCTAAAGCAAACTATGTTCAAACTTCCTGGGATGTCTAAGGGACAGGAGGCGAGAGCAGAGAATGCAGAGGAGTGTGCCCCAAAGATAATTTATGGTTTGTGGGATTTCTCTGTGAACTGTTAAGAAATGGGTCTAATAATGACTGTGGATTATAACACCAGAGGAAAAACTTTCTATATACTAATCAAAGGGGCTCCTGCAGCAATCTCCACTGGGCGCAACGCCATCCTATGATTGCCCGTTACCTTAATTATAAGGACAGAGATGAGATCCTTTGTTTTGCTAGCGAACAAAGCACGCTAAATTCTGAATCACATAAAATCATGATCTTCTGGATTGCACTAAACTTGTTCAGCAACAACGAAAAAATATTTGAGGAGCCCAATAGGAAGGAAGAAAGAAAACTCAGGACTATGAGCATACAGTACCGCCCCTGTACCAGGCTAAATTTAAACCCTCTAGCATGCCCACAAGTCCTTCCTTGAGTGGGTGGAGGAGTGGCATGATATCCAACCCCATAGACAGTCACCTTTTGGGTGTGTTCCACCTCCAATGCTGTAGCATAGTCACCAAAGAAAAGTTGCACCCCTTCAAACAACAGGAATCAATCCCAATCACTGATACACCAGATTCAAGATACCGCCCTCTAGCTCAACTGGAGCAACATAGTGCTAAACATGATGGTGGTTCTGTTGGAATGGATTGAGAGGAAGCACCTCAGTCAGGCATTTTGTCTAATGTATAACTGTCATCTGCCTTATTTCATACTTAATGAAGCCATCCCGACTGAAAACGAATGACAAGATTCCAATCCTCAATGATATTCATAAAATGCAAACTTGATATATTTTGTTTGATTCAAGGGCTGGGTCAGGATTGAAACATGGTGTGCTGGCCCTCTTCGAAGGGCAGATTTTCCTTTTAACTGTTTTTGGGTTATGGGGGGCGGGATGGGATACGCAACAATGAGCGAGGATGCTATACCCTGTTGGCTGGGAGTAAGGGTTTGGAGTTTTTCAGTATTAACTAGGCAGTTCATATTGTAACACACTGCATCACACAGTGTACTACACAACTTTGCACACTGTCATCTCCTTGCTTATGGCCAGACATGACATGGTGCCCAGTGACAGATAACTGTGCATTCTCACCTGGAATTTGAATGGGTTGCTGGACAAAAGTCAGGAGAGGTGTGCTCCTCACGGCAGCAAAACTACACAATTCAGACATACTCTTCCTACCACAGACCTACCTCATGTGTAACAAAGCCTATTTTTGCTCACTTGGGTTTCTCACAGTTAGTTCATTCAGGATTTACTGGGGTTTTGAGGGGGTAGCCATCCTCCTCAGTAGCCAACTACCTCTACAAGCTTTAAAAACATGGCATGATAACCTATGTCAATATATGGCAGTCACTGAATTGTTTCATGGGAGTCCGCTATCCTTGATTAGCATATAAGGCTCGCCCTCCCCGAAAGTGCCTTTTGTGGAGGTATCAACAGACTGTTGGAGCAACGAGCACCGGGCTTTGGTTTCTAGAGGAAACCATGAATGAAGTGACTGAGTGGACCCATGACAGGTGGGGGGAGTGGAATCTGGAGTTACCCAAAAATGCTCTCTGATATCAGAAACATTCCTGGGAGCATTGGGACTGACTGATGTGTGGCGAGCATTTCACCCACTAGAATGCTGCTTCACTCTGGGGCTCATGGAATGTTCTCCCACCTTAATTATATCCTATTGCCAAACTCGAAACAGTCAGGTTGCTGGAGAGTGGATTCTGGTCGGAGGCCCCTCTGGTCACTTACTGGTGGAGTGTATCCTTTGGGTGGGCCTGAAAAAGCCTGCATTAAGGTGTCATTTGAGTGCCTGGTGGTTGCAGGATGAACAGTGCATAACACACCTTTGAGATGCTTTTGAAGATTATTTCAGGGTAAATTGGGAATATGTGGCTTCCCTGGGGGTACTCCAAGAGGCATGAAGGGCCACACCATGCAGAGACATTTTCAGTTTCCAAGATGGAAGAAAGCACAGAGAGCAACCGGACGTTGTGGATCTGGAGGCTCTACTCCTTGAGCTTGATTATTAATAGCTTCACTCGCCTTCACTGCCCATACTTAGGAAATCCTCACACACTAAGACAGTATTCAAACAGACATTGATTAATGAAGAGAGCATAGAGAGGCTTGAGACACAGAGCCACATCTATTAGTGAGGGGACAAAGCCAATGCACTTCATCAATTGTGGCAAAATATTCCCAGGTTGGATCCCATTGCACAAATGTCCACGGACCACAGACTGGTTATCAAGGGAGGCCGAGATGCAGCACGGAGGGTCAGAACTTATTATTCTGACTTATAATCCTGGGCAGATGGGCTAACTACCTGCATGCTTACCGGCCGTATTGAAATGTGGTGAGTGATAGTCACTGAGAGCAGATATTACTAGTGAGGAGGCCACAGAGATACTCAGTACAGCAACAGTCCATCAAAACAGTAGGTCCTAATGAGTTCCCCACTAATGTTTTTAATGGTAAAGTTGGATTTTAGAAAGTTGGCATTTTCTTGTTCTAACCATTTAGTGCTTGTATCCTGGGTCACATGCCTAGGGGTAGCTGGAAGTTCGTCCTTGTATATTGGTTCCAGACAGTGAGACAAAGGGGAAATAGGTGTTGGCTGGATGGGTCATCTCTGAGTTGATGAGGGGGAGGGGAGGGGCTGTCACCTACCACGCTTGCACATCACAAAGCCTCTACCTGAGCATACTCACAAAAGGTTTGGCTCTAGTCTTTTGTGCCTCCAGATACGCTGGTGCCAAGGCAAAGAGGCAGGACATTCCAAAAGCCTCTGGGGGTGGAAACCTCCAAAACCTTCTCCTACTTTCAAGCTGCCACCAGGTATAAATATTGGGCCCTCAGGCCCGATTCTTCAGTACACTGCTGGATCTGTGAAAGACTCAGAAGGACTGATGTGCTGCTCTGCTGCAAGAAGGACTGCTCCTCTGCTGCCCTGCCACTCTGCTGCCCTGATGCCTGACTGAAAAGGATTGGACCAGCATATTGAATCCAAGACCACCAGAGCGACCCCAAGGGCTAGTTGGCTGGCCTCCTGATCAGAGCCTCAGGGACAGAAAAAACTCCAACCACCTTGAACCCAGCATCTGGACTCTGCCTGCTGTGAGCCTTGCCCCTTCACCAAGTGATGACACCCTAGTACTGGACCCCTGGAAGTGTGCCTGAATTTGCTCTGCCTGTGGTCTCCAAGCAGGGACTGGGGCAAGAATCAGAATCGTCGCTGAAAGATGCATCCCCCATGCAGGACCCCACAGCTCTTTAGAACCATCACTGCACGAGGCCCCATTGACACAAGACCTTGCATTGTAGTCCCACAACTTCTCAGAAACACCTCTGTGCAATGCATATTCGATGCAAGAATTTGTCTCACAGCCCTGCAGCTCCTTGGAATCTCTGCTGCACGAGGTATTCTCAGTGCGAGATCTCGCACCATTCAGCAACCAGGATTTAGAGTAGTTTGTTCAACTGGCCTACCTTGATCCTTGTATCTGACCCGCACTCCATTGCAATAAGTTTGAGCTTGTAACTTTGTCCCAGTTCAGCGTCACCAGATAACCACAGTTGGTGCTTTGTGCTTTTAGGGCCTATTTTCACTTAAATCTTTTGAATTGCATATCTTCAGTTCTACTAATGGGATTTTTATTGTTGTGGTGACAAATAATTTAATACATTCAATGTATTTTTCTGAACTGGTGTGCATTTTTTCTGATATTGTGCTTTCACTTTAGGATCTGTTTGAAGTGCTGGGTAAACCACAAGGTAATTTGAGATTTGCTTGTGTTTCACCCTGATAGGGATTGTGTTTGCTGCTTGAGTAGGGGTTCACACCCCTCAACCAGTAACCCAATTTCTTACGGTGACATTTAATAATCTAACTCAAATAACGCTTTTGTTGGAGAAACTGCGTATTTTTAGAGGGCTGGTTTACTATTCTAAATCAAATTCTAATAATAGTGAAAAATGTATACATTTCGGAAGATTATATTTAGTATTCTAACAACAATCTCACTTTCAGTGGGGGAAAGTGCATGCTTTGCAGCCATGTTCTTTACCTGCTACATTTATTTAATTGTAGGGTCTGTAGTGGTGACAGCTGACTGGCAACACCATAAAACGTACAATACAACCAGTGCTTAATTTGTAAAATAATAAGTTCCAGTTTCATTCAGAAGCCCACATCAGACACTATTGAAGGCTGGGGTGCACAAAATCAAGGCTGCAAAGTCTTGATTCCACCTCATGTCTCTTTAATCGACCACCAGACAACCTCTACCTCTTTAACTTACTCTTGTATTTTCTTTTCCATCCCTGTGACTCCCTTCGTCACTGTTGTTCATCACTGTTGTACAGCATTTCTTTTTCTCCTTCTTTTTCTTTTTTGTGCTTCTCTTTCTCTGTTGTTCTGAATCAAAGTGTGTTGACATAAAGTAACAAGCATTGGCAAAGCCAATAGGTCTCACCTATGTAAGACCTGTATTGGCTTTGCCAATGTCTTTTAGCCATGTTGTACACCAGCATGGCTAATGGTTAGTGGTGTAGAGGAGAATTGCATGAAGTGTTGTAGTGTGGAATGGCGAAGAGTGGAGTAGAGTGTTGTGGAGTGGCAGAGAGTTCCAAGTGTGGTGTGTATAGTGGCATTCACTGGAGTGACATAGAGTGGACTGGTGTAGAGTGCATTGGCGTAATGTGCTGCAGAGTATGTGGCGTAGAGTGCAGTGGCATTGAATTCAGCTGCATACAATGCAGTGTCATAGAATGCAGTGGCATGGATTAGAGTCGTGCATAGTACAGTGGCACAGAGTAGAGTAGAGTGGCATAGAGTGCAGTGGCTTAGAGTGATGCAGAGTAGCGTGGCATAGAGTGGTGCAGAGTAGAGTATAGTTCCATACAGTGTAGTGGCATAGAGTGCAGTGGCGTAGAGTGGAGTAGCATAGAGTGGAATAGGGCATAGTAGAGTGGCATAACGTTCAGTGGTGGGGAGTGCAGTGCTTCAGAGTAGAGTGTCAGAGTGCAATGGAAAGGAGTGGAGTAGAGTGGCATAGTGAACAGTGGCGTAGAGTACAGTGATGCAGAGTAGAGTGCAGTGGCACAAAGTGCAGTGATAGAGTGCAGTTTTGGAGAAGGCATTGGTATAGAGTGCAGTGGTTAAGAGTAGAGTGGTGCAGAGTGTAGTGGCATAGAGGAGATTGTTTCAGAGTAGAGTGAAGTGCTTTAGAGTGTAGTGGTGCAGGGTAGGGTGCAGTTGCCTACAGTACATAGTCTAATAGCATAGAGTAAAGTGGTGTAGAATGCTGTGGCCTAAATTGCACTGGTGCAGAATAAATTAGAGTGGCATACAGTAAATTGGCGTAGAGTGCAGGGGCATAGAGTTGAGTGTTACAGAGTGAAGTGCATTAGTGTAGAATGTATTGGCAAATAGTGCAGTGCTGCAGAGTGCCGTAAAGTACAGCAGTGTCGAGAGGAGTTGTGCAGAGTACATTGGTGTGACCTAGACTGTAGTGGTGAAAAGTGCAGTGGTGTATAGTAGAGTAGCAAAGAGTGCACTGGAATAGAGTAGAGTGGTACAGGATAAAGTAGAGAGACGCAATATGAAATGGCATAAAGTGTAGTGGCGTGGGGTGGTGTAAAGGGGAGTGGTCCAGAGCAGAGTGCGTGGAGTGGTGCAGAGTAGAATGGAGTCGAGAAGAGAAGAGTGTAGTATTCATGGTCTAGTAGCACACTGCCATTACAGACAACACATTTTCAATTGGAATGACGATTACATTTGCACAGACATACACACAAACGTAAATATGTGGAAATTGCATCACTTAGGGTAATGATTTGTTTTGATCATATTAAAGTATTTGTTTCCATACACTTCAGAAATAACAAAAATGTGCTTCATTGTGTTCCTAATTATTATTTTTTTACTCTTTTTATTGCAAACAAAGCTCAGCATACAAGTGGAACCCATATCAGTTACATATTAATAGCAGCTCATACTCAATATTATCCGACTACAAGCGAGCATTACACCACCACTGTACTTTAACCATCTCTTGTGCCTCACCCTGAAACTCCTGCCCCCAGCCCTTCCTGAGAGCCCGCTCCTTCGTTGTTATTCTACTGTGTCTCTATATGCCACCCATTTTGACCATATTTTTTCGCATTTCTTCACACATCCACTGCTTTTGTATTTCACTTGTTCCGACCTTTGGCACCAATCTAAGGCCCTCAATATGACATTGGTGGCAAAAGCCAGCTACCGCCACGGTGACAGTCGCCAACATACTGTTGCTGTGGTTACCAGCCACCAACCGCATTATGACCGTAGGCAGAATTCCACCAGAAGGCTGGCGGAATTCCGTCGACAGACATGGCGGTGGATGGCAGTAAGGTGGCACTGCTGCCAGCAGGATCGCCACGCCAGCAAAACACTGCCTACCCTATCATGTTTCATGATACGGCCTGGCAGTGTTTTGCTGGTGGACGCTGCTGCTGGCAGCAGCGCAGCGTCCCGTCTCCTGCCGGAGAACCCCCTGCAAGCAGGTAAGTCAGGTTTTCCGACAGGAGAGGGGGGTTGGGGGTGGATTGTGTGCATATGTGGGGGTGTTGTGTGTGTGGGGGTGTTGTGTATGTGTGGGGGGTGTCTGTTTTTGTATGTGTGCATGCCGGTGTGAGTCACATGGAATGCATGCGTGAATTACTGAATGTGAGTGTACATGTATGTTGTGTGTTGTGAATGCGTGTGTGTGACAATGTATGCTAGTGTGTATTGCGGTGTGTGGGTATGTATGTGTGCATGCGTGGGTGGATGTGGGTATGCGTGTGTGTATGAGTGTGTATGGATGTGCGTGTGGGTGTGTGGATGGCAGGGGGGTCGAAAGGGGGAGGGAGAGGGTGGGGCAGGACTCTGGTGTGGGGGGTGGGGGAGATCCCTATCAGTGCCAGGGAAGGAATTCCCTGGCACTGATAATGCCTACTGCCATGGTTTTCTTGGCGGTAAGATTGCCACGAAAACCATGGCGGTAGGCGGGGTCATAATCCCGAGGGTGGGATTGTGACGGCCACCTGGCTGTAGACCTTCCTGGCGGACGGAGTGGTCCATTGGCGGTTTGGCTTGAGCCAAACCGCCAAATGTCATAATTTGGGGAAAGGTACCACCAGCCCGTTGGCAGTACCTTTGCCCAAATTACCGCCATCCGCCAGGGTCGTTATGACCCCCTAAGTCCCTCTCCCAGTCTGCAGCTCAAGGAGGTCCCTCACCCCCCATCCCAGTGCAATATTTCACTTGGCCATGCGAGCCACTAATTCAGCCAAACCTTCGAGTAGCTAGGCCACCCTTCATCCCCCTTAATGCCCAAGAGCAGCCATTTCACCTTAAATGTTATGTGTAGCCCAGTTACTGTACCCATAATCTGTGAAACTCGTCTCCAGTACTCCTGAATCACTGGATATCAGGACAGTGTGTGGAAAAAGGATCCCACCGCGTCACATCCTCTGCGCACAGGACAGAGTCAGTACGACCCATCCTATGCAATAGTGCTCTAGAGTAAAATGCTCTACGTAGAACCCTCAACTGTATGAGATGGAAGCGGGACCTTATGGCTACCTCCCTGGGGCTCTGAACCTCCTCCACCCAATCCTCATCCTCAAGTGTTCCCAGGTCGTTTTCCCAGGCAGCCTGCATGGTTTTCAGAGAGTCTGGTGAGTTATTCATAATTTTCTTAGAGGTCAGGGAGATAGCCTTGCTCGCCAACGGCTCCATCAGAAATCTATCTTCCAGGGGCAATAACGCTGGTAGTTGCACTCCCTCCACTATGTGCCTGTGTAGCGCATGTCTAAGCTGCAACAGCCCATAGCATTCCAACTGTCCCATCTCATACTCCCAGTCCAGGTCCTCAAATGTCAATAGCGCTCCCCCCTCCACACATCCCCCAGGTACTCTATCCCAATGAGCTCCTATTTCCTAAATCCCTGGAGTTTCCCAACCTCCTGCAATAGTGAGGACCATAGTGGAGTTCTATTTGTGAGTTTCCCTTCCCAATCCAAAAATCTGTTGGCTGTCCTCCAAGCTCTTACCACCGACTGTGTATGGACCTGCAGTCAACCTAATCGCTGTCCCCACATAAAAGCATGTGGAAGCCCCGAGGTCCCATTGCCTCCCTATCCACTCGAAATGCAGGGTCCTCTCCTGCTGCAAACACCCAGTCATTGATTATGCACAGTTGTGCTGCCCAGTAATATGTACGTATGTCCGGGACAGCCAGTCTTTCCTCAAACACTCCCCTCTGGAGCTTAGTCAGGGAGATGTGCCAGCTACCCCCATCCCATAGGAGATTCCTCAGTTTACTATTGATATTTTGAAACACTCCTTGTGGCACCCCGTAGGGGGTATTCTGCAAGCAATACAGCAGCCATGGCAGGGCCATCATCTTGAAGAGTACAGCAGGTTCCATCAGAGAGACTGGGAGTCCCTGTCAATGGGAGACATCCGCCTGGAGACGTCTCAGCTGCACTAGCAGGTTTTCTTCCAGGAATCTGGCCACGTTGCATGTGACATAAATACCTAGGTAACGGAACCCCTCCTTTGCCACTGGGACAACACATCGCATAGGCAAATTCGGGGCACCCCCATTAGCGGGTAAACCAATGATTTGTCCCAGTTAATTTGGTACCCTGAGTAACTGCCAAAAATGTGGAAGATACTAAGCAGCCTATCCACGTGACTCTCGGTCTCGCAGTGTATAGCAGAATATCGTCTGCATACAAAGAGATACGCTGCTCCCATCCCCCACTTCCTATTATCCTGTACACCAAAGGGTCTTGTCGTACCCAAGCAGCCAGTGGTTCCAGCGCCAGTGCAAAAATCATGGGGGACAAGGGGCATCCCTGTCTCGTCTCTCTGTATATCGCAAACGGGCAAGATACTGTCCCGTTCACCTGCACCCTCGCCAGGGGGGACCAATAGAGGAGCTGCAACCATTCGCACAATCCAGGGCAGAATCCCAGCCTATCCAGGGCCACAAACAAATATGGCCATTCTATACTATAAAATGGCATCCTGGCATCTAATGACAGCAATACCACCTCTTCATGGTCCGCATGTTTGTCATGTGCATAATCCCATACAGGCACCAGAGGTTAAGTCTAGTGCCCCTCTGGGGCATAAAGCCTGCTTGGTCTGGGTGAATCAGTTTTGTAATTACATTCCTCAGCCTGTTGGCTAGGATCTTTGCCAAGACCTTAACCTCCACATTCAACAACGAGATGGGCCTGTACGAACTGCAGGTCTCTGGCTTTTCCCCCTTTTTTGAAATTACTACTACAGTGGCTATTCTCTTATCCCATCGTAGGATCCCTTCTGCCCTTCCTGTCCTGAACATTTGCAGCATGTACTTTGCTGCCTCCTTGACTACACACTTGCCACTTAGCCCGGCAGCCTTTCCAGACTGTACCTCCTCCTCTGACAGTTCCTCCTCCAACGCATCACGGTCCTCAGGTGTGAGGGTCTGTAGAGAAACATCCTTCAAGAGGTCTGCATATTCCACCCTGGAGAACTCAACCCTGGACTCATACAGCCACTAGTAGTATTCCGCAAACGCCTCAGCAATGTACCCACTGGTCGTGCACGTCTTTCCTGACGCATCTCAAACTGTCACTACCCAATTTCTCCCCCTGCTTCTCATTGTAAGCCAGGCTATTAATTTGTTGGCCTTATCCCCTACATCCCTACATCATAGAGTCATTGCTGAGTTGCAAGTGCGTGCGCCCTCACCCTTCCATCTACCAAATTCCTCAACTCTTGCTGGCAAAGCCTAAGTTGATGACATCGCTCAGAACACGGCCGGCCGCTGTGCACAGCTGCCGTCTCAAGCGCCCTGATTTCTGTTTCCAGACCCTCTACTTTGATCAGTTGCTTCTTTTTTATCCCACCTATCAGTGCTTGCACCTGGCCTCGGATCACTGCTTTGTACGCCTCCCACAGATTAACTGGCAATGCCACAGACCCATCCTTTTTTTGGAAGTACAGAGGGCTCTGCTCTCTTAAACTATCCCTGAATTCAGGATCCGTAAAGTGCCCAGGGACTAACCTTGGGGGCAGCCTCTGTTCCCTATTCAGAGCGCTGAGCACCACCGTCACTGGGGAGTGATCAGAGATCCCCCTCGCAGATGAGTTGCCCAATAAACTGTCCCACCTGGAGGTAAAGTGTGAAGATGTAGCATATTTGTGAAAAACTGTTGTGCGCTGTGAAGAAGTACATGTATTGGTTCCCGCTGGGTTGTGTTCCCTCCAGAGGTCCACCAGACCCAATACTTCTACATACGTCCTGAGGGGACTCTCACTGCCTCCCCACCCCTTTGGGTCCTGACAGCCTGTCCCTCCTGACATCCAAAATATCATTCATATTGCCACCCAGGATCAACATACCCATGGGCAGTCCCAGTAGCTCCCCCCCAGCTCTCAGAACGTGTCCCTCTGCAACCTGAGAGGCACAAAGAGTGAGCAAATGTTTATCGCTTGAGCCTCTCTGGTACCCGTCTGCATTACGAATCTGCCCAAAGGGTCTGCACGTGTATCACCCGAAGTATATGCCACCTTTGTGGTGACCAATATTTCAACCCCTCTCAAACCAGTTGTATAGCCTGCAGTTGCAACTAGGGAGTAGCCCATTCGATCTAGCGTCTTATATATGTTCCCTGCCTGTCGCCGGATATATTGTAAGACTACAGTGCTCTTAATTTTGTTTCCAAGGTCATTGACATTCTAGGTCATAATCCTGACCTCTATTTTAGTCTCTTTTGACATGTCATGTGTGCCACCCCCTCCTGAGTCGTAGCCGTGCCCCCACCCTGTTAGCGTTGTGTTGCTGAACTGAAACAAGAAATTACGGGAACTGTTCCTGGATAACCTTCCCCAGAACTCCCCCCCACCCTGCTACCCTGCATTGTGGACCTGAACCTGCCCACCTTCCCAACTTGCAGAGCGCCTGTCACCCTAAAACAATCTAACTAGTAAAGGACTGGCTGGCATCACCAATCAGCATTTGGATAGTATATATGCGAGCTCTATACCCCTTGTCTATCTCTATTAACCATACATCAGCTCTACCTAACTGCCAAATAATCACTGTTTTGTTCATAGTAGGATGACTGCCGCCTGGCAATCCTCCATCGCTGCACACTGACACCCTAAATATATTCCTAAACCATCTGCCTTCCGTCTGTTTATATTCACTTTTTAGCCCTGATTGTCGTGACTCAATGTCTGCCGGAACTTTCTCTCCTTACCAGTGTCCATCTCAACGTTTCCCCCAGTCCTCGGTGGGATTCTGGTCTGATGTGGACGATACCAATTGTACCTTCGTGACCCTAGATTGTTGGTCCGAGGTCCTGGTTCACTTCTCGCTTCTTGGGGTACGCTTACCCGCTGCGCGCCAGACCTCGATCCAGTCCCATCCCTCCGCCGGTATAGCGAAGAACCAAGATTTGGCATCCGTCACTACCCTTCGTCTGGTCGGGAAGAGCATCATGACTTGATGACTTTTGCTCTCAAGGCCTTCTTGACCTCATCAAAACTCTGTCGCTGACTTTGAGCTTGCAGTGTAAAGTCTGGAAAGAACCGCACTGTGGTGTTCTCATAAGTGAGGTCTCCCTGTGACCGGGCTGCTTGCAGAATGGCATCTTGGTCTCGGTGGTTGAACACCCTAGCTATAATAGTCCTCAGTGGAGCTCCCAGCATCAGTGGCGTCACTGGCACCATATGCGCCACCGCGATGGAGAAGAACTTGGAGAGTCTTTTTGGACGGAGGTAGTTCGTTATCAAGTCTTCCAGGAAGAGGTCTACAGTAGGCCCCTCCGGTACCCCCAGCACCCAGATATTGTTTCTCCTCGCCCTTCCTAAGATGAGAATGTGGGTTGGGTCTTCTAGCCGGGCCGCCATCCGAGTCTGCTGTTTTGTTAGGAATTGGACTAGGTCTTCCAGCTTTTTGGTTGTGGATTGCAATAGGTGGATGTGTCACTCCACAGATTTAATTTTTTCAGACATCTTGTGAAAATCCGCTCTCAGGAGACTGACATCTAGCATCACAGCGTATAATTTAGGCTCTAGCGAGCGCTTGAGATCTCAAATTGCTTCCATTATGGCTACCAGCGAGGGCTCAGCTTCCCCCGGCGGCTCCCCATTCACCGCACTCGCCACCGGTTGCTTCGCCATGGTGTACTTGTCCATTTTATTTAACTGTGCATATGGGTCTCACCATTGTTTCTCTCTCTCCCCACTCGTCCTCTGGGTGGGGGAATGGGGGGGGGCCTTCAGCTGCAACTTCTGCTGGGCCGCAGCTTCTCACATTCACCCACTGTGCCCTACACGCACCTGCTCATGGGCCCCTCTGGGCCGGATTGGGCCCCTGTGGCCCCTGCTGTTGTCGCCTTTCCACCTTGGGGCCCGCTGCTCCTCTGTTCATCCTCACACTCAGTTTCCAGGCTCTGCCATGTCCCTCCGTTCCTTGCTGCTTGCTCTCTCTCTCTGCTTAGACCTCCTCCACCTTACAGGCCTGTAGTCTGGCCGTCTCGTGTTCTCAGGGTAGGCACCGCCTGCCTTGGCGAGCCGAGCCTTCCTCCTTTCCCGGTTCACTCAAGACAATATGAGCTCCTTTAATATTTCCATGAGACTTTAATAGAGAGCACTTGTGCTTTTCTCAGCCAGTTGTACTGAGGTTCAAGCAAGA
The DNA here is from genome assembly GCF_031143425.1 of Pleurodeles waltl. Taxonomy (NCBI): domain Eukaryota; kingdom Metazoa; phylum Chordata; class Amphibia; order Caudata; family Salamandridae; genus Pleurodeles; species Pleurodeles waltl. The sequence goes on along the minus strand of NC_090440.1, from coordinate 1,829,318,712 downwards.
CTGTGGGCCTGATTCTAACTTTGGAGGACGGTGTTAAACCGTCCCAAAAGTGGCGGATATACCACCTACCGTATTACGAGTCCATTATATCCTATGGAACTCGTAATAAGGTAGGTGGTATATCCGCCACTTTTGGGACGGTTTAACACCGTCCTCCAAAGTTAGAATCAGGCCCTGTGTGTGCAGAATGTACCACCACAGAAGACCAAAGACAGAGCCACAAACATTTTTTTATTTTCACCAGAGAGCTCCTGAACTTTATCATGCAAGCTGGCAAACAGAATCTGTGTGATTAAAGCCAGGCTATCAAAATGAGCAGTGCCCACCCACAGGCTGCACCACTTTGACATTTTCACTGCCTTCTGCTGAGAAAAAGAGAGAGCCTGAAGAGCGCAGCAACGGAAATACAGAGATCAAATATGTTGCAGCTTTTGCAGAACATCACAGTAGTGCAGGGCTCTCAAAGGGGAGTGTCAGCTCTTAATGGTAGTCCTGATTTTCAGACATGCATAGACAGTGCTGTCTATGATTGTGGTCAGCTCCCATATAATGGCATAGTGTATTTTTGCTTATGATATAGTTTACATCCAGAATTGTGCCCATGTTACGTTACTTTTAATAACCCTGAATTGAGAGTTTAGCACCATGGAACAGTAATATCATATGAGAAAAGGTTTTTGCAGGTATTTTCACATTTATGTTTGGAGGGTTACAGCTAGCTTTATGATACTGCTGACCAAGCAATTTTTCAATGCTGTAATCCAGTATAAACATGGTGACACCACATTGCTTAATTATTTGTGACATGGTAATATCTCAATAACAACACCATAGTTTTGCAGCTTACCGGCTCTATAGATGCATGTGGGACAATGCCTTCATTCAGTGCTGTCCATCACTGGAGGAAGATCCCATAATATGATGCAGTGACACCACATGCAGTGATACCATGCCCAGACCCTTACAGGACAGAATTCTTACTTGAGTAAATAAACATACTACATGAAAAAAATGGTAGAGTTCTGCTTAAATGAAGATAGTAAATAATTTTACCTGAAGGATGTATTATTTCATTTTGGTGTGCTTTTTAATGCCAAAGGCCCTCATTATGACATTGGCAGTAAAACCCGCTAACCACCACACTGACGGCCGCAACCTTACCGCTGCGCTGGCGAATATCTGTTCACTATATTATGACACACGCACACCAGTCTGAGAGAATACAGCCACATACACAAATACGCCAGACCAAAGGTCAGTGCTAAAGTGGCAGTCCCAAAACCCATTCCGTTACACCAACAGAACAACGCCCATCACATAATGACCCATGAATCACAATGGCGGACATTTAACGGTGGTAAACCATTGGCGGTACACACCTCTGCGCTCAGAATGGACACCCACATACAAAACAACACTACATTGGACAATACCAAATACACACACCTGACACCCAAACACACACCACACCCACACCACTATAAAACACACACCCACATTACCCACAACCCCTTATGAACAACAATTGCCACCAGGATACTGAGATGGAGAGCACAGAGACAACTAGACACACACACCACATACACCCATACACCCCTCAAGCACTCCACATCACACACCCCACCACATTATCCAACACACACTCACCAACACACATCACACAACACCCATGGCACCACAAAGGCACCCCGTTTCAATGAGGAGGAGTTAAGGGTCATGGTGGAGGAAATCGACAGGGTAGAGCCACAGGTGTTTGGAGCACAGGTACAGCAAATATCTATTGCAAGGAAGATAGAGCTATGGCAGAGAATCGTGGACAGGTTCAACACCGTGGGAGAGCACCCAAGAACAAGGGCCGACATCAGGAAGAGGTGAAAAGACCTGCGGGGTAAGGTACGTTCCATTGCAGCTAGACACCAGCTCGCCATACAGAAGACTAGTGATGGATCCCCCACCTCCTCCACTACAGCTGCCAGCATGGGAGGAGTAGGTACTGGCAATACTGCATCCTGAGGGACTCGCTGGAGTTAGCGGAGGACTGGATTCTAGAAAGTCAACATTTTACAAGAATCACCCCCCATACCTGCATGCCACCACACACCCTCACTCCCATTACTCCACCACATCCCACACACTCCACCAACACATCTCACTAATCCCAATGCCAGGCCTTCCATGCTGTACCAATGCATGGACACCCCTCCCAGCCCTGCATGGACAATCATCACTAAAGCATGCACAGCATAAGGAAACTAACAATCCCACAATACACCGACATACACAAGCAAAAGCTGGCAGGGTAACACCAACCATAGAGGGGAAGCTAGGGAAGTACAAATGACAAACACTTGAAGCATAATACATCATTTACATCCCCACAGGTACCCCAGGCAATGTCAGTGGAGAGGAGGTGCCACCACTATCCAGTCTTCAAACTGAAGTCACCCTCAGTGATGAAAGTAACTCTGGACTTCTGGATGACCTACCTGGCCCATCAGGGACCATTGGACAGCCAGTCACCCAAGCCCACTCACAGACCACCATGGAGCCTTCCCCATCAGGAACCAACACCACAGCACCCACCCAGTGTACCCACACCTCTGTCCCCAGGACACGTCAATCAGCAGTGTGCCCACCTGGACAGGGACCCCAGGGCACACCTCGGCCACAAGGAAATCAGGGACCTGGGGTTAGTGGCAGTGGGCACACTGTTCAGGGGACAGAGGCACTGGCCAACAGGGACACTGGGAGGACTTCTGTGTGCTAGGTGGAGGATAGGCCCAGGGAACCGACTCTCCAGGAGGCACTCTCAGAGATCCTGGGAGCCTACCAACATTCCCAGGACACGATGGGCTAGATCCTAGACAACGTGCAGGAGAACAGGCGGCTGCAGGAGGGACAGTATCAGAGGATCAGGGAGGACTTGCAGGCCATCAACACCACCCTGATCTCCATAGCAGGGGTGCTGGCAGACATGGCCAACATCATGAGGGAGACAACAGCACACCAGTGGTCCCCTACCACTAGCCAGTCATCTGCACAGCCCTCCAGTTCTGCTGCCACCAGGAGGCCCCACAACAGGACCCACAGGCCACCAGCATCCCTCCCCCTGCAGAAGGTGAACCACCCCGCAAATGTCCCTGCGAACCAGACAGAAGCCAGAGACACTTGCCAAGACCACCACCAGGAAATGAGACTCTCCTGACTGTCCCCTTTGTGTCCCACTCAGTCATCTTGTCCACCTTGAACTGCCATTGCTCCCCTTCCTACGTCCCCATGGACACTGCACCTGTGCTACAAACAGACTGGGACAATACCCTGTTCTTTCCTCCATCATCATCCCATTCCATTGTACCTTCCCCTCTATATTTTAGCACAACAATAAACACCCTTGGATAAAACTCGACTACTAGTATTTCATGTATTGTAAATTTGTATTGATTGAAACAGCTACAACCATTGCAAATGAACTGTACATAGTATGAGCATAGAATTAATGACCTGTTGCTGGCTGTTGTGATCACATCAGGACATTGTTGTCATATCACCAACATCTGCAAAATGAATATCCATAAGTAACAGTAGGTAGGGGAAAGCAATGTGTAATGCCAGCATGCCAATGCCACACAGAATACACCAATAGTCATAGAAATGTGAAGTTGCTCCTGTGTGTCATTGGAAGTACTGACGTATCACCAATGTTCTGTTGTTCACATCCTCATCCTCTGCCTCCTCATCCTCACTGTCCTCAGTGTCCACTGCTGCCACAGGGGCATCTCCAGTATCCTCCTCCTGCAGGAAAGGTACATGGCATCTGAGGGCCAGGTTGCGCAACATGCAGCATGCCACTACTATCTGGCAGACCTTCTTGGGTGAGTAGCACAGGGATCCACCTGTCAGATAGAGGCACCCAAACCTGGCCTTCAGGAGGCCGATGGTCCTCTCAATTATCCTTCTGGTTCGCCCATGTGCCTAATTATAATGTCCTTCTGCCCTTGTCCTGGCATTCCTTACAGGGGTCAGCAGCCATGATAGGTTTGGGTAACCAGAGTCACCTGCACATATTGAGGGACAATATTTACCCACACACTATCCTATATGGCGAACAGCATAGGCATACACCAACATGTACTGGGTGGGGACCGAGGCTCACCTATTAGCCACACCCTGTGCCTCTGTAGTTGGGACATCACTTTTGGGATGCTACTATTCCTTAGGACAAAGGCATCATGCACTGACCCTTGGATACTTAGCATTGACGTGGGAGATGTATTGGTCCGCCTGGCACACCATCTGCACATTCATGGAGTGGAAACTCTTACGATTCCTGAAGACCTGTTCATTTTGCCAGTGGGAGGACAAACGCATTATGTGTTCCGCCAATTGCCCCAATTATTTTGGGGATATGTCCCATTGCATAAAACCCAGCCTTTACAGTGGCCAAATCCTCCACCTGGGGGAAAGCAATGTAGCTGCATATGTGTTTTATCAGTGCAGACAAGACTCTTGCCAGCACGATTGAGAACATTGGCTTTGACATTCCTACTGCCAAGCCAACTGGAAAGAACCAGTTGCCAGGAAATGGAGCACTGATAGAACTTGCACAAGAGGGGGGATGATCCCAGTCGGATGATGGATAGCTGAGATCAGGTTAGGTTCCCACTGGGCACACGGCGCTGTGATTGTGACCCTGTCCAGTCTATAGGTGAGCATAATGTGCCTGTCCTCCAGTGAAGCCAAGTCCACCATGGGTCTGTACACAGGGGTATGTCTCCATCTTCTATTCATCCACAGCGGTAGGTATCTAAGGGACTCTTGGCTGTCACAATTTGAACAACTATACCACAACAGCAGTCCACATTGTGCAATACATTTTTGGGACAGTGTAATTTAAAAGTATGTGCCTATAAATCCTGTGACGCAGAAATAATCAGTAGGCCTGTTCACCCCCCATGAAATGGCGACCGCCTGTCCTGGTGGAGGGACAGGTGGAAGTGAGGTGATGCCACTGACGTTGTTCACCGTGGCAGTAGGCAGTCGTGAACCACCGTGCAATTCCTCATTAGTTTAAATTGGGCCCTATGGGGTACACTGGCCAATGAGGATCTACGCAGGTGGTAATGGTATGCACCGCCGCGGACGTGACCGCCATTTTATTTCACATTCCTTATTTGTTTCCTGACCTTCCATAGGAGAGGACCTACACTGCATGTGCTGCTGTGATCTGTGTCTGGAACCTACCATGGCCAGTGTGACCGGGGAAAGGGCCCCAGCCTTCACTTCAGGGGAATTGGAGCGACTGGTGGGTGGGGGGTCCAACCCCAGTACGGGCAGCTGTATGGGCCTCCAGACCAACAGGTGAGTAAACTGTGGGCACAATGCATGTTGCATGAATGCATGGAGTTGTGTGGGAAGGCATCGTGTAAGGGGGGGTGGATTTCCTCTTGGTGGTGTACATGGTGTGCATTCGGCTATGTGTGTGCCAATGGTGATGAAAACAGGTATGGTTGGCCATTTGTGTGACATGCTGGACTGTTTGTCTAATGGTGTTCTCCTGTCTGTATTGGCTCTGCAGGTCAGAGCCCATCAAAAGAAGGGAATATGGCATGCCATCGCCAAGGAGGTGCAGACCCTGGGGGTCTATGGTAGACGGAGCACCCACTGTCAGAAATGGTGGGAGGACCTGAGACGCTGGGCACGCTAGACCGCGGAGGCCCAGCTGCAGATGGCCTCCCAACGAGGAAGGGGTGCCCGTCGGACGCTGACCCCCCTGCTGGCCTGCATGCTGGCGGTGGCCTACCCTGAGCTGGATGGGCACATGAGGGCATCACTCAGCCACAAGGGGGTGAGTACAGTGGCTATCATTACAACCTATGGCTGGTGGGGTGGCATCCGGGTGGTGGTTGTGTGTTAGTAGGTGTCCCTAGTCCAGGCCAGACATAGCAGCGTAGTTCCTCTGGAGGCTAAGGGTTGAATGGAAAATACTGGTTACCCAGCTTGTTAGTGTTCACTTCTAGGCAGGGCTGCATAGGTCCCAGGCGTGCTGCAGTTGGGGTGTGGCCCCTCCTCATGCCTTGGTGACTAGCCATTTCACTGGTAGTGCAATGCATAGTGCGTAGGCCTGTTCCCTGTGTGTGAGAGTGCTGTGTACGCCAACAGTGGTGTTGGTGCAGTCATTGACCCAGTGTATACTTTGTCTCTCTTCCCCCCTTTCTTGTTTTGTCACCCTGTCCTTATGTGCATCAGCATCATCTGGCAGAGAAGGAGAGGCACCGGCGACAGAAGGAGCTGCATCCCACAGGACCCTGGAGGCAGAGTCCACCGATGCCGAGGGAACCAGATGGGCAGAGGGCGAGGGGAGTACCATGGCGGAGACTGGAGGGGACAACACAAACTCTGATACCTCCTCCGATGGGAGCTCCCTGGTGGTGGCAGACACCTCTGTGACCACCACAGCTGCAGGTACAGCCGCCACCCCGTACCAGCACTGCTCTCCCAGTAGCCCCTTAGCGAGTTGCCTGTGCCTGCTCACCCAGGAGGGTGGGCATCTCCTTTGCCCCAGGCACCTCAGGCCCTGCCCTAGTGAGCCCTGAGTGAGGAGGCTATTGACCTCCTTAGATCCTTATCTGAAGGGCAATCAACCATCTTGAATTCCATCCAAGAGCTGGCATCCCAGATGCAGCAATGCAATGCATTCCTGGAGGGCATTCAAGGTGGAGTGACGGCCCAACAGAGATTGATTCAGGCTCTGGCCTCCTCTCTGATGGCAGCCATTGTCCCTGTTTCAACCATCCCCCCTCCAACTTCCACTTCCCAGTCTCATTCTCCTCAACCCCAACCCATACCAAGCACACAGGCAGACGAGCATGCACACAAGACAACACCCAAGAGTGGAACAGACAAACACAAGCACCACATGTCATCCCACAGGCACTCACACAAACACCATACAGTTGAAGACATGACAACATCCACTGCCTCCACTGTCTCCTCTTCCTCCTCCACCTCCCTCCCAGTTATGTCCACACTCACACCTGCATGCAGTACATCAATATCCACTGCCAGCATCATCACCACACCAAGCAGAACACACACCTCACTGGCAGACACCTCCACAACATCCATGCACGTGTCCCCTGTGTCCTCTCCCACTGTGTCTGTCCCCCCCTAAGGACACAAACACAAGCACTCAGACACCCAACACCCATCCACCTCAAAACAGCATACAGCCCATGCATCTGCGCCCACATCTAGCAGACATACACCTCCGACAACTACTCCCTCATCCTCCAATCCCATTACTCCTCCCTCCTCCCACCCCAACATCCCTAAAAAGCTTTTCCTTTTCCAGATTGACCTCTTCCCTACCCCTCCCCCCAACCCTGCACGTATGGGCAGGGTACCAAGGACACAGCCCAGCACCTCAGCCAAACAGTCCACGGGGTCAGTGGTAGCACCACCTACTCGTGGTGGTAGGGATACCAGACCAACAATACTGAAGGGGAAGGAGCCAGCACAACCTGGGATGAAATGGAAGAGTCCTGCACCAGCTGTGAGGAAGGGGAAGGAGCCTGCACCAGCTGTGAGGAAGGGGAAGGAGCCTGCACCACCTGGCATGAAAGGGAAGAGTCCTGCACCAGCTGTGAGGAAGGGGAAGGAGCCTGCACCAGCTGTGAAGAAGGGGAAGGACCCTGCATGAGCTGTGAGAAAGGGGAAGGAGTCTGCACCACCAGGCAGAAAGGGGAAGAGCCCATCCACCCCTGCCAGGAAGGGTAAGGGATCCCAACCTATGACCAGTATGACAAGAGGCACTCTACGCTAGCGGAAGTTGTCAGGCAAACACCGCCACCACCACCAGCTTTTACGGGGCTGTCACCGCCAGCAGTGGATGTGCAGCCATCAGTAAATGCAGGGGCTGCCCAGGAGACTCCTCCAACCACCATCACCATGCAGCCATCAGTGAGGGCAGGAGCTGCCCAGGAGCCTCCCCCAACCACCACCAGCATGCAGCCATCACCACCGACAGACGCCATGTAGTCCACCTTCCAGGGGCTACTGTGTGGGCATCCCCCTCCAGAGCCAGTGGGAAAGTCACCCACTCGAGAGACTGTGGCCTTGCACTCCGCAGGTCAAAGAGTAATGGCCATGTTGCCCCCTCCAGAACCAGTCTGAAAGACACCTACTTCAGAGACGGTGGCCTTGCACTCCCCAGGACAAACAGTAATGGGCATGTTGCCCCTCCAGAACCAGTGGGAAAGACACCCACTCCAGAGACTGTGGCCTTGCACTCCTGAGGACAAAGAGTAATGGGTATGTAGCCCCCTCCAGAACCAGTGGGCTTGTTCCCGCATCTGACTGGGGTGCCCCCCATCCCCCTGAGGTGCCTGCCTATTTGCAAGCTGATGCCCCTGCATTGTTCTATCCGGATGTGGTCAGGATTCGAGTTGGGCCTTTGGCTGTGCCCTGAGCCATGTGAGCCCTTTGAACTTTGGACTGGGCAGTGTCCCTTTTTTATACAAGTGTTCATATCTGTTCCATTGCCAAATCAAATTATTAATTTTGATGTTGTTTGTCAATTCCTGTTGTCCTTGCATTATTCTGCCGAATTTCGGGGGTTAAATTGTTTTTGTAGTGCAGCTGGTTGTGTGTATGGTGTGTGTGTAAATGGTGTGTGTGGTGCGTGTTTGTGTGTCGCTCTTGTTTTCCTCTCACCCTCCCTTGTGTGCTAGGTGGCTGTACTCACGGTCGTCGTCTTAGTCGGCGTTGGTGTTCGTGGTGGAGCATAACACTGAAGATCATCGGGAAAACTTGCAGTGAGTACTTTCCCTTCTGTGCTCTGTTTCCGCCAGGCTTTTGTTGGCGTTGGTACCGCCCTGGAAAAGGTGGTGGTTTGCAGGGTCTTAACATGGTGGGCGGAACTTCTAATTCCCCAAATTCTAATTAGACAAATCACAATAATTGAAACCCCTTGTATTATTTTCATTACCATTCATTTTCCCAAGTTGCCAATCCAGTTCCCCACAGCAGTCATCCCTTTGCCAGCTTTTTCCCAAACAATGAGCTCATCTAGTTCTTTTAATTCAGTTTCATCTTTTGTTACATTGTTAATCAAGCCTCTAACTGCTTTATTGTTGTCCGGTATAAAGGGACAACAATGATGTGGACCTAGCAATTTACAAACTCCGCCCTCCTTTGCTAAAAGAATTTCTAATACAAGGCGGTTCTAAAGAGTCATAGCTCTGACCGCAGCCATCTCTGTATCCAAAAGGATAATGGAATTCAAAACAACTCCCACTGAAGGAATTATTGCTCCAAATATATCTCCAACAATGCTAGAAACTGATTAGATTCTTTTGTCTCTTTGGTTGTAATTCAGTCATTTTAGGAAATGTACTCAAGTCATCAAGTTGGTACATTTTCAGGAAAACTATTCCCAAATAACATGTGCCATACCATCCTTTAGGAAGACGGTAATATGCATTTTTCCTGCAAATGTAATAGATACCGGGCACCAGTGGATCCTGTCCATTCAACATAAATGTCCACTTAGGCTCAAACAAAAACACATGCCTGCATTCACTCTTTCCCACAAATATTTTATCTACCCTAGATTGTGGTCTGTATATACAAAGCTTTCATAGAAATTGCACATCTAAGGTTAGTCTTCCTTGTTTAGTAATGTCAGTGTATGCATAGTCAATTCCAGGACTACGTGAAACTAATCCCTTTTCTACCTTAGCCTTGATTGCCCTTCTCCTATCCTCTGTGTAATCTAAAAAGCTATTTTCTCAGGCTGATAGTAAACAGGTTAAATTGTTTCTATGAGCAAATGCTGGCCCAAACGTTAATGTAGGTTCAAAGAAATTCTTCACTATTACTATGTTATTTTTCTTAGCTATCTTATTAAGATCCATAATGATAGGTCCAAAAGAAAACACTACATCAAAATTAAAGAAGCAATATTGTATCTACTCTTGGTTATAGAATTGTGTTAGTAAAAGACTACAACTTATGTCATATGTTAAAGACAAACTGATAGGCAAATCCCTCCTCAACAGAGGCTAGAATCTGTGTGAAAACATAATCTATTGCATTCATTATATCAACATACTCACGCAATACGCGATAAAAGACATTAGAAGAAAGTTCTCCCTTTGTATGCAAATATTTCTCATCTATTTTAAATCTATCTATTGCTGAAAGAGTAGGCACTAATTCTGAAGACGTAGGTTCTACAGCTATGTTATGGTTGGTCCTATTCTTACCAAAGGCAATCACACCCACAGTTAATACCAAACATACAATCACACAAACAATCACCAGACCAGTACCCATGTATTTACAGCAACTATTTTTAGTATTCTGCCGGTTGTGGTTATCCATGGTCTGTAAAGAATCAAAAAGTAAAAGCCAATACAAAAATATGGCTATCCAGCAAAAATCAAAACAAAAAAACAAAACTTTTCAAGTCTTCACTCTTCAGTCTTCAACCTTCAATACCTCCTTATTGTTTTCAATAATATTCACAGCTTCACTCACACAAGACCCTTTTGTAAATAATTCAGTAAAGTTGTCAAAATCAGTTTAGCAGCTTGTCCAAATCATGAAATCAAAGTCTTTTAAAAATATTTTCAACAAATTCTCTGACATTTAATTTTTGAATTTTCAATTTTCCCAACAAAATCTTCATCAGTTTTCTTGTGCCAAAATACAGACCAAGAATATCTCTATCAAAGCAGAAATTCAAAAATCTTCTTGCCATTCTTGGGTAGCTACATATGCCCAATCAGGACCTGAGTATCTTCAATTAGCAATTAACTGCCATTTTAATCTTCAACCTTCACCGTAATCACCATCACTTAGATCTTTATTTCTAGAAGTATCAACTTCTTCCTGAATTGGTGCACCATGTGTCTTCTTTGACTTTGATCTTGTTTCTGGCCAGTTGTCACCTTTCTTGTTGATACTCTTTTCAGTATTGGACACAAATTCTTCTCCCCTGACGTTCCCGCAACCCGTTGAGGAGGAGTCCAATCCTTTTGGCTCAGATCTGTCTCAACTCCTTTTCCGCTGGGGGAAGTCACTTGTTCAGTCTGGTTTCTCAGACCATCTGTTTCTGACACTCTCCTCTGAAAAGGTTTTCTTTGGGCTGGTCCTCGCTCTTATTCTCTCTTGACCAGTTCTTTTACTTTTTCATTTGAGGACGTTGAGGATGTTTCATCCTCCTCTTCCAGAATTCCTTCCACTTCGTCTGTCACAGGAGTGGGCAAGTCAACTGGAGTATGTTCAGGCTCTGACTCCAGCTCACTTCCTCCTCTGTCTTCTCCTGGAATATGTCTGGCTGGTGGTAATCTCAACAGCTCTTCTTCTTGTTCTGTTGGATTAATCACTTCCCGAGTGTGACTTGCATGAATCCGGCTCGAAAGTCTTGCACATTTCACAGCTGTGGTAGTAATCAATACCACCTGAAAAGGACACTTCCCCCGTGGCTCCAAACACGATTGTGTCATATGTTTTTGGATCATAACCTAGTCACCTGCCTTCAGGTTATGTCCTTGCTCTTGGGGCGGTTGCAGTGTGGTAGTTTCCACCTGATGAGAGAAAGAAGAATCACATCAGCTAGGCCTTTGCAGTAGTCCAATACCATATCATCTATAAGGTTCACAAGAGCATTTGCAGGCACAGCTGGCAATCTCATCACCCTTCCCATGAGGATCTCCTGGGGTGACAGTCCTGTTTTCTTGTCAGGGATACTTCTCATTGACATTAGAACCAACGGCAAAGCATATGGCCATTTCAGGTTTGTGGATGCACACATTTTTGCCAATCTCGACTTCAAAGTACCATTTATCTGTTCTACTAGCCCTGAGGCTTCTGAGCGGTAGTTACAATGAAGTTTCTGCTCAATGTTTACAGCTGAACATAGCAACTTAATCACCTCATTGTTGAAATGGCTTCCTCTATCTGATTCTAAAGAGACCAGAAAACCAAAACGTGGTATTAACTTCCTAAGCAGCAAATTTGCTACTGTAAGACTGTACTTTCTCCTTCTAGGGTAAGCCTCAATCCAATGACTAAAAATGCACACAATCACCAACACATATTTCAAACCAGCAATTAAATCAATTTGCATTGTGCTGAATGGTCCTCCAGCCATGCCTATATGTCCCACATTGACAACTGTTCCTTTGCCCACATATATCTGCTGGCAGATGGCGCATCTGTGGCAAACTTCTTCGGCAACCTGTCTAAACTTTGGATTGAACCAAAATTGCTTAAACAACCTGACCATGGCATCTCTCCCCACATGAGCCTGTCCATGATAGTATATGGACATCTGAGTCAGTAGACTGGCGAAATCCACACACCATCATTTCTTTGCACACATTTGGACTTTAAGCACTCCCTACGTTCTTCCCTAGACACGTTATCTTGAAGAGTTTTGAACTCCTTCAAATTGTCAATAACATGCATCACAGAATTTGCAAGGATCACATCATTTTTAGGTAACAATTCCCATTCTCCTTTAAAGGATATGCCGTTCAAGGCACAAAACTTTGCGACTTGATGCACATATGCATTTCCCAATGACACATAGGCCCTCATTACAACCCTGGCAGTCGGTGTTAAAGCGGCGGTAAAAACACCAACAGGCCGGCGGTGAAAAAAATGGAATCACGACCGTGGCGGAAACCGCCATCATAGACAGCCACTTTAACACTCCGACCGCCACGGCGGTACAAACAAACAGCATGGCGGTCACTGCCAACAGACAGGCGGAAGACAATGTACCGCCCACAGTATCATGAGAGGCCAATCCGCCACCTTTTCCGGGGCGGATTCACCACGAACAAAAACACAGCGGAAACAGGACTTGGAAGGGGAAACGCTCACCTCTACACACCCAACGAGGAACCAGGACGCCATGGAGCCGAAACTCCATATTCTACCTGCCATTGTCTTCCTGCTCCTCTACCAGGAGAACGCCGGCGGCCAAGACCACGGTGAGTACTGCACCTATGACACAGCGGAGGGGGGAGGGAAAAGAGAGTGACACACACACTCAACATGCAAAAAACCCACCCCTCACCCACTACAACACACACACAGGTACATGTTGATACATTACATTTACACCCCCCAACCCCTCATGGACGAATGCAAGGACAAAAGGAAATGAGGTGAACGACTGTAATCAATAAAAATCCATTACTCAAAAATATATATATACACTATCAACAAATATATACACCAAGAATTCAAGTCCATGTACTGCACATACATAGTCGGTGGACCACTGGGCCCAAAATGCATGGGTTAGGCCCACACTCAATAACCGATCAAAACGGAGAGAACACTGCAGGGGCATCAGATCGAAATAAAACAGGCACCGCAGGGGGAAGGGAAGGGGGGTACCTCAGCCGGATGAGTACACAACACCAGATCCACGAGGGGGCTGCATGCCCATTGATGAATCCTGGGGAGTGCAAAGCCACAGTCTCACAAGTCTTTACAGTGGGTGGTTTGCCCACTACTGCATCCAGTCTCCACTGGTTCTGGAGGGGGGGGGGGGTGCCCAGTGTGCTTCATCCTGCCAAGGACTGAGGTAGTGGATGCCTTTCTCCACTGGTTCTGGAGGGGGCTTTGTGCCCAGAGTGCTTCATCCTGCCAAGGACTGAGGTAGTGGATGCGATACTCTGCTGGTTCTGGAGGGGGCTTTGTGCCCAGTGTGCTTCATCTTGCCAAGGACTAAGGTAGTGGATGCCTTTCTCCACTGGTTCTAGAGGGGGCTTTGTGCCCAGAGTGCTTCATCCTGCCAAGGACTGAGGTAGTGGATGGGTTACTCCATTGGTTCTGGAGGGGGCTTTGTGCCCAGTGTGCTTCATCCTGCCAAGGACTGAGGTAGTGGATGCCTTTCTCCACTGAAGGTGGGCCTACATGGAAGCTGTCCAGGCCCCTGAAACTGACCACCAGCTTCATACGACTGACCACTGGGGATGGCATCCATGTCTGCGGTGGTGCCATTGGCATATCATGTGGCGTGGCCGCTGGCGGTGCTTGTGGCGGCCTCAGTAGCAGCGGTGCTTGCGGCACTCATTGGCCTGCAGTGCTGGTGGGTGGCGGCAGTGTCCTAAGAAGCGGTGCTGGTGGCGGCGGTGTCCTTGGCAGCATTGCTGGTGGCGGCGGTGTCCTGGGAAGCGGTGCTGGTGGCGGCGGTGTTCTGGGCAGCAGTGCTGGTGGTGGCGGTGTCCTTGGCAGCGGTGCTGGTGGCGGCGGTGTCCTGGGAAGCGGTGCTGGTGGCGGCGGTGTCCTGGGAAGCCCCTTCCCCACCTTGGATGGTGGCGCAGCTGTCTTGCCACTCCCAACTGTAGTCCTGGGAGAGCCCTTGGTGGCAGGTGTTTTGCCCTTCTCCCTCCTGGCTGTGGCCAACTTCTTATGTTTCTGAGGTGGGGGACTGTCCGTGGTCTGGCTCCCTGGCACACTGGCTGCCCTGCTGCTTGGCGCACTCCAGAAGTTACTGCTGAGACCACTGTTCCCAGTGATGTGGTGGCTGAGGTGCTGGGTTGGGACCTGGAAAGGCGTGCCCTAGGGGACGGAAGGGGTGGGGGAGGTGTAGGGAAGAGGTCAACATTTAAGAGGAAAAGTTTTTTAGATACACTGGGACAGGTAGATGGAGGGGGTTTGGGAGTGGAGGAAGAGGTAGTAGTTGTAGGAGGTGTACGTTTGCTGACTTTGGGTGAAGGTGCATGGGCTGGAGGCTGCCGTGAGGTGGATGGCTGTTGGTTGGGTGCGTGACTGCGTTTGTGTACTTTGGGAGGTGGGCTCACAGACACACTGGGAGAGGACACAGGGGATGTGTGAATGGTAGTGGGGTGGTGAGTGCACGTGAGCGGTGTGTGGTGATGGGCGCGCTGGTGATGGACGTAGTGGCTGAAGATGTAGTGCATGCAGGTGTGAGTGGAGATGTGACAGGGAGGGAGGAGGGAGAAGAGGAGGAGGGGGACACAGTGGAGGCAGTGGATGTTGGTATGTGTGCATGGGTATGATGCATGTGTGAGTGCCTGAGGGAAATAGCAATGTCCATTGTATTGTCAACCTACCTATGTCACACAGCTCTAGTCCATGAGGAAACATATCAGTGATCACACAGTGGGACCCACATCTGTGAAATCGGAAGGGAAAGTGACAAATCAGGGTCCATACACTGGGTGAAAGTGACAAACAGATGCGAGGTAGAACAAGTGTATCAGATGGAGGAGGCAGTGATGTCTTCTTACCTGTGTCTCACTGGAAGTATTGATGGATCGTGGTGTTTCTGTTGTTTATGTCCTCTTCTTCTGCCCCCTCTTCTTCACTGTCCACAGGCTCCACAACTGCCACAACACCTCCTTCCGGACCATCCTCCTGCAGAAAAGGCACCTGTTGTCGCAAAGCCAAGTTGTGCAGCATACAGCAGGCCACGATGATCTGGCACACCTTCTTTGGTGAGTAGTATAGGGAACCATCTGTCATATGGAGGCACCCAAACCTGGCCTTCAGGAGGCCGAAGGTTCGTTCAATCACCCTCCTGGTTCGCCATGTGCCATTGTAGCGTTCCTCTGCCCTTGTCCTGGGATTCCTCACTGGGGTCAGTAGCCTTGACAGGTTGGGGTAGCCAGAGTCACCTGCAAATGTTGAGGGACAACTGTTAGACACACACTAACCCTTAGGGACAACCCCAGACCCAGACAACTATTCACACTGTATAGGGTCCATGTCCTCATCTAATAGCCACCCACATTGCCTCTGGAGTTGCCCCATCACATGAGGGATGCTGCTATTCCTCAGAATGTAAGCGTCATGCACTGAGCCAGGAAACTTGGCATTCACATTGGAGATGTACTGGTCGGCCAAACACACCATCTGCACATTCATAGAATGGTAACTCTTCCGGTTTCTGTACACCTGTTCACTCCTGCGGGGGGACCAAGGCCACATGTGTCCCATCAATGGCATCTATGATTTTGGGGATATGTCCCAGAGCATAGAAGTCACCTTTCACTGTAGGCAAATCCTCCACCTGAGGGAACACGATGTAGCTGCGCATGTGTTTCAGCAGGGCAGACAACACTCTGGACAACATGTTTGAGAACTTAGGCTGGGACATCCCTGATGCTATGGCCACTGTAGTTTGTAAAGACCCACTTGCCAGTAAATGCAGTACTGACAGGACCTGCACTAGAGGGGGGATACCTGTTGGATGGCGGATAGCTGACATCAGGTCTGGCTCCAACTGGGCACACATTTCCTGGATTGTGGCACGATCAAGTCTGTAGGTCACTATTACATTTCACTCTTCCATTGTTGACAGGTCCACCAGCGGTCTGTACACCGGAGGATGCCGCCATCTCCTCACCTGCCCCAGTGGACGTGCTCTATGGATGAGAACAGCGAGCAGAGGGTAAGCCAACACTGAGGTACGAAAACACAACTTTATTGCACACATTTGTCAATCCGCTATGTGCCTGTCTTAGTGTGTATGCAAGGCCTAGATATGTGTGACGCATTTAAAATTAATGCCATGTGGCCCCCTGGAATGGCAGCTGCCTGACCTGTAAGGTAGGCAATGGGATGTGAGGTAACTGTGCTGGCATTGTACACCGTCGCGGTAGGCCGTCGAAGACCGCGGCGCAATCCTGCATTGGTTAACATTGGACCCTATGGGTCCCAGGAGCCAATGGCGATGTATGCCGGTACACACCGCCGCGGACGTGACCGCCATTTTCTGTCTGTTGACTCACTTGATACCTGATCTTCGACAGGAAAGGACCTATACTGCAAGTGCTGCTGTGACCTCAGTCTGGAAGCGACAATGGCTACAGTGTCTGGGGAAAGGGCCCCTGCCTTCACATCGGAGGAGTTGGACAAACTAGTGGATGGGGTCCTCCCCCAGTACATGCTACTCTACGGTCCTCCAGACAAACAGGTGAGTACACTGTGAGCATGTTGTATGGGCAATACCTGTTTGGAGTGGTGAGATGGGGGGGGAATGAGGCGTGCATGAAATGACGGTGAGTGTATGTGCGTCAGGGCAAGGGTGGGAACATGGGCCAATGACTGTGACAGTCCGGACGGTTATATTTTCCTGTAGGTCAGCGCCCACCAAAAGAAGGATATTTGGTGTGCCATCGCCAAGGAAGTCCGGACCCTGGGGGTCCACTACAGACGGAGCACCCACTGCCATAAAAGATGGGAGAACCTTAGCCGCTGGGGCAAGAAGGCGGCGGAGACCCAGCTGAGGATGGCCTCCAAACGTGGGAGGGGTGTCCATCGCACCATGACCCCCCTGATGTTCCGGATCCTGGCAGTGGCGTATCAGGAGTTGGATGGGCGCTTGAGGGCATCACAGCAGCCACAAGGGGGTGAGTACACTCTCATTCAGCTGATTCAGTGTGCATGAGAGGTGTCTGGGTGGGGGAGGTGGGCAGTGGGTTACCCTAGGCCAGGGCGAGTTTTGCAGGCAAGGTCCCTTCGTGAGTCAGGCTATGTGGCACCCCACCCCACCAGTGTTAAGAGCCATCTACCCATAGTCAGGCTCCTGTGACTTCCATGTGTGCAGCAATCAGGCATAGGCCTTGTACCCCATGGCCCTGTGATTAATTAGGGAACTCTAAGTGCATGGCGTAGTGCAGAGGGCTGCTGTGTCTGTAGTGTCTGCCAACGGTAGCGGTATTGCATGCACTGAACATGTCTTCCTACTTTCTTTCCCCCCTTTTTGTGGTCTCCCTGTTCTTGTGTGCATTAGCATCATCAGGTGGAGGAGCAGTGCCACCGGAGCAGGAGGGAGCTGCATCCCACATGGCCCTGGAGGGCAAGACTACGGACTCCGAATTCACCAGTGGGACGGAGGGCGAGGGGAGCCCCATGGTGGAGACAGGAGCTGAGCCCAGCGACACCGACTCCTCCTCTGATGGGAGCTCCCTTGCGGTGGTGGCCCCTCTGTGCCCACTGCATCTACAGGTACAGCCGCCACCCCCCACCAGCACCGCCCTCCCAGCAGTCCCTCAGTGTGTGTCCCGTGGCCGCTCACCCAGGAGGGTGGGCATCTCCTTCGCCCCAGGCACCTCAGCCTCTGCCCCTGTCAGCCCTGCTGCCCTCAGTGAGGAGGCCATTGACCTCCTCAGATCCCTCACTGTTGGGCAGTCTAAAGTTCTGAATGCCATTCATAGTGTAGAGAGGCAGTTGCAACAGACAAATGCATACCTGGAGGGCATTCATTCTGGTCAGGCAGCCCAACAGCGAGCTTTTCAGACTCTGGCCTCAGCACTGATGGCAGCCATTGTCCCTGTGTCCAGCCTCCCCCCTCCCCCTTCCTCCACCCAGACCCAATCCTCTGTACCTCAGCCTATCCCAAGTACACCATCAGACCAGCATGCACACACCTCAACACACAAGGGTAGCTCTGGCAAACATAAGCACCACACATCCCACAGGCACTCACACAAGCATCATACCCATGCAGACATACCAACAGCCACTGCCTCCACTGTGTCCCCCTCCTCCACGTCTCCCTCCCCCCTCCCTGTCACGTCTCCACTCACACCTGCATGCACTACATCATCAGCCACTACGTCCATAACCAGCACGCCCATCACCACACACCGCTCACGTGCACTCACCACCCCACTACCATTTACACATCCCCTGTGTCCTCTCCCAGTGTGTCTGTGAGCCCACCTCCCAAACTACACAAACGCAGTCACACACCCACCCAACAGCCATCCACCACACGACAGCCTCCAGCCCATGCACCTTCACCCAAAGTCAGCAAATGAACTCCTCCTACAACCACTACCTCTTCCTTCACTCCCAAACCCCCACCATCTACCTGTCCCAGTGTGTCTAAAAAACTTTTCCTGTCAAACCTTGACCTCTTCCCTACACCTCCCCCACCCCTTCTGTCCCCTAGGCCCGCCTTTCCAGGCCCAACCCAGCACCTCAGCCACCAAATCACTGGGAACAGTGGTGCCAGCAGTAACCGGCTTCTGGAGTGCGCCAAGCAGCAGGGCAGCCAGTGTGCCAAGAAGCCAGGCCTAGGACATTCCCCCACCTCAAAAACCCAGAGGAAGAAGCCCAAAACACCTGCCACCAAGGGCTCTCCCAGGACTACAGTTGTGAGTGGCAAGACAGCTGCACCACCATTCAAGGTGGGGAAGGGCCAGAGAAAGAAAGGGAAGTCGCCGCGGGCACCGCTGCCCAGGACACCGCCGCCAGCAGCATGCTCACTGAGCCATCCACCAGCACCGCCAGCGGCC
The DNA here is from genome assembly GCF_031143425.1 of Pleurodeles waltl. Lineage (NCBI taxonomy): Eukaryota > Metazoa > Chordata > Amphibia > Caudata > Salamandridae > Pleurodeles > Pleurodeles waltl. The sequence continues at coordinate 1,829,299,417 of NC_090440.1, read as the reverse complement.
ACGCCACATCCTGTGCCAATGGCATCACCGCAGACATGGCTGCCGTCCCCAGTGGTCAGTCAGACGTGGCTGGTGGTCAGTTCCAGGGGCCTGGACAGCTTCCATGTTGGCCCACCATCAGTGGAGTATCACATTCACTACCTCAGTCCTTGGCAGGATGAAGCACTCTGGGCACAAAGCCCCTTCCAGAACCAGTGGAGAAAGGCATCCACTACCTCAGTCCTTGGCAGGATGAAGCACTCTGGGCACAAAGCCCCCTCCAGAACCCCTCACAACCAGTGGGGAAAGGCATCCACTACCTCAGTCCTTGGCAGGATGAAGCACTCTGGGCACAAAGCCCCCTCCAGAACCAGTGGAGAAAGGCATCCACTACCTCAGTCCTTGGCAGGATGAAGCACTCTGGGCACAAAGCCCCCTCCAGAACCAGTGAAGACTGTTATCCACTTGAGAGACTGTGGCTTTGCACTCCCCAGGATAAAGCAGTGGGCAAACCACCCACTGGAGAGACTTGAGAGATTGTGGCTTTGCACTCCCCAGGATAAAGCAGTGGGCAAACCACCCACTGGAGAGACTTGAGAGACTGTGGCTTTGCACTCTCCAGGATACATCAATGGGCATGGAGCCCCCTTGTGGAGCTGGTGTCGTGCACTCATCTGGCTGAGTGCCCCCCCTCCCCTTCCCCCTGAGGTGCCTGTTTTATTTCGATCTGATGCCCCTACAGTGTTCTCTCTGTTTGGATCGGGTATTGAGTGTGGGCCTCGCCCATGCATTTTGGGCCCAGTGGTCCACGGACTATGTAGGTGCAGTACATGGACTTGAAATCTTGGTGTACATATTTGTTAATAGTGTATATATATTTTTGACTAATGGATTTTTCCTGATTACAATCGTTCAAATCATTTCCTTTTGTCCTTGCGTTCTTTCAAGGGGGGTAGGGGGGTGTAAATGTAATGTTTCAACATGTATTAATGTGTATGTTGTTGTGGGTGAGGGTGAGGGTGGGGGTGTTGCATGTTGCGTGTGTGTGTCACTCTCTTTTCCCTCCCCAGTGTTGTAGGTGCAGTAATCACTGTGGTGGTCACCGCCGTCAGTCGTGCTCCTGGTAGAGGACAATGGCAGGTAGAATTTGGAGTTCCCGCTCCATGGTGTCCTGGTTCCTCGTGGGGTGTGTAGAGGTGAGCGTTTTCCCTTCCAAATCCTGTTTCCGCTGTGTTTTTGTTCGCATTGAATCCGCCCCGGAAAAGGTGGCGGATTGGCCTCTCATACTGGTGTGGGGGGGTACATTGTCTTCCGCCTGTCTGTTGGTGGTGACCGCCATGCTGTTTGTTTGTACCGCCGTGGCGGTCGGAGTGTTAAAGTGGCTGTCTATGTTGGCGGTTTCCGCCATGGTCGTGATTCAATTTTTTTCTGCCGGTCTGTTGGCGGTCTTACCGCCGATTTACCACCGACCGACAGGGTTGTAATGAGGGCCTTTATGTCCATTGTGTCTAAGGAAATTCAACAATGCAAACATATTGTATTTACACCCTTCTTTTGTTTTGGAGTCAATTAACAGATTATCAATTTACTGCACAAATGTTGACTGATAAGGCATCACTAATGATTCCAAATTCTTTTTCAAGATCTGGTTGAAAATGGATGGTGATTCTGAAAACCCTGGTGAAATCAACAATACACCCTGTTTAAGAATTTAAAATAAAAGAGATATCTGCTGTCCTCGTGAAGAGGCACAGAAAAGAATGCTTGACATAGGTCCACCCCAGTGAACCATTCAGCATCTCATGGGATCTGAAACATAATCACTGCTGCTTTTCGCATGACTGGGCAACACTTAACCACTGACATTTATTTTTCTCAAATCCTGCACAAGTCGAATTTTTCCACAAGGTTTGTGCAATCTCATTATTGGTGAATTATACAGGCTGCCCAACACTTCTTTTACAATACATTTCTCCACAAACTCTCCTATCAATGGTTTCACATCCTCGATTGAATCTTTTGCCATCGGGTATTGTGGAGTCTGAGAAAAAATTACACTGGGCTTAATTGCGACTCTGACTGGCTCTGCTCCCTTTATCGACCCAATGTCCTTTCCTAAAAGATCCCAAACCTCAGTTTTAACACTGTTCCTTAAATCAGCAGGAAGATCTTTTACTTCAAAAACTTGCAAGAAACTAATCAAAGGAGCGTCTTCATTCAAGGGCTCAACTAAACTGATCAAAGGAAATTTTTCAGGGACTGACTCATTTTTAACAGTAAGTATCAAGTCTTCCTCATCATCACTGTTTGTTTGAATTTCAATACCCTCACCTAAACAAGTAATTGAGCATCTTGTTTTCCACAATTAATCCCTTCTCAATAAGGACACCGGACTTGAATCACATACCACAAACTTGTGTAAACCCTTACAATTACTAATTTTACCCAACACTGGTTCCGTAATTGGATTAGTCAAATATAGATTAGCAACTCCCAACTGTTTTCCCTGACAAGGGCAGACCTGGAACTTCTGCAGATCTCACCATTGAGCGTATAGCTCTGGTGTCAACCAAAAATAATCGTTTGTAACCATTCACCTTTCCTTTAACAGATTAACCTTTCTGATCCACTTCTAAAGAAGCTGCCATCACACATTCCTCTTCATCCGAACTCTCAGACACTCAAACATTGTTTATTCCATCCTCACTGTGTAGTGGAAATTGGTGTACAATATTATTACTCCGATTCACTCTTTGACCTGTGACCATCTGAGAAAGCATCACCTGCTGCAGATTCATAGGGGCTTGAGGTATCTGAATTTGTTGTTTAGGCATTTGAATTTGTTGTGCAGGCACCATCTGCACCTGTGGCTGCATCTGCTGTAACTGGGGCACTCATACTTGGAATGGCTGTACAGTTTGTATGGGCTGCATAGGTTGGAAACCCTGCATCGGATTTACATTATTCTGGAAATTTTGATTTTGACCTCTCATTCTTGGTCCTCTCTCATTTTGATATGAATTGACATCATTCACTTGCTGAACCATACCTCCCTGATTTATCACCAGACACTCCTGCTTCCAATGCCCGATTCCCCTGCAAACGTGACAAGGGAACAGTCTCTTTCCTTGTGGCTCTCCTTGTATCATCACTGTATTCAAATCCAGACCACGATTAACACTTCCCATTCCACCAGGACCGCTACCTCTGCCTCCATTGTGAAACATGCCTTGATTCTGAAACATGCCATTTCCCTGCTGCTGCTGTAGCTGATAACTTTCCTGAATTCCTGTCTGTGCAGCCTTGATCTGCATCACCATCGCTTTCTCCTTCAACGTTTTCCGTTTCAATTCAATCTCATCACTACAGTATTTCGCGTACTGCAGCACTTCATCAATCAGCTTGGCTTGCCAACAAATCAAATGGCTCTTAATCTCTTGTCCAAGTCCCTCAACAAACCTGAACCTGAACACAAAATGAATCATGTCTTTCGGCTCAATTGTTTCTGTTCCACTGTAGTGTTTAAAGGGTTTTAACAACCTCTCATAGTATGGATGAATTGATTCTTTTGCTTCCTGAGCTGTCCTATCTATGCGCTGCCAATCAATGTTTCTGGGCGAAATTCACATTTTCAGAAACTCAATGACTTTATAGTACCCTATCATTACTTCAGGAGATGGTGCACTTGTGGCTGGATCTTTCGGCGGCTCAATTGTTGGCCAATCTATACTCCATAACTCCGCTGGTCAACTATCTCCAAAAGAGTGTTCAAATCCTCCCACAGGCATTTTGCAAGCTTCACAAACCTATATGTCTGCTGGTACAATTCTACTGGTTTCTCCCTCAATCTGGGGTACTCATTTGTAAATGACAAAATGTCACTTCTGCTCTAAGAGACAGGTACAAAATTCCCTCCTGGAATTTCTCTCATTGTTAAAACCTTCACTGCTTCCTTATTCTGTGGTGCTTCTGCAGAAAAAGTATCAGGACCTTTTTTTGGCTTGTCTCTTTCCTTCACCCATCTGCCTTCCCATTTGTCTAATCCTCTCAATAACTAGATGCCCTAAGGCAACTCTCTAAGGTGTGTTTTCATCCCTGCAGATCTCATGTGTTCAAAGTCTTTTGTCTCACAACATAACCTGTAACTTCTTTTCAAATATTTCATTTTCGAAAGATCAATCCCATGTTTGTCTGCTACATCTGCTAACTGTTGATGTATCTCACTTGACTCTTTTGTAATTTTCGGACACAAGTATCCCAATTCTTATTCAGTGTAGGACTCTAACATATTTACACCCATGGTTTATTTAACAAGTTCATTCGCTTCCATTATAAACCTAGTGTAGTCAATAAATTTCCCTCCACTAGAAGCATCTTGTGAAGTATTCATCTTTTCTAACCACTGTGTTAATTGCTGAGCTGTCAAACCCTGTAATGAGATGTTATTAGGCTGAGTACCAGGTAGCATTTGTACAGTTAAACTTGGAGTTTGAGGTGTCAGTAATTTCATGTTGGTGTCATTGTGTTACCCTGTTTCAGTATTTAAAGGAGCTCTGAGAGGGCTCAGGTCCAACAATGACCCTGTACCATCAAAAGTATGTGTGGGACAAACTATTCTTGCATTATTACTAAGTCCTTCTCCCACTTGACTCTGATTTAGAATTACCTGTCCATTTATGCCATTGTTACCCTGGGCAGATAACAGTATGACTGGACCAAAAGTGACTGGTACAGACACTGCATCTGGACTTGGTTTAGCAGTCACATTCTGGGACTGCATTGCCCCCATGTTCTGGCTCATCAATACAGACATGTCTGTCTGTGTGCCTGTTAAAGGAGTGTACTTCGGAATTACTTGTGGCTGCATGTGAGGCAGTGTCAGAGTCACCAGATCCTCGGGGTCTGTGTACGTTCCCAACACGTCCACCACTGAACAGCTCCAAGACCCTGATAGATAAATCACAGAGATTGAGAGAGTTCAAGAGGGGAAGAGGGGATTAGGAAGGGAACAGCTGGGAAGGAGACCTGTAATAAGAAAAAGGTTAGAACACACAATATGAAAATTATATCTCCTGAAATCAATACTAGACTATGATTCTAAGCCTAGTCACTCTGAAAACATGAATATTCTAAGAGTTAAGTTTAAAATGACTAAGTTTCAAGATGGCCGGATACCTGTAGGGGAATCAAGATGAATGAAACTAAAACTTTCTTATTCAAGTACTTTCCTTTACATGAGAATCAGAAAAACATTATGACAAAATTTTAAACCAGTCATATAAATCCTGTTTTGAGAATGTATACTAGGACCATACAATATTGCATCTAGAAACTCTGGCCTTCTGTGTACTCTTAAAATGTTTCAACACAAATTGCGCATATTACAGATATATATATATATATATATATATATATAGTAAACACCATAAAATAAAAGGATTGTGCACCATGAATTACACAATATGGATTCAGGAATCAACTCGAATATTACATAATAAATATCTTAGAATAGTGGCATACAATAAACAACATGAAATAAACTCGAGGAGAGAATCGTGCGTCTTGCCGATTCGAGTGTCACCATGTAAAATACCAAGAAATGGTAGCACGCAATGAATATCAAAGTCAAATCATCATTAATCGAATCGCGCGTCTTGCCGATTCGTAAAACACGATATAAATGTCAAGAAATAACAGCTCACAATAAATAACAAGATCAAAGTACAATGAGACGAATCGCGCTTCTTTTGCCAATTCTTAAGCCACCATGTAAATGTCAAGAAATGGTAGCGCGCAATGAACAACAAAGTTAAATCCTCATGAAACGAGTTGTGAGTCTTGCCAATTCGTAAAACATCATGTAAATGTCAAGAAATAGTAGCGCGCAATGGACAACAATGTTTAAACACCATAAAACGAATTGCGCGTCTTGCCGATTCTTAAGCCACCATGCCAATGTCAAGAAATGGTAGCACGCAATGAATAACAAAGTCAAACCTTTATCAAACTAATCACGCGTCTTGCCTATTTGTAAACTACCATATAAATGTCAAGAAATGGTAGCGCAAGTAATCTGTTACTCATTTAAGAATTAAACCAAGAATATGAAAATTCTCAATAACGGTGTCGGGACAGTCCAACCACCGTCTTACCGCCTGGACCAATGATCACCAATGAAGGATGAAGGGCAGAAGACTGGAAGATCCAAATAGGCCGCCGGGACAGGAGCTCAGGAAGAAGCTGCTGCTCTGCACCGGGACCTCTGAATAGTGAGCACTGGGAGTTGGGCTGGCTCTCTTTTATAGAGTCTTGGCCCAGCCCAGAACCACGCCCAGGCATGTTGCAGAGAAAGTCTCTGGAAGGCCCTGGAAAGGGGCCACACCCTAACACACTCTGAAAACCTGCAGCAATACATTGTAAAGGAAGAGGTTTTGTAAGCATATTAAAAATACGTTTTCAGGATTGAACTCTGCAATGCAAAAGGTTAAACCACAACATATCGAGCACAATGCATAAATTACGTTGTTTTGAGAGTGCTGGGTTTTTGCATTTTTGTCGCCAATAGAGCGCATACTGCTCTGGTGTTGACAGGCAGCAACAGCGGAGTTGGCTCTGTCTGGACTAACATTGGTTTCTGATAAACCTGTTCTGTTGGCACTACTAGATTTGCTGCTGCATCTACAATAGGCACATCTGGGTAAATCCCAGGAACACTAGGTTGTGGCAACTGACACTGTACTGGAGACACAGTCGCCAAACTGAAACTACTCAGCACAAAAGGACTAGTCTGTACTGAGCTCTGGTTCACACTAGGATTGACCTGTACAGAACTCTTAGTCATGTTCACCGGTGTCAGTGCAGTGGGATTCACACTAGTACTTGGATCTTCTTATCCACATATGGTGGTGGACGATTTCTCAATAACTGTAAAATTAACTCATCATCGTCCAATTCCTCATCAGGAGTTAGAGACTTCTTTGCCTCTTTCGATTTTTTATTTTCATCGGAAGATGAACTCCCTTTCGATTTCTTAGAAGTTTTCTGTGCTTCTTTCTCACTGTCTTCTGAAATCGCAGGAAACATCCAAATACCATGCAAGGTATCTAGTCTCCGCTGGCTTTGGTCAGTATCCCACCTAGCTTCTGCTAGTGACTTTTCTACTCATTTTCCTCTCAAATTTCAATGCCTGTTGTTGTCTGGCTACTAACTCCCAGATCGCTAATACTTAGAACTGAGCTGGTCTTGGCAGAGGTTTTAAACCATACATCACTTGTCTCAAATTCTCTAAAATTCTCAAATGAATTTTTCCATTTTCAGGAAACACTAAGCTCATTCTTTTCCTGTTATTTTGCACCAATGCTTTAACCAAAGGCATGCTCCGATGCCTTTCTCTTCAATTACAATATATGCCGGAGTATCTTCTGGCGGACAAATTTCTCCTACCCTAGCTGGAATATATTAATCTTCCCTAAGAGCACTTTTTAAAGCTGTGAAAAAATTCCCTTTCACAAATTTATGTCACAAAATCAATAATCAGGAAGTGACTTTTAATCCCACAATCCTGTTTGTCTCCCTTCTTGACCAATTGCGCTTCATGGTTGTCCACCAATCCATTTGTGACCCTTCTCACAAACCAACCTATCCCTGTGTGGCACAAAATTACGTCACACTTACACACAGCAGCTGACAAAGTCTTGCGGCTTGTCCTCCTAAACTGAAAAACACTCAAACTAATGCGAAATTATTTGCAAGCACTTTAATAAACCAAAAAAACTATTTGTCTATTTACTACAGGTAGGGTTATACAATTTTCACTGACGGCTTTTGCGCTCTAGCAGCTATTCTTTCTTTCTCAGTTCCCCAGATTTGCAAGCAAAATTCAACCCGCAAAATTTAATCTCAACTGATCAATGAGTCTGTCCTGGTCCACGTTGGACTTGCCAAATCTCAGTCAAAAAGACCTCACACTCGACTTGACTCACAAACTCAACTTGCCAACCATGCCCGATTGGCCTACTAAACAGACAAATTACAAAAAAAACAAGTGTCTCAATATACTTTTAATATACTCTGGAGTCTTAGACCAACCTGCGAGGTCCGTATACCAACAACCACATGGCCAATTTTTTAGCACCAAGCGCCACACACATTTGAAGTTCGCTGACTTCCATACTCTCACACTTCAGACTACGAAAACCCCTTCTATAATATCATTTGGAGTACGCAAACTCCTTCTTCAACAACATTTGGAGTACGCCAACTCCCCCAAAATTTTGCAAATAACTCAATCACCTGCAAATTAACTAAAGCGGTGCAATAGCATGATCTAGTTCATTCAACCTGGCGATAGAACGCTGAGGACACTCCCCACCAACATAGGCAAACCCCAAGGACCGGGGAAAGTCACTTTGGGCATTTAGGGGCACATCTCCATTTTCTGCATCAATTTAAAATCAATAAATCTCAGCACAAATTAACCTATAATTTAAAGACACATAACCATCAAATTCAGCTACCAAAACTGTTAGCACGCCTTTGGCTTATCTAATATGTCATGATAATAGTAAGCAGACGCAACTATGAGTTTGATGAACCTTTTGACTTGTTTAATATATTATTATATGGTGTCACATGACACAACAGTATTAAATAATAACAAACACCAAAACGTCAGTAAAGGACTCACCGTGACCCAGTTGGTCACGAATAATAACACCTTTTAGTATCAATTAAAAATGTTTATTTCCCTATTTTAACAATGCTAAGGTCACAAAAATTGGTCTCACCACCAAATGGTACAAGTAAAGAAACATCACAGGCCGTCCAAATCTCCTAAAGTATCTTAATTTAAACAAAGCAATGAGAATAATTTCAATAGCAAAAACGCTAATTAATAACAGCAGTAACATCGGGTCATAGGTACAGAGAAAATACCTCACTAACTTCACATTAGCATTAGCATGTTGGGCTCCATGGAAAAGTTTAGTAACATGAATTTAGAAAACATCTAGCTATGGCTCTATCAAAATAGCAGCAGTATTAAAATAGTAGCAGTTGGTATCTGAAAAACAAAAGACAAACAACAATACACAGATCATATATTTATCTGTCACTAAGGTAATCAGCAGTACAGCTTCAACTTAAACAGGGAGACAACAGCAACGCCAGCATCAGGACAAGAACAGGGAAAGGGGACGAATTAGAATTTGGACTATAAGATTACTAAACAATCAGATCATTAGTTCAGTTTTAAACAGGCATAATAAACTCAGAAAATAATAAGGCACCAGAATGTCAGTAGATTGACTGGCAAGGCACAAAGTGTCAAAGTGACAGCTCAGATCAAGAATGCAAAGTGAAGTCTCTGGAAAACCACAAAAGTAATGAATAAATGACAGATGATGACTGCCTCTCTCTTCCCAGTACCCAAATATTAAATTAACCTTACTAAACATTTGCTATTGGTTGAAGACATCAGGCGAAGAAAGAACATCCAATTACAAAAACATTAGATATTGGCAATGCATTAGAAAAGACACAATAAGAATTGGCAAAACGTTGATTTGTTCCTCCTCCATTTACATAACTCTAAACTATACTAAGTGTATCTTGTGCACCTCTTCTTCCGACTGTAATCAGTAGACTCTTTTGTTTGGCACATTCCAAATATGCTCCAAGACAGTTGTTACAGAAAACTCAGTATTCTTGAGAGAAAAACATGAGTTAGAAACGTAGCTTCAGACAAATATGCGAATCAATGAATGGAGCCTGTTATAACAACAAACATGAAAATATACAATTGTAACAACAGCAAGAACACCGGGCGTTAGATAACGTCCCACTGTGGCCTTTTCTGCTTGAGGCCCAGCAGAAACAAGAAATACTCATTTTATTTCAGCATTTAATTTTGGAGAGAATGTGCTCTTAAAGGGACATTTTTTTCATTTCAACGTTAGTACATTATTTATAGAAAACATGTGCAGGCCTTGCACTCAATGGTGACCAACAATAAAGGCACATTTTGTAACATACATAAATGTTATCATTAAAGCATTTTACACATTAGTACATATGTATGATTACTTAAAGGATAATTATTCACTCAAAATTTCGGTGCACACAACCCTTTCCATTTTAAATACGTTATTGGCTTTCCCTGTTCTTGCAGCGGGCGGAAGCCTTTTTAGGCAGCCCGTTTGGGGTTTTCATTTTTGTTAGCTTGTCTGCTCCACCCTTTGTGGTGGTGACTAAAGCCTGGACTGAGGGGACCGGAAGAGACCTTCAAGATGAAGCGCTGTGTGATGAAGCACATAAGCAATTAAACAATGGTCCTACAGGGGGAAGTAAAACCCTTGTCTTCCTGGTAAACAATTTTTAAACAATCTTCAAAAATTTGCTAATTTTGTCAGCAACTCATATTTTATTATATCTTTACCAAAAAACACAGTCATTCTTAATTTTGAATTCAATCCTTACAGTGCTCCTGTAATGATGGCGCAGTGAAAGTGAATGCAGTGAAAAACGTTTGTGCAAATGTGCTCTGTACACTATATACGAGATGTGGTTACAACATAAATTCTCTGTGATCTTCTGTAAGCGGACTGATATTACTCCAGAGGTACAGAAGTCACTTTTTAGTCTCTCAAGAAAAATGCACACTATCAAAATGTCGACATTTCGACTCCATGATCCAGGGTCATCATCAGGACTGTTAGTTTGCTATAGGTAGCACCAGTAAGTCATTGTATTCTGTCTTAGGGTGATTGTTTAATCATCTCATCCTCCATTGACTTTAGATCCTAGTAGTCTGTCCTCTCCCTGTAAACCTCCATATGGTTTGTTTTTCATAGTGAAGGACGACTTGCATCCTCAAGCACGGCAGCCCTAAAGCAAGCACCATTCTGACTGCTATGAAAAGTGCTTTTTTGCTGTGCTGTCATTGTGTGATGAAGCGCTGATCGCTGTGTGAAGTGCTCTTTGTTCTGAATTTTGACATAAATTTCAACATTCTCAATGTTGATAAGAGACTCCTAATTGAATGATGCACGGCGTCCGTAAAGTGGGTGCCGTGCTGAAAAAATAAAAAAGCTGGGCAGCATAACAGGGCAGTCAGCTCAAAGATCAAGCGGCTGAAAAATGATGCGTGGTATCTGTGAAGTGGGCACCGCGCTGAACAAATAAAAAGCAATGCGGTCTCCAAAATGGAAATCGATGCAACTGAAAAGATTGAGGCTTTATGCTGCCCATCAGAGGAGAGAGCACACACCCACAGTGAAACACTCTGAGGCAAGAAAAAAGAGTAATCCCCAAAGGAACACATAAACACCTAAAGTGTAACAATGCAGTACTTGGCCGGTGCTCCATGGAAGGAAAGTGTAAATAAAAAGGAGGGACAAAGAGGAAGGATTCCCCAGTAGCAAGCAAGGATTTGTAAAGGGCTCTGACATAGACACAAGAAAAACAATGGGCAAGCAATGGGTGGAGTTGAACCCCACAAAGCATATACAAAAGGATACACAGCATATACAAGTGCTGTCTAAGCTTGATCTAAAAATGGATGACATTCTCTCAGCCTTAGCATGGGTGAAGTTTCTGTCTAGGTTCCAAAAGTCAAAAGTCAAATCCATAGAACTTCTTCTGGATCAGGAGCATTCAATCAATGCATTGTACTTTGGTTCCTCTGCCTATGCCAGGCAACTGTGGCCCTCTCCTGGATTTTCCAAAGCCATAAAAGCCTGCAAGGGATGGCTGTTGAGCAGGAAGTCCTGTTCAAGGGCCGCTGTCTAGAGGACACATCTTTCTGTGGGACAGCACCACCTTATTTATCTGTTTCACATGAAATACACTTGCCAGGCCTCTTCTTTCTGAGAACCCATCAAGAGCCTTAGTGCATTAAACGTGAGCCCTGCAGTGAAAAAGTATTTAGGTGTCTTGGACCAAAGCATTTCAATGAGCCTCTGGCACACCCACAAAGCAGTTAGAGTCATCCATAGGAAGGCATTAAAAACTTTATTGGTCTGTCCTTTTTTATGCAGATTCAGCTAGATTAGCTGTGTTAAACCATGAAAGCGGTCCCACCACCAAGAAGCCTTTTTGTAATAAGTGTGCTTGACACCTAAATAATATCAAACTATCAAAGATTGGGTTTTATCACAATGAATGTCTAGTTACTATTTGGAAAATAGCAGTGAGTGATTCACTATTATTAGAAGCAGAGCCTACGTGACTATAGAAGTTACCAATAGTAGAGCTCTGATGAAGGCTACTATTATTGCAAACAGGGCTCTGAGAGACTATGGGAATTATCAGCACCAGAGCTCTGAGTCAGGAAGATTTTGTCATGATCAGTGACAAAGCCTTTAGTGATTTTGACTATTATCAACACAGATCTCTGAGGTTCACTAGTTAATTTTAGGAACGAGGCTTTGAACGAGTTGGTGTTATTGCAAGCAGACTTTTGATTGAATGAGTGATTTTTTATATAACCAGACGCAGACCTGTATTTAAATTGTAGGTTCTAACAGGGCAAATTCAATGTAATGCCAAGGGTGGGGTATATGTATTATAAGGGTTATAGGAATAAATACATGAATGCTTCTGGGTATTTAAGAGAGGTTTCAGTGACTGTGTGAATTGACGGATGGTATTCTATCCATCAGGGAGGGGGAGGACATTGCCTCCGTCATCCTGACAGACTGCTGTCCATCAAATTTAGAAATGAACGCCAGGCCAGCAATCATCTCTGTACAATTATAGAAATGTCCATCACAGTGGTCCTTTTCATTGTAACATGGTTTTGGTGAGTGGCCGCCATTGTTTTTGATTGACATTCACTAAAACCTTTTCAAAGCTGGTGTTTTTCAGAAACAAACTCCAAAAGTGGGAAAAACAAAAAATTAACAACCCTCTAACACTGGAGGGGCCTGCTACCAGGGCATGGGAGGTAATTGTTTCCTGACCCTCAGTGCGAGGCTTTCTCTGGCAGTGACAAAATAAATAAAAAATGTACACTATCTACCCTAAATAGAGCAGGCAATATAATGTTGTCCCTTCAATGGCCCCTACTCCTTCAAGCCTGTAGAAGACGTTTTCTGTTTCTGCAGTGAACGGAGGCAAAATCAACACAAATTATAATGTCTGAATGTCTCTAAAGGAGACAGCCAGACCTAGGGTTTGGCAAACAGGTTACTCCTTTATGTTTGAGAAGGTATATGCTGTTCAGCAAACTCTAAAGTGGGCCCTGTATTATCATTCGACCCACAGCTCTGAGGGATTTCCATTATTTTGAACAGATCTGTGCACGTGGCTGACGAAACTAGGTCAACATTTTAGCAAAGAGAACAATTACACATCATAAGATAGCCATGCATGGAGTGACCATTCTGTCTGACTCCACAGTGGCAAAACAAACAGACTCTTCCTATAATAGTCCAACCTTCAATTCTAAAATACATGCCTTTAGGTAGAATAGTTTACCGGCTGAGAGTTAGGGTTGCGTGTTCTATTATTAAAAAGTCTTTTTAGAGTCTTTTAAGAACTCAGCTAATGTACAATATTTTAAGGTCAAATCGGTGGCCCAAAATCTGTGGCCATAGTCTGCCATTTCATTGCACAGTACTACAGAATGACATTATGGCCCTCATTCTGACATTGGCGGCAAGTGCCACTTACCGCCATGCTGACTGCCTCCAACATACCGCGGCGGTATACCACTACCCGTATTATAACCCACACATAGAAATCCGGCACTATACAGCCACACACACAAGTCTGCCAGCCCAAAGGTCAGTGGTAAACTGGCGGTACCAAAACCCACACCGTTACGCCAACAGAACGACACCCACAGCATTATGACCCACGAATCGCCGCAGCGGACATTCAACTTTGGTGAACCATTGGCAGTACATAACGCCACGCTCAAAATACCCACACACTAACAAAGCAACACCACATTAGATAATTCAAACTACACACACCTGTCACCCATACACACACCACACCCATACCCACACACCACTATAAGACACACACACCCGTTAGCCACAACCCTTTACCACTACAAAAAATTTACAACTGAGAGAGAGCCACACCAGGAGCACCCACAGAACCAGAGCCACAGAACACCATCACTCATACACCATCCATGCACCTCACAGCACATATCCCAACACATCACCCCACACACACTCACACACCACACACACACTACACCCATGGCACCACAAAGACAACCTAGGTTCTCAGAGGAGGAGCTAAGGGTCATGGTGGAGGAACTCATCCAGGTAGAGCCACCGCTATCCGGATCACAGATGCAGCAGACATCCATTGCAAGGAAGATGGAGCTATGGCAGAGAATCGTGAACAGGATCAACTCCGTGGGACAGCACCCCAGAACAAGGGATGACATCAGGAAGAAGTGGAACGACCTATGGGGGAAAGTATGTTCCGTGGTTGCAAGACGCCAGATAGCTGTACAGAGGACTGGCGGTGGACCCCCCACCTCCTCCCCCACAACTAGCAACATGGGAGGAGCAAGTCTTGACAATACTGCATCCTGAGGGCCTGGCAGGAGTAGCAGGAGGACTGGACTCTGGTAAGTCAAATCTTTACTACTTTCACCCCCTATCCTGCATGCTATCACATACCCCCACCCTCACCCTCACTCCCATCACTTCACCACCTCCCATATAACCCACCATCACAACCCACCCATCCCAATTCCATGCCCTGAATGCAATACCAATGCATGGACACCCATCACAGGCCTGCATGGACAACCATCACCACTGCATGCACACTAGAGACAATCACTTAGCCAACCAAATAACAACTCATACAGGCAAAGCTGCCATGGTAATAACAACCATAGTGGGGTACATACCCATGCACGAGATGGCACACGCAGAAACAATAACACTGCATTTACATCCCCATAGGACCCCCACACAACGTCACCGGAGAGGAGGTGCCAGCAATATCCAGTCCCCACCAGAAGAGGCCCACAGTGATGACAGCAGCTCTGCACGCCTGGATCAGGGTGACTAACCTGGCCCATCAGTGACCTCTGGACAGTCGGTTACACAGGCACAGTCCCATACCACCACAGAACCTCCCCACTTAGGAAACACCACCACAGCACCCACCCAGCAGGCTCATACCTCTGTCCCCAGAACATATCAATCAGCAGTGTGTCCACTACTACAGGGACCCCAGGCAACCCCACAAACACAGGACGATCAGGAACCTGGGGTCAGTGGCAGTGGGCACACGGTTCAGGGGACAGAGGCACAGGACAACAGGGAAGCTGGGAGGACTGCTGTGCGACAGGGGGAAGACAGGCACAGGGAATCGACTCTCCACGAGGCACTCACCAACATCCTGGGAGCATACCACCTTTCCCAGGAGACCATGGGCCAGATACTGGCCAAGTTGCAGGAGATCCAGCAGCTGCAGGAGGGACAATACCTGGGGATCAGGGAGGACCTGAGGGACATCCACACTACCCTGATCACCATTGCAGGGGTGCTGGCAGACATGGCCAACACCATGAGGGAGGCAGTGGCACACCAACGGGCCCCTAACACTAGCCACACTAATGAACAGCCTTCCACCTCCGCTGACGCTAGTGGACAGGAGGCCCCGCCACAGGAACAACAGGCCACCAGCACCCCACCTGTAGAGGAAATCTACGTGATGAGCTACAACATTAACAATGATAATCCTCAGGTACGAATCGCTATAGATATGGATAACTATAGTGTTGTATGTCAAAAACTAATAGTGACACATGAATGAACAATATGGCTGAACATCGAAGTTGAATAACAGATTAAAGCATTCTATCACCAAAGTATAATTTTATTCAATGATTTTACAGAATGCTAAAACACATGAAGAACATAAAACTAGATATAAAGAAACAAAGAACATAATACCTGACTCAGCCATTCCACAATCATACTGGACTAAAGACTACCAGAAAGAATACAGTAGTAAAAACTACAAAAGATTTACAAAGAATTACATAATAACAAAAGTGAACTTAAAGCGGCAAACGATTACAGATCAATGATAGAAAAGGATATACTAATCTAAAAAAGTTACAATGACAATCTATACTCTAATACTATCAGGATCTATGATTGGGAAAGAACGGTGATGAAGTTGTTCTGTCAGTGAGATGCAGTAGGGACAGAGGGCCTATGCGCGTTCGGTGTTCCTCGGTTGTTAGGGTCACCTTCATCAGGGCCGTTCCCAATATTGCAATCCAATGATAATCTAATCTTAGCAGTCGAGCATCCTGGTAATTTCTTGTTCTAAATTCTGGATATACATGAAAGGTATAAACATGATATCTGTTATGTCATTCTATTGGTACGACTGACATAAGGCTGTTCCATTCTCAAGGGTATACGTGAAGATGACTTTTGTTGTCAATAGGGTGAAACATACTGAAAATCAGTTAGATGGAACAGACTTGCAAGTTCCGTTTTGTGGCCTTTAAAGTGTCCTCGTACTCGTGTTGGACCTAATATAAATTCCAAGGTATGTGCTTCGATAGGAAAGCTGTAGGCAGGACGGCTTGGCGTTCGATAGTTACCAGCACCCCACTCCTGCAGAAGGAAAACCACCCTGCAAACGGTCCCTGCGATCCAGGCAGAAGCCAGAGAACATTGCCAAGACCCCCGCCAGGAAATAAGACTCTCCTGATTGTCACCCTTGTGTCCCACTCTGTCACCCTGGCCACCTTAGACTGCCATTGCTCCACTTCCCATGTCCCTTTGGACAATGCACCTGTGATACCAATAGACTGGACTCCATCCTGGACTTTCCTCCACCATGACCCCAGCCCATTGCACATCCCAATTTACTTATTGGCACTTAAATAAACACCCTTGGGAAAACAAAGTATGGAGTATGTCAAATGATTTAAGGATGTAGTTGTTTAACAATCTGTAGACATTGCAAATAGACTGTACAGTTATGTATATATAGGTATGCAATGTGTAATGTGCTGCAGTCAATACACCAGGAGCCACAGGAGGGCACAAATAACAGCAGCCAGCCAGACAAAAATCACTTCACAAAACAGCAATGGAAGGTGAGGTTACAGTGTCTTACCTGTGTGTCACTAGAAGTACTGTTGTATGATAGTTGTTCTGTTGTCCACATCCTCTTCCTCTGCCTTCTCTTTGTCACTGTCCACAGGCTCCACCGCTGCCACACGACCATATCCAGCCTCATCCTCCTGCAGAAAAGGCACCTGGCGTCTCAAGGCTATGTTGTGCAACATGCAACGATGATCTGGCAGACATTCTTGGGTGAGTAGCACAGTGATCCACCTGTCAGATGGAGGCACCTGAACCTGGCCTTCAGGAGGCCAAAGGTTCTCTCAATGATCCTCCTTGTTCGCCCATGTGCCTCATTGTAATGTTCCTCTGCCCTTATCCTGGTATTCCTCACTGGGGTCAGTAGCCATGAGAGGTTAGGCTAACCAGAGTCACCTGCAAATATCAAGGGATACCTGTTAGCCAGTCACTCACCCTTACAGCCAGCCCCACACCCATATACCAACATACACTGGGTGGGGACCATGGGCTCACCTATTAGCGACACCCGGTGCCTCTGGAGTTGAGCCATCACATATGGGATGCTGCTATTCCTCAGGATATAGGCATCATGCACAGACCCAGGATACTTTGCATTCACATGGGAGATGTACTGGTCCGCCAGGCACACTATCTGCACATTCATAGAGTGAAAGCTCTTTTGATTTCTGTACACCTGTTCATTTCTCCGGGGGGGGAGGGACAAAGGCAATACGTGTACCATTAATAGCACCAATGATGTTGGGGATATGTCCCATTGCACAGAAGTCAGCCTTCACTGTGGCCAAATCCTCCACCTGGGGGAAAATTATGTAGCTGCACATGCGTTTCATCAGGGCAGACAACACTCTGGTCAGCATGTTAGAGAACATAGGCTGTGACATCCCTGCTACCATGGCCACTGTCATTTGCCAAGAAATGGAGCACTGATAGGACTTGCACAAGAGGGGGATATCCAAGTGGGGTGACGGATAGCTGAGATTAAGTCTGGCTCCAATTGGGCACACAGCTCTTGGATTGTGGCCCTATCAAGTCTGTAGGTGAGGATAATGTGCCTGTCCTCCTTTGTTGCCAGGTCCACTAGGGGTCTGTACACGGGGGTATGTCTCCATCTCCTATTCATCCTCAGCGGTTGAACTCTAGGGTGAAAAACAGTGAGCAGCTGCCAGAAACATTATGTTAATGTGTAGTCCACTAAATGGGTCTATGTCTGCTGTGACGCAGATAGGTGCCATGGCCTGCTCCCCCCTAAAATGGCAGCTGCCTGACCTGTGTGGAGGGACAGGTGGAAATGAGGTAATTCCGCTGATGTTGTGTGCCATTGCAGGAGGCAGTCAAGGGCCGCCGTGCAACTCCTCATTGGTTATCATTGGGCCCAATGGGTTCTAGTAGCCAATGGTGATGTACGCTGGTGGTAATGGTACGCACCGCCGCAGACGTGACTGCCATTTTCTATCTGTTCACTCACTTGCTACCTGACCTTCAACAGGAGAGGACCTATACTGCAAGTGCTGTTGTGACCTATGTCTGGAAGCAACCATAGCTCGAGTCTCTGGGGAAAGGGCCCCAGCCTTCACTTCTGAGGAGTTGGAGGGACTAGTGGATGGGGTCCTACCCCAGTACTGTTTACTTTATGGTCCTTCAGACCAACAGGTGAGTACACTGTGAGCCTGATGCATGGGGCATGAATGCATGGAGTACTGTGTGTGTAAGCCTCATGTAAGGGGGTGGCTGAGGGGTCCTGGGCAGAGTGCTGCATGTATGGTGGTCAATGTCTGTGCGTAAGGGGATGGGAGGGATAAGGTGGGCCATGAGTGTAACAGGCCGGACGGTATTGCTGATATCTTTTTCTATGTATCTCTTTCTGCAGGTCAGCGGCCATCAGAAAAAGGATATTTGGCGTGCCACCGCCAAGTACATGCGGACCCTGGGGGTCTTTGAGAGGCGGAGCACCCACTGTCGCAAACGGTGGGAGGACCTGTGCCGCTGGGCAAGGAAGAAGGCAGAGGCCCAGCGGGGATGGCCTCCCAACGAGGAAGGGGTGCCCGTCAAACCCTGACCCCCCTGATGTTCTGCATACTGGCAGTGGCCTATCCGGAGTTGGATGGGTGCTTGAAGGCATCACAGCAGCCGCAAGTGGGTGAGTACAGTTCAAAAATCAGAAAATTACACGTGGTGGGGTGTTATCTGGGTGGGGTATGTGGGCCTGTGGGTGCCCCTAGGCCAGGACGAACATGGCAGTGTAGGTTCCATGTTGGGCAGTGTCTGATGCACTCCAGCTCCAAATATGATAGTGGGCATCTACTACTGGGCAGGGTCCTGTGGGTTTCAGGTGTGCTGCTATTGGCGTTGGGCATGTACTCCGTGGCCTGGTGGCTAGCATTGTAACTGGCAGTGCATGGCCTAGTGCACAGGGCTGTTCCCTGTGTGTTGTGAACGTCAATGGTGGTGTTGTTGCTGCCATTGACCAAGTGTATCCTCTGTCTCTTCCCCCCCTTTTTGTTTTGTCACCCTGTCCTTGTGTGCATTAGCATCATCTGGCGAAGGAGCAGAGGCACTGGCAACAGAGGGAGCTGCATCCCACATGGCCCATGAGGCCGAATCCACTGACGGTGAGGGCACCAGTGGGACGGAGAACGAGGGAAGCACCACAGCGGAGACTGGAGGGAACAGTTTGGACAGTGACACCTCCTCCGATGGAAGCTCCCTGGTGGTGGCGGACAGCTCTGTGGCCACCCCAACTACAGGTACAGCTGCCACACCTCATACCAGCACCACCCTCCCAGCAGCCCCTCAGTGTGTTTCCCGTGCCCGCTCACCCAGGAGGGTGGGCATCTCCTTCGCCCCAGGCACCTCAGACCCTGCCCTAGTCAGCCCTGCTGCCCTCAGTGAGGAGTCTATTGACCTCCTGCGATCCATCTCTGTTGGGCAGTCAACCATAGTGAATGCCATCCAGGGTCTGGCAGGGCATTTGCAACAAACAAATGCAATCCTGGAGGGCATTCACTCTGGCATGGCGGCCCAACAGAGATCATTCCAGGCTCTGGCTTCTTCCCTGATGGCAGCCATTGCTCCTCTCTTTAGCCTCCCCCCTCTAACTTCCTCTACCCAGTTCCATTCCCCTCAACCCCAGCCTATCCCAAGCACACCATCAGACCAGCATGTACCCAAATCAACACACAGAAGTGGCTCAGGCAAATACAAGCACCACACTTCATCCCACAGGCACTCACACAAGCACCATCCAGATGCAGACACACCAACATCCACTGCCTCCACTGTATCCCCCTCCTACTCCTCGTCCACCTCCCTCCCAGTAGCATCTCCACTCACACCTGCATGCACTACATTCTCATCCACTACCCCCATCACCATCACACCTATCACTACACGCCCCTCACTGGCAGTCACCACCCCCACATCCATGCACACGTCCCCTGTGTCCTCTCCTACTGTGTCTGTGCCCCCTCCCCCCAAAGTACACAAACGCAAGCACTCAGACACCCAACAGCCATCCACCTCACAACAGCATCCAGCCCATGCACCTGCATCCAAACACAGGAGGCAGACACCTCCTACCACCACTCCCTCTTCCTCCACTCCCAAATCTTCACCGTCTTCCAGCCCCAGTGTCCCTAAAAAGCTTTTCCTCTTCACCCTTGACCTATTCCCTGCCCCTCCCGTCCTTCACTTTGGGCCAGGGTGGTCAGGACCCAGACTAGCACCTCAGCCACCTAGTCCATGGCCACTGTAGTTTCTGCGGTCACTGCAGTTGTGAGAGGCTCCAAGGAGACACCCATCAGCACAGCCAGTGTGCCTGCACCAGCTGCCAACGGCACAAAGGGACCACCAGCTGGCAAAGCCAAAAAGGGAGCACGAGTTGGCAAAGGCAACGAGGCACCACCAGCTGGCAAAGCCAAAAAGGGAGCACCAGCTGGCAAAGGCAAAGAGGCACCACCAGCTGGCAAAGGCAAGGAGGCACAACCAGCTGGCAAAGGCAAGAAGGGTCCACCAGCTGCCAAGGGCAAGAAGGGACCACCATCTGCTAAGGGCAATGACAAAGGCACAGATGCCGCAGGCAGGATGGATATGGAGGCTGGTGCTGGAGCAGCATCTGAGCAAACAACACCAGCCATGGCACTTCAGCCGTCCGAGAGTGCAGAGGATGGCCTGGAGCCTCCCCCCACCACAGGCAGCACCCCCACCAGCACCACCACATGCACCGCCGCCAGCACCGCCACCTGCACTGCCACCAGCACCGCCACCTGCACCGCCACCAGCACCACTGGCAGCAGCAGCCCTCATGGACAGCCAACCGAGGCTGCAGGGGAAGGGCTGGAGCCTCCTCCCACCACCGGCAGCACTGCTGCCAGCATCGCCACCTGCACTGCCGCCAGCACCACCACCTGCACCGCCACCAACACCAGTGGCAGCAGCCCCAGTGGGCAGCCGTCTGAGGCTACAGGGGAAGGGCTGGAGCCTCCCTCCCCCACCGGCAGAACCTCTGCCAGCACTGCCACCTGCACTGCCACCAGCATCACTGGCAGCAGCAGCAGTCCCAGTGGGCAGCTGTCCGAGGCTGCAGGGAAAGGGCTGGAGCCTCCCCCCACCACTGGCAGCACCTCCACCAGCCCTGCCACTGCCACCACTGAGCAGGCATCACCGCTGTCAGACAGTGTGTAGTCGTGCCTCCATGGGCTGTAGTGCGTCCTGGCCCCTGCAAATCCTGTATGTGTGTCACCCAGGTGAGAGACTGTGGCCCTCATTACAACCTTGGCGGGCAGCAGAAGCCGCCCACCAAGGTTGAACCGCCGGGCGGCCGCCAATGCAGCCACACTCCCGCGGGGTCTATTTTGAGATCCCCGCTGGGCCAGAGGGCGGAAACCTGGCTTCCACCCGCCGGCCCAGTGGGGATCTCGGCCACAACACAGGAGCCGGCTCCAAATGGAGCTGGCGGTGTTGCGGCTGTGCGACGGGTGCAGTTGCACCCGTTGCGCTTTTCACTCTCTGCTATGCAGACAGTGAAAAGCTGCATGGGGCCGTACAAGGGGGCCCGCAACTCTCCTTTCCGCCAGCCTTTTCATGGCGGTTCAAACCGCCATGCAAAGGCTGGCAGGAGGGGGACTCGTAATCCCCTGGGCAGCACTGCAAGTAGCGCTGCCCTGGGGGATTTAAACCGCCGTGGTCGTAATTCTGCCTCTTGTCCTGTTGGCGGTGCTTTCGTCAAAACAGCCCTGGCGGTCAAAGACCGCTAGGGTTGTAATGACCCCCTCTGACCTTGCACTCCCCAAGATTTGCATCACAGGGAACAAAGCCCCCTCTAGAACCAGTGGAAGAAGGCATCCACTCACCCCCTCCTTCCCAGGATAAAGCACACTGGGTACAAAGCCCCCTCCAGAACCAGTGGAAGAAGGTATCCACTCACCCCCTCCTTGCCAGGATGAAGCACACTGGGCACCAAGCCCCCTCCAGAACCAGTGGAAGAAGGCATCCACTCACCCCTCTTTGCCAGGATAAAGCACACTGGGCACAAAGCCCCCCCCCCCCGAACCTGTGGAGAAGCAATCCACTAGAGAGACTGTAGAATAACACTCTCCAGAACCAAACAGTGGGCAGACCACCCACTAGAGAGACTGTGGTTTTGCACTCCCCAGGACCAAGCAGTGGGCAGACCACCCACTAGAGAGACTATGACTTGGCACTCCCCAGGACCAAGCAGTGGGCAGACCACCCACTAGAGAGACTGTGGCTTCGAACTCCCCAGGACCAAGCAGTGGGCAGACCACCCACTAAAGAGACTGTGACTTTGCACTCCCCAGGACCAAGCAGTGGGCAGACCACCCACTAGAGAGACTGTGGCTTTGAACTCCCCAGGGCCAAGCAGTGGGAAGACCTCCCGCTAGGGAGACTGTGGCTTTGCACTCCCCAGGACAGAGTGATGGGCATGAGGCCCCCTCCAGGAACAGTGGCATTGTACCATCTTCCAGCTGAGGTGCCCCCGTTCCCCTTCCCCCTGAGGTGCCTGTGTATTTTTGTCCTGATGCCCCAGCAGTGTTTTCTCCTTGTTGAGGCAGGAGTCAAATGGGGCCTTGGCCTATGTGACATGGCATTGTGGCCCACGGATATTATGGACGGGGCAGTGTCCCTTCATTTGTATATATTGTAGATACTGTTTTGTGCTTTGAGTATGTACTTCTAGTTTTTTATCTTATTACACTGACTTTGATCGCTTCCTTTTGTCCTTGCATTATTCCTGGGGGTAAGGGGTGGATATGTAATGTTGTTGCATCTATTTGTGTGTATTTTGTTGGGGGTGTGGCGTGTTGCGTGTGTGTGTCACTCACTTTTTCCTCCCCCCTCCTTTGTGTGGTAGGGGCGGTACTCACCATGGTCGTCTTCGCCACCGTTAGTATTCCTGGTTTAGGAGGAGGTAAACCTGCATGGGTAACACCTGCAACTCGGGCTCCATGGCGTTGTGGTTCTTCCTTGAGTGTCCAGAGGTGAGTCATTTCCCTTCTGTGTTCTGTTTCTGCCGTGCTTTTGATGGAGTTGGTACCGCCCCGGAAGAGCTGACGGATTGGTGTCTCGTAATACAGTGGGCGGAACCTTGTCTTCTGCCTGGCTTTTGGCAGTTACCGCTGCGGTGCTTGTTGCAACCGCCGTGGCGGTCGGTGTGTTAAAGTGGCTGTCTGTGTTGGCAGTTGCCGCCGTGGTCATAATTCAATTTTTTTTACCGCCGGCCTGTTGGAGGTATTACTGCCGCTTTATCACCGACCACCAGGGTTGTAATGAGGGCCAATGTCTACTGAATGCACTGTATTTCAGAAGGAAATCTATACTTTTGTCCTTGTTCGCTGGATTGTTTTTAAACATAACAATGCTTAGTTTCTAACTATTTTTCTACTATCATTATCTTTGGGATCTGCATTACTTAAACTGTAACTCAGTGTTTCAGGTTGTTGCCATTAAACTGCTACATATGTTTGTGCAGTGCATCCAGTGTACCAACTCATCACAACTTATATCCACTAGGAATGTAAAATATTTTTGAGTGCAAGAGAGATACTACACCTGGACACTTGAAAATTATGGCGTAGTTGAATCCATAATTTGAGACCGATATACAAAACTACTTCAGATTTTTATAACATTTTTAAGACCAAGATCATCAAAATCAGGTTAGTACTTTTTAAGTTATGATGTTTCACAGTTTAGAAAATGTCTTGTTTCTGTGCAAAATTACACACCACAGGAATCAATGGTGGGGGGGCTTTAAAAATGCATATAAAATCAGGCAATGTGTTTACCAATGTTTCCTTTTGTTTTTAGGTCAAGGTCGTCGAGGTGTGCAGTGAACCAGCTGGAGTAGTTCAAGTGGCTCCTGGTTCCGGCGGGAGTAGCGGCTGAAAGTTCTCAGAGCTGGTGCAGGACCACTGCGGGGGACCACTTGGAAAAACACTGCACAGGCTGACTTAAAGGTGAGTCTGGTGGGTCCCGTTGGAGTGTAAAGGTCATGAGGGGTGGGAGACCCTTAGAGCACAGCTGGTTTTCCGGTGCAGAGGCCAGGGAGGCCGGGTGCAGAGCAGATAGGTGAGCCAAGAGCTGTGCGCAAAGGCGCCCTTGGAACCTGTAGACAGGTCACTTTGAGGATGTATTGCAGGTCAGGGCCACCCTAGGGGGTGGGTCATATGTTTTCTGAAGTCCCTCGACTGGAGCTTGCTTCTGGTCCTTAGAGAGTCCGGAGTTTACTTTTTTCCTGGGTGTCCGATGTTGTTGGTCCAGTACCCCTGGCTATTGCATGGTTCAGCCACTGGAGATTGCAATGCCCCAAACTTGGCACACTTGCAGGGTTTGTCATTTGGGTCCATCAGGTGGAATTTGGCCTGGCTGCTTTGTCCGGTTCCTTGATCAGCAGCCAGTCAGTGAACTGGATTTCACCGTCTTTGCTTCTTTGTTGCAGGGAGTGATTCCTTCACTCTGGAGCAAGATCCTTGGCAATTTTCAGAAGGATGGTGGTCCTCTGGGGTTTTGTCGAGTCTGTCTGATGTCCAGTCAACCCTTCAGCTGCGATTGTCAAGTCCTGGGTGCAGCAGACAGGGTTCTGCACCTTTTTCTTTGTGCAGCAGAACATCTGTTCCCGAGCCTTGGATCTTCTTTGTTGCTGGCCTTCTTGTGTCTTTGGAATCTGATCTGCAGGTCTAGGGGTGCCCACTAAATACTGCATTTAGTGGGCGTCTAGGGGAGTTGACCAATGGGTCATCTACATTAGGGTGGTTATGCCCACTATGTGACCACTTCCTGTGGGCAGAGGTCACTTCCCTATCCCTGATTGGTTATTTCCCTACTATGCAAGATGGAGAAAAATGAAATGGAGGGGTCACCTCACATGCAAACCTTATGGGTGATGTTGGCTGGGGGTGGCCACTCCTCCTGCCCTTTGTGCATTTTCCTGCTGTTGCTCCCGCAAAAAGAGGGGGGTTGTAACGGGGGCAGTCATCTGCTGCTAGCAGCAGGGCTGGGGGGTCAAGTTTTATGGGTGGCAAGTCCTTTGAAGCTCAAAGGCAGGGCTCTGCATATTCCTGGGGGAGAAGGTGTAACACTTCTGCCCAGAAAGGGCTTTGTTTTCTGAACCCAGACAGCAAAGGCTCTCACCCCAGGTTCCAGAATCTTGTCTGGTGGTAGCAGGCTGGTTGTGACTGGCCAGCAACCGTGCCAAGGTTAGTTAACCTTTGCAGGGGTCACCTCTAAAGTGGCCCTTAGCTACCTTTTGCAATAAATCCAATACTGGTAGCAGTTTGGATTTATTGTTCTGAGTTGTTTGATACCAAACAACCCAGGGTTCAGAGTGGCTATCATATAACTGTGAAACTCGTACTGACCAGTGCCCTTCACATGCATTTAAAATCGCTGCTCTGTTCATTTACTATATCCCCAGTTTGGCAAGGAGATAGTAGGGGACATATTGCTCATGCATCTATGCCCACATGTACCATAGTGCACCCTGCCTTTGGGCCGAAAGGCCTGCCAGAGGTGTGGCTCACCTATATGTCATGCAATATGTAGTGGACAGCTCACACAGTCTGTGTGCCATGTCAGTTTTGCATTTTATGATTACACCAGGACACTCAGCCTGCACTGGCAGTGGTGGGTGCAGTTCGATGCATGGTCCTTGAGGGTGGCACAATATGTGCTGCTGCCCTCAGAGGTATACCCTTAGCACCTCAAGCCCTGGGTACCTAAGTACCATTTACTATGGACTTATAGTGGCAGTTAAAGGTGTTGCCAATTGTGCCTATGCATCATAACAGTTTTGGGAAAGAGATATGGACTAGGGAATCTGGTTAACAGGGGCCCTGGGCACTAACAACTTTGAAACTACATCAGATATCAGGCAAAAGGTGGGGGGCTAACCATGTCAAAAGAGGCACTTTCTTACTAAAACTGTAATATTTTGTGCAAAGTATTAAGTTGTAGCTGTCTAACGGTTGTGCCTGGTGCTTTACTTGTACACATGTGCCATTCCAATGAAGAATGCACCTACTGTAAAATATCAAAAACAATTGGACCATGAGTACACTTTATTTTACCCTTATATTTAGAAATGTGTGCTTTTAAATGCACCACCCGAGCTCATAATTAAAAGATGTTCGTGGGAGCTCCCCCATACATAAGAAGTGCGTCTGGTTAGTAACACACTATGGCGGTCATTACAACATTGGCTGTAACAGCCGCTTACCGGCGTGCAGAAGACCGCCAACACACCGCCACGGCCGCAGAATTCCGCCACAGCTATTATGACCCACACCGCTGAACAGGGCACTGCCATCTCAAGCACCACTGAACAGGGCACCGCCATCTCAAGCACCGCTAAACAGGGCACCGCCATCTCAAGCACCGCTAGCCCATGAGCGGCAGGGGCACTGACGCAACTGAGTCCGTCACAGGGTGAATGATGCACTCTGGGCACCATGCCCCCTCCAGAACCAGTGGAGACTGTCATCCACTACCTCTGTCCTAAACAGGATGAAGCACTCTGGGTACCATGCCCCCTCCAGAACCAGTGGAGACTGTCATCCACTTCCTCTGTCCATAGCAGGATGAAGCACTCTGGGCACCATGCCCCCTCCAGAACCAGTGGAGACTGTCATCCACTACCTCTGTCCTTAACAGGATGAATCACTCTGGGCACCATGCCCCCTCCAGAACCAGTGGAGACTGACATCCATCCACTACCTCTGTCCTTAACAGGATGAAGCACTCTGGGCACCATGCCCCCTCCAGAACCAGTGGAGACTGTCATCCACTTGAGAGACTGTGGCTTTGCACTCCCCAGGATGGAACAGTGGGCAGACCACCCACTGTAGAGACTTGAGAGACTGTGGCTTTGCACTCCCCAGGATGGAACAGTGGGCAGACCACCCACTGTAGAGACTTGAGAGACTGTGGCTTTGCACACCCCAGGATGGAACAGTGGGCGGACCACCCACTGTATAGACTTGTGAGACTGTGGCTTTGCACTTCCCAGGATGGAACAGTGGGCATGTGGCCCCCTCGGGTATTTGGCGTCGTGCACTCAAGCGGCTGAGGTGCCCCCCCTTTCCCTCCCCCTGAGGTGCCTGTTTTCTTGCTCTCTAATGCCCCTGCAGTGTTCTCTCCTTCATGGTCGGGGATCTTGTGTGGGCCTCGCCCATACCGTGTGGTCCCAGTGTTCCACCGACTATCTTAGTGCACTACCTGGACTACTATGCTTGGTATTTATTTTGTACATGGTGTATATATATATATATATATTTCTGCCTACTTGTTTTCAATATATTACAATGGTTACACTCATTTTCTATTGTCTTTACATTCTTCTGGCGGGTTTGGGGGGTGTAACTGTGATGTATTGTTATATATTTGTGTGTGTTGTAGTGGGTGAGGGTGGGGGTGTTGCGTGTGTGTGTCCCTGTTTTTTGCCTCCCCTCTCCCTTGTGTCGTGGGTGCAGTACTCACCATGGTCTTCGCCACCAGTGTTCGTGCTCCTGGTAGAGGAGCAGGAAGACTATCGCAGGTAGAATTTGGAGTTCCGGGTCCATGGTGTCCTCGTTCCTCGTGGGGTGTGTTGAGGCGAGCGTTTTCCCTTCGAAATTCCTGTTTCCGCCGTGTTTTTATCCACGGTGAATCCACCCCAGAAAATGTGGCGGATTGGCCTGTCGTAATAGTGTGGGCGGTACATTGTCTCCCGCCTGTCTGTTGGCGGTGACCGCCGCGCTGTTTGTTTGTACCGCCGTGGCGGTCGGTGTGTTAAAGTGGCTGTCTTTGTTGGCGGTTTCCGCCACGGTCATAATTGCAATTTTTTTACCGCCGGCCTGTTGGCGGTTTTACCGCCACTTCAACACCGTCTGCCAGGGTTGTAATGACCACCTATGTGACAATGACCAATGATTTAAGTACACTAGAACAAATGGTGAGCACCCCCAATTTGGAAATTGTTCTAGCGCTATTATCACCAACAAGAGGTAAACAATAGTGGTACTACATATTTGGATAGGAGGGCTGCTATGCTGTTCCCAGAGCCCTCTCTTGCCTCCACTGCCCGGCAAGGAGATGACAGCATTTGTCCAAACATCATAGGCTGTTGCTCCCTGACCTGCAGGCTTGTGTTACTATCCCTTGACCCTGGCTATGGCAGCTACCTTTGCTTCTTTGCAAGGGCTACTGCACCATTTTCAAACAACAACAATAAGTATGTGTCAGGGCTCAGCACCACCAGTCAAACAGCTCTGCTCTGGGTCAGACTGGCCCACCTGGGAATCTAGCAGTACCAGTAGCACTGGTCTGACTGTTCTCTGTATTGGCTGGGTTTTTTAACTGTGGGTCTGTTGTATGGTCTGGTGGGACAAGTTATACTGCTGATTTCCTTAGTGCTTCATTTGAAAAAGAATAAGGGCAGAGGCCCAAAGTTTTGCTCAGAAGCCCACAATTGGCTCCATTGATTATAACAAGGCTGACAAGGCCACCTAGTCTTGATTCCACAACATGCCTCTCTAATTTACCACCGAGCCCCCGCTCCTTTATCTCACTCTTGCAAGTTCTTTCTTTCTAGCTCTGCTTTCTCTCTTTGTCATGGGGTTCTGTATTGCTCTTCTTCCTTCTTTCAACTTGTGTGTTTTTCACTCTCTTGCACTGGTTCAAAGCGTGATGAGGGAAAATAAGTGCTGGTCTTCAAACCTCAGTGCTGGGGGACCCCACCTTTAACCACTGGCCCAAATTAAGCACTGTATTCTCTGACATTACAACAAACATTGCCTGCAGCAAGCACAAATGCCTACTATTTCCGTTTCCAATACCTTATAAAACAGTGATCACTGACCCCATTTGGAAATGTGGGTCACTTGTTTAGCTATCTTTGCTAATGATGGCCATTTTTCTTAGGTCTGGCATTAGCCAGGACCTTTTGATTGTTAAAACATATATGTATAGTATACTTATTTACATTGACTTTCAGCCAGCTATCTTAATTGATTGGTCTGTTGGTGTGTCATTCACATTTTATCTCCACTCACTACAGCATACAGAATAGTGGAAGGGGCCAGGCAAACTTCACTTTGAGTGACTACATTTTACTCTTTCGCAAGGAGAACTTTCACACACAAGGTAGGTCTCTTCAGTTCCAGTGTTTTTGTTTTCACTTCAAGCGTAGGTCGCTCCCCTGTCCTCACAGCGCCACCAGATCCAGATCCCCTGTTCTGCCTTCTCTTTTGCCTGCATCGCTGCCTGTGCCCCGAGTGTCTGTGTTGCCGTGTGTCTGCGTTCGCGCTCCCCTTTTTTTCCTTCTGTATACCAGAGTGCCTGTGCTGTGTGATCGCGCTCCCCTTTTTTCCTTCTGTATCCCCGAGTGCCTGTGTTGTGTGATCGCGCTCCCCTGGTTTTCTTCTGTATCCCCGAGTGCCTGCATCTTCTGAGTGCCGTCCCCCTTGCCCTCCCGCCGTCTCCCCCTTGTTTTTTCTGTTTTTCTGCGCCTTTCAGCATTTCGCCATTTTTCTAGGCCTCCTCGTCTTCGGAGCCTTTTTCCCGCCGCTTTTTTGCCGCTTTTTTCGCCCTACCCGCCCTCCTCCCGCCTCCCAGCTGACCCCGCCTCCCCGGCTACCCCTTAAATGGCGGCCGCTGCAAGGCAGTAGTAGCGACCCTTGACCCCAGGGTAGGTCGCTCCACTGTCCTCACAGCGCCACCAGATTAAGATCCCCTGTTCTGCCTTCTCTTTTGCCTGCATCGCTGCGTGTGCCCCGAGTGTCTGTGTTGCCGTGTGTCTGCGTTCGCGCTCCCCTTTTTTTCCTTCTGTATCCCCGAGTGCCTGTGCTGTGTGATCGTGCTCCCCTTTTTTCCTTCTGTATCCCCGAGTGCCTGTGTTGTGTGATCGCGCTCCCCTGGTTTTCTTCTGTATCCCCGAGTGCCTGCATCTTCTGAGTGCCGTCCCCCTTGCCCCCCCGCCGTCTCCCCCTTGTTTTTCCTGTTTTTCTGCGCCTTTCGGCACTTCGCCATTTTTCTAGGCCTCCTCGCCTTCGGAGCCTTTTTCCCGCCGCTTTTTTGCCGCTTTTTTCGCCCTACCCGCCCTCCTCCCGCCTCCCAGCTGACCCCGCCTCCCCGGCTACCCCTTAAATGGCGGCCGCTGCGAGGCAGTAGTAGCGACCCTTGACCCCAGGGTAGGTCGCTCCCCTGTCCTCACAGCGCCACCAGATCCAGATCCCCTGTTCTGCCTTCTCTTTTGCCTGCATCGCTGCCTGTGCCCCGAGTGTCTGTGTTGCCGTGTGTCTGCGTTCGCGCTCCCCTTTTTTTCCTTCTGTATCCCCGAGTGCCTGTGCTGTGTGATCGCGCTCCCCTTTTTTCCTTCTGTATCCCCGAGTGCCTGTGTTGTGTGATCGCACTCCCCTGGTTTTCTTCTGTATCCCCGAGTGCCTGCATCTTCTGAGTGCCGTCCCCCTTGCCCTCCCGCCGTCTCCCCCTTGTTTTTCCTGTTTTTCTGCGACTTTCGGCACTTCGCCATTTTTCTAGGCCTCCTCGCCTTCAGAGCCTTTTTCCCGCCGCTTTTTTGCCGCTTTTTTCGCCCTACCCGCCCTCCTCCCGCCTCCCAGCTGACCCCGCCTCCCCGGCTACCCCTTAAATGGCGGCCGCTGCGAGGCAGTAGTAGCGACCCTTGACCCCAGGGTAGGTCGCTCCCCTGTCCTCACAGCGCCACCAGATCCAGATCCCCTGTTCTGCCTTTTCTTTTGCCTGCATCGCTGCCTGTGCCCCGAGTGTCTGTGTTGCCGTGTGTCTGCGTTTGCGCTCCCCTTTTTTTCCTTCTGTATCCCAGAGTGCCTGTGCTGTGTGATCGCGCTCCCCTTTTTTCCTTCTGTATCCCCGAGTGCCTGTGTTGTGTGATCGCGCTCCCCTGGTTTTCTTCTGTATCCCCGAGTGCCTGCATCTTCTGAGTGCCGTCCCCCTTGCCCTCCCGCCGTCTCCCCCTTGTTTTTCCTGTTTTTCTGCGCCTTTCAGCATTTCGCCATTTTTGTAGGCCTCCTCGCCTTCGGAGCCTTTTTCCCGCCGCTTTTTTGCCGCTTTTTTCGCCCTACCCGCCCTCCTCCCGCCTCCCAGCTGACCCCGCCTCCCCGGCTACCCCTTAAATGGCGGCCGCTGCGAGGCAGTAGTAGCGACCCTTGACCCCAGGGTAGGTCGCTCCCCTGTCCTCACAGCGCCACCAGATCCAGATCCCCTGTTCTGCCTTCTCTTTTGCCTGCATCGCTGCCTGTGCCCCGAGTGTCTGTGTTGCCGTGTGTCTGCGTTCGCGCTCCCCTTTTTTTCCTTCTGTATCCCCGAGTGCCTGTGCAGTGTGATCGCGCTCCCCTTTTTTCCTTCTGTATCCCCGAGTGCCTGTGTTGTGTGATCGCGCTCCCCTGGTTTTCTTCTGTATCCCCGAGTGCCTGCATCTTCTGAGTGCCGTCCCCCTTGCCCTCCCGCCGTCTCCCCCTTGTTTTTCCTGTTTTTCTGCGCCTTTCGGCACTTCGCCATTTTTCTAGGCCTCCTCGCCTTCGGAGCCTTTTTCCCGCCGCTTTTTTGCCGCTTTTTTCGCCCTACCCGCCCTCCTCCCGCCTCCCAGCTGACCCCGCCTCCCCGGCTACCCCTTAAATGGCGGCCGCTGCGAGGCAGTAGTAGCGACCCTTGACCCCCGGGTAGGTCGCTCCCCTGTCCTCACAGCGCCACCAGATCCAGATCCCCTGTTCTGCCTTCTCTTTTGCCTGCATCGCTGCCTGTGCCCCGAGTGTCTGTGTTGCCGTGTGTCTGCGTTCGCGCTCCCCTTTTTTTCCTTCTGTATCCCCGAGTGCCTGTGCTGTGTGATCGCGCTCCCCTTTTTTCCTTCTGTATCCCCGAGTGCCTGTGTTTTGTGATCGCGCTCCCCTGGTTTTCTTCTGTATCCCCGAGTGCCTGCATCTTCTGAGTGCCGTCCCCCTTGCCCTCCCGCCGTCTCCCCCTTGTTTTTCCTGTTTTTCTGCGCCTTTCGGCACTTCGCCATTTTTCTAGGCCTCCTCGCCTTCGGAGCCTTTTTCCCGCCGCTTTTTTGCCGCTTTTTTCGCCCTACCCGCCCTCCTCCCGCCTCCCAGCTGACCCCGCCTCCCCGGCTACCCCTTAAATGGCGGCCGCTGCGAGGCAGTAGTAGCGACCCTTGACCCCAGGGTAGGTCGCTCCCCTGTCCTCACAGCGCCACCAGATCCAGATCCCCTGTTCTGCCTTCTCTTTTGCCTGCATCGCTGCCTGTGCCCCGAGTGTCTGTGTTGCCATGTGTCTGCGTTCGCGCTCCCCTTTTTTTCCTTCTGTATCCCCGAGTGCCTGTGCTGTGTGATCGCGCTCCCCTTTTTTCCTTCTGTATCCCCGAGTGCCTGTGTTGTGTGATCGCGCTCCCCTGGTTTTCTTCTGTATCCCCGAGTGCCTGCATCTTCTGAGTGCCGTCCCCCTTGCCCTCCCGCCGTCTCCCCCTTGTTTTTCCTGTTTTTCTGCGCCTTTCGGCACTTCGCCATTTTTCTAGGCCTCCTCGCCTTCGGAGCCTTTTTCCCGCCGCTTTTTTGCCGCTTTTTTCGCCCTACCCGCCCTCCTCCCACCTCCCAGCTGACCCCGCCTCCCCGGCTACCCCTTAAATGGCGGCCGCTGCGAGGCAGTAGTAGCGACCCTTGACCCCAGGGTAGGTCGCTCCCCTGTCCTCACAGCGCCACCAGATCCAGATCCCCTGTTCTGCCTTCTCTTTTGCCTGCATCGCTGCCTGTGCCCCGAGTGTCTGTGTTGCCGTTTGTCTGCGTTCGCGCTCCCCTTTTTTTCCTTCTGTATCCCCGAGTGCCTGTGCTGTGTGATCGCGCTCCCCTTTTTTCCTTCTGTATCCCCGAGTGCCTGTGTTGTGTGATCGCGCTCCCCTGGTTTTCTTCTGTATCCCCGAGTGCCTGCATCTTCTGAGTGCCGTCCCTCTTGCCCTCCCGCCGTCTCCCCCTTGTTTTTCCTGTTTTTCTGCGCCTTTCGGTACTTCGCCATTTTTCTAGGCCTCCTCGCCTTCGGAGCCTTTTTCCCGACGCTTTTTTGCCGCTTTTTTCGCCCTACCCGCCCTCCTCCCGCCTCCCAGCTGACCCCGCCTCCCCGGCTACCCCTTAAATGGCGGCCGCTGCGAGGCAGTAGTAGCGACCCTTGACCCCAGGGTAGGTCTCTCCCCTGTCCTCACAGCGCCACCAGATCCAGATCCCCTGTTCTGCCTTCTCTTTTGCCTGCATCGCTGCCTGTGCCCCGAGTGTCTGTGTTGCCGTTTGTCTGCGTTCGCGCTCCCCTTTTTTTCCTTCTGTATCCCCGAGTGCCTGTGCTGTGTGATCGCGCTCCCCTTTTTTCCTTCTGTATCCCCGAGTGCCTGTGTTGTGTGATCCCGCTCCCCTGGTTTTCTTCTGTATCCCCGAGTGCCTGCATCTTCTGAGTGCCGTCCCCCTTGCCCTCCCGCCGTCTCCCCCTTGTTTTTCCTGTTTTTCTGCGCCTTTCGGCACTTCGCCATTTTTCTAGGCCTCCTCGCCTTCGGAGCCTTTTTCCAGCCGCTTTTTTGCCACTTTTTTCGCCCTACCCGCCCTCCTCCCGCCTCCCAGCTGACCCCGCCTCCCCGGCTACCCCTTAAATGGCGGCCGCTGCGAGGCCGCGCAGCGGGCGCGCCTGGACCGCGCACAGCGCCCGAACCCCTGGCCCCCGCGCCCCCCGCCTGACCTACGACTCCGCCACCCTCGTCAACCTCAACCCCGGCCGCACTCCGGGCTGCTACCGCGCCCCCCCCAAACGGACCCACGGACCCTTCACCTGCAGCAACTGTCACTTCACCTGCCTACGGACCAACACCGCTCCCGTCAAGAACGACTCCCCCGGAAGCAATCTCCACTGCATCCTGGTCAACACCCGATCCGTCCACAGGCACGCCATCGAACTGTGGAACCTCATCAACTCTACGAACCCGGACATCGCCTTCCTCACCGAGACCTGGATGAATCCCTCCTCGGCACCCGACATCGCCATAGCCATCCCCGACGGCTACAAAATCATCCGGAAAGACCGCACCAACCGCATCGGAGGAGGCATCGCCATCGCACACAAAAACTCCATCCGCATCTCAACCGACACCGACAACTCACTCCCCGACGCCGAACATCTCCACTTCACGATCCACAGCGACCCCAAGACCACCCTCAGAGGCACCCTCATGTACAGACCACCAGGACCCCGCACCAAGTTCAGCGAAGACATCGCAGACTTCGTCAACCCTCACGCACTCTCGTCCACCGACTACATCCTCCTAGGAGACCTCAACTTTCACCTGGAGAACCTCACCGACAACAACACCACCGCCTTACTGGACAATCTCACCAACCTGGGACTGAATCAGCTAGTCAACACCCACACCCACTACGCCGGACACACGCTCGACCCCATCTTCTCCTCCAGCAAACACATCACCTTCAGCCACACCACCGAACTCACCTGGTCGGACCACAGCTGCTTCCACTTCATCTTCAAGAAGACCACTGTGCACCACCACACCCAGCAACCACCAAGAAGACACTGGAATCGTATCACCACGGATCAGCTCGCATCAACCCTCTCCCAGAACCGACCCACCAGCACCACCGACCCAAACGAAGCCGCCAACAACCTCACCAACTGGATCTCCGACTGCGCCAACCTCCTGGCCCCCCTGAAAACTCAAGCCAGCACCAACAACCACAAGAAAAACTCCTGGTTCACCCCCGACCTCAAGGACTCCAAGAAAGAATGCCGCGCCCGCGAGAAGACGTGGCGCCTCAACCAGACCGAAGAGAACATGTCAGCTCTCAAAGACGCCACCCGCCAACACCACCAACGCCTCCGCGCCGCACGAAAAACAGCCTACCGGATCAGACTTGACAACAACGCCCACAACAGCAAGGAACTATTTGGCATCGTCAAAGAGCTCTCCAACCCGGACGCAGAAAACAACTCCATCCCTCCATCACAGGACCTCTGCGACTCCCTCTCGACCTTCTTCCACCACAAGATCACCGACATATACAACAGCTTCCCAACCACCGACGCGAACCCCCCCCCCGGAACCCGCTACCGACATCGCCACCATCCTCACCTGGAGCCCAACCACCACCGAGGAGACCACCCGCGTCATGAACTCGATCCACTCCGGATCCCCATCGGACCCCTGCCCGCACCACATCTACAACAAAGCCGACGACATCATCGCACCGCACCTCCGAGATGTCATCAACGCCTCCCTCACCACCGCCACCTTCCCGGAGAGCTGGAAACAAGCAGAGCTCAACGCCCTCTTAAAGAAACCCACAGCAGACCCCACCGAACTCAAAAACTTCCGGCCCATCTCTCTCCTGCCGTTCCCCGCCAAAGTGATTGAGAAAATTGTCAACACTCAACTCACCAACGCCCTGGAAACCAACGACTCCCTCGACCCCACACAGTTCGGTTTCAGGACCAACCACAGCACCGAAACCGCCCTCATCGCAGCCACGGACAACATCAGAGCCCTGACCGACAAGGGTGAGACCGTGGCCCTCGTACTCCTGGACCTCTCCGCAGCCTTCGACACGGTCTGCCACCGCACCCTGATATGACGCCTCAGCAACGCCGTCATCAGAGGCAAGGCCCTCGAATGGATCATCTCCTTCCTCTCCGGAAGGACTCAGAGAGTCCGCCTGCCCCCCTTCAGATCCACAGCCACGGATATCATCTGCGGCGTACCTCAAGGATCCTCCCTCAGCCCCACTCTCTTCAACATCTACATGACCCCCCTGGCGAACATCGCACACAAACACGGACTCGACCTAATATCATACGCCGACGACACCCAGCTCATCTTATCCCTCACAAACAACCCCACCTCAGCTAGGACCAGATTTCATGAAGGAATGAAGGAAGTGGCGAACTGGATGACAGACAGCCGCCTGAAACTGAACGCCGACAAGACGGAGGTCCTCATCCTCGGCCCCACCCCCACTGCATGGGACGACTCCTGGTGGCCCCCCGCCCTAGGCAGCACTCCCCAACCCACCGACCACGCACGCAACCTCGGCTTCATCCTGGACTCATCCCTCACCATGACCAGACAGGTGAACTCGGTGACCTCAGCATGCTTCAACACCCTACGCATGCTCCGCAAGATCTTCCGCTGGATCCCCACCGACACCAGGAAGACTGTCACCCACGCCCTCGTCACCAGTCGCTTGGACTACGGGAACACCCTGTACGCGGGCATCACCACCAAGCTGCTGAGGAAACTCCAACGGATCCAGAACGCTGCTGCAAGACTCATCCTGGACATCCCTCGCCACCACCACATCTCAGGACACTTGAAAAAACTCCATTGGCTCCCCGTCAACAAGAGGATCACCTTCCGACTCCTCACCCACGCACACAAAGCCCTTCACAACCTCGGACCCAAACTCATCAACAACCGCGTCTCCTTCTACACTCCTCCGCGCACTCTACGATCCGCCGGACAGGCCCTGGCAGCCATACCCCGCATCCGCAAAGCCACCGCCGGAGGAAGATCCTTCTCTTTCCTGGCAGCGAAGACCTGGAACTCTCTGCCCAGCCACCTTCGCGCCATACCTGAACACCTCTCCTTCAGAAGGCAGCTCAAGACCTGGCTCTTCAAGCACTGACTCCCCCCCCCCCCCCCAGCGGCTTGAGACCCTTTATGGGTGAGTAGCGCGCTTTATAAATGCGAATGATTGATTGATTGACTTCATTGCCTTTATGTTTAGTTTCTTTGTGTGGATGTGCTCCATGTGAAAAGGTAGCATGCTGTTACTCAAAGTGAAATCAGCAAGTTGTTGAGGTGTGCTACCCCACCACCCCATGATGCATGATACAGTGGCTGGAAGAAAAATGTGAATGACAGAACAGACTAATTGATGATGTCTGGCTGACCCACTTATAAGTAACTATGTTAGGAACATATTTTTACTAAAATCAAATAATCTTGACTACATCAGTCTTAAGGTTAATCAAAGGAGGGAGTGGAGAAGTGGAAGGATTGGTTCAGCTTCCAAATAGCATCATAGTAATCAAAGAGAAAGTCAACCCCCTGGTATGTCACACTGAGAACTTCTAAAATCTACCTAAAAAGAGATATTAATTGATCTTGTAAAAAAAAAAACTCTCAGCCACTGATTGGTAGAGTGGCATACTTCATCACAGAGTTCTTCCCAATACGTAATATATGCGTTGGTGTGCTAACAACCTCGACCCTTGTGGGAGCACTGATTTTGAAGGGACCTTGAAAGGATAAAATTGTCTACATGGAACCATAGATCTATAATTTAATATGGGTTTGTGTGACAAGATTAAAAACTAAGGGTGATGACTTCGAAGTTTTATTACTCGAGTATCTATTATGAGCTGCAAGTTTCAGTCACCTTTATCCTCAAGTTTCTGGTCATGTGGCTTTTCTCAGGACCTAAATGGGTCCCTTTGTATCCAAAGGTCCTTATGTAATTTTGTTTTTCACAAACAAACTTTGTTCTGTTACAAGCACTCAAAGGCATTCATACAAACCGATCCTGGAGAACTTCAATGTATTCTGTAGATAGGGACAAAGGGAGAAAAAAATTATCTTTAGTGACAATATCTCAATTATTCTTATCTACTCTGCACAAGATTAATTTCTTCTTTTTACACAGTTGTGCCAATTTGTGTTTTCACAAATTCCAACAATCATTCCGCTGCCATATAATCATACGAATCTGTAGTGTGTACCCAAAATACACCACTCAATTCACCACCAATTTTTTTATATATCTCTTTATTTATATTTTGCAAAAGAGAAACAAACAAAATATATTTCCTCAATTTTCGAAGACATGTAAGTAATCCTACAGCTGCAGGCATTGTGTATAACCTCCCGAAACTCAGACTACCTCACATCATATCCCAGCAGCCAGAACATTTCACATCAACACAAGAACCTAACAGTTCATGGGGTGACTGGCGCCTGCCCCGCACCCCAGCAGCATTGAACCTCCACTCTCTCTTTATTTATTGTTTTCCCTCACCTCTATCCAGGGACACTAGATCATCTCAAATTTATGTGGGCAGCCTCACACTTGGTACGTCAATTTCTCTGCCCCCATGCACCAATCCAGACTCTCATCCCACTATCACATGGTAGGCAAGGTCTGCAGCAGCAGTATTTCAGTAAATTCCTCCGTGCTACCATTAGGGTCAGGTTACCAAAAAAGCAAGGCACATAATTCCAATGATTGCACACCCCAGATGCCCAATGCAATCAGTTGGGGAGTGAGTCGCATCTCCTGGTCCAGGACCTCAGATAGTCTGTTACCCACCCGCTTCCATTAGGCCTCTATCTGTTGGAATTCCTGCAGAGTATGCAGCAGGGTGCCCTTCATCTGACAGCCACACAACCGGGTCATTGTATAGTAGGCCTTGTGTAGGAGTTTTAACTGGATCAAGCAAAACCCCGCTCTGACGGCGACCACACAAGGGTACCTACATGCCTGCCCAATAATCAACCTCAAGCCTCCCTAGATCT
Organism: Pleurodeles waltl; assembly: GCF_031143425.1. Classification (NCBI taxonomy): domain Eukaryota; kingdom Metazoa; phylum Chordata; class Amphibia; order Caudata; family Salamandridae; genus Pleurodeles; species Pleurodeles waltl. The sequence continues at coordinate 1,829,260,249 of NC_090440.1, read as the reverse complement.
CTTTCCCATTTCCCTCTAAGAAGTTCAAGCAACAGGAGACTATTGTTCAGTAACAGAGTAGAAGCACGACCCCGCATGATCATTCAAAGGGGCACCCAATACTCTGTGTTCTCCAGTGGAGATTCTTCCTCTGCCTCCCCGACCCCCATCCTACCCCCAGGAAGCTTCACATTTGTTCAGTATATATCTCATCTGCTGGTATCTCAAGATCTGACTCCCCAGTGGCTCCTATTCAGTCTGCAGGTCTGCAAACGAGATCACTGCACCCTACTTCCACACGTCACCCAATTTGGAGATCCCCAAGAGATCCCACTTCTTGTGTTCCTCTACCGCAAGTAGACCACTCAAGAGGTTGGAATCCCAGAGCGGAGGGTCAATCTGCCTCACCTTCCCAATGTACACTTTGCCCTCTTCCATATATTGACCATGGTTTCCGGTTTCCCGGGGAAGGGGAGGGGGGCAGGCCACTCCCTTTGTAGTTCACCTCCAATGTGAAACACTTTCCATGAACATTTGAGGTGCTCCCAAATAGTTTGTAATTAGACTTGGAATTCTTACATTTTCCCCTTGGGGTGCCTCCCTCCCTTTAATTAACCATGAACAGCAGTGTATAGCCATGGGAGTTTTAACTCTAATGTGAAGAGTAGAGGACTGCTTATTGATTGAAAATATTTTTTGTGAACCATTCCAGCCAGCCAGACAGCCAAATTGCTATACACTTGATACTATCAATATGACAGAAAACATGGATTTAACACATAAAGATGAAGATATTAATTCTATCTTTGCTCAATGATGTGGACATAGCACACACTCAAATAAAAACCATACTCCAAATAGTAATTATGACAGAATACCTTCAGGCTAATGCAGCACCTAGAGGGTTACTAGTTAGTATTAAACCAAGGATTTATTTTTGGATAATCCAATGTTCAGATGGCACGGCACTGCATGTGTGATTGCTAATCTGGATGATAAAGACTGCTAAAAGATTGTTAGACAAACTTCTGATAAAGATACAAATGTGTGAAAATCAGATGAAGACTACAGTCATGATTACAACTATCAAAACACATCTAGAAGAGATTAAGAAAGACATGAGTGAACACAAAGACTTTCTAATGCAATCAAAAGTACAGCAATTACAAAATAATAGACCAGATAACCAGCCTTCAGATGACTGGATATCAGTATCAGATGCATGTTGTAATAGCAGTGGGGAGGAACTAACAAGTAACAGAAGACCTACAAGATCTAGGGGTAACTGTAGAGGACACCCTTGGGATGTTGTCAATTCTATACGACCTGCTTACCCTTTTTCACATCCACCCCCAACATCACTTGAATGTCCAATGCAACCATACTTGGGCTAGCCACATCAAGCCAACCATTATGAGATGCCAAGACATACAATTAACTTCAGACCCTCTTTTTAGGACGAGAACAAGAACCTTCCAGGGGAAAGAAAAAGGAAAGGTTACATGTCCAATGGGAGGACAACAACAACCAACAACAATTACATACAACGAGCATGACCAGGGCTAAAACCCTGGGACCCAGCACAGCACAACTCTAGTGGCCAACCTCATGACTAAGACATTCACAGACATAGAGATAGGAGTCCTGGAAAAAGGACTAGATTTGGTTCCTTTCCCCACTTCTTATAGATTTAAGGTCAAATGTGAATTAGTAGAATTTTATAGAAAAATCAAACTCAGAATTCCTCGAGTTTGAAGAGGGAGAAAAGCTCTACAGTGAAAGAAGCACTAACATGGGGGTGGGTTTCAGGGAAAGAGGCTGATTGTCTGACAAACATCGATTCAGTTATTCCTTATTTCTATACTCTCACAAAAATTCATAAAAATAAAACTCCCCCACCAGAATGCCCAATAGTATTGGGTTCAGACTCTGTTTTAGAACCCCTCTCCCAATTTTGTGACTACTTCCTACACCCAACAGTTCAGGGGACATCAACATATTGAAGAGATACAAAAGATCTTCTCTGTCTCATCCAAGATTTGGAGTTTGACCCAGAGAAACAATCACTGGTAGGCTTAGATTTTGAAAGTTTGTGTACTAGCTTATGCCAGGAAAATATACTAGAAGTGATTGAAAAGGTCCTATTATAAACACCTTGGAACCACTGTACTTCCAGACATATCATTTTAGAATGTATAAGAATACAATTAACAAAAAACCTTTCTGAATTTGGAGGTGCCATCTATTTGCAGAGCCATGGAAAATCAATGGGAAGCCGCTTTGCTCCCAGCATCGTGGGTCTATATGTACACAATCTGGAGAAGGAAAATATACTGTCAGATTTAACCCTTTCAGAAGTAGATTGAGGGTATGGAAATCAAATCAAATCAAATCATTAACATTTATAAAGCGCGCTACTCACCCGTGCGGGTCTCAAGGCGCTAGGGGAAAAAGGGGGGGTTATCGCTGTTCGAACAGCCAGGTCTTTAGGAGTCTCCGGAAAGCGGAGTGGTCCTGGGTGGTCCTGAGGCTGGTGGGGAGGGAGTTCCAGGTCTTGGCTGCCAGGAAGGAGAAAGATCTCCCACCCGCCGTGGAGCGGCGGATGCGAGGGACAGCAGCGAGTGCGAGGCCAGAGGAGCGGAGGAGGCGGGTGGGGACGTAGAAGCTGAGGCGTCTGTTGAGGTATTCCGGTCCCTTGTCGTAGAGGGCTTTGTGTGCGTGGGTGAGAAGTCGGAAGGTGATCCTTTTGCTGACAGGGAGCCAATGCAGGTGTCTCAGGTGTGCGGAGATGTGGCTGCTGCGGGGTATGTCGAGGATGAGGCGGGCCGAGGCGTTTTGAATGCGTTGCAGGCGATTTTGGAGTTTGGCTGTGGTCCCGGCGTAGAGGGTGTTGCCGTAGTCCAGGCGGCTCGTGACGAGGGCGTGGGTCACGGTTTTTCTGGTGTCGGCGGGGATCCAGCGGAAGATCTTGCGGAGCATGCAGAGGGTGAGGAAGCAGGCAGAGGACACGGCGTTGACTTGCTTGGTCATGGTGAGAAGAGGGTCCAAGATGAAGCCGAGGTTGCGGGCGTGGTCTGTGGGGGTCGGTGTGGTGCCGAGGGCCGTGGGCCACCAGGAGTCGTCCCAGGCGGACAGGGTGTTGCCGAGGATGAGGACTCCCGTTTTTTCAGAGTTCAGCTTTAGGCGGCTGACCCTCATCCAATCTGCGACGTCCTTCATACCCTCTTGTAGGTTGGTCTTGGCGCTGGCGGGGTCCTTGGTGAGGGAGAGTATAAGTTGGGTGTCGTCGGCGTAGGAGGTGATGATGATGTTGTGCTTGCGTACGATGTTGGCGAGGGGGCTCATGTAGACATTGAAGAGTGTCGGGCTGAGTGATGAGCCTTGGGGTACGCCGCAGATGATCTCGGTGGGTTCTGAGCGAAACGGAGGGAGGTAAACTCTTTGGGAACGGTTTGAGAGGAAGGAGGCGATCCAGTCCAGAGCCTGGCCTTTGATCCCGGTGGAGCGGAGGCGGGTGATTAGGGTGCGGTGACAGACGGTGTCAAAGGCAGCCGAGAGGTCAAGCAGAATGAGGGCGACTGTTTCATCGTTGTCCATCAGGGTTCTGATGTCGTCAGTGACTGAGATGAGGGCGGTTTCAGTGCTGTGGTTGGTTCGGAATCCGGTTTGTGAGGGGTCGAGCAGGTTGTTGTCTTCCAGGAAGGTGGTCAGCTGTTTGTTGACGGTCTTCTCTATTACTTTGGCTGGGAAAGGCAGAAGAGAGATGGGGCGGAAGTTTTTTAGGTCGCTCGGGTCAGCCGTAGGTTTCTTTAGTAGGGCGTTGACTTCAGCGTGTTTCCAGCATTCGGGGAAGGTAGCAGAAGAAAAAGAAGAGTTGATGACGGTCTGGAGGTGCGGGGCGATGATGTCGTAGGCTTTGTTAAAGATGAAGTGCGGGCAGGGGTCCGAAGGGGCGCCGGAGTGGATAGAGTTCATGATGGATTTGGTTTCTTCCGTGTTGATGTGGGACCAGTTGTTGAGGGTGATGGCCGTGGATGTGCTGGTGTTCTGGGATGGGGAAAGAGTAGCAAGAGACACCTTTTTTATTTGGTTGAACTCTGTAGGCGAGCACCTGAGATCCACACATATCTTAGACAATAAGGAACTCACATTCTTAGACATTAAGATTTTCTCAGAACTAGGCAGATTAAGTACAATAACATATGAAAAGGTGATTTCAAAGAACAATTTGCTTACCTTTGACAGCTTTCACCCTAGGCCCGTAAGGAAAAACCTACTGTATGGCCAAATCCTTTGAATTAGAAGGAATTGTACTAACATACATAATTTTAAAGATTATGCAAAGAAGCTAGAAGAGAAGTTGAGAGAGAGGAAATATTCTGAGAGATTCGTAACCAAGGTAATGAAGAGGGTTAGAAACAATAACAGGGAAGCCCTTGTAGAAGAATGGGGCAGGTTTATGGACAAAAAGGCTGGGTGTTCTTCTCAATTTTGCTTTGTAGTCATATTTACAGAGAATTAAAGATAAAGGAATATAAAGATAAGTCCATCATCTGACATCATAGATTGTAGGGAACGTCTAATGACTAATGTTTCTTCTGTCTCCTTTCTCCGGATGGTTTCTCGGGCATTATGCCGACCCTGAGTCTCGGGAAAAAGAAAATAGCGGTAAGTAAAAAGGAATAAATAGGTATGGTTCACCTTCACCATCTCCGTGTGTGCCTTTCTCTCTGTGCCTGGTTCTGCGTTATTAAAGTGAGGGGAAAATGCACTCCAGTTATACTGTGACTGTGTTCAGATATGGAGAATTGCCCACGGATTAACAGAGAATATCTCAGGTGATTAGTAGTCAAGGACATGCAGGGGTTTAGCACCAGTTTAAAACGTGACCTGGGTTATCTGTATTAATTCTCAAAGAGACGTTAGAATTAACATGCTTTGGTGCTGGTTCATAAGCACAAAGCTTTTTCACCAGCAACCCGGGTTCAACAGAGAAGAAAGGAAAAAACGCCCTACACAAGGATGGTTTTAATAATGCAGTCATAGTGGAACCAACAATAAGAGTATGCCCAATATGCGGAGCTTTTCACAATGGTCCCATGCGGTCCCACCACTGGTGTCCAAGCCCAACAACCCCACAAAAAAACACCCTCACTCGTGCTGTTCCCTTCCCTGCACACCACCATTCAGCATTCACCCATTGCGCCGCAACTCTCCTGAGTTGCAGCGTCTCTTCAGCTTCCTCTCAGGTCATCCACCATCCTTGCGCCACAGCTAAGAGACACCCTCCGGGCCGTGAAGTCTTCAATGGTGGTGAGGGCATTCAAAAATTCTCCCTCAAGTCGGCGGCATCCTTCTCCTCCCGGAATCTTGTTCTCTCCTTGCTCTCCCTCCTGTCTGATGACAGCATCTTTTTCTTTCCCTCTGGGTTCCTCTGATTGTTTTCCTCCTTGTGTGGTCCCGCCTCCCTGTTCCAAAACACACTTTTTAATGTCGGTTATTGGGGAAACCCTCCTGGAATAACACTTCCTTTTCTATGTCCACAGGACTTCCAGACATGAGGGCGATCAGTGTGGCAATTACAGATGCCTTTAAGCGGTAAGTAAAGGGCCTCAGGGTCGGGGTTCTCACAGCCCTCCTGGAGGAAACGATAAGAACTAAAACAGACTACAGATGAATATGCGTGACCACATGCAATATAGCCTCTAACTACATCAAGAACTAAATGTAGACAAAGTGAAGAACACTTGCTACAGGACACCTTAATTTAGAGAGATCTTTTGTTCTCCCACAAAAGAGGCAGCAGTATAAGAGACATTATGGTCCAGACAAGACTTAGAAAGACTGAACAAATATTGACAACTGTGACTGATTAATGGGGCCTCCTGAGGGTGGTGGGACATGTCACCTGTGGCAAACGCAGTGTATGTCCTCTCACAGAGCAAACAAAAAGTTATGACCTAAGCCTAGAAAAACCCTGGACCTTGCGCAAACATACTAATTGCACCTCGCCACAGGCTAAATACATGATAACCTACCCCTGTGGGTTGGGATATATTGAACGACCTGCAGAAATTTAAAAACATGCATTTGTGAGCATCGTAGTAATGTGAGATGTAGGAGGAACACAACCGGTATGACAAATGTTTACAATACAATGAGACCTAGTGTGAATGACATTCATTGGGTTATTCAGGAGAGGATGACAATCTGACTAAGAATATGGAGCATACGTCTCTGTTTGTATGAGAAAGGACAGCTGTGGATGTATAGGCTAGTAACAGATAAGTATGGTATGGCCACTTCTACAATTACAATGTATTTTTATGGTATGCACCATTTTTGGTTTTGATTTGATTCCGACAGAAACATAGGTGTGGCAGGGTAGTTCCTTTTTAACACGTCCTACTGGTAATCATACTTACACTTAATTGGAAGATGTACAAGTACAGTTTTTTAAATAAAATCCTAGCACAAGAGACCACCATTAAATCTGTCCTGAATGGATTACAAAAACATGAGATGTGGCTACAAGCAGTGCCTTTCTGCCTTAACGAATAATTTAAAAACAAAGCCATGGCCATGTGATGCAAAAGTGTTCGGCTGCCTAATAAGATGCAGCTTCCCTTGAACGTGCTTACCGTTCAGGGACTGGAGATGATAACTAGGTGGTTCTGAGGGCCTGATCCTTTGACAAAGTGAGTAATCACACAACATGCTTGGCTCTACATGATGGACTTTTTATAGGTTTCACAAACCTATGAAACGTGCCAGTCTTTTCATCTTTGTTTTTTTTGTACAGTGTATGATTAAAGGCGCTCCCCCCTCCGGCATCCCAAGGGTAACACAAACAATACCGATCACGTAGGAATGCTAAGTATAGCCACAATCTATGTCTTGGTGTTTATCTGTACTGCACACAAGTCTGCCTGACTCTAATGACCTTAACTGTTTAACAGGATTGGGGCAATAGCACACCAACAGTCTGAGAGTACTTCAAAGTTTCACAGAAAGTTGATAAGATTGGAGGAAAATTGAGGGATGTATTTTGGGTGCCCACTACAGAGTATGATGATATGGCAATGGAATTATCACTCAAACTGGTGAAAGTGCAAATTAGCACAACTATGTAAAAAGAAGAATAAGAATGTTGTCTAGAGATGATGGAAGTAATTATGACATTGTCTCCCTTAGTCCCTATCTACAAAGCACAGAGACGTTCTCCCGGTTCATTTTGAATGAACGCATTTGAGTGTTTGTAACAGAACAAAGTTTGTTTGTGAAAAACAAAATTACATAAGGACTTTGGGGAATATAGGGTCCTGTTTAGGCCCTGAGGAAAGACACATTCCCAGAAACTGGCGGGTAAAGGTGACTGAAACATGTATACAGTAATAGGTGCTCGAATAATAAAACCTCACATCACCATTAGCTTTTAATTTTGCCACACAAAGCTATATTAAATTATACATCTACGGTTCAGTGCAGACGGCTTTATTCTTTCAAGGTCCCTCCCAAATCAATGCCCCCTCGAGGGTCGAAGTTGTCAGCACTCCCTGATACGTAATGAACTCTATGATAAAGGATGTTACTGTACTGAGAAGTGGGTGAGAGTTTTTTTACAAAAGCAATTAATATCACTTTTTGGGTAGATTTGGGGATTTCTCATAATATCATACTAGGGGGTTGACTCTCTTTGATTATTATAACACCAGACCTGAAAAAGGCTTTGGCTGCCAGCCTCTTGCTTTTGCTAATGTGTTTTTGTAATATTTTTGTAAACCTTTCTTACCAGTAAATATAGAGACTTGCAAAGACTGAGAGGTTTGCAAAGAATGATAAAGAGGGCTGTGTAGATAAATAGCGATGTAAAGATATATAGGTTGTGTTGCAAAAATAGCTAGACAGACAGGCAGGCAGGCAAGCAGATAGATAGATAGATAGATAGATAGATAGATAGATAGATAGATAGATAGATAGATAGATAGATAGATAGATAGATAGATAGATAGATAGATAGATAGATAAGCAAAATGTTTTTATGTTCCTTGTAGGCACGTAGATGCCATTTTGGAGTTGCCTGGCTCCTGCTGTAGTGAGCGCCATATTGTGGGAGCTTGACCCTCTTTTATTTGCTTAATGAGTTTATATTTCCCCCTTTTTTGTTGCCTTGTGCTCTAATTTACCAGTAACACTCATACTCTAGGGGAGCCTGAAGTGAAGTAAAGGGTTGCCTGACCCCAGTTTGTCTTTTGTTTCTTCCTACCTGTTTTTGTTGTCTTCATCCTGCAAAGTGTCAACATTAGGCCTACCCCTGGAGTGCCCCCCCCCAAGATGGGCTTCATAAACACCAACACAGCCCATCCTCACTCTGTGAGTAAAACGGTAAGCCCACTACTATTTTTATGTTCCTTGTAAGCACTTACGTGCCAGTTTTAGAGTTGTCTGGCCCCTGCTGTAGTAGGTGCATTGTGGCGAAGGTCTGACCCTGTTTTATTCGGTTTATGAGTTTATATTTAGCTCTTTTTTGTTCCCTTATATTCTAATTTGCCAGTAACACTCATACACCATGGGAGCCTGAAGTTGAGAAACGGGCTGCTGGGTCCATGTTTGTCTGTTGTTATCCCCTACCTGTTTTGCCGTCTTTGCGCTGCAAAATGCAAAAATTAGGCCATGTCCCCCGGACATGCTCCCCTCGAGGATGGTCTTTATAAACACCAACACAGCGCATCATCATAGCGGTCGCACACAGTGGGAGAGCAGCCGCTGGAGCACCAAAGGTGTGCCAATGGCAAGCTCATCTGTGTTTGTCCACGCCCGGACCGCACCTAGCACCCATCCCCTTGGTTGGTTGTTTCCCCAAGCTCAAACTGGTAAGCTCTACTCCAGAGAGGAGTTGTTGGCATTGAATACTCTAAGAAACTTCAGGAACTGCCCTAAAATTAATCTACCACCTGAGAATAAACCTTCCCAGATTTTCTGCTAACATTGTCAGTATAAGTTCATAGACAGAAACCTTCCAACCTCAGTCATGCCAGATACTTCAGCACAGAAGGCCACAAGCAAGGCCACGACCACTACTGACTTGAAAACCACGTCAGTTCTGATCAATGCTAGGTTCTTAGTTAAAAATCAGTTCGAATTTGCAGATCTTCTAGTTTCCAATTTGATCTTGTGTTTGTCACAGAAACTTGGGCGGACCAGGCATCTGGCCTGAATCTGGCAGCAGCTGTACCACCTGGCTATAGCATTTACAGATTAGACAGAATCCACAAAAAGGGTGGAGGACTTGCAGTGATATATAGAGACACCATGGCTGTTGCCTTTTCTCCAGTCCCTTCAAGTGAGCACGAACCACTGCTTTTCAAATCTGAAGTAACTAAAAATCAACTTTTTAATGGTCTCCTGGTTTTTTGTCCACCTGGACCTAGAGGCCCGTTCACCTCAGCGTTGGCCTCTCTCCTGGAATCCCTTTTCTTAAAAGCTAACTTTGCAATACTTAGCAATTTTAACTTTCATTTAGAAAATGTAAAAGACCATGACACCGAGCAACTAATTCATACGCTATCCTGCCTTGCTTTCTCTGAAATAGTTGCAGATCTGACCTGTCTTGCAGGGCATACTCTTAATGCCAAAATTAGGCCATGTCCCCCGGACCCTAATAACCCTAGCGTTCAAAACTCTTCTACTTTAGCAGTAACCTGGTCTTATCAGAAGGCTATACGGTTTGACATTCGGACTCCCACTAAGGCCTATGCACATAAGTCTGCACACAAATCGTATATTTCCCATGCCTGCAATAAAATTCAAGCCACCAATCTTAATTCTTTACTACAAACCTCGTCACCAGCTCTCACAAATGACCTGGATGAAGAACCAAAAACCCCTAGAGAAATAAAAACATAAACAGAGCATTGCAGAATACAAAAATCAATCTCTGAAGGAAAAATCTATCTAGTTTACCAAGCAAATTGAACAGGCAAGGAACTCCACTAAAGAACTATTTCAGACAATTACGAGACTTAGCTCAAACCCACTAGTAAGGCAGACGGTAGCAGTCTATCCTTTTTTAAAATTCTGGCCAATTCTTTAAAAAATAAAAGTCTTGGATATATTTAACAAGTTTGCCTAGAACCACACTGGAGCCTCCGTGGATAAAAGTATCATACCAACAGTCCCATCAACTTCAATTCTGGAGGAATTCGCATTGCTTACCATGGACCAAGTAACACGAGCCATTCTTACCAACAAATCTGGCTCTCCATTTGATCCCTGTCCACCAGCTCTAATACAAATGGCACCAAACACAGCTGCTACTATTTTGACTGGAATTTTTAATCAGATGTTTAAATCTGTCTCTTTCCCCAAAACTTGAAAGTCTGCATCAATTCTCCCTTTACTAAAAAAGCCAATCTGAATCCCTTTGACACCAACAGTTATCGACCAATTTCCTGCCTCCCGTTTCCAGCTTAAATTCTAGAGAAGGCTATGAATTAGCCACTGACCTCTTTCATGGAAAGTAATAATCTGCTGGATGAAACCCAATTTGGGTTTAGGAGTGGCCATAGTACTGAGACTGTGTTGATCATGGCCACTGAGGAAATCAGAGCAACGTTGGATGGAGGATGCAGAGCAGCTCGTATTCTCCTTCATCTGTCCTCAGCCTTTGACACGGTTAGGCATGACCTTCTGGTTCACCAGCTACGTAAGCTTGGAATCAAATGTATAACATTATCATTGCTCTGCTCCTTCTTTTCTAGCCGTGTGCAAAAGGTTTCATTAGGGGAATTCATCTCTGAGTCCTTCTCTCTGCCTTGCAGGTTTCCTCAGGGCTCATCGCTGAGTCTAACCCTGTTTAATTTGCATGTCACAACCCTTGCCACTCTCATCAAGTCATTTGGATCTCCCTGGTTAACAATAATCAGATCCTAGTGAAACCTTTCAGAACCGCAAGTCCACAGTTAGTAACTGGATGAGCAACAACTGCTTGAAGTTGAATTTCTCTAAGACAGAAGTGCTCTTATTAGTGAACAACGCCTCATTCTGGTCCCCTGATTTGTGGCCTCAAGATCTCTCAGCTCTTCCCATGCAAGCTAGGAAGGTAAAGAACCTGGGTGTCATTATTGATGATAAACTCACCTTCAAAAATCAAGTAAATGTTATCATCTCTCCTTCCTTCTTTAAGCTAAAAACTTTGAAGAAGGTTGTGTGGTTCATTTCTTTTGATCTGCAGAAGACAGCAGTTACAGCTCTAGTCCTAGCCTTGTTAGACTATTGCAATGGGCTCTATCAGCTTGCAAAATAAGTTACAAAAGCTGCAGAACGCAGCAGCCCAGTCTCTTATTTCATATTCCCAAAATTCCTATGTGTGACTTCTGCCCCGAAGGAACTACATTGGCTCCTTGTCAAACACCATTTCACCTTTAAAGCGTTATATATTGCAATCAAGGCTTTACATCGAACCGGTCCAGCGTTTCTGTGCAGAATTTTCACTTGGTATCGGCTGCAAGAACCTTACATTCTGGCGCTTACAACAATGTGATGGTTTCTGCCTTTCAACCGCTCTTGGGGGGGCAGAGGCTTTGTTAGATGTACTGTCCTGCAATGGAATAGCCTTCCAACCAAATTAAAATTGGCCACCTCTTCACTAAACTTTAGAAAATGCTTAAAACCTGACTCTTTAGCCTTTAACTATGTTGCACACCTTCCACTTATTGGCAGCTATCTTTTCCTCTTTGCTCACACAGCTCCAAGAAGACACTGGGCATTCGAGCACTCTACACATTTTTCACCACCATAGATAGATAGATGGATTCAGAAATATATATTGATCAACAGGGGTGTAAAGGTAGATAGATAGATAGATAGATAGATAGATAGATAGATAGATAGATAGATAGATAGAATTAGTAATGTAATAGTTAAATGTCTATATAAGCAGGCGGGACATAAAGAAGCACTGACACTAGAAAGACACACAAGCAGGACATAGAGCTAAATTGATTTACTAATATAACATCATACAAAACCTCTGACAGCAAACGAGAAAGCTATATAAACAGGACTAAGGGCCTGATTTGGAAGTCGAGGAGGGAATACTCTGTCATAAATGTGACGGATTTCCCGTCCGCCGTACTAGGATCCCCATAGGATAGAATAGGATCATAATACAGCACACAGGATATCCATCACGTTGTGATTGGCTATTCCCCTCCACTGACTTCTAAATCAGGCCCTAAATTGGTTTGTAGATATAACTGTAGCCCTCAATTAAAATACGTACCAACATGGCATAAGGGGTGGAGTTAGAAATGCACTTCATTGTGTGCATACTAAAAAAAAGAAAATGACAACTTCATGAAGAAAATTTCAAATGAACACAATTTAGTATGCTGTGAAATAGAAACAGTTAAGAGAAACAAAGGCCACTCCAAAGGAAATTACAACACTGTTAGAGATAGGAACTGATTAAGCTGGAATGTGCCCGTGCTCAACATGAAAAAGCAGGTAGAAAGCGTCCTGCTTTGACATCAGGCTCTAAAAACAAAGGCAAAACCAGAGCAATAAAGTAAAATCAAAAACACTGTCACTGAAGGGAACTATAGTGTGCGCGGATATGACACACAAACAGACCGAAGGAGACAGCTGGCTGAAAGCCCCTTTATGTCAGTTTATTAAATACTATTTTCACGAAAATCAGGTGGTCTTGGTTAAACACCAGCCCTAAAAACGTGCTCTCATCTACAACGCCTTCTTAAGTTTGTTTTCAATGGCAGTTTTTCCTGACATGCTGTGATAACCACACATCAGGGACTATCGATTTTAATGACCCGTCTAACTCTGATAATTACCCACGTGAAAGCGAGCGTTCTAAATATTGTGTTCTCTGCGCACACTGGCTCGCTTCCCTCTACGAAACGTCCTCTCTCACAAACACCATCTGCCTTTTGCATGTGGGAGGTGTGAGGAAGAAAGAGAAATGCGAAAAGCATGTTTACAAGCAGGAGCGTAGCTAATATCGGTCGATCAGCTGCAGTGGCACCAAGAGCTGTGCTGTCAGAGGCCGCTTCGCCCTAGTTAGGTATGTTTTCACTTCCCTACGAGTTAAGGAGTGACATCTTACGTGGCAGTAATTGGGCCCCCAGCACTCTTGATAGGCTACTGCTTACCAGAAAATAAACTGGATGTGCAGGAAATCACGGTGGCCGTTGGACCTTTGACTTTAGACCCCTGTTTACAGTACAATATGTTGCAACATGTAGTAAGTAGGTAGTAGCTCGAGTATATAAGCCATGTTCCAATGTCACTTGTTTTTGTGTAACCAACTCGTGAGTTATCAAATCATACAATCATTATCCATACACATTGTATTAAATAAAGTACTGTTGCATTTCTGTAATGAATTCTGACAGTTTTTACGGGAAGGAAATTGTTTTGATTTGATACCTCAGCTTTTTCGATGCAACCAACAAAACTGAAATACACATCCATCTCTGCCAAAGCATCTGCATCCTGGAGTTCAGCACCTCTTCCTGCTTCTCTGCCATAACACAGCCCTATTTGCAGCCCTTGCTCGTGACTTACAGCAGCATCTGCTATTGCTTTAGTAAGAAGCACATAAAGCTCTGCCAGTGCACGTCCAACCTCCTGCTACTTTAGTACTGGAAACCAGTTTACACACCTGGCATGTCCTGTGGCAAACTATTCTAGTACTGGGGCAAATTCACAGATCAGTAAATGCATCTAAATTCTAACTCGCGCATCCCCTTCCGTTCCAGTACCACACACTGGTGGTCATTCTGACCTCGGCGGTAAAAGGCGCCTACCGCCGGTCAGAAATCCTCCATAATCCCGCCGCGGTCGCGGAAACCCGCCACGGTCATTCTGACCCGCAGAAGGCAAACCTCCGAAAATCCGACCGCCACAACAGACCGCCAGACCAGCAGTCGGCGGAAAGGTGGAGGTGACCAAACCTCCACCGCCACGCCAACAGAAATACGCCCATCCCATTACGACCCACGAATCCACGCGGCGGTCATTCAAACGCGGTATTCCATTGGCGGGACACACCGGCGCGGTCAGAATACACACAAACGAACAAAACTCACCCACATTGGACGATTTGAATCCCACACACCTGATACACATACACACACCACTCCCACACACACAATACAATATAAAACACCCACCCACATCACCCACAACCCCCTACGCTTAAAAATTCGTAAAGAAGGCAAGAGCGAGACACCAGCATCCAAAACATAACAGCCACAGCCACTCAACACCATCACCCACACACTATCCACACACAAAACAACACACACCACCACACTCAACTCACTTAAATACACATACTCCACCCCACACATCATACACACCACCCCATGGCACCCCAAAGACAACCCCGCTTCACAGACGAAGAACTCAGGGTTATGGTGGAGGAAATCGTTTGTGTAGAGCCCCAGCTGTTCGGCACACAGATACAATACACCAGCATTGCCCGGAGGACGGAGCTATGGCAGAGGATTGTCGACAGGGTGAACGCAGTGGGACAGCACCCCAGAAATCGGGAAGACATCAGGAAGCGATGGAACGACCTACGGGGGAAGGTGCGTTCCATGGTATCCAGGCACAACATCGCCGTGCAGAAGACTGGCGGAGGACCCCCACCTCAACCCCCACAATTCACATCATGGGAGGAGGAAGTCTTGAACATCCTGCATCCTGACGGCCTCGCAGGAGTCGGCGGAGGAATGGATACTGGTAAGTTGAAGCTTCAATACTGCTTCCCCCCCACCTGCATGCCAAATCAGACCCCAACCCTCACCCCCATCCTCGAACCCCACCCTCACCCCCACCCCCACCCTCACCCCCACCCTCACCCCCACCACCATCCTCACCCCCACCACCATCCTCACCCCCACCCCCAGCACACCTATTCCCCGCCAATGTCTCACCATCACAACCCACACATCCCAAAACCTAGGCCTGCATGCGTCCACTAAGCATGGACACCCATCACCAAAGCATGCCCAATGCATATACACATCCCCCCCACAAGCCACCCTCACCAAAGCCCCCACACACGAATGCCAGCACTTGGGGACACGGGAACCCACAGATACACCCATATGCCACACATTGAAACTATAACCATACCTCTATACCCCTGCAGGACCCGACCGTCAACACACCGCGGCGGAGGGGCCAGAATTATCCACACCCCCCACCCAAGAGGCCGTCAGCGATGACAGCAGCTCTGTCGATCTGGACACCGATGACCAGCCCGGACCATCGGGGACCTCTGGACAGTCGGTTCCCCTCACACAGGCACAGGCCACTATAGACCCTAACCCCTCTGGGAACACCAGCACAGCTCCCACCCAGCGGGCCCATGCCTCTGTCTCCAGGGCGCGTCAATCTGCGGTGTGTCTACCACTACAGGGCACCCAGGATAACCCACCACCCCAACAACAACAGGGACCTGGGGGCAGTGGTAGTGGGCACACCGGCCAGGGGGCAGAGGCCCAGGGAAACAGGGCAACTCGGCGGGCAGCTGTGCGACAGGGGGGGGAGGAGAGGCCCAGGGAACCCACTCTCCACGAGGTCCTCACCACCATCATGGGAGCATACAACCGCTCCCAGGAGACGATGGCGACGGTACTGGCCCGGTTCCAGGAGATCCAGGTGCTGCAGGAGGAACACTATCGGGGGTACAGGGAGGACATCCGAGCCATCAACACCACCCTGGTTACCATGGTAGGGCTGCTGCAGGACCTCGTAAACAGCAGGGCGGACACTGAACAACACCCAAGGGCCCCTGCCACTAGCCTGGACCAAGAACAGCCATCCACCTCCGCCGGCGCTAGTGGACAGGAGGCCCCCGCACAGCAGCAGCCCACCAGACCCCCACCTCCTGCAGGAGAAGAACCACCCCGCAAGAGGGCCCTGAGATCTCGCAAGACAGAGTAGGATGTCAAGACCCCCGCCAGCAATGGATACCACCTGATGTCATCCCACTGTCCCACATTGTCACCCTGTCCATCCTCGAACTGCCCATGCTCCATCTCTCCACAGGCCTCTGGACAATGCACCTGTGTGACTGTTACTCTGGACTCTGCCATGGACATTCCTTCACCATAGCCCCCACCCACTTGAAACCACCCATCCCATTTTGAGCACTTCAATAAACACCTATTTTGCACCAAAATATCAGGAGTCTGGCTGTGATTTCAATAGATTGTAATTGACATGACAGTGCAAATATGTCCTTGTACATGGTGAAGTCAACAAACAGCTGCCACAAAGCTGTAGTCCATGGGGAAACGAAGCACAGGACTCGTAGTGGGGACCCCAGATCTGAAATAGGGAGGGAAAAGCCAAAACTCAGTCATCATACACTGGGGCAAATAGACAGGCAGCAGAGATGCTGTAGAGTAGTTAACATTTACTAAATTATCTTTGAAATGTTACCTGTGTCCTATTGGAAGTACTGTTCAATGATTCTGTCCCTGTTGTCTGTTTCAGCCCCGTCGTCTTCCTCCTCGTCACTCTCCTCAGGTTCCACCGCTGCCACAACACCACCGTCTCGACCATCCTCCTGCAGGAAAGGCACCTGGCGGCGCAAAGCCAGGTTGTGAAGCATGCAGCAGGCCACGATGATGTGACACACCTTCTTAGGTGAGTACATTAGGGATCCACCGGTCATATGCAGGCAGCGAAACCTGGCCTTTAGGAGGCCAAAGGTGCGTTCGATCACCCTCCTAGTACGCCCATGGGCCTCATTGTACCGTTCCTCTGCCCTGGTCCGGGGATTCCTTACTGGGGTCAGTAGCCACGACAGGTTGGGGTACCCAGAGTCCCCCACTAGCCATACACGGTGTCTCTGTAGCTGTTCCATCACGTAAGGGATGCTGCTATTCCTCAGGATGTAGGCGTCATGCACTGACCCTGGGAATTTGGCATTTACATGCGAGATGTACTGGTCAGCCAAACACACCACCTGGATGTTCATTGAATGGTAACTTTTTCTGTTCCTGTACACCTGCTCCCTGTCTCTTGGGGGAACCAAAGCCACATGGGTCCCATCAATGGCACCAATTACGTTGGGAATATGTCCAAGGGCGTAGAAATCACCCTTCACTGTAGCCAATTCGCCCACCTCAGGGAAAATGATGTAGTTCCTCACGGATTTCATCAGGGCAGACAACACTCTGGATAACACCTTTGAAAACATGGGCTGAGACATCCC
The DNA here is from genome assembly GCF_031143425.1 of Pleurodeles waltl. NCBI lineage: Eukaryota > Metazoa > Chordata > Amphibia > Caudata > Salamandridae > Pleurodeles > Pleurodeles waltl. The sequence continues at coordinate 1,829,243,016 of NC_090440.1, read as the reverse complement.
GGAAGCAATTCCCACGGTTGTCTGAAATGACCCACTTGCCAAGAAATGTAGTACTGACATGACCTGCACCAGAGGGGGAATCCCTGTGGGTTGGCGGATGGGGGACATCAGGTCGGGCTCCAGCCGGGCACACAGTTCATGGATAGTGGCACGGTTAAGACGGTAGGTCAGGATAATGTGGCGTTCTTCCATTGTCGACAGGTCCACCAGCGGTCGGTACACGGGAGGATTCATCCGTCTCCTCGCCCAACCCAGCGGACGGTGCCTAGGAAGGACAACATGGAGCACACAGTCAGGCAACCCACAGGTACGTACTCACAGCTAGCACAGTATACGATTCTCTATGCAGTGAATGGCGTGTCTGAGTGGCTATGCAAGGCCTAGGCCTGTGTGACGCAGTTGAAATTGAGCCATGTGGGCCCTGGAAATGGCGGCTGCCTGACCTGTGAAGTGTGACAATGGGATGTGAGGTCAATGCGCTGGCGTGGCACACCGCGGCGGGCGGCGGGCGAAGACCGCGGCGCGAAGCCGCATTGGTTAACATTGAAGCCTATGGGTTGCAGGAGCCAATGGCGAAGGGCGCCGGCGGTGGCGGGACGCACCGCCGCGGTACGCACCGCCGCGGACGTGACCGCCATTTTCTATCTACTTATCCACTTGCGACTTGAACTTTCACAGGAGAGGACCTATACTGCAAGTGTTGCTGTGACCTCGGTCTGGAAGGGACAATGGCTGCTGCGACTGGGGAAAGGGCCCCTGCCTTCACTGGAGAGGAGTTGGAGAAACTTGTGGATGGGGTCCTCCCCCAGTATTCGCTACTCTACGGTCCTCCAGACCAACAAGTGAGTTTAATTCAATCTGGATTTGGGGCCACTGGCTGGCTTGGGGGCCTGGCGGGGATGGGGGGCATGTTGGGCATGGCGGGGGGCCTGGCGGGGGGCCTGGCGGGGATGGGGGGCATGTTGGGCCTGGCGGGGGGCCTGGCGGGGATGGGGGGCATGTTGGGCATGGCGGGGGGCCTGGCGGGGGGCCTGGCGGGGATGGGGGGCATGTTGGGCCTGGCGGGGGGCCTGGCGGGGATGGGGGGCATGTTGGGCATGGCGGGGGGCCTGGCGGGGGGCCTGGCGGGGATGGGGGGCGTTGGGCCACTGGAAAGGAAAATGCTGAGTAACTTGAACGTGGTATTTCTCCCTCCCTGTACGTGTCACATAGGTCCGCGCCCATGAGAAGATCGGGATTTGGCGTGCCATCGCCAAGGAAGTCCGGGCCCTGGGGGTCCACCATCGACGGGGCACCCACTGCCGCAAGAGGTGGGAGGACATCCGCCGCGGGACCAAGAAGACCGCAGAGTCTCTGCTGGGGATGGCCTCCCAACGTAGGCGGGGTGCCTGCCGTCAACTGAGCCCCCTGATGTTCCGGATCCTGGCGGTGGCCTACCCTGATTTGGATGGGCGCGTGAGGGCAGCACAGCAGACACAAGGGGGTGAGTACAAGCATTATCTACTCTGTTGTCGCGCAGTGGAGGTGTCTGGGTGGGGGAGGAGGGCTGGGGGTCCCCCTAGGCCAGGGCGATATCTGTAGGCTGGGCACCCCCGTAAGCCCCTGTGTCCCCAGCCACCACCCTCAGTAGTTTGTCAGTACAGCCATCCCTGGGCCGTGTCATCCATGGGTGCAGTTGTCAACTCTAGGCGTGTAGGGCATGTTCCACGGAATGCGTAGCGTACCCCAAGTGCGCAACTTAGTGCAGGGGGCATCTGTGTCTGTCATGTCCGCTAACTGTACCGGAGATCCATGTACTCAATATCCCTTTATTTCTCTCTCCCCCCCCCTTTTTGTTTGTCTTTCTGTGCTTGTGTGCATCAGCATCATCAGGCGGAGGAGAAGTGGCATCGGGGCAGGAGGGAGCTGCATCTCACATGGCCCAGGAGGGCCATGCCACAGAGTCAGACTGGACCAGTGAGACGGAGGGCGAGGGGAGCTCCACGACGGGGACGACTGGAGCCTGCAGCGACACGGACACGTCCTCGGAAGGGGGCTCCCTTGCGGGGGTGGCACCATCCGTGCCCCCCGCCATTACAGGTACAGCCGCCACCCAGCGCACCATCTCCGCCCTCCCAGCAGCCCCTCCGCGTTCGCCCCGTGCCCGCTCTGCCAGGAAGCCGGGCATCTCCTTCGCCCCAGGCACCTCAGGCCCTGCCCCTGTTACCCCCGCTGCCCTCAGTGAGGAGGTCATTGACCTCCTCCGAACGCTCATTGTTGGGCAGACTACCCTTTTGAATGCCATCCAGGGGGTGGAGAGGGAGGTTCATCGCAGCAATGCGTACCTGGAGGGCATTCATTCGGGTCAGGCTGCCCATCAGCGATCGTTCCAGGCTCTGGCCTCAGCACTGACGGCAGCCATTGTCCCTGTCTCCTGCCTGCCTCTACTAACTCCCTCCTCCCAGTCTCCTGTTCCTCTGCCTGTCCCACCCACACCATCAGACCAGCCTGCACACACCTCAACACCCAAGAGAAGCTCATCCAAACATAAGCACCACAGATCACGCAGACATTCACACACGCAACATTCCGATGCAGACATGCCAACAGTCACTACCACCTCTGTGACCCCCACCTCCTCGTCTCCCTCCTCCCTCCCTGTGACGTCTACACTCACACCTCCATTCACCTCACCATCAGCCAGTGTTTCCATCACCAGCACACCCTCCACTCCAGTCCGCACACGTGCAGTCACCACCCCCACTGCCATTTACACGTCCCCTGTGTCCTCTCCCACTGTGTCTGTCACCCCCTCTTCCACACCACACAAACGCAGCCACCCACCCACCCAACAGCCATCCACCTCACGACAGCCTATCCCTCCTGCACCTGCACCCAAAGACAGCAAACGTGACTCACCTACAACCACATCCTCTCCCTCCACTCCCATTCCCACTGTACCTACCACTCTCCATTGTCCCAAGAAGCTCTTCCTCGCCACTACTAACTTCTTTCCTGACCCTGAGCCCCCCCCTCCTTCTCGTCGGGGTAAGAAGAGCACCTCAGCCACCACCAGCCCTGCAGCCCCCTTGACAAGGGTGCAGGGGTATTGGAGCCCGCCAGCCCGCATGTCTGGATCTTCGCCCAGCAGCAAGGGGACAGCCAGCCCACCCCCTGGGAAGAGGAGCAGAAGGCGGAAGGGGCGCCGCAGGAGCCCGCCTTCTACATCCCCCCCGGACACCACCCAGAGACAGTCACCAGCCACAGCTCCAAAGGGAGGAAAGGGCCACAGGCCGACGACTAAGGAGGGCAAGGGCAGCAAGTTGGAGAGGTCAGGCAGCAGGCCTGCTGCCCAGGAGGAGCCCACAACCCCCATAGCCGCTGCCCCGGGAGGAACCGGCACAGCTGCCCCGGGAGAGCCCACCAGCCCCATAGCCGCTGCCCAGGGAGGACCCAGCCCAGCTGGCCAGGAGGGCCCCACCACCCACAGCCCAGGTGGGCAGTGAAGGAGCACCATCCCCGCTGCCCAGGAGGGCACCACCAGGCATTTAGCAGTTGGCCATAGACCGTCCGCCGTCTCAAGAACCGCTGAACTGGGCCCTTCAAGCCAAGAACCGCTGAACTGGGCCCTTCAAGGCAAGAACCGCTGAACTGGGCCCCGCCGTCTCAAGAACCGCTGAACTGGGCCCCGCCGTCTCAAGAACCGCTGAACTGGGCCCTTCAAGCCAAGAACCGCTGAACTGGGCCCTTCAAGGCAAGAACCGCTGAACTGGGCCCCGCCGTCTCAAGAACCGCTGAACTGGGCCCCGCCGTCTCAAGAACCGCTGAACTGGGCCCTTCAAGGCAAGAACCGCTGAACTGGGCCCTTCAAGGCAAGAACCGCTGAACTGGGCCCCGCCGTCTCAAGAACCGCTGAACTGGGCCCTTCAAGGCAAGAACCGCTGAACTGGGCCCTTCAAGGCAAGAACCGCTGAACTGGGCCCTTCAAGGCAAGAACCGCTGAACTGGGCCCTTCAAGGCAAGAACCGCTGAACTGGGCCCTTCAAGGCAAGAACCGCTGAACTGGGCCCCGCCGTCTCAAGAACCGATGAACTGGGCCCTTCAAGGCAAGAACCGCTGAACTGGGCCCTTCAAGGCAAGAACCGCTGAACTGGGCCCGCCGTCTCAAGAACCGCTGAACTGGGCCCTTCAAGGCAAGAACCGCTGAACTGGGCCCTTCAAGGCAAGAACCGCTGAACTGGGCCCCGCCGTCTCAAGAACCGCTGAACTGGGCCCTTCAAGGCAAGAACCGCTGAACTGGGCCCTTCAAGGCAAGAACCGCTGAACTGGGCCCCGCCGTCTCAAGAACCGCTGAACTGGGCCCTTCAAGGCAAGAACCGCTGGCCCTTTGGCAGACGTGGCAGGGCAGGATCTATCTCGGGCAGGGCTGCAGGATGTCCTCTGGCCAACTTGCCTCCTCCAGTGGCAGTGGGGTCTGTTATGGACTGTATGGACTGTGGCTTTGCTCTCCCCAGGATGGCCCAGTGGGCAGGCCACCCACTGTATGGACTGTATGGACTGTGGCTTTGCTCTCCCCAGGATGGCCCAGTGGGCAGGCCACCCACTGTATGGACTGTTTGGACTGTGGCTTTGCTCTCCCCAGGATGGCCCAGTGGGCAGGCCACCCACTGTATGGACTGTTTGGACTGTGGCTTTGCTCTCCCCAGGATGGCCCAGTGGGCAGGCCACCCACTGTATGGACTGTATGGACTGTGGCTTTGCTCTCCCCAGGATGGCCCAGTGGGCAGGCCACCCACTGTATGGACTGTTTGGACTGTGGCTTTGCTCTCCCCAGGATGGCCCAGTGGGCAGGCCACCCACTGTATGGACTGTTTGGACTGTGGCTTTGCTCTCCCCAGGATGGGCCAGTGGTCATGGAGTCCCCTCGTGGATCTGGCGTCGTGTACTCAAGTGGCTGAGGTGCCCCCCCTTCCCTTCCCCCTGAGGTGCCTGTCCTATTTTCTTTCTGATGCCCCTGCAGTGTTCTCTCCGTGGAGTTCTTGTCGTGGGACTGGGCCTTGCCCCTTTGCACAGGACCCCTGTGATCCACGGACAGTGGTTGGACTACATTTCGTAGCTGTATATATTTTGTACATAGTTTATTTATTTATTGGGATTACTGGTGTACATATTTCAATATATCTGCCCGTTTATGATCTCTTCTTTTGGTCTTTGCATTATTTCGGAGGGGGGTGGTTTGTGGGTTGTGACAGTGATCTGTGGGAATGCATTGATGTGTGTGTTGTAGTGGGTGTGGGTGGGTGGGTGTGTGCCGGTAATCTTTTCCCTCCCCTGTGTCGTAGGTGCAGTACTCACCGATGTCTTCCGCGCCGCCGGGCGTGCTCCTGGTATATGAGGAAGAATAGGAGTGCGGGGATGACCTGTAACTCTGGCTCCATACTGCCGGAATCTCGCGTGGAGTGCGTAGAGGTGAGCGTTTTCCCGTTCGTAGTCTGTTTCCGCCGTGTTCTTATCGGCGGTGCTCCCGCCCCGGAAAAGGTGGCAGATTGGTGGGTCGTAATAGGGTGGGCGGTACTTTGTCTGCCGCCGGGCTGTTGGCGGGAACCGCCGCGCTGTTTGTTTGTACCGCTGTGGCGGTCGGAGTGTTAAGTTGGCGGGCTGTGTTGGCGGTTCCCGCCAGGGTCAGAATTGCATATTTTAGACCGCCGGCCTGTTGGCGGCTTGGCCGCCGCTTTATCACCGACCGCCAGGGTCAGAATGAGGGCCACTGTTTGTTAGTTCTCCCACATTGGGACATGCTACACTGCTCTCTAATAATAATAGTGGTACCAATGCACAGCTCCACTGTTGTAACTCAACAATGGCCTATGGCTACCCCTGCTACTCCAACACTGGGACCCACATTCGATGTGTCTCTTTCCTGACCAGCATCACTTTTGCTATTCCAGTTGTGGGATCCATCCCTGCGGCCCTTCACCATTGCTACTTGAGGTCGAGGAACCTTCTGAAAAGCTCTGTCAATGTATCCCAGTTCTGACCCTCTTCACCCCAGCTATTTGTACACTCACACACATAGGCCTGTCACTGTATTGCAATCCTAACCATCAGCACTTGTTGACAATGCAGAACATTAGTGAACATAACATTGGACGTCTGAGGTCAGGAGGGGAGCACGGGAATAAAATATTTCTTAGGTGTGGTGAAGTAAAGTTCAAAGGTAACGGACACGAAGACCTCGCGTCTCTTTCTTCAATTTTTATTTTTTGGCAGCAGTTCGAAATATTGACCATAACCACAATAAACTACATTTCCAATAAAAACTCGGGGAAATGGTAATACAACAATAAACCAATCAGAGTCTTTGTTATTCATCAAGAGTACATGTCATTTTTGGATACTTCTCTTTCTTTGTGCAGCCATATTCTTGCAATCGCTTTCAGTTCCAACTCTGTTTCGGTTCCGATCCTGTATCGCAATAGACTATTAGTGTTTACCCTTGAAACGAATCAAATATATCACGACTTAGTATCAGCCTCATCTGCATGCCATAGCAGTACAAATTTTAAGTAGAAGTATTTACTCAATCTTTACACTTATCTTTACTGGGTGGGATAAAAGGCTAAGGGCGGAGTCAATGTTCTTACAGGCACCATAATCCTAGCCTCTGTGTCCTTTATAGAATTGAAACTTTTCTTCACTAAAGCAGAGACATTATTTATTTTATGTCAGAATTGGAGGTGAGGATTATGCTAGTTCAAAACTTGCTTACCAATAGCAAAGCCATATCCACCATACATTAAAAAAAAAAACCTGAAGGTGGAATCGGAAAATCAATCCACGGCATTCATGATATCTAATAATCTTTCCCCCGAGGAAAGAGCCTTGGATGCTGTGGTCCCCTTTGCTGAAGGAGTGGCAAACTTTGAGACATCAGTACCCGCATCACCTATCAAACCCATTTGTTTACAGTAAGGATGCTGCAGCAAGTGTTTTCTTAGTAGACATCTCCAGCGTTGGACAGAGTGTTCTCCCACTGTGACCCCATCTACCAGGTCGTGTCATGCCAAAATTATGTTTCAAAACTTATTCGCTGGACCATAAACCTGGTTGTATATGGCCAATTCAGAGAAAACATTCTAGATGTAAACAGGATCCAAACTCCATTCCATACACAAACAAACCCATCTATCCAGGCTGATTTGTATCTTTTGATTTTAGTATACACCCTCACTCTTCTAGTGAGATCTTCAGACTAACTAGAAAGGCTTGGGAGCACACAGCATTCCTAGTAAGCCACACCATTACATGGACCAGGTCCTTCCTCCCCTAAATGGTGATTCACCAGCAGATCTTTACTGAAGGGAACATTGAATGGAAAATCCAAGAAAGTTCCATCAGAACTGGATGCCATACCACAGGTTTCCAGATTCACACAGTGAGGACAAGCTCTGTCTGCTTGAGTTAAACTGCCACTCTTGTTGTCATTGAGAATAGAGAATAGTGTAGTTGTACCCCTGACTCCAATCCTACAAGAACACATCTGTGACCACTGCTTCTGGATCCAGTGTCTAACTGAAATACATTAGCAACTAGTGATCTGACTTGGATATGAACATGTAGATTAAATATTGACACCACCCAAGCATTAGAGCCCTGAAGGTTTTCTGGTTCAGTTCCCATTGGCTGGAATGCTGCAGAAGTGACAGAAATTCTTGACCAGTTCCCTGAGAACTTTCAACCTAGTTCCTTCCAAGTGATTTAGAGATCTCACTGCAGAAATGTTGTTCATTTTCATCAGTATGCAGGAGCTGGCAGTTCCTTTAAATAGCAGTCTGCCTGGAGCACCAGACAGCTGATGTGCATGCTGGCATGTGATTCTTGATAAGGTTTGGGCTCAAGCCTAAGATCGCTCTCCCGTTCCATGCCTCGTGTGGTCCAACCATCACTGTATCTCCTCTCTCACATCCTCCAACAAAGGTATTATCTATGAGTACTTGAAACCTTCCTAAGGTGAGCATCCTTGAGACTCTGAAGGGTCTCTGGTGAAGTGGATCTAGGTGGAGGGAAGGACAATAATTCCACCAAGCAAGTTAAGTGCCTGGCTTCCATCAGTGTTTTCCTGAGCTCTTGTCTGATCTGTGTTCCCTTCTTTACTGGTAGATTTAGGACTGATCTAGCAGGGTCTATTATGAATCCTAGGATGGTCATGCTCTGGCTAGTAGACAGAATGGACTTCTACCCATATATATCAAACCCAAGCTATTGCAGCATGAAAATTACCAAGCAAATGTTTTCCCTATGTTGAGTTTGGCATTGATCCATGGCCAAGATTTGGCCCAAGTACACTTGAACTTGAAGAAATTCCATCACTGGTCTTGGTACCTCTTTTAAAGCATGCATTTAAATAACTGCCTTTTCCATGAGAACTGCGGGAATCTGAGATGAGGATGGAGAGACAGTACTTGAAGTTGAGCCGTACCATTCAGTCTCATGGTTGCAAAACATACCTCAGAATATGGATGCACTCCATTTTGAAGTGTCACAAGCCAGACACTCACATGATTCTGTGAGATTCATGAGATCAGTCTCTGTCTTTGTCCTTCTTCTCCACGAGAAACAAGTTGCTCATGAATCCTTTTTGGACAAGCCATGGTGCAAACTATTGCTCCTTTTACCTCCGGCATACCCAAGTCTCTGTATGTCAGTCGAGTTTCCACTCCTAAAAAGTCTATCAGTTACAGTTGTTGCAATTGCCACGGCTGACCATTAAACTCTATGTAATACCCAGACATCACCTGTGAGTAATTTTCAATTGTGGATGAATTCCGTTAACCTTCCCCTTACTCCTACAGTGGAAGAAAGGATTATTTGCCCCCTTAAAGACTCTTTGGTTTCTCTGGTTCACTCGGCTGCTCTTGCGTGGTAAAAATTCACCAAATTAACTCTGGTCTTTGCATTGTTCTCTTCTGGATCTCTGGACTCTCTGGGGACGTTCAATTAGTAATTGGCTGGCCAAATTCCCTCTGCTTTGTCCAGTCCCTCCAAAAATCTTCAGGACAAAGATCTTTTTGATGGAGGCCTATGCTTTGTCCAGTGAAGGGAACGCTGAAACATACTTCCCCAACTCTCGAACAAACTGCTCTCTAAATAGCCCTTCTTGGGCCACCAGGGCTGGCCTGAAAGTGGAGAGATCTCCAAGTTTGGGAATGACTTTGAAGTGAAGCAATTTACATCTCTACATAGATATAGTGCACTTAGCATTACCTAAAACGATAATGGGCCTCCGAGTCCAACCCAACAAGATTTCTAGGAATATCAGAGATACCGATTCCTCTGCCTCTTCAGCTGTGTCCTGTATCTTGGTCACCAGACATGAGATGTCCAATAGTTTACCCTGGCACATTTTTCAGGGCCAATCAACTAATTTCTTTGGATCCTTGACAAATTTTGCAAGGAAAATAGCCAAATGTAGTTATAATAACCTTCACACCAAGAGTGCGTCCCGGACACTCTTCTCTAAGTCAGGTCTGCATCTCCTTATTCAGAGGATTCCTGCACCACCTTGCTATGTACTGAGTGACCTACTCCACTAGAGTCAGTTTGATGATTGAGAGTGATAATTATCCTCAGAAGGCAGCATGTCTGATGGGGCTTTTATCCAAGACGTCTAATCTGGGTGTCATTGGTATGGAATCCATCCGTCATGGCCTTCTTCCATCTTGCTCTTCATCTGACTTTCCTTGGGAATTAACTTGGCCAGTCCACTCATTTTTTATTTGGGACTTTCACAGAGGAATGGTTTTTGAGGACAACTGATTGCCTAGAAACACTGATGATGACCCATGGCCACCTATCCTTTAGTCTGGGTTTCTATCCCATGCTAGGAAGATTTCTCTAAGCCTTTCAAAAGAATCACCAGTACTTTGCTGTTAACTTTTAATTTAGGCCTTAGCCTTGGCAGCAATTTGTCCTTGTGGCCTCAGGGGTTTTGAGGACCCATTAGGGGACCCTAATATCTTCCCTCCAATTGAGGGGTTCATGGTGGCCAGCAGCCAACATCAGTATTTGTTTCCCTAGAAGCACTAGAACTTAATTGACTGTCTTTTTATTCAGGCATCAACACCCTCTGACAATCCCCTGTCCCAAGAGATCATTTCCTTCTTTTCTACATTCACACAGGAATCTGAGTGCCTTTGCATTTTTTTAATTTCCAGGGATTAAACAGAGAAACACCAACAGCCAGGGACACACTCACCCCCTGAAATGTTTTGAAAAAAATGATGTTTTCACCCATCTTTGCTGTGTCCCTAAAGGCACCACTTTTTCCAGATATTTAGACCCCACTGGAGGTATTATGCTATAGGGAACTTGGGGCCAAGTTCTTGCTCCCCGAGGGTGTTGTGAGCTCCTTTTAGATACAACTTTAAGAAAAGAATATTATGGCCCTCATTCTGACATTGGCGGCAAATGCCGCCTACGGCCACAGCGACAGCCGGCAACATACCGTCATCGTGGCTACCAGCCGCCCACCAACATTGTGACCCTTGACGGAATTCTGCCAGAAGGATGGCAGAATACCGTCGACTGGCATGGCGGCAGACGGCAGTAAGGTGGCACCGCTGTCAGCAGCAGCACCACGCCAGCAAAACACAGCCTACCGTATCATGAGCCATGATACCGACTGGCAGTGTTTTGCTTGAGGATGCTGCTGCTGACAGCAGCGCTGAGTCCCGTCTCCTGCCGGAGGACCACCTTCAAGCAGGTAAGTCTGTTTCTCTGACAGCAGAGGGGGGGTGGTGTGTGCGTGTGTGAGGGTGTTGTGTGTGGGGGGTGTTTGTTTTTGTATGCGTGCATGCAGGTATGAGTCACATTGAATGTGTGTGTGAATGACTGAATGTGAGTGTACGTGGTGTGTTGTGAATGCGTGTGTGCGACAATGTATGTTGGTGTGTGTGGGTGTATATGAGTGCATGCGTGGGCGGATGTGGGTATTCGTGTGTGTATGATTGTGGATGTGTGTGCGTGTGGGTGTGTAAATGAGGGGGGCAGGAGAGGGATGGGGAGGGTGGGGGAGGACTCTGGGGAGGGGGTGGGTGAGACCCCTATCAGTGCCAGGGAAGGAATTCCCTGACACTGATAGTGCCTACCTCCATGGTTTTCGTGGAAGTACGCTTGCAACGAAAACCATGGCGGTAGGCGGGGTCATAATCCCGAGGGTGGGATTGTGATGGCCGCCGGGTTGGAGGCCGAAGTCTCCAGCCCAGCGGCTGTTATCACCCTGGCGGCCGGAGTGGTACATTGGCGGTTTGGCTTGAGCCAATCCGCCAATGTCATAATTTGGGAAAAGGTACCGCCAGCCTGTTGGCAGTACCTTTCCCCAAATTACCGCCGACCACCAGGGTCGTAATGAGGGCCTATATGTGTTGACATTCTGTAGTTATTGTGCTGTACGTGAACGTTCTATCCACTGGTAGTTATTTGCTGTCTGGTGTAGGGAGCACCATGTTTGAGAGTTGGATGCTCAAATAAATTCTTCTTTTCTACAAGAGAGCTTCTGGTGGCCTCTTTACAACATAATTTTGTCAAAGAGCTGCCAGTTCTGGTATCACTCTCAATGTGTGGATGCTAAGAACCTGTATATCCAGCCGGTCTCAGCACCAGCTAAGTTAAGGGACACTTCTAAACTAATATTGAGGGTACTGCAAGTGGTTTTGATATTTAAACACCCTCATTCTGACTATTTTTGCTTTGTTAAGTTACTGCCCTGCTTATATGTGTGTCACGTCAAACAAGGCTTGCTTTAGAATGTTATCTCGCACACATTTGTCTGCATGCTGGTCATGGAAGACAGGCTTTGTGCATTTTCAATGAGTGACAAATGCATTTATGCTTGATGACTGACTCATTTCCAAGTTGGAGTGTTTTCAAGATGATCACGCCTCTGAGGTGGAACAGTGCTGACTCTGCCAATCCCTGCACACACAGCATGCACATCAGCAACCCCAGGAGTAATCAAGGGATTGCCTGATGAAATAAGGCATGCCTGGTCTTGAAGGTCAGAGGAAAGGCCCTCGTTATATTCTATTTCAAACTTGTGGATAAGTCATGAGGATAAGACATGAGGATAAGTTTCCTCATGTGGATTAGAGGAAAAGGTCTCACGTTAACAATTCTCAAGTAACTGGGTGTTGGACAGCCGTTGTATTGAACCCTGCAATCAAATTACGGAAGTCGCTTCTATTAACCCCCACAACTATTTTTGGCACAACCAGGAGTGCCACCCATAGAGTGGGATGAGTGGGTGGATATGTTTGATAATTACTCTTGAACGACAGGAATTCTGGTCCAGTTTGAAAAAAGCTATTCTCTTGAGTACTTTGGGAAGAAGGGCAGCATATTTTTAAATATTTACCTCCAATGGTGAATCATGAGAAACAACCAAATAGAATATGTGTACTGGGAAACAAGAAAGAGCCTAGAGTTGAGACTTGTCAAATATGCCAATGTGGTTATGAGAAGATACAAGTTCCAAATGCAGCCACAGAGCCCTAGTGAATCTGTGGATGGCTTTTGTAACAAGGTTGCATGAATTGTCAGTCAAATGTAAATTTGGTACAATAATAGACGAAATTATAAGAGATCAACTTATTGTGCAGTGTAGGAGCAGGAAAATGGAGACGAGGTCATGGTCTGCCAAAGATACATCTCTGAAAGACGTCATTAAAATAGCCAAAGTAGTAGAAGAATCAGACTATTGTATGCAGGAGATAGGAATGACGGATATTAAAGAGGGAAATGAGGCGTCCATTGTGGATAGAGTAGAAGAGGAATTAGCAAATCTAGGTGGGGTGCAAATGCAGGAATGGGGTTTAACAACAATAAATCCTCTAGCAAGGTATGTAACAGATGTGGGAGCAGTTATCATAAATCAGATGCAAGGAATTGTTAAGCCATTGCTGCTGTCACACACCAGATAGAAGGAATTATTTGCCTTTGGAAAGGAATGCAGAAAGTGTGGACACAAAGGGCACTTTGCTACATTATGTAGAGACAATGGGAAAGGAAAGGTGGCAATGCTAATGGAGGAGGTACCTTTGTGGTAGAGGGGTGCAAGTTCAGATAGAGTTTTGTGTGTTGGGTAGCTGAAGGTAATGTGGGGAGAATGAACAGACCGAAAAGTGAGTTTACAATTAGGAACAAAAAGGTTGAATTAGTGGTGGACTCAGACTCGTTCCATACTATTCTACCTAAGAGAATGTTTTATCTGAATGGTCCCAAGCATGATTATTGCAGAAGGAAATCAATCCGGGTGGCTATCAAGGAGAACAAATAGATATCAGAGGGTACATGTACAGTGATATCATGTTTAGGGACAAACACATAAACGGTAAGGTGTATATAGCTGAGTCACAACCTCCTATTTCAGGTTGGTTTCATCATCAGCATCACCTCCATCTTATCATCATTCCAAATGCCCCAACTCAGGTGATGGTGGTAGAGAACACAGCACTTAATGACATCCTGGAGGGAGGAAAAATAGTATTCAGAGAAGAGTTGGGGTAGTTGAAAGAGAAAGTATGGGAGATGAAGTTGACACAGTGAGCTATACCCGTGCAGCATAAGGTTACATGGATGGCCATTGTTGTGAGAGAAGAAGTGAAAACAAAGTTCAATGACATGTTGAAGAATGGGGTGATTGAGCGCATTGAAACAATGACTTGGATTTCTCCAATAGTCATAACAGAGAAAGCTGATGGGAACTTGAGGTTCTATGTGGATATAAGGAATCTCAATCAGAACACTGTCCCTGACATTTTACCTCTGCCAAACATAAAAGTATTTTGTTGCTTAAAGGAGAAAAGTTTTTCTCAAAATTAGATCTCAAACATGCCTATCGCCAGATTAATCTTCACAATAGTTACAAGCTCTTGATAGCATTCATAATGATGAAAGGCACTTACCAATTTACCAGGATGAAGTTTGGTTTATCATCCATGGCCAGTGTTTTCCAGAAGATGATCAGCAAGATGTTGAGGGGCTTGAACAATATCAGATATTTCCAAGATGACTTATTGGTGTTTGGTGGTAGTATGGAAAGCCACAATATTGCCTTGAAGCAGACATTGCATAGACTAAAAGAGAAGTGTGTATTTTTGGTGAACCCATGACACAAAATAAAGATCAATTGCAATCTTTTCTTGGGATGATCAAATACTATTCTAAATGTGTCAGGAATTTATCAAGCAAAACTAAGGCCTGTATTCATACTTTTTTAGCGCAGCATTTGCATAATTTTTTGACACAAAATCAGAGCAAACTTACAAACTAAATTGTATTTTGTAAGTTTGCTCCGATTTTGCATCAAAAAATGACGCAAATGCAGAGCTAAAAAAAGTATAAACACAGGCCTAAATGTTTGAAAGTACTAATTAGAAAGGAGGTGAGGACCAGCAAACATATTTTGAGAATATTACAAAGAAGGTCTGCAATGCTGAAATCCTGGTTCCATATGACACAAAATGGTAAATTATTGTTAATATGCATGCCATTGCCACTGGCATTGGAGCAGTATTATCACAAATGCATGGCTCCTTGGAGATATCTGTTACTTTTGCCTTACGCTTTCCGACTGTAACTGATCATCATTTTTCTGTAATTGAAAGGGAGGCATTAGCTGCAGAGTGGAGGGTATTGTAATTTAGTACATATTTATGGGGATACCAAATTTTCTATGCATGATCACAAGCCTCTGGTAAACAATTTATCTCCAGGCCTCTCGCTTACAGAAGTACAACTTCATTATTGATTACACACCGTGATGTTGGACCGTCCAAGCAGATTGCATGTCTCATATGCTGTTGGATTGGAAGAGTGTGGATGAGCAATGTGTAGTTTGGAATGAAAAGGAAGAAGTAGTGGCAATTGTGGAGGATGTTGTTCAATGCAATCATGAAGCTTTTAGTGACTCAAAGTGGTTTTGTGCAACGAGTAATGATGATGTGTTAAAAGCTGAGTGGGAGATGATCAAGAAAGTTGGGAGGAGAGACATTCCTTTGCTCAACAAACGGAGGCCTTTTAGACAGGTTGTGTGTAGTTGCTGGTAAGGTGAATTTGCATGCTGACCATATTGGACCAACCGGTGATGTACAGGAGAGGTTGTTTGAAATAGCACATGAAATGCATTTGTTACCAAGAAGAAGTTGAAGAATTAAATTTTTGTGGCTAGGGATAGATGGTTATGTTGTATCCTGGGTGGAACGTTGTGATGTGTGCAAAGACTGTAGAAAAAGGCTCAAAGTTGGCTCCCAGACAGATTTAGTAAGTATTCATGGCCCTTGTCAGGTTTGGCATAGCGTTTGCATGTACTTTGTTGGTCCCATTGATCATGAAAGAAGATTTGCCATTGTTATGGTGGATATTCACTCACCATGGCTGGTGGTAAGATTACTTTCTGAGATTTCTAGGAAGACTATCATAAATGTGTTATGCAAAGTCTTTCAGGGGATGGTTTTCCTGTTGTCTTCATCACTGACAATGGTACCCAATTGACATCCCATGATATGAAGGAATTTCTGAACACTTGTAGTATTAGATATTCATGCACGGCATAGTACAATTCCCAGGCCAACTGTATTGTGGAGAGGGCAAATCACATTGTTAACGGTGCCTTACAGCTGAGCAATGGCCAATAGGTGGGATGTTGAGGAAGTGGTCTCTGATTTGATTTGTGCATATCGTACAATGGATAATTCAGTTACGTGGCATGTTCCTTTCTGTTCAACTACTAGGCTCATTCCTTTCTGGATGAGAGATGTGAACGGGGGAAGAATGTGGCAATAAATGGTGAGAAACTGTAAAAATAGCTCATAGTGAAATCAATGTGGGAGGATTTTCCTAGGTGATTAGGTCAAGGTACGCTCTGAGCATGTGAGGCCTTTGAAGTGAAAGAAGTTCATCAGTGGTGAGCAGTGAAACCTATGGAGAGTAGCAAAATATGGCATGACTGGATACAATGGTAATGGATTTATATTGGTGAGAGATGATGAGGTAGTGAGTGGTGCAAGGACGGTTTCAACCTTCACACTTCGGGTCCAAGTGGTGACAGTTTGGGGGAGAGTAGAAACCAGGAAACCTGGGTAGAAAATGGAAATGGTAATGTCAATAGAGTAGAACGAATGCCTAGAATTTGAATATCTCTGAGTTATCTGCAAGAGTTTGAAAGATGAGCTTCTTTAACCCTTGTTTTTGTGTTCTAGGAGAGCTGTGAGTTATCTGCAGGAGTTTCTAAGAAAGTTTTGTTTACCCTTATTCTTGTGTTCACTTTAATTTGTTTTCCTCACTCATTATTATTTCCTGCTTGTATGGTTGAGTGGAATATGTTATGATCTCCTTTAAGATACAACTTTAAGAAAATAATGTTATGTGTGTACACATTCCATGGTTATTACGCTGTACGTGGATGTTCCATTTACTGGTAGTTATTCACTGACTGGTGGAGGGAGCGCCACGTTTGAGAGTTGGATGTTCAAATAAATTATTCTTTTTCTACAAGAGAGCTTCTGGTGACCTCTTTACAACAGAGGGCCAGTTTGCACTTCAGGCTTCTGAGAAACACAATCCCTGCTGTTAGTCCAGACATAAAATTCCCACAATTCTCACCAGCAATGTGTCAAAGTGTTAGTAGCATTTCTGTTCACATTTAGACCAATCATGAGGCTCATGGAAAGGCACAATGCAGTATCTAATGCTGCCTTGGAAGATAGTATATTCCAGTCATTTTACAATGTCACCTTAATGGATATGTGGCAACAAATGTCTAACCACACATAGGCTGTTCCGTGTAAAGCAGTACTATAGATAAAGCATACTCAGATGTGTCCTGTAATTTTGCTCCTTTTGTGTCACTGTTACATGATGTTACTCCTGTGATAACACTATTCGTTTAAAGTTCATGTGATATTATTTCCTGTGAAGTCTTTGTTGTGCAAATTTAGACATTTTGAAACTTAAAAATACTATTCTTTTCAGTCAAATAATATTGCAGGTGAGGGGAATCTAATCAGACAGCATCATTTATCCATCCATTAAGACGCATGAATGCTGCATTAGCATAGTCTTTGTAACCCAAAGGTGGAACTGGCTATCAAGTGTTTCACTTCTTGTTATGAAAGGTCAACTGGTCAAAAGCTCAGTGCTCTGCACATTTCCACAATGATCTTACATAGGAAATAGCAGCTATGCCTAACACAAGGGCCATTACTTCACTTGAGTTGCCTTTGCTCTATCAATATGCATTTCAAGTGAGACAAAGTTCCCTGATGTAAGGGCTGATAATATGATAAATTGAAAGCTACAAATATACTTCCAAAGGTTTTGTTTAATTTATGTTGCCATAATCAGACTCCAGACTACATCAACTGTATTGGGAAAGTTATTCCTAATTCACTTTTTTGGTTTCTTTTATTTCCTATTTGAATTTGTAACTGTTTTTTTTTCAAACAAATGCAATAAAACAAATCTATATTGACTGTGTTTATAACCTCCCTTAAAGTGAATTCTTGTTTTTTGAGGAAGCACTCCTCACGCTCCTAGGACTCTGGGTTTTGTGTCCCCGTGTTGCGTTTAGATGACTGCTATCTTACTGATACTCCCAACTTTCTATACATTAAGGGCCTGATTCTAACTTTGGAGGACGGTGTTAAACCGTCCCAAAAGTGGCGGATATACCACCTACCGTATTACGAGTCCATTATATCCTATGGAACTCGTAATACGGTAGGTGGTATATCCGCCACTTTTGGGACGGTTTAACACCGTCCTCCAAAGTTAGAATCAGGCCCTAAGTCTGTAAAGTTTCGAAATTGCCCACAGCAACCGATGTAAGGCACGGCCTCTGCACGATGCAAGTCCAGAGCTGTTCTCGCCACCACAAGTATCTCTGCATACAGTGCCGGGCATTGTAGAAATTTCTCTGGTAAAATTAAAAAAGAACTCTTGCGTACATGATTCCTAAACTAGTTCTTAATTGCTTTTAGACAACGCATGACATTACATAAAGTGTTAAGTCCAGACATTTTAAGGCATGGGCAAAATGGGCAATTGACCATGGCCCCACATTCCAAGGTGCACTCATTTTTGTACTTTTCCTTATCAGACTTTGATCCATAGCAAGACGGAGAAAAGCACAAAGGAGGAAAAGAGGAGGAAGAAAAAGAAGGAAAAACAGTGGCAAAAGGACAAAGCAGGTATAACAAAAACTGCAAGAGTGAACTAAAGAGGCAGGGAGTGTATAGTGTAAGGTGAAAGATACGCCTGGTGAAAATAAGGCTAACATACTGTCATTAAGATCCCAAAGCCAGCCTTTATTTTGAGGTTGTTAGGTTAGCCTGCCTGCCTCTGGCCCATATGTCATTATCTTTCTCAGAACTTGTGCAAGTGTCTAATAATCCAAACAATGACTTTGTTAACACCTAAAGTGACATACATTTGCTACAAGTGTTCCTGATATCTACATTTAAGGTTGGACAGTGAATGTGCAAAATAAACATGTAGTCTGAATTTACATATTTTAGAAATACTAGTTCATTCCGGATATGTCTTTGACTAAGTCAAAAGTCCCCTAATGTAGAGTGAAGGTCAGTGGCTAATCCTATAAAACCCTGTTATGTGACCACCAAATCGGAGAGATCTTTACCCCAGGTAGTTGCAAGAGGTCCTGCCAGACTGCTGTACTACCACAGCATCCATTCCTGTGCTGATACCAAGCTAACACATGGAAGAGAGGAGCTGAGCCCAGATGATGTCTGTTTTCCTTCTGGGGGAACACTCTCTCCTGGCTGTAGTCAGCTAACCACAGCTTCTCTGCAGTGAACAGGTATGATGTGCACTGAATCCCAAGGAATTCTGGAGTCAAGTTAGCTATTCAGTGCTCTCATAGTGTAGTGCAGAGAGGTCATCTTTGGGGTTTTAGCCTGCCAGGAACATTCCCACCATGTTAAAAATATTAATCTTATTCTCACTGTTAATGGCATGCATTATTGATTTTCTAATAACTTCCACTTCATAGAAAAAATACATTATAATTTATTTCAGACTAAAAATGTTCTCTCTCTCAGCCTGGCTCCTTTTACCTTGTCCGCAACCAAACTCATCTGCTGAGATCCTCAGTCAGGCCCACATTTTTCAAAGCCTCCCTGGCCCTATTTACCAGCATCATTTGCACCCACAGAATCAAATGTATACGATATGTAGACAATACACAGGTAATCTTCTCCCTCTCAGTTAAACAATCGAGCTAACATCCCTGTCTGCATTTCTGAGGTTGCCAGATGGATTAAAACTAGCTGCCTCACGCTCAAAACAGCTAAGACGGAAGAAGTAATTCAGATAAAGCCACCTCTCTATTGATCTCCATCTGGTGCCTTGCAGATTTCAGACCCACACCCAACCCAACCACTAATCAGAAGAACCTTGGAATATTAGCCAACAGCCTAGCAAATCTGTACATTTTTGAAAACTAGCCACCTATGGGAATCCCGGATGGGGTGACTTACCAGGTTGTTTACCCAGAATCACTTGCAAACCTGAAACTTTGACTAAAAAAACAAATTTCCCTCACATTTCTGTGATGGAAAGTTCTGGAATTTTCAGGGAGCCACAAACTTCTTTCCACCAAGCATTCCCCTAAATCTTCTGATAAAAAGGGTACCTCACTGCATGCTGATCCTTCTTTTGTACAAAAAAAAAGCTCGTGCTGCACGGGAAGCTCTTCCGCAGCAGTTCAAACCTGGGGGGAATAAAAGGAAACCTTCTGGTGCGAAGCACCCAAGATCCCTTTTAACCCTCCCCAGTGCCAGCCAGTGGCCGACAGATGCACTGAAGATGGGGTGACTTACCAGGTTGTTTTACCAAGAATCACTTGCAAACCTGAAACTTTGATGAAAAAAACAAATTTCCCTCACATTTCTGTGATGGAAAGTTCTGGAATCTTCAGGGAGCCACAAACTTCTTTCCACCAAGCATTCCCCTAAGTCTTCTGATAAAAAGGGTACCTCACTGCACGCTGATCCTCCTTTTGTACAAAAAAAAAGCTCATGCTGCTCGGGAAGCTCTTCCGCAATAGTTCAAACCTGGGGAGTGATAAAAGGAAACCCTCTGGTGCAAAGCACCCGGGAGCCCTTTTAACCCTCCCCATTGTCAGCCAGTGGCCGACAGATGCACTGAGGAGGGTGTGCATGTGTCGGTCAATGGCCAACAGAGGCAATTAAGAGGTTAAAGAATTCTGTCCGTATCTTCTGGCAAGAGGATTCTCTGACTCTCCCTCTCTCTCTCTCACACCCATCCCAACAGAGCTAGAACCAATGAGGTACAGAGAGTAAAGAGGGCCAAGGGAAGCAACGGACTTCGGCACCAATGCAACTTCTCTCTCCATGGATCCACGGGCCCCAAAGCCAACACGGGGGCTAGAGAGCAGCAAGAAGCCTCACCCCTGCACGGTTCTGACATAGCCCAGTGGGACCTCGCTCGTCACAGAGTCAGCACCAAGATCCTCCCCCCAAACACACCAAGAGCAGCCTGGTCTGAGAGGTCAACTGGTACTCGCTTGAATCTACCAACTACTCAGAGTCCTCCTCTCTCCCCTCTCCCTACCACCCCCCTCCTCTGCTGCCCGCACGTCCACGCTGGTCGTCCTCACTGTGACACAGATGGGCACCCTCCGGACCCTCATCAGCACGGGGAAACCTGCAATGCCCAGAGGCAAGATGGCGGGTAAAGCATTGGGCAAGTCAGCCCGCCAACTACTCTTCTTCGAAGCCCTGCACCAACAGAAGCACTCTTCCACTGTGGACTCTTCACCTCCCCGCATGCCATCATGTCAGAAGACGCGCAAGGAGTGTCAATGGATCGCATACTACAGGAGATATAAGCAGTAGGTCGCAAACTGGAAGGTATGGACAATGCCATGGTGGCGCTAACAGCGGAGACGAGATCTATGCGCCTGGAAATAGCGGGCTTCCAGTCACAAATCTCCGGACTGGACCATCGAGTAGCGGCAGTGGAAAGTCCAGTGGCCTTACAGACTGACAGAGATCAGGAACTCTTCCACCTCCGCAGCAAGCTAACCGACCTTGAGGACAGAAGCCGCAGAAACAATATCCGCTTCCTTGGATTTCCGGAAGGCATTGAGGGTACAGACATAGGCCCTCATTCTGACCTTGGCGGTCTTTTCGCAAGACCGCTGAGTTACCGCCGCGGTGAAGACCGCCGACCGCGGCGGTGTGCCGCTGTGCGCATTCTGACCGCTGGGAGCGTTCCGCCGGAAAACCGCCAGCAGCCACACTGGCGGTCGGCGGGAAAGTGGAGACTGGTCAACCTCCACCGCCACGCCAGCAGAACACCGCCCCCAGAATTACGACCCACATTTCTGTGTGGCGGTCTTCTGTTGGCGGTCTTCTGTTGGCGGTCACGTCCCTATGGCTCCCGTCGCCTCCCGGAGGACCAACGCACAAGGTAAGTTGATCGTCCGTGAGGGGAGGGGGTGGGGGGGGTGTTGTGTGATGTGGGCGTGCATGGGGGTGTGCGTGTGAGTGTGTAGAGGGGGTGTGTGAGTGCGTGTATGCGGGCGGGGGGTGCTGCTGTGTCTATGGGTAATGTGTGCTGTTCGGCAGGTGCGCATGTCGGCATGTATGTGTGCGGGTATGTGTCCCCGTTGTGTATGTGTGTGTAGGGGGGGTGTATATGTGCATGTTGGTGGTGTGTGCATGTCGGGGTACATGTATGTGCATGTCGGGGTGGGGGTGGGGAGGGGGTTCGTACCACCTCTGGGGGGTGGCAGGGGGGTGGAGGGTGTGGGGGGAGGACTCGGGTGGGTAGTGGGGGGTGGGGGAGACCCCTATCAGTGCCAGGGAAGGAATTCCCTGGCCCCGATAGTGCTTACCGCCATGGTTCGCACGGCGGTTCCCGCTCGCAAGAAACCGCGGCGGTAGGCAGGGTCATAATACCCTTGGCGGTCTTGGGACGACCGCCGGGCCGGAGTGCGCAAACTCCAGCCCCGCGGTCATGACCGCCGTGGCGGTCGGAGTGGAGAAGTAGCGGTCGGTTGCGGCGGGGACCGCCGCGGTCAGAATGCCATTTTTAATACCGCCGGTCTGTTCGCGGTCCGACCGCCGTCTCTCCGCCGACCGCCAGGGTCAGAATGAGGGCCATTATCTCTTACCTGCGGGACACGCTCCCCAAACTAGCCGACACAACATTTGAACCCCCTTTGGAATTTCAAAGAACGTACAGACTTGGTCTCAAGAGACAAAACGTAAAAGACCACCCTCACCCAATCATAGCCTGCTTCCTACAACACGGGCAGGCCCACCAACTCCTACAGACATCTCGAACGCAAGGTCCACTCCGGTTAGGCTCCCTCGAAATCCGCCTCTCGTGGACTTCTCCAAAGAAACAGCAGACCGAAGAAGAGCCTTTCTCTCTCTCCGTCCTCGCCTTCGCCACTTGGATGTTAAATTCGGCCTTTTTGAGCCAGCCAGGATGTGGATCACCAAGAACAGAGAGTCACAAACCTTCTACGACCCAGAGGACCTGAAAACATTCCTAGAGGGACTACATGACCTGACACAATCC
This sequence comes from Pleurodeles waltl, assembly GCF_031143425.1. Lineage (NCBI taxonomy): Eukaryota > Metazoa > Chordata > Amphibia > Caudata > Salamandridae > Pleurodeles > Pleurodeles waltl. Next base: position 1,829,220,408 of record NC_090440.1, on the reverse strand, counting down.
ATGGAATCAGCAACCCAACCCCCCCAAGACACACAGAACCAAACCCGGGGAGTGGGCCAACCGGAAACCGCTCTGGACACCGATGGAAGACCAATCACAGACCCTCAAGCCAGGGACAGAGTCTTGGAGAGACTATCAAAAAGCTTCGATGACAGGGGCCCAGTATTACAGGTGGTGGTGATGCACACACAGCTGTCAGACAGAGATAAATCCTGATCCCCTCTGAAACCCTAGGTGCCCACCATCTGAAACCAAGACTGATACTGTTTCCCTATAAGCCCTCGATGTTATGAACCACAGACTGTCATAGAGACGTTGCAGGCGTTGCAAGAACTTTATGGCAAAGGAGACCAGATGAAGAGAAGAGATGAGTACTCTTTTTCACGTATACCCTTAAGACATTGTAACGTTGAGAATCATTCCCCCTAGTAGGCCTCGACCGCCTCAGACTGTTTGGATTGTGTGATAGTTTCTGATGGCTCCTGACCGCTCTTGTTCTTCCTTCCCCCATCCCCCTCTTTTCTGGTAACACTTACCATATCCCATATCACTCACCCCACCTGGAAACACGACCTAGGATACTCTCCGGGAAACGTGGGAATTGACGCAATACTCCCGCACATAACTGGCTTGTGCTAATTGGGGTGGGGCTAGATGGCTCCGAACTGGGTTTGGGCTTTGGGTCCCGGCCTGTCAATAGACGCTGTAGAGGGCCAACGGTGGGAGTTGGTGCAAAGCAGAGTAGACCACAGGTGCTAAGATCCAGGGTATACTTATGCTGCAACCCTTCAGAACAACCAAAGGGGTGAGACCCTTGTAATAGCAGCCTCTGCCCCTGCCCCCTCCCCATACCACCCTCCCTCTCCTCCCCTGGATACGGCTAAAATGCGGCCCTAGTTCAATTTTCTCCCTCTCTTCCTCAAAAAAAAAAAAAAAACAGAAAAAATAAATCCTGCACAGAAACCTGGCATGCACCTTTTCTGTCCCCTACTCCCCTTGCTGCCCTCCCCTTCCCCCACACCCCCCTTTTCTCCCTCCCTTTTCAAAGGTGCATTGTTACCCTGCCTCTAGATTTACACTACTATAAGAGCAGCATGCATCGTCAGTGCGACCCTACACCCTGCCCCAGCCCCCACCTGCCCTCTCCCCCTCCCCCGCCCTCGGGCCACAAACATACCCTCCCCAGACATGACTGGAGACGTCTACGGGAGGGGCTGGGGCGCCATGTGGGCACCGCCCCCCCCGGCTCAGGGCCCGCTGGCCAGGTATCGATGCTCATTCGCCCTCGGTTTTAGACCCGCTGGTTAAAGCTTGTGTATATCGGGAACCGAGTCCCGTTCTTCTTCCTTTATCTTCTACTCTAATCTCTCTTCTCCCCACTGACTCGCTATTTACTTTTTCTTTTCTCTTCAATTCTCCTTCTTATTCTACATATCTGTTGTTTCCCTTCCTCTTTTCCCAGCATCCTCTCCAGTTTATAGAGTCTATTCCATCCACCCCGTGCCCATACCCCTGGGTGGGCTGACGCAGGAAGCAAGGATGCCCAACCGGACTGGAGCATCGGTAGTACCTCTTCGGGTCATCTCATGGAATGTAAATGGTCTCACCCACTTCATCAAACGGAAAAAAGTCCTATCCTACCTTAACTCTAAACAGACGAACATCGCTGTATTACAAGAGACACATCTAGACAGTCTTGAATCTGATAAATTGCGGCGTGACTGGGTGGGTACCGTCCTGTTTAGTTGCAACCCACCCTCATCCAGTACGGAGAATGCCCCAAGGAAATGCGGGTGGTGATCCTCTTACGTAAAACCCTCTCTTTCACGGTCGTCAGATCGTGGACTGACCCAGAGGGCCGATACGCATTCGCCAAACTGAAGATCGGGGACTCAACACTGTGTGTGGGATCCGACTATGCACCAACAGGTCCCAAACGTCTCTTTTTCCTACAGCTCAACCGGCTCCTGACCGAGATAGGGCCATCCCGTTACATTATAGGAGGAGATTGGAACCTAGCTAGGGACACAGCACTGGACAGAACGGGACCCTTGGACACGAGCAATAATGCAGATAGAGCCATACAGACTGACATACTCGCGGACAATGGCTTGGTCGACCACTGGAGTTTGGCCCACCCGGCGGACAGAGAATTTACTTTTCTCTCACCGGTGCATGGTACCCAATCCCAGATCGAGTATTTCCTCCTATCCCACAACCTTGTGGCCCATACCCTTGAGGATGATATACTTGAGAGAGGTCTTTCAGCCCATTCCCCAGTCACTGTAGCCATCCGCTTAGGCCTGGTATCTCTGGGCCAAAAACCCTGGAGATTAGCGATTCATCGCTATCGTTCCCCCCAAGGTAAGTTGCAGTTACAAGTTCATGCAACCACTTTCGTCCAAGACAACCTAGGCACTGTTGGTTCACGTCGAATCATGTGGGCCACAGCCAAGGCTTCAATACGGGGACAGCTCATGCGGGACGCGGCGATAGCAAACAAAGACAGAAAAGAGCAACAGGCAGCACTGGAACTCGACATATGCAGACTAACCAGACAATACACAACGCACCCCTCCCTCCTAGGCCGCCGAAACCTAAAGCGCGCCCAAATGGCCCTTAATGAGCTGTACACCACTCAGGCCGAATACGCATTACAGAGGCTCCAAGGGAGACACTATGAACAGGGCGAGAAAGCAGGATGACTGCTGGCAGCCCAACTCCGTCAAAGAACAGCCGCTTTAGCCATCCCAGCTATTCGCTCTCCCTCTGGGGACATTCTGACTCACCCACAGGCAATTGAAAACAAATTCACCCTGTTCTATAGGCGCCTCTACACGTGGGAAACAACGACCAACCCGGCGCAGAGTGCCACCTTCTTAGAGAAGCTTGACCTCCCCTCCCTAACAGACGAGGGCCGTAGCTTATTAGAAGGGAAAATGAGCAGGCAGGAGATAGATAAAGTCATCTCCGACCTTCCTTATTACAAATCACCTGTGGAGGACGGATACCCGGCAGAATTTTATAAATGGGTTGGGACAGAGGCGATCGATATCCTATGCGAAGCCTTCAATGAAGCCTGCGAAACGCAGACACTAGGGGCCATATCCAATAATGCTACAATAGCTGTCATACCAAAGCCTGGGAGAGACCCTTTACTATGTGGCAGCTACCAACCCATCTCTCTCCTAAACGGGGATATCAAAATCCTAGCAAGTGTCCTGGCAAACAGGCTACGAAAAGTAATCCCGTCCTTAATACACTATACACAGGTGGGGTTTGTGCCGGGCCGCACCTCTAGGAACCACCTACGTACCCTATGCCACACCTTATGGGATGCCAGGGACTCATCGGAGACGGCACTGGCCTTGTCCTTAGACGCCGAAAAGGCATTTGATCGCATAGAATGGCCCTATTTATTCGCGGCCCTGAAGAGATTTGGGCTGGGCAGCAAATTTATCTCTATGGTGGGACTGCTCTACGACCAGCCCTTTCCCTATCCGGAGTGGCACACGGCAGGGATGCCCCCTCTCGCCTCTCCTGTTCTTGCTGACAATGAAGCACTTGGCGGCAGCCATTCGGTCCTCCCGGTCCATAACCGGCCTTCCACTACCCAAAGGTACCTCCAAGATATACCTATATGCTAACGACGTTCTCTTAACACTCACCGACTTAGAACGATCCATACCGGCCTTGCTAGAGGTGATTGAGGACTTTGCAGCCCTTTTGGGATACTGCATTAATTGGGACAAAAGCGAGGCCCTTCCGCTATCGTGAGTAACAACAAAAGCAGCTCTCCTAGGCTACCCATTCTGCTGGACGCCGAAACACCTTAAATACCTGGGAGTGCTGGTCAATCCAGGCCTGACACACATGGTGGCGGACAACATTGACCCTCTCATTATGTGGGCGAAACTGGACTTTGCAAAATGGACCCAGTTGACCCTCTCAATGTGGGGCCGAGTACAAGCGGTTAGAATGGTGACGGTGCCCCGCTTCACCTATATACTGGGTCTTCTTCCAATACAAGGGCCCCCTTCCACACTACAATGCATTGATGCACTAATCAGATCAGTTGTTTGGGGCACAATGCGACCACGGCTATCACCAGCTAAACTTTTGCCCCGACACTCATACGGGGGCATGGAACCCTCATCGGTGGAGCACTACTCTCTAGCCCTCCAAATGTCCTAACTATCCAATACACTATCGAACATACCAGACCCTCCCTTGTGGATAGCAGTGGAAAGACGACTCCTAGCTGCGAACGAAGGACTCGGGGGACCCTACCGTGAAGACTTCCCATCCACCAATTCGGTGAACCCTATTTTGAAGGCGACCAGGGCAGCCTGGCGAAGGGCCCAACGACTGTTTGGGGTCCACCCCCTTATACACGCCCAAGCGCCCTTATGGCGCAACAGTGGACTCCATATAGGTGGCGAGGTACTCAATTGGCCGCAGTGGAGGGAGGCAGGTATCCTCACCCTCTCTCAGGTCCTGGAAAATGACGTGCTCAAACCCTTCCCCAAGCTACAGGAGGAGTTCGACCTCCACCCGAATCAGGAATGGAGATATCTGCAACTTAAGCATTGCATTTCCCGGGGGAATATATCTTCCCTCCGGGGGTCCCTGCCTTCACCTATAGTGGCTTACTTGCAGCAATGGGGGGACATAAGGGAGTAATGTCGAGTCTCTACGATCTAATTATTCGACGACTCTACTCACAGCCTCTCTCAGACAAACTGCGCTTACAGTGGCAAACCCGACTGCAACAGGACCTAGACTTAGACGACTGGGAAGCTATCCTAGAGGCACTAGACACAGGCACCCGGGAGGCAAGCTTGAAATTCTGCCTCTTTAAAGTCTTACACGACTGGCATTGGTCCCCAGTGAAATTACATAGGACTGGACTCCTCCCACACGCGAACTGCTGGCGGTGCCCAGAGACATCTTGTGACTTAACACATATCCTGGTAAACTGTCCAACAGTTCGACCACTCTGGGAGCTCCACTCTGGCTGAATCAATGCCACTTCCGTCACCATTCACCTCTGCCCTTATACTTTTGCAAGATACGACCTCTCTACCAGACCTCTCTTGACCACATAAGAGACTGTTGCATACAGCACTAGACACTGCAAAAATATGCATACTCCCTCACTGGCGGTCAGAGACCCCTCCAACTCCGGAGGAGTGGATCATAGCCATGACCCGCACTGCCACACACGAAATAATCATCTATAACCTGCAAGATTAAGCACAAATATTCATGCAGGTATGGGCTCCCTTCCTTACAAGGGGACAATAGTGCCCCACCCGGAACCACCACTCCCTCCCTCTCCCCCCTCCCCTCCCCCGCACTCACCCTCCCCTTCCCCCCTCCTTCCATACCCTTACTCTCGTATTTCTCTCTCTCTTGCGTTCTTTCCCCCTCTTTTCCCTCGTTTTCTCTGTCTGCCTTCTTTCTTCTCTTCCTTTCCTCCTTTTTTCCCTTTTTTCTACTGTCCTTTTCTCTCTTTTTCTCTTCCTCTTTCTTTCTTTTCTTCTATAGTGCCTTCTAAATTCACTAGAGACTACATACCGCCCTTCAGCAACACCCCAAACAGACCTTCGCTGCAGACCCTTATCTCCGCGTTGTTAGAAAGACACCTTGTTTCAGCCGGAATTGGCCACAGGGTAGACAAGAGCTGCAAGCCCCACTATCCGCGCTGCAACACCACCCCTTGGTAATCTGAAACCTTGGGACACATCATTATCGCGACGCTATGTTCTTCCCAAGGTGAAAAACCCTGGCCGGAAGCCCACTGGGTAACCGCTCCCTGAACTGGTCCCAACTCGGACACCGATGCGGGGACAATCCTACTTTGTACCCTCAGGGAATCAGATGATCCTATGCCCAAAATCCTTGCTGTTCAACCAGCCAACTTATCTGATATCCCCTCCTAGTCTTTTTTTTATACATTGTCTGGGCGATCAAGGACACGATCCCCCGTCCCCTCGTTTGAACAGTTACAATCCATCCTCTACCCTTATCTCCATCTCCTTTAACCCCCCCTTCACTTAATATATGTTGGAATCGAACAGTACCTCAGGTTTTTCAAAGTGCGAACGACAATTTGTTAGTGTCTTGTATGTTTTTCAATTTCTCGAATTTTCTAATATTTCTGATGTGCAATTATTTCTAAATGCTGGGACCTTGATCCCAACTGACCTTGTACCATATTGTACTATTACCAATAAAAAAAATATAAAAAAAATAAAGGATATAGGAAATCTGTCCCTTGACTTTAGAGATTTAGGGCCATATTGCAAAAGTAAAATTTGGGACTAGACATGGATTTACAACCAAATTTACCTCATTAACAACTGTCAGGAATTCACAAATGGATTCTGGCAGGGATAAGCCCTTTTACACCATTAGTGCAGAAATCTCCTCACCCATAAATCTTGCTCAAGGGATGCAGGGAGTTCCTGTGTGTTCTAAGGAAAGGTCACCCTTGGATGTTTGTGACGACCCACAAACAAGTGGGCATTCACAAACTCCTTACATTTCTCTTTCCAGCCTAAAAAGGATTGCATTTCACTCCAGTCAACGGCTGCCATAAGTCCGTTGTCAGTGTGGGTAATTAATTGTTTGAACATTTTTGAAATTTTTTTGGTGTGTCAGGTAAAGGGTTAAAAAATGCACCTTTGCACAGAGGATTCTATTTTCCCTGTGTGGAATTGTCAGCCAAAGCAAACTCTATATTTGAAAATCAGGTGTTTTTCCATGGAATCCGCATGGAAAAGTGTGCCAGGTACAGCTTCCTATTTCGATTTCAATAGCAGTTAGTGAGAACCACAAAGTGGCAAAACTACACTGAGGCATGGGTTTAAATTAGGTGTAGCTTTGCAGTTTTCTTTGTGAATAGAGCCTTTAAGTGTTGTCCATATTGGTGAAGATGAACTAGTATGTTTTTTGACTTGGGCAGTATTTTGTATTTCTATTTTGGCAACATTAGGTGGAAGGATTTGCTGTTGGTCTGCATTGTCATTTATGTAGCGTCCTCCCCAACCTGGGTACCCGGCAATGACTACCTCACATACAGAGCAGAATATTACATGTCTTTATCCTTCTGCATGTAACTGCAAACTCAACTTTCTAAACCAAGCTTTCATTGCATTCTGATCTAAGAGCTACATCACACTTCTGTAGTGTCCGTTCAGAGCCAAAAGGGTTCTGTCATAAAACGAACAAAACACTTCCCCCTCTGTTAAATGTACACATGTAAATATATAAGCATGTACGAACACATCTGTTCAATCATCCTTTCTTTTACATTTCTTTTTATTTAAAAAAAGAATACAAATGAGGAAGAAGGTCTCAGTAGTACACATAGGGTATATCAAGTATTAAAGGCAAATACCAGCATTGTTTCATAAAATCAATAGCCACACTACAGGTAGGGTTTCCATCATGTAATAGCAATGTGTGTACAACTGCAAGAGGGTTGGGGGGAGGGGAAGAAGGGAATCACTCACTCGGGAAGTGCTTAGCGGGGCAAGTTCCTATCAGCAGGACACACTCTTATCTATAAAGCATCATGACAGCACTCAACTTCTCTATCCCATACCTCCACAGGGGGGTAACATACATCAAGCAGTGCATTCACTAATCTGGTGCCTACATGTCAGGTGCTGCTGCACCCTCATCATTGCTGCTCCATTGAGGCCCAGATGTCTCTGGGGCACACTCTCACTGGCATCATCTCCCAGAAGGCTGTCAAGTTGTCCTAGCAGTATGCCACATCATTGAGCCAATCAACCTTCCTAGGCACTGGGCGGTGTCCCTAATGTATTGCCTTCTACTAGCTGGCCAGCAGCAGAAGTTCAATCAGCTTTCACTGGTCCAGAAGAACTTCCTTTACAAAGCCAAGTACAGCTATTCAAGGCAAGCGCTCCAGATGAAGATCAGCTATCTCTTCAATAGTATTGAAAACAGTGTTCCAGAACTCCCCTATGCCTGGGCAGCCCCTAACCATGTGCAGAAAGTCCGCTCAGCGTGCATCCTCCAAGAGGCCCATTCTATACAGTTGCTCTGGGGTGTGATAGTTGGGCGATAAAGCATGAGCCTGTGCACAAAAGAAGTACCATTGTTTCTCTGTAATGGGAATAGCAAGGGCATCAGCCCTTGTCTCCTGGGTGCTAGGTATTCACACTAGAACTGTAGATTGCATTTTGGAGTATAGTCCAGTAATAAGCCTGCTCAGGGATGTATTTGTCAAGAAAGCCTCAAGCCCTTGGAATGTTTGTGGTGTTGCAGGGAATGAATTGTGAAGACCATGTACCGCTGCTCTTAGCTGAAAGTATGTAAATGTGTCAAGTAAAGAGGTGTCTGGGCCTTGTAGTGCCTGTTGAGAAGTAATGAAATCACCCGCCAGATAAACATCGTCCACGGTAATGAGGTTTAGCTTTCGCAATCCACTGCTTGTGCCAGTGTCTTGTGTGATGGGTACGGCAGGATGGCCAATTAGTGGGACAGAGGGGCTAAAGAGGCAGTTGAGCCAGGCCCACTTCCGCAACTCGTCTCATGCCCAGACCATACATCCCACAGTGTCAATCGTGGCACTTTGGAGTCTGGTACAGCACTAAGCGAAAGGGACAAGGATAGTCTGGTCATGTTCGGGGGCTGTGTGGGGCAGAAACTGGGAAGGATATAGCCAAAAGTGTGTGAATTGAGCTTGCGTGCTATGGCAGTAAAGGTCCATACCTAACACGTCAGCCCCCCTTGTTCAAATGGTAGTGAAAGAACTTATCAAACAATTCGTGGTTGCTTCCAGGCTCATGAAAGAGTTATTAGAAGGAAGCGAAGGCGGCGTCAAAAGTATTGAGGAAGTGGAAGTGGGAGGTTAACGAACAGGTATAGAAATTTGGGCAATGCCACCATTTTGGCTAATGCAAGTCTGCCTACCATGGAAAGTGGAAGGTTTGCCATAGCTCCACACATTCCTCCAGCAAGTCCATTACGCAGCCATATTTGGAGTGCCACAGGGTATCCAGGTCTTGGCTCAGCCAAACTCCCAATTATTTGTTAGGCTTGGTCAAGCAACACAGGGAGAACTCAGACGTCACCTCCTGGGTTGCCATCTTGAGTGGAAAAATGACAGATTTGCACCAATTTATGCTGATTCCAGAAAGCCTTCCACATTTGGTGAATTCTCTGATCAGTGGGTCAGCCTGCGAGTGTTTAATAGATAGGGTGATGTTATCTGCGTACATGAAGACCAATACCACCCGAGCAAGAAGTCCAGGCCTCAGTGAGAATGGTGCTGGTGGAGTTTAGATGCAGGGGGTTCCATTGCTACTGCAAAGACAATGGGAGATAAGGACACCCCTTGCGCATTCTACGGGTCACCGGAAATCTGCCCATTAATGCGGAGGCGGGCGACAGGACTTGTATAAAGGAGGTGGATTTTTAAGAAACCCTGGGATGATACTGATCTGCCCCAGCAGCGTGAATAGGTATGGCCACTCCAATGAGTCAAAGGCATTAGTGGCATCAAGGAATACTGTAGCGGCACCAAGACTGGGTGATGGTATGTAGGAGGGTGAAAAAGGTATGGAGGTTGTAAGAAGTGGTGCATCCAGGGACAAACCCAGACTGATTTGGCCTAACTATGAGGGGGAACAGCGGGAGCAGTCTGGAGGCAATCAGCTTGGCAAGGACTTTATTATCTATGTTAATCATAGAGAGCAGTCAAAAGGATTCACTGTTCTAGTTTTAAAATTGTAATTATCAGAGCTTTGCTTAGAGAGGGCAGCAGTTCACCTCACACCAAGTATTCTTCGTACATGGCGAATTGATGCGTGGCCAAAAGGGGAGCGAACTCCTTATAAAATGCAGCAGTGAGTCTATCTAAGCTGTGAGCCATATCTCCAGGGAGAGCCACAATCACTTGGACAACGTCCTCCACCATGAAGGACTCATCTAGAAATCTATGGTGCCCATCTTCAATCCAAAAAAGCTGCAACAAGTCAAAGAATGAGTTTAAATCCGGGAGGGACTAGAAGGCTGAGCTATCTGGTACAGAGAGGAATAGCAGTCAGAACCCGCCACCACATCACCGCACTTGGTTGTCAGATCTACAATGTGATCATTAGCCCAAGGCTTATGCAGCATTCTCACAAGTGTTTTACCTGCTCTAGCACCCTTGCCACATCGCTAGGCCTGAGTCTCTTTACTCAGATAGTGTGTCTCCCGCTGCACAGCTTCCTCAAAGTCATTTATTTTGCTGTGAATGATAGCCAATGTGAGGTTGCTATTATCCATAAAAACTGAAGCTCTAGTGTCCTGATCTCAGCCTCGAGATGTGTCAGGTCCCCCTGCAATGCACACAGCACCCCAGCCTGTTTGGCTATGCAAACCTCTCAGATAACGGTTTTGAACACCTTCCAAAATGTGGTATATGAATCCACAGTCCAGAGATTATGTGTGAAGTATGTCATTATTGCTGTGCATACTTCTTCCCGAAACACCTGGTCGCACAGGGCACCCAGCAGCAGGTGCCACATTAAAGCTTGAGACCTAAAGTCCGGAGGGGCAAGTCGCAGAAGGACTGGGGCATGGTCTGACAGGGTACATGGCATTTGGACAACCTCACTGGTCCATGCATCTACATCCTGTGTGGCCAGCCAGAAATCTATACGTGACCATGCAAGGCGTGCTAGGGTGATTCAAGTTCCCTCCTGACCACTCTAATGACAGGCTCTCCATAAGTCAGTGAGGTCATTATCCTTCTTGATGGAGTGTAAGAAGTTAGCCGCGTGTGGGTGAGGCTGTCTTAAGTCACCCGATCTATCCGCCAGGGGGTAAGGTATCACATTGATACTTTACCCCTCCGCCAAAAAAAACAGGTTGTCCACATTAGGTCCATAAATAGAGAGAAGTTTAATTGGGTGTCCCTGTAGGTTACCTGCCAGCATTACATAGTGCTCATGTTTGTCACAAAGAACCTGGCGCGTATGCCAGTGCAAGCCTTTCCTTAAAAGTACAGTATAGCAACCCTCTGTGCATAATTTGAATAATGTGCTGTGCATCATTCCCATATCCAGCCCATCCGTAAGTGCTCCAGTATTCTTTCTGCCAGGGGTGTCTCTTGTAGGAAGCAAATTTCTATGCCATGTCTCTACAAGCATGCCATTACAAGTCGTGTTTTACACCTGTCATTCAGACCACGAACGTTCCACGTTAAACATATTAATGGGGCCATAAGGCAGCTTTTTTAGTCAGGAATAATTGGGTCATTGCGTTCCAGCGGAGGGCAGAAGTGTTTCACTGTATAACTGTTTGTGCACCAAGGGGATGGAGAAATTGGGAAAGAAGGAAGTAGAAGAGCCAGATTGTAAAACTGTCCAACATGATACCCCAAAAACGTCACCCACCACCCACTTCAGTCCCCCAATCGAACCACAAATATCCCCCCTACCACAAACCAGTCCAGAAAGGTAGAGTGCTTAGGAACTCATCCCAGAGGGGCATCTAGAAGCCCAGGACTTACCAGCTAAGAAAAAGCTGGGAACCAGGGAAGAAGTTGCATTGTAAAGCCATATCTCATTCAGCGAATGGGCTAATTGAGAGTGTATATGGTGCAGCCCCAGCAATCAGCTGTCCAACATCGTACCCCAAGAGTAATGTCACCCACCACCCACATTAGTCCCCCAATTGGACCATAATATCCCCCCATACCAGGCAACAAGTGCCAGAAAGGTAGAGCGCCCAGGAACTTATCCCAGAGGGGCATCTAGAAGCCCAGGACTTACCCAGCTAAGAAAGATCTGGGAACCAGGCAAGAAGTTGCATTGTAAAGCCATATCTGCCAGTGAATAGGCTAATTGAGAGTGTATATGGATGGTGCAGTCCCAGCAATCCACTGTCCAACATGGTACCCCAACAGTAATTTCACCCAACACCTACTTTAGTCCCCGAATCAGACCAAAAATATCCCCCCACCACAAACCAGGCAACAAGTGCTAGAAGGTAGAGCACCCAGGAACTCATCCCAAATAAAAAGCTGGGAACTAGGGAAGACGTTGCACTGTAAAGCCATATCTGCCAGTGAATGGGCTAATTGAGAGTGTGTATGGTGCAGTCCCAGCAATCCGGGGGTCTTAGACGCATGCCATCAGCTGCAGCGAGTCCAGATGTCGGAGGAGGTCAACAGCACCTGCATCCAGACAGAAGCCAAGGAATTAGAATGTGCAGGTCCCAAGCATTGTCATCTAGATCTCTCTCTATATTGGAGGGGTTCGCGCAAGGCTTATTTACCATGAGCAGAAAGCTTTTAAGAAATTTAATGGCTGCTTTCAGGTCATTAAAGTATATAGTCTTGCCAGCATGGAAAATTCGCAACTTAGCTGGGTACAGTAAGGGATATTTTGCATCCATCTTGAAAAGGGAACGCTTAACTGGTAGAAACTCCGTCCAAGCCATTGGCGACGTTGTCCGGATCAAAGGAGACGGTCAGGCCCTGGTAGATGAGGGATTGTTCATCTCTTGTGAGTTGCAGCACAGAGTCTCAGTCTCTGTAATTTAACAGCTGACCCACTATGGGTCGGACCGGAGTTCTATAGCAGAGAGCAACCCAACGGAAAGGGTTTATAGAATTGCTTCCGCATAATCCTCCATCCGGCCCATGGCTGTTGTTTCCAGAATTCCCATAATCCTTTGGTTGTTCCATTGTGAGCGCACTTCAAGGTCTTTATTTTTGTTTCTGATTACTACAAGGACCTTTTCCATCTGGAGCAAGTTCTTTCTCACCTGTGTCCCTGTGTCATCTTCAAGAGTTGACATGCGGTTGTCCAGTTGGATTGTGCGTTCTCTGTGGCCATCAACTTGTTCCTTCAGTAGGTCAAACCTGTCAGTCAATTTTGGTATCAATGGCAGTTGTAAGAAAGTGCCATATTTCTGGCATAGTTACCCCCACTTTTTGCCTGATGTTAGTGTGTTTGGACTGTGGTTCACTGGGGTCCTGCTATCCATGACCCCGGTGGAGGTTGGCCAGTGACTGTGCTCTCTCCCCTAAATGTAGTTGTTGGTTACTTTTCTCATACCACAATTGGCATACTGTTGAATCCCTTGTAAGTCCCTAGTACATGGTCCCCAGGTACCAAGGGTATTGGCACTCTAGGGGTCCCCTATAGGCTGCAGCATTTACTATGCCACCCAAAGAAGCCCATGCAAACTTTGACGGCAGGCCTGCCATTGCAGCCTGCGTGAAAGGGTGCATTCACTGCCAAACCTAACCACTGCAATTATACATTAAAAAGTCACCCTTCTGTTAGGCACTTCAGTCCAAGGGCAGGGTGCATGTCTCTAAGTGTGAGGGTACCCCTACAAACCCCCAGGCCAATTGAAATCTGTAGATGTGGGGAAGCTATCTTAAGGTATGTAGTGGACACTGGTCAACACGAGTGGCCCAACTACATAATGTCTACTCCAAACCTAGGCACATTAAACATGTTGGAATCATGCAACTACACCATCCAGTGTTAGTTGCCTGATGTCATGTACTCTGGGGTTTCCTAGGGGATCCCCCAGTTTCTGCCTGTGCAGCCTCACAGGGTTTAGCTGCCAGCCCACGCTGCTGCTTACCCTAGACACTGTTCTGCCCTCTTGCTGGTGAGCCATGCTCAAGCTGAGGAGGAGAACAAAGGATTTCCTGCAAGGCAGAGGCTGTGACCACCTCTCCCTGTGTATTAGGTGTCTAAGAGCTGGGGTGGGGTGGACTCTGAGCGCAACAGACTGCTTTAAAGGGCACATTTGGTGCCATCCTTTCATAATTTGGTTTGCACCACTTAAGGAACCCCTGGTTCCTGCTCTGGTGTGAAACTACACGAAAAACAGGGCAGTGACCACCCTCCTGTCTAGCTCCTTCCCTATGGAGTTGCACAGAGATCTTCCCGCTGGCCACTTGATTCAGCCATCTTGAAAATAAGATGTGCAGAGGCATCTGGGAGCATCTGCCTGCTTAGGTCAGGTAGATGACGTCCCTGACCCTCTCTGATAGGTGGGTCACTGCAGGAAGTGACCAACCCCTGTTAGAGTAATGTAAGGGCTCCTTCACGGGTGGGTCCTCAAACTTGACAAGCAAGACCTTACACTGAACTCGCTGCAAGACATCTGCTCCTGGCCTCTGGAACCGCTGATGGTCTTCGCTGGAACTGAACAAGTCTGCTTCTGGTGGGAAGGCTCCCATTGCAATATTGTTTCACTGGATGCAGCAAGAATTCTGCAACATTCAAGGCAGTGCATCCTCCAGGGCCACAAGGACTCTGGTTGCACCAGGAAGCACAAAGGAATCTCCCTTGAAGTGAAGGAGTCACTTCCCGGCAGCCGCCGGCAACTCAAGGCAATGTCCACCAGTTGGTGGGGTCTGCTTCCCCTAGACATTCGAAGATCCTGCTTCACAGGTGGTGAGCCGGGCCCTCCTCTGGGTCCTGCTTATCTTCTAGCCAAGTTGGGAGACTGTAGGCCCTTGCTCCTGCCACTTTACGCGCACCCTTGTGCACCACAACTGTTGCACTTTCAAAGGCTTTTTGACTGTTCCTCTGGTAGATCTTCAGGCTCCAAGAAGCCCCAGCCTCCAGCACTGTGCAAACCGAAGATCAGCTCCTGGCCTGTAACTCCAGCAATGCAGGACTTCTGTTTTGTTGTACTGGTAAGGCCTCCTTGTGACTCCCCATGTTACTCTTGGGGACTCTACTAACTTCTGTTGACCTTCCTGGGTACTGAGGGCCAGCTTTGACTCCCCCTCCTGGTAGAGTCTCCTGGACCTTGCTGGTCCTCAAAACTTTGAAAATGCCTTTTCTGCTCCTGTTTGCATTTGCCAGTGCTTGTTGGTGATCTGGCTGATCACTAACCTACTTGTGATGCAGTGACTGTCCAGGGACAGATTGTGGGCAACTCCTGTGATCTTCTGCAGCTCCTGAAGCCTGCAGCTGGACTTCTTCTTCACCCGACTTGCAGGAACTTCATCTTCAGGAAGGTGGGCATTGCCACCCGCACCACCTGGACACCTCCGAGGGTGCTGGACTCTGTTCCCTTCCTTTGCAGGTCTTCCACATCCAGAATACGTCACTGGATTCCACCGGCCTGGTCCACAGGTTGTGACAGCAGCTGGACAATCCGAGGCATCCACAGTCTTCAAAGAGAGTCCCTTCTCCCCTCTGCATCCACGTCCCTCGTGTATGTACTTCTGGGTATCCTGGAGTAGGGACTCTGTCCATCCATCCTCTTGCCTGCTGATTTTCTTTGACCCCACTGGGAAGCTTCCTGAATTCCACAAACTCCAACCACTACTCTCTGTGTTAGCTATGGGACAACTGGTCGGGTAACTGATTTACTCCTGGTTGCTGTGGTCACTTACTGTGCATACCTCTGGTGTCCTAACTGCCCCTAGCTCCTAGCTAACCACCACACTTCCCTTGGCTGGAGTCACTCTTTCACATTCCACTTTTTTAGTATATGGTTTGCCCCGGGCCCTGCATATTTCTTAGCTATTTCTGATGGCTATTTCATGTGTATATTGTATGTAATATCTCCTAAGGGAGATATACCAATGTCAGCTTAGTAGTAGTGCTGTAATAAAGTATCCTTTATTTGTGCAACACTTGTGTGGTTCTTTCTTGTGGCTAAGTTATTGTCTGACTACTGTGGTATTGCAAATGCTTTACATTCTTTCTGGATAAGCTTTAGCTGCTTGCCTCAGCTACTCCTAAAGAGCTTCTGCTATCTCGAAACCTATTCACTATCACTAAGCGTTGCCTGGACTCAGTACAGGGTGCCACAGGATAGGTGTACACCATAACCTGAGCCAGCATCCTACAGGGGTGGTGCTGTGTTTAAGGTCAAGAAACATTGCATGTATGTCTGCCCCTTTCGGGAGTGCTCTCCATGCTGCCCGAGCGCAGCTGTTCATCCTCCAGGGTCGGTTCCACCACGCGCATCTTTTGTTGCTGCTCCAACATGAGCTTCAATTGATTTGCATCTGTTATCTCCAGTATTGAAATTGTAGTTGGACACAGATGTGCATTTCCCCTGGAGGTGGCGCCAGACAGTCAGATGTGGTGAGTGTCCCACCTCACTCCTGGAGGTGGGGGGCACGAGCAGACCATGGGAATGTAGATCACCCCCCTCCTTGGTTGTGTTCTATGGCTCAGGGTGAGGTCACACACTGTGGCCACGATTAGGGTGGGCTCTGAGACTGGATGAAGAAGGCTAGGCCTGCCACTCTCCACAGGTAAATGAGGGGCACTGGCAGGCAGACAATGATCCAATGAAGCAAAGATGCCTGCAGACTCAGATGTGTCCCGTACACCCAACGGGGATCGCAGCACTCTCAGAACTTGATATTAAGGAGCAGAGCCCCACCTCCACAGACCCCAGGTGTACCCCACCTCTGTCTAAAGGCAGCCCTGTAAAGGAGACTTGTTGCCCCTGCACTGTCCCAGCCCTCTCTCAAGCCAAGAGCACAAAGGAAGGCCCAGAAGTCCCCTGTTGCTCACGGTCCTTGAGGAGCAACCTTAGTTCTCCTGCAACGAGAAAGGAGCTCATGGGTGGGCTACCAGTGTGCACAAAAACCCCGAGAGACACTTGGGCACCTCTGTGCCATTCAGGGCCAGAGTGCCCAGTGAGGTGCTCACATGGCCTCGGCAGCAATCAACCCAAGCCCAACTCAGTCTTACCCGCAGGTCAGGCTCCTCTGCAATTGCCAGTCATCCAGTGCCTCCGCATTTGTCTCACAGAGGGAGCCCGCCCCCCTAGCTCCAATCTCCATGTCGAAGTGGGAACCAAGGGTCTCAGGTGGGTCGTACAGAAAGCACCTGCGGGCCACGGTGCGTAACTCCAGTCACGTCACCTCAGTCAGCCCCATGTCCGTCCCTCAGGCCTCCGGCTGCCCATGAATACAAGCACACAGCAGTTCCTCCTCCAAGTCTCTTGGCCGGTGGGAGGGAAGGGGAAATGGGTAGCCCACAGCCGCAGCCCTGCTCAAATTCGGCTCTTTAGCTCTCAAGTGCACAGGCCCCAGGAGCGTCGCTCCAGCCACAGGCACAGACCACCAGTGTACACCTCTCCTCTGTCTCTTTGTGGCCAAATGGGTCCTCACAGCGTCCACTGTGCCACCAGCAGTGTGCACTTCCTGTAGAGGAGGGTTGCAGGCAGTTGGTGAGAGCAAATGCCGATATTCATTGAGGAGAGTTAGCAATTTTCAAACCCCGGTCGGTAGAGCCTCACAGTGTGGTGAACATCTTGCAGCCAGGCTCTCTAGCTCCCCCTCCCCTCATTCAAGCTTCTTTGCACTTTGATCAGTCAAGCTGATCTGGTATCTGGAAGATGGGAGCTGTCATCTTCAATGTAAAAGATTTAAGAAGACGGTAAAGAGGTAACATCAGACCTAAATGAGAAGAGACTCTAATAACAGACTTTCCAGGGTGCTAGCCAGTCACCATGTTTCTCTTGGTAGACACCACCTTCTTCGCATTTGTTGGGTGGTCACTAAATCTCCTCTCTTAAAAGAGGTATTCTTTCCATGTCACACCTTGTCTGCATAAGCCTTCATTTTCTGCTTATTAATTAATTCACCTGTACGAATCGTGTTTTCACTTCTTTCTCTCTTGTTGGTCCATTAGTGGCAACTTGGTTATCATTGCTCTCCCAAACGTCGAAGTGGCAGGACATTCGCCTGTTCTTGAGAGAGGTATTGAACGATAAGCTTGTAGGGTAGAATTTAATACAGTTTTCAAACTGAGCTTCTCAAGAGTTGCATGCTGTACTGCTTACTTTATCATCCTCATAAAACCCTCAACAAGTCTGTTGGCCTCTCATCTATGTACCGAGACCAGTCTCAGTCTCAGAGAGCTCTTTTCTGGCAATGATACCTCAATACCCTTTATGAGCCACTTCAATTGTTTTCTGTTGCAGTCTCTCTGTAATTAGGAGTCTTGCCCCTAACAGTGTAACTCCCTCCTGAGATATGGACAGTTCTGTTTTTCTGATATTCACAATCATCGGTGAGAGGCTGGGTTTGCTGGTTTCATGACTGTGTAATCATGTCTTTTAAGTTCAGCATGTCACTATCATGGCTTGTGGCAGTGATAATTTAGGCTAACGAGATAGCAGCTGGTGTATTTGATCTTACAATGAAATTAATCTAGGCATTAGCCATCTTGGATGGAGTACCTTAACCTTGATAGGCACTCTGGAAAAGTAGCCAGCAGGGTTTTGATTCTTCCCTGTATGGTGCAACAGTATAATTGTACTCTTGCAATCATACTCCCTATCATTCAATGTGAGGAGGCATTTTGGCTTTTGGATTGCCAAAGATAGTCAGTAAACCTTGATGATCAGTTACCAGTGGTAAAGGCATTAAGTACAGGAATATATGGAAATGTTCATGAGCCCATACCACAGCTAAAATGTCTTTCTCAGGTTGTGAGTAAGCACATTCTGTTTGGGACAAACTTCTATTTGCATATGCCACAATATGCCTTTGAGCATTTAGGTGTCACTGTGCTGTGCAGGTATAGCTCCTAACCCATCAGAAACATCTTGTGGGGGATCAGCATTCCACTGCGCGTGTACTTTCACATTATCCGGTGTCATACCCCCATCAGAAAAAGTATGGCCAAAGAACTTTAGCTTTGTCTTGTGCACCTCATACTTGTCTGTATTAAAAGTCAAACCTGCATCAGTAAGTAAATGACATACTTGTGTAAGAGCTTTGTCTTACTGCTTCTGTGTGGCTCCGAAAACTAATGTCATTGCTATAGTTGAATGAATTCACAACAGGCTGTATGATACATCAAATGATGTCTTGGAAATGTTCTGCAGCTGATGACACACCAAAACGAAGAGCCTCATTTACAGTATTTTGGCGCAGGGCAGTGCCACAGGGCTTCTTGCTGCACTGCCCTAAGTCAAAAGAAAAGGGCAGGAGAGCGCAGCACATTCCTGTCCTCTTCCACAGCACAGGTGCACAATTGGCTGCCATACCCCAATGCAAGCACTCTTACACCATGGTACAAGGGTATCTGTGTTGCAGGAATGATTGTGTTTGTGAAGGAAGGGACACCTGGGTGCACAAAAACTATCAATGCAGGTGTTTTCCCCCTTCTAGGTGTGCTGCACAATGCAGCACACATAGAAAGAGTAAAAATTAGAAGAAATAACGTTATTTCTCCTCATTACGCCTCCCCTGGTGAGGCGTAGACCTTTGATGCTTTTCCAGGTTTCCAGAACCTTGTATATCTGGAAATGTGTCAAAATCCATGGGTGTTGCGTGGGGACACCCACTGCAATGCTTATGGAACACATCTTTGATGCAGAGTAAGGCACTGCAGTGACTTGCACTTCATTGCCTTACTCCATATCTACAAGGCCATGAAAAGCCGTGCAAAGTGGTTTTATGTGCCTTGTAGATATGGGCCTGCAGCATGCACCATCGGTACATCACAGAAAGTGATGCACAGGTGGTACAAGCTGCTTATAAATATGCCCTAAGTCCTTTGTATCAACACAACATGTGTTTAAAAGGCTGTAATCTGCCAGCAATTTTTTTAGAGTTGCACCATTTAAGTCCGTTATCATGTCAGCAATGTGTGGACCTGGATGTCATTATCGTTCAATTGCCTTGTTTGTCTGACATATGTCAATGCATATGCATACAGTTCCTTCACTGTCCTTTTTGGGCACTACTACTATGGGAAAAACCAATGGCATTGGACCAGTAGAATCCTCAATAATGTCGTGCTTGAGTAACGATTCAAGTTCCTTTTCAAAAGCTACATGTAAATGAAAAGCAATGTGTCTATATCTTTAATGGGTGTCAAGGCAGCCTATGTATACATTTTGTTTTTCAATTACATAAGCCACAGTAGTGGAGATAGTTCATTGTATTTCTCTTCAGGCATTATATTTATTGATGCACCACTGTTGATCATGAAAGGTACTGAACAACCATTTATTTTCAATATAATCTTTGGACAGTGTTTGTATGATTTCTCTGAGGTAAACATCAGCATGGCACAAACATCTTCCTCACTTTCACTTGATATTGAGGCAGAAGGACTGTTTGATAATGATTGAGATAATGATCGACTGCATTCAGTGTTGATTTGCCTCGACAGATTTTGCCACTTGGCCTTGTGGGTGTGTGTCGAGAATTACTTCTGGAACGTTCTGGTGGCCATTTTGGTTTTGCGCCGTGACACACTTACTTTTTACTTCGCTTTACAAACCATCACAAACTGTTTCTCTTTCTAACAGCCTTTACATATTTATCCAATGGTGGGACATTTACCTTTGAGTGGAACCGAAAACCCACATCCAAAAGATAACTTCTTTTTACATGGAGGCATCACTTGGTGTCCTTCAGTCTTTTGCTTAGTCTTAATTTTCACACTCATGACTAATTGACTTTGGGCACCTCCATGTCAGCAGCTTGTTTTAAGCACACTCTTCAGCTCTGGCAGCTGCTCCAGACTAACACTGCCCCAGACTAAGAGTTTCTCCTAGCATTTGTCATCTAAACGAATCTGACAAGCATCCATCAATACCTCTAAGACGCATTGCTTCTTCATCATTAAATTCATTGAACTTACAGTGTTTGATGAATGCATTGAGTCTCTCTACAAATTGATCAATGGCTTCAAAAAACTTTTTGACATTCCTGACTGAAAATTTATCTTTTATAATTACCATTTGGTAGGGAATTAATTACATTTGAGATTCAATGCTGCTTTAATCTGACGGTATGTGACTTCTTTGTCATTTCTCAGCATTTTCTTTATGACTTCTTTCACACCATCACCAGCAAGATTTTTGCGATATTTGATAATCTTTTTATTATCAGTCTCTTCAAGTGCATCAGTGAAATCATCAGATGTTTCTATCCACACAGTCCATCTATTGCCATTATTTTGTTTTTTGGCAATGTTGAAAGGTGGTGGTGGTTTCAGGAATGCGGTAGCATTATAGACCAGTGTGGAACTCACTGACGCTAATGTTCTCTTTGACAATGTTTGGTAATCATGTTTATGCAAACCTTCTCTAAGGTCCTTTGATATGTTGGCTTTAGGATCATCTTTAACATTACTTGGAACTCTGGCATCTTTTTAAGCTGACATCTGAAAAATGTCACTATTCCAATAGACGTTTTTGGCTCTTTGTAATTTGAAGACCTATGAAGTTACTCTGAACCCCACTTGGCAACTTTGTGGGCAAACCACTTCAGGCATGTTCATCTCAGTAAACACAACCCTGGGCACTTTTCCTTGAGCCACTTCACTGAGTGCTGTGGTACAATTACACTCTTTAGTGGATTCAGTAAGTCATTTATTTCTTCTTTTCTTATGTCAGTTTGCACTTCCTGACACCTGGCTAATCTCCACCTTACAGTGCTTCTGTTCGCAGCATTATTTGGCAACTTTTGATTATCTTTGGCTGTGCTTTGTAAACCTGGTTGTATCTGCCTTCATGTTTAACGTTCCGTAGAATGTACAATTTTATCTTACGTGGCAGAGCGATAACTTTATGTATGGCCTGACCAGCAGGTTCTCGGCCAGCAACATGTAGATTCTTGACAGTGCTTTCGATGTCTTCAAATGCTTCAGAGCAGCTGGAGCTGCACTTTGACTCCACATGCATGAAGCATAGATTCTGAACTTTGACAGCAACACATGTGGCATGCATATGAGCAGTTTGCTTGGACCATGGCAAACTCTCTTGGAGAGCACAATCATTCTTCAGGTTACTTTTTTCCTATCTCGTCACCAGTTGTAGCATCTTCCCCAGCCTGGGTACATGCCAATGACGCCACAGGAGGAGCTGAATATTACACGTCTTTATTCTTCTGCGTGTAACTGTGAATTCAACATTCTAAACCAAACTTTTATTGCATTTTGCTTTAACAGTTATGTCACACTTCTAGTGTCCGTTCTGAACAAAAAAGGGTTCTGTCGTAAAAAACTTGCAAGATACTGCACTTTACTATTGTAGCATGAGCATACCATCAATTTGAATAAGATTTGATACATTTCCAATGGGTTTGCTGCTTGGCTGAACTTTCTTGCAGTTTGTTTGAACTTTTTTTTAGTATCGATATAACCGAATATGTTAGTAAATGTTTGTCCCCTTGTGAAGTCATGCAAGTTGCTACATTAAACATTAGGCAATATTTGCATGATATAAATGTGAGCTATAATTTAAATTTTGTATGGTGAAATAGTGTGAGAGTATACAGATTTTGTTCACAAACATTTACTAATTACATTTTCTTGTATTTTGACCCTGTGTGTATTGATATCTTCAGCAATTTTCTTTTGATTTCTACTTATTCATTATATCGAGGTTTCAATCCGCATTGGTAATATGATAAGACAATATTTTATTTGGAATTTGTAATATAGTCTTTCTATGCTGTTTAGCAGATGTGTAACTATTTTTTCAATTGCAATAACCCATTTTGTTGCTGGTAGAAGGTGGTTTAGTCAGGCAGAATAATACTTCAATGTTCAATACATGCAGTACTTGGGCAGAGTGACACTTTCAAGACTCTTTACGCCAAGTATAATTGTCCTTCGCTGCCTATGCCTGAACATTACCTTACTAATGTTGACCAGATTCTGCTTGTTGATGCTCTTTCTCTTTGTTATCTTTTCAGGTTCTGGTCTCAATATTTGTCGGAACAAGATTTGGAAGTTGGCAAGACGTCAGGCCATTTAAGTGAACTGCAACCGCAATATGAAGAGACGCTGATCCAGCTGCTAGCCCTCAGGCAAGCAATAACAAGTAGTGAGTAGTGGTGTGAGCGTGTCTTTTATAGCCTGCTGTACCCAATATAGGTGCCCCTCTCACAAGCTTTAACAATCTCGCAGGAACACAGTCATTGGTTAGTGTGACAATGAAACATGAAAAAAAACATGTAGCTCTCTCACTCCCTTCAGCCCATTGGTATTTCAGGATTTGTTCTTACTTTTAATAAAGTTTTTTGTTTTTTAACACACAATTTTATTAGTTTCTATTATCAACTGTTCCATCATACAGTGCATTAGTGAAGTAATAACACATATGGACCGTAGTTAGGTATACATTCCATACAAGAGGTCTACAATTGTGAGCGAACATTCTTGTAGTATGTAACAGTGGTGTTGAATAACAATCCCATATCCCGCCCACCCCGCACCCTACCCAGCTTCCGTCTAGTAGCCCCTTAGTTAGGACACAGGGGATGGATCTGTCAATAAGTTTTCAGGAATACCTTTCCTTACATGGGGGACTGATTTATCTATTTGCTCTGAAAACATATCGAACCAGCCATACATCAGTGAGGGAGAGGCATGTATGGACCCTATAGGTTAAATTATGTGGAAGCCACAGGTGTGTAACTCAGGCACACCACCGGCACCCCACAGGGTACACTATTTGCCTCACCACAATCACCCTGTGTCTCAATCTGTGTCCTAAGTGCTTCTCCCAGAGAGTCGCACTCCAGAGATATTGGTTTTCGCCTCAGACCTCTATACTCCTCTCTTCTGAGGGCAGCGCTTTCAGCCTGGCTCCAGCGTAACACCTCCTCCTTCCAAGAGAGGAGAGATGGGGCATGGGGGGATTTCCAGTGTCTCGTCAACTGACGTTTTGCCAACAGCAGAGCCATGTCCATGAAGCGCATACGTACGTTAGAGGCATATTTCCAAGGGTGCAGTCCCAGGAGGAAATAAGCGGGTGACGATTCTATTCATTTATCCATGATATCCGCCAGAGAGGCTCCTATTGCATTCCAGTACTGTGTGAGGGATGGACATGACCAAAGCAAATGGAGAAGATCAGCGTCCGCTGTGTGGCATCAAGGACAGTGCACCGTTGTAGTGTGGTAGATTCATTGAGTCTATGTGGAGTGATATATGCCCGGTGAAAGGTAAAACTGGATCAGCTTAAACCGAATGTTACGAGATACTTGCTTGGCATATTGTAATGAAAAGGACCATTCCATGTCAGTAATGTCTTTGCCTATATTTTTTACCCACGCATCCTTCAATGTGTCCAGTGATATGTGAATCTGTGCCCGGATTACGCGATATATCCTTTGTACCAGGTGTCTACCATATCCCATTGTGTGGAGAGCCTGGAGTGTTTCATGTGTTACCGGTTCAGTACCCTGTAGTGCCCAATAAGTGCAAACATATAATAGTATCTTAGCATGTGTCAAAAAACGAGTCTCCGATAAACCATGCCATTGCACAAAATTAGAATGCGGGAGTAACATGCCATCTTCGAACAAGTCTCCTAAAGTGAGGGGACCCCACTGTTCCGAAACCCTGAGCATAGCAGTTTTTAGAGAGCCAGATGGGATCGGGAACCCAGGTAATGGTATGCTAGGCACATAGGGGGTTGCTGAAGCCGTGTAGTTAGTTTCCAGTAAGCCAAGGCTGTGCATAGTTGTAAGGTAGCCCCTAGGGGCATTTAATGCGACCTGGGACAGAGCAGTTGGTGAACAAAACCCCTCTTCCACATTGTTTCTGTACAGTTTATCTCATCTAAATTGTGGCCAGCTAGCCAGAAGCCAGCCATTGCAACTGGCCCACAGAATAGTAGGCTTTAAAATCTGGAGAACCCAAGCAGCCCAAGTCTGGGGGTAACCGTAGTTTCATCAGTCCGACTCGGCAGTGACCCTTCCCCCATATAAGATCTATCAATAAAGAGTTCAATGTCCGAAATACACAAGGAGGTACTATAAGGGGCAGGTTCACAAAATGGTATAGGACCCGTGGTAGCATTACCATCTTCGCCAGGGTTACCCTTCCAGCCACTGAAATGGGTAGTGTAGTCCAAAGGTCAACCTAGGATCAGAGGGATGTAACTGCCTGGTGCAAATTCCCATCTAACAGGTCCGCTTGATTCCAGTATACACGGATACTAAGAAAGAGAAAGGAGATGGGTGGCCGTCACAATGGTCATGGGCTGAAATGGAATCGTAGGCTCCGACCAGGTGCCCTGGAATTAATACGCATATGACTTATCAGGATTAATTCGGATCCAAGAGAGATGCGCAAAGCGGGTGAAAATCTGTGCCGTTGTCTCTGTGCCCTGTCGCAGATCTCTGTAATAGAGTATCATATCATCCGCATATAAAGAACAAGCATGTGTAGTGGAGTTGAACACTATCCCACAATCCTCGGCAACACGGCGGAGGTGCTGTGCTAGGGATTCCAATGCCAATACAAACAAGAGTGGGGACAGAGGGCAGCCCTGTCTAGTTCCGCGGTATATGGGGTAGGAAGCAGATAAATGCCCCCCTGTCCTGGCCCTGGGAGTCGGGGTGTGTATAGGAGCTTTACCCACCATATAAATTCAGGAGGAATTCCAAAGGCTTCCAGAGAGGCCCAGAGATACTGCCAGCTGAGGCTATCAAACACCTGCCACATGTCTAAGGAGATGCAGCCAGCGCATGACCATTTGTGCTTCGACTCGTCCATTAACTGAAATAATCAGCGGATATTCATGGATGTACCCCAACGGGGGACGAAGCCACATTGGTCTGTGTGGAGCAGCTGTGGGAGTAGTGGTAGCAGTTCACGTGCTAAAACTTTACTGAGGAGTTTATATTCAGAATTTAATATAGACAGGGGCTTATAGGATGATATTTGTGCGGGAGGGTTATCAGGTTTGAGAAGCGAGGTCACTACTGCTTCACGAGTCGTAGCCAGAAGTATTCCTTCCACGAGAGAACTCTTGTATAATTTCTCTATGTGGGGAAGCACGCCCTTGGGGTATGTGGCATAAAACTCCACTGGCAATCCGTCTGAGCCAGGGGTTTTATTGCGAGCCATCTCTTTTAATGCTTCACCAATCTCGGGCGTTGAGATTGGTGTGTGCAGAGTTTCCTTTTCTAGTGTTGACACCTGTGGGAGCGGATGGCAGTTCAGAAAAGTGTGTATAGAGTGTTGGTCTGCAGGTGGCTGCTCTGCATACAAATCTGCATAGTATGAATGAAAGGCCTCATTAGTGTCAGGTTGACTAGTCAAGAAACCCCTCTGAGGGGATTGTATCCTTAAAATAGGTGTGGGAGACTGTTGCAGTCTGATTAGTTTAGCAAGCAGGGCATCCGGTTTGTCTGCTCCCGCATGCATCTTCTGAATGTATGATCTATAATCTACGACTCGCAAGTGCTCTAGAAGCTCTGCATGCTGAATGCTCGCCTCTTGTAATCTCTCAGTTTTGTTGTCGTCCAATATCATTCCTCATTCTAGAGATCCCAACTCGTCTTCTAACTCTGTGAGCTCTGAGACAATTAAGTCCGGGCTCCCACCCTCATAGATATGGATGTCCCATGGATAATTACTTTGAAGGCCTCCCATTCAATCAGTGGGGACGTTGTTGTGCCAGTATTCACTGAAAAATATGTGTCTATGCTAGTAGCTAATGTCTCTTTAAAGACCTTGTCTTCCAAGAGTGTAGGCTGCAGGTGCCACGTAGGTATTGGGGTGGGTATCCTTCCCCAGGTTAATTGAATCAATAGCATATAGTGGTCATACAGTGTCTTGCCTAAGTATGTTGCATAAGTTATGTGGGGTTGCAAGCTGGAAGAGCATAAAAAGCATTCTAAACAGGAACGGAGCACATGAGTGTAAGAGTAAAAGGAGTATTCCCCCGCATTTGCATTACGGTGCCTCCAGACATCTACTAAGTCCCACCCCTCAACCCATTGTCGCAGTATTCTGGCCTGTCAGACCGGAGTGGCACTAGGGAGGGGCAGATGCGAGCGGTCGAGGTGCACCCCCAACACCCCAACACCCAGGGGAGATGGGCCCATTCTGCTAGCATGTTAGACAAGCGTGTATAAAACGCATCCTGTTTCTGGTGTGGGGCATAAAAACAGCTCAGTACTATCTGTTCCCCATCCAGAAGTCCCTTGATTAGGACATATCTACCTTGGGAGTCAACTTTAGTATCTTGGCAGAAAACGGAATTCCCGCCCTTATCCAAATGGCAGCACCTCTAGCATATGCTGAGAAGGAAGTATGGAACAATTGACCCCACCATCTGCGCTGTCATTTTGGGGCTTCTGGCATGGTGAAGTGGGTTTCCTGCAGGAAGGCAAGATGAGCATGAGGTCTATGCAATTGTGTTAATACCCTGTAACGTTTGTGATGCGTCCCCAGGCCTCTGATATTCCAAGTGTTTATATTGTATGATTTAACAACCGAGGTCATTGCACTGGATGTAAGAGGTATAACTGTCTGTCCCATGACCGTACTACATTCCCCATGTATAACTGTGGTGACAGAAGCATTCAAAGAACAAGTACCCACCTCTACCCAATATGCGGTCCAGCAGAGACAACTATGCTCGACCAATTTAACTAACATAACCAATTGTAACAACAGACAAATAGTAAGGCTTACACTAGTGGGGCACGATGGCTCCATCGCCCAAGCATACATTTGTGCTCCAGGCATACCATCGAAACCTGGTCCAGACCACGGTCATATCAGTAACTGGTCTCCTATTCGTCCATCCCCTACGCTTGTATTTAACCCCTTACCCCCTTCCCTGTATCTGGGTTGACAAGAGAAGCTTATCATCGAAGGATTAGGGGATGGATGGCCTGTCTGAGGCTTGGAGTGCCGCTTAGACCTACTCCGTCTCACTGCCCCTGGGCTAACAGTGACATTTACTGAGCTATGTGGCATTCCTCTACCTGCGGGGTTAGTGGATAAAATTCATCTTGAAGGCCCCACAGACATGATGGGCTGCTAGGGGCTATGAGTAATACCCAGCCGCTATCCGCCTCGCTGTGCTGGGGTGTCTAGAAAATACATAATCAAAGAGGCACGTTCTCATCTATTTTTTTTGTCCCTGGTAACCCAACATGCATGTGGGGCCCTTTGAAGGATAAATCTTCTCTAATGACTCTAGCGAAGGAAAGAGGGCCACATATTTCAGATAAGGGCCCTAAAGCAGCAAAATGGAAAAACTAAAGTGCTCGAGTCCTAGAGCAAACAAATAAAACTATTATCCCTTAACTACCCAACCTTTCAAAGTAACTTTCTGAAGTCAATACCTAGCTCAGGTTATCCTAAGTCGGGATACTATACAAGCTGCGCCACATAAAGCCAACACACCTAAGAGAGAGAAACTCTTTTATTTGGTAAGACTGGGTGCAGTACAAGAAAACAAAATGAGATAAGGATGATTACAGATTTTTGCATTTAACATCTACAGGGAGTGCAGAATTATTAGGCAAGTTGTATTTTTGAGGATTAATTTTATTATTGAACAACAACCATGTTCTCAATGAACCCAAAAAACTCATTAATATCAAAACTGAATATTTTTGGAAGTAGTTTTTAGTTTGTTTTTAGTTTTAGCTATGTTAGGGGGATATCTGTGTGTGCAGGTGACTATCACTGTGCATAATTATTAGGCAACTTAACAAAAAAAAATATATACCCATTTCAATTATTTATCATTACCAGTGAAACCAATATAACATCTCAACATTCACAAATATACATTTCTGACATTCAAAAACAAAACAAAAACACATCAGTGACCAATATAGCCACCTTTCTTTGCAAGGACACCCAAAAGCCTGCCATCCATGGATTCTGTCAGTGTTTTGATCTGTACACCATCAACATTGCGTGCAGCAGCAACCACAGCCTCCCAGACACTGTTCAGAGAGGTGTACTGTTTTCCCTCCTTGTAAATCTCACCGTTGATGATGGACCACAGGTTCTCAATGGGGTTCAGATCAGGTGAACAAGGAGGCCATGTCATTAGATTTCCTTCTTTTATACCCTTTCTTGCCAGCCACGCTGTGGAGTACTTGGACGCGTGTGATGGAGCATTGTCCTGCATGAAAATCATGTTTTTCTTGAAGGATGCAGACTTCTTCCTGTACCACTGCTTGAAGAAGGTGTCTTCCAGGAACTGGCAGTAGGACTGGGAGTTGAGCTTGACTCCATCCTCAACCCGAAAAGGCCCCACAAGCTCATCTTTGATGATACCAGCCCAAACCAGTACTCCACCTCCACCTTGCTGGCGTCTGAGTCGGACTGGAGCTCTCTGCCCTTTACCAATCCAGCCACGGGCCCATCCATCTGGCCCATCAAGACTCACTCTCATTTCATCAGTCCATAAAACCTTAGAAAAATCAGTCTTGAGATATTTCTTGGCCCAGTCTTGACGTTTCAGCTTGTGTGTCTTGTTCAGTGGTGGTCGTCTTTCAGCCTTTCTTACCTTGGCCATGTCTCTGAGTATTGCACACCTTGTGCTTTTGGGGACTCCAGTGATGTTGCAGCTCTGAAATATGGCCAAACTGGTGGCAAGTGGCATCGTGGCAGCTGCACGCTTGACTTTTCTCAGTTCATGGGCAGTTATTTTGCGCCTTGGTTTTTCCACACGCTTCTTGCGACCCTGTTGACTATTTTGAATGAAACGCTTGATTGTTCGATGATCACGCTTCAGAAGCTTTGCAATTTTAAGAGTGCTGCATCCCTCTGCAAGATATCTCACTATTTTTGACTTTTCTGAGCCTGTCAAGTCCTTCTTTTGACCCATTTTGCCAAAGGAAAGGAAGTTGCCTAATAATTATGCACACCTGATATAGGGTGTTGATGTCATTAGACCACACCCCTTCTCATTACAGAGATGCACATCACCTAATATGCTTAATTGGTAGTAGGCTTTCGAGCCTATACAGCTTGGAGTAAGACAACATGCATAAAGAGGATGATGTGGTCAAAATACTCATTTGCCTAATAATTCTGCACTCCCTGTACAATTAAGACACATACTAAGCAAACGCTGGCACCTAATTAAGAGTGACTCCATCAGCAGAACATACAGAGGACACGTGAGGGTGCAGGCATAGTATTCTGTCTATCTCTATTGTGAGCTGAAACACCATAAAAACGATATCTAAAATAGCACTTGCTATGTGATCAAGGCTGGGCAACCAGCGAAACGTGTTATGTGATGGTGAAAAGCAATAAAGGATTTTTTCGCACATGAATCGTTGTGTCAGAGTCTCTTTCGAATAGAAGTGGTTTTGCAGGATATATATGTACATGTATCTATACATAGATATATATATATATATATATATATATACATATATATATATATATATATATATACGGACATATAGATAGATTCATATATACATATAGATATATTCATACGTGTGGGAAGAGGGAGGGAAATGTTTATTATGGCTTTATATAGGGTTGAGTGAAGCAGTTTACATAGTTCAGTGCTTCACTTTTTTAAACTTCAGGGCTTTGTATTTAGAACCGACACAATTTTATTTTATTAGCAGTAGCAAGAAAGATTAACTGTATGGCAATGGTAATTTTTCTGCTGCTGCCCATGGCTTTCCTGCCATCGTGCCCCTTTCATCAAGCAGGATAGCTCCTGTATCCCAAAGCCTGAAGTACAGAGGAAGGGCTTCTTGCAGCAAAGAAAGAGAAGTATGCAGCTGTGGTTACTGTTAGAAAAATGCCCAAAATGGACAAATGTTAGCATCTAAAATATCAGAATTCCTGAAACATTTTGTAGTTTCTCTTGGCGGCTCCCCCTTCATCTTCATGGCCATAGAAGATCAGCGACCTTGTGTGTACACCAGGTTGAAATAGCACAGTCGGAGGCATGCTAGTGTGTGAATACGAAGGACTGGATCACTAAACACGTTGACTAGAACTATTTTATGTCCTTGAGGTAAATAAAAGGCAGGGTTTGTTGAACCCTATTTTGGCAAGGTATTATGAAAACAGATTTCTGGAGGGGGTAATGTTTGACAAGAATAGTTTTTGTATTTCTGTTAGGTGGTATTTTGTTGTGGTGGTGATCTGTTCTGTTATTTTGTGTGCCTCTTGTTTTTCTCCTTCATTAGTCCAGTGTTATGCTGCTGTGTTGTGTCATGGTTGCTATGCTGCATTGTGTTTAGACTTTTTAGTTGTGTTGTACCCTTTTAGGTTTTAACTTAATAAGTCAGATTTAAATGGTAGCTTGGCACAGGAACATTGATAACACATGCTGGAAGCATAGTAGCATTTGTTGACATATTTAACATAAAACAACAGCATACACAAAGCAACACAATACCACAATTAAAACATAACAGGTCACATTATAACAAAACAGAAAGAACAGAATGCCTCACAACAACTACAGGACCACACAAGATCACTCCTCAATGATGCAGTGCAAGAATACCCAACAGCACAAAAAATAGCAGAACACATCGCCACCACAAAAATTGTTACATAACAAATACCTTACCTCCTCCAGGATCCTGTTTTCATAATATAACTGGTGTGGGGAGATATTACTGGCTTAATTTACCACCAAGGATATGAAATAACACCAGTCAATAATGTTTTTGAGCTGATCAGGCCAATTTAGCACTTCCATTGCTCACTTTATATGATACTGACCGAACTCTGCCAGGACTAAGGAACGGGTGAAACGGTTCACATATATTGTCTGAAATACCTGTCCTCAACCATAAATAGAGAGTAATAAAAGTACATGTACGGAAATAGTCGTGCGAGCTTCCCATAAAGACAGTCTGTCAGCAAATTCTTTGTACCGTCATCATAATCCCTTATTTTCACAACAACAAAGGCACAGTACAGAGAGGCAGGGAAAGTTCAAGTGCATTCAAAACTTTGTGACAGAGCCGTCAGTGGTTGTATGGCCTGGAGTTGCAGCGCCGTGGGAAAAATAAGATATGCAGCGGCATCAATGTGAGCGTGTAACATGGTTTCAACTCCGGCCTAGTAGTATGATGAACTCTGATACTGAACCCAGTCAGCAGGCTTCGGGTGAATCCTCAGTCCTCTGTGAAGTGTGAACCTCATCCTACTACTAATCAAGTTAAATCAACAATGTGTTGAAGAAATGGATTCAAGGGCACCACACATCCCTTATGCGTCCCGAGAAGAGAAAAGGGAGATGCATCAAGCTGCACATTAAAAATGTAAGGACTTGAGGAGACCTCTTAGAGAAAATAGTGGCGAGTGATGAGAGCCTAGTAAGAAAATGGCCTCTGGAATCTCTACTTTTGTAACAAAGGGCAACTCATTCAGATGTATGTCCTTCCAGGGCTTCGTACTTGGCACTTAAAGTAACCTATTCATTCTGATCACACTTAAAACCATGAAGTGCACCTCGTGTATTGATATCCATTGATTACAAATGCCAAAACAACACAAAGCGTTAAGGGCAAAATGAACAAATCTCTTTTGCAGTTGAAAACTCAAAGATTCACAAAATCACAGGTTTTGCAATAGCAAAAGGTGATTTTTAGATTGTACAAAACTCCTTCTGAAAGTTGGAAAATCTTAAAATGGCATTTACAACCCTTTCAGAATCACAAATAGGTGGAGGCATGAGAGGGGTATCCCACATCTATTTCCAAAGGAATGTGTCAACGGTTTATGACTCCAGCTGACGCAAAACCACTGGTCAGTTACTAACCTTGTGCTGGGGAGGTAACCAATTCGCAAGAGGGAAGCTGTTACCAGGTGACAGTTTTCCGTTCACAGAGGGTCACAATGTGTCACCTGCATGATTTATAGTCCTAAAATTCGTTTTTTACTACCCTTGTGAATGGCCAAGTTGCAATGCAGTCTATTAGGGCATAGGTCACTTTGAAAATTGCACACCCATTCAGGATCGGGATAGTACAGAAAATAGGCCTGGTCACCAAAATTGAAGTGGCTCCTATTAGTAAATCAGACAGCTAAATAAATTGGCCTTGTTTTCAAATTGGGACCTTTTTGAATCTGTAAAGTCACGCGGTGTAGAGGATTTTGCAAAGCAGAGGAGAGTGCATGCATTTGTGATTGCACCATAAAATGTTCTTTTAATATCAGGGAAATCAATAGTAACAATTGGCCCAGCAGACATACATAAAACGTAAAACACGCCCACAGACCGCAATAAAACTGCTGACAAACTAACCTGTCAGACAAACCCACCAAGCATTGTCAGACTGCCCGAAATCCTTTATAGGCCTTTCTGCCACTAGACTAATGTACAAACCAGCCAGTGTGCAAATTGCATGCCACTGATTTTCAAATGGGAATAGTACATTGGGCTCTCAACATTATGAAGTCAAGCAGCTCCAGGCCTCCACACTGGGTTCAACATGATATTTTCTTTGTGAGACTAGCCTCTTTTTTTCAACCCATTATCCTGCTTTCTCCCTCCTCTTTCCTGTTAGCACATCATTCGGGGATCTCTATGGCTTAACTCCCCTCTCGGTCTGAAGTTCACTCTCAATTTTAGATCATTCTGCCATTTCAAATGTACTGTCCTCATTAACTTATACATGTTTTCAGCATCACATACTGCAGAATGCTCCCTTTACAGAGTCAACCATCCATGAGAAATGTCAACACTTCCTAATTAGAAGAAGCAGAGGAAAAATCAATTTCCTATGAAAGGTTTTTCTCACTGTGACCCACATGATGTGCCTATTCCTCTTTCTTGTGCTAAGTCCCTTTATAAATTAAACATCCTCTAAAATCAATCCTTGCTGCTGATCCGCTAATCCGCTCTGTCCTATTTCTGCCAATTCCAGTCTGGCCTAATTCCCAGAATCTCTAAATATTGTTGCAGTAGAGTCGCAGTGCAACGTTGTGCCTTCTTCCCTCACACATTTGGCATCTGTCTCTAAAAGCCAACTCATTCTGCATCATCGGCTGCGTTACACTGATGTTCAGCAATTGCTCTACGGGACGCAGACTGCTATTTTTATTTTTGATTCCACCCAAAAGATATATGGTGTTGTGTACAAATGTATTCTAATGTTTTAGATGAATGCAACACATAGCCTTGTTTGAAATAATATATTACGAATGATCTGAGTTGTGTTAAGAAAAATTAACATCACATTGCCTGTTTCGGAGCTCGCCTACTAACTGGTGAAAAGAAGATCAACACATAAAATGGCGTGAAGCTTGGTGCAAGTCAATGATTTACAGAACAACAGTTGACGTTGCGCCTTAGATGAATTGTGGTGCTTCGAACAACTGCTGTCCATTTGAATAATGTTATCCCAGGAGTCACATTCAAAAGGTTTAGTATAAATGATTTTCAAAATGGAAGTTATACATAAAAACATGATAAGGTGATCAGATTTTCAAGACTGAAACTGTTGCCCTAGTTTCGGTAGGCAAGTCACTTGCCAGAATTTTAGTAAGCACAGCATGGCCCCAGGTTTCAGTAGAAATATAATTCCTCATTTTCCATAAAGCATGATTAGTCTGATTTCCAGTAACACCTAGTTAGCAGCGTCCAGAAAGCACACCATTGCTCGGTTTCCAGCAAGCACATCATAACAAGGCTCCCAGTTAGCACAACCTCATGGACCTAGATTCACGTAAGCAGATCATCAAGTATCAACCCCCTAGTTTCCAGTGAGCATATGATTTTCCTAGTGCACTTTAAGCAAATTTCCCGTCCTTAGTTTCCAATAAGCACACCTGTTGTGAAAGGAATGCCCCCTGAATGGTATGTTCACCTACCCTGGGTGCCCAACTGCATGTTTATCTGGTATCCTTTTTTTTGTTCCTGGTGTCATGTTAATCTAAGTATGTGCACAGAGGCATAGGCTTGACCCTGACTATGTGAGATCAGATCTGTCCTGTGACCCAGAGGGGCACAGTAAGTGTGTCCTTAGTACGGGAAGAAGGCTACTGTCCTTGTCCTGGGAGTAGAGCATAAAGCGGAGGTGGCATCCTATTGTGTTTTAGAAAGTTCAATATGTGTACATCTGTGCAGGGCATGTAACATATATAGTAGAGTGTCTGTGGGGGAAGCACGTCATAGAGGGTGAGACTGTTTTCTTAGACAGTGGAAATGTGTTGCCCTTATTCCTCTGGCTGGGGGTAGAAGATCCAGACACTGAAGTGAGTACGATGGAGACAGGAATACCTTTAGAAATTCTGTGAGACCTTTTGTCAGCAAGGAGCTTCTTATTAGTCTTCCTGAGCTCTGCCATTAGTAGATGTGGATGGAACAGCAGTTTTCGTTCTTGTGAGGTGAGGAAGATTCTAGGTCAGGCCTGTCCTTTCGTCTGTCACTTATTAATCCTTCAGTTGAACTAAAAACAGCTATGTGATGAAGCCGTATACTTTATTGTGACTGTATTGTTGGTTCTCCAATTTGGAGACAGCCTCATGCTATCTTCTGTGAGAAGCATCACTCTACATGAAGGCTGTGTATGGAGAGCAGTCTGGGGAGGACTCTTAAAACAAGCCACCCCAAACCGTTTTGTAGTTTGAGACAGTGGGTCCAAATCACCTGTCTAGAATGTGTTTATAAAAATGAGAGCCAAACCACCCAACTTTATGACTGGAGAAAAAGTGCTTCACAGAGTACTCATAGAACTGCTGTGCAAACAGGGTTGGTGATAGCCTATCTCCCGAGGTGAGGGGCCACCACCGGAAGTCTGCACCTTCTGCTGTGGTTGAGCCTGAAGCACTTACAAGCTTGTGTGCCTGCTGACAGAGGGAAAGAGACTCAGGCCCTGCAGGAGAGACAGTCCAGAACTCCAGAACTGAGGGACAGGGACAGCTTTAGAGCAGTGCAACCAGTGCGGCTGCACTGAGTTCTGTCCTGGAAGAGGAGCACTGAAATCAAGGGGGTGCTGTGTTTAGCAACAATTTACAATTTGCAAGCATCTGCTGCAGAGTTCCTTATGTGCCCAGACATCAGGCAGCACTACACATTTCAAGATAACTCCTGTGATTAATGTTCCTGCTAGACAGAGAGATGGAGTGTTTATAGTGGCAGTTTTAACTCACCATAAAGTCGAAGAGGGTTAATATGCCTGCTGCAAAGAACAGATCTGTATTTTATGTGGATAGCTGAGTGGATTAGTAAAGCCAGCATCACCATCTCTTTAAAACAAATTAAATATATGTGAGAGAGGGGCTGTTGAGAGATGAGGGGTACTTTTGCCGGGTGGTAGTAGGTCAGTATGGGGAAGGGGGGCAAAAAAAGACTGTTGCACCAGGGGCCACCAGCATTAATGCCAGTCCTGCTGAGGGGCACACAGACAGACAGGACTGCTCAAAAGCGAGCTGGGAGTGACATGTGTGACAGAGGGTCTTCCTGGTCCCCCACAGCATGGTTCTTGCCAGGAAACTCTACAAGTTGTATCTAGCATTGTCCCTGTCAGGGAATGAATCTGTTGTTCTCACTGTAGGCTTGATCAGGGCTGCATCTACCTTTAGGCCGGCCTACCTGGGGCTTCAGGAGTTTCTCACCAACCACAGCCCCTGCATCACACATGCCAAGGCTCTACCCAGACTGCTCAAGAGAAGGTGAGCAACTAATTATTACCTATCCAAAGGGAATAAAACTCAAAACAATCTTGAACTGAATTCACTTTTGACTGTGGGAATTGTAAAGACTGAACCTGAGCCTAATTGATACTTTTCCTAATGAACCCTCCCACAGAGAGGCCATTCAAGTGGAACTAATAAAGGGCAATCAGGAGTGTAGCACCACAAAGAATGATCACATCCAAGCACACTATCTTAGATAACAAATTGGATTGTGCAGTATTAGGTATTGCTGTGTGATTAAAGTACTTTCTTTTCCCTAAAAGACAGACACTGGGCTAGACATTAAAGCCATTGTGTCTGTTGGTTGATTATTGAGGGCTGGACTGGTGCACCTCATACTAACTCCTTGAGAAGCTTATCACTGCTCACAACTTCTACCCTAAAAGTCAAATGCAGAAAGGGTTGTACCTGACCCAGTTTGTAGAGACAGAGTAGGAGCATCCCAGACACCAGTGGCAAATTACTTCAATAACCATGTTTTTTTTCAGTAGTCCATCTGCCCTGTGATCCTTTGGGCCATGTGGTCCCTTGAACATCACTGTCCCAATTTCTAGTAAGAAGATCTCTCGCATCAATAATACCTTGCTTCCCCTGGCTCTCTTATCCACACAGCTCGCCCCTCTGCTCAACTTTCATCTGTTCCGTTTTCTTTACACTGATCTCCAGTGTCCCAATTTTCACCTTCTGCCTTCTCAACACATCACTGACCGTAATGAATCTTACTGAAAAGCATCAATTTTTAAGAGATAGAAATTGTCTAGTTACCCGAGAAGTGCTAAAATATGCAAAGCTAGTATTACAACTACCTTAGTATCTATGCAACTCTGAATTCTTTTGGCCAATGAAAGGAACAGTGATGTGGGCTTCAAGCACTCCCAGTCTTGCAAATCTGTTTTTAGTTTTGTATGAAGACAAGTGAATCTCTGCAGTAGAAACCAGTCTTTTGCCTGAATTTCCATTTACAAGGGATGTGGCCTAGCACAATGGGTTGGACTGTTCCTGTTTCGGGACAAGATACAAAGTTCCCATTACGTTACATATAGAAATAAATAAATGCTTACTTCTTTGAAATCCAACTTTGTTTCCAGTTCCGTTTTGTGACACTCAATATGAGCTTGCAGAATGTCCAAAGGCATAATGGTCTGTGCTGAGCCTGCATTAACCACAAGCCTTGGAGAAATAAAGGCAATAATGATATTATAAGTGTTAATGTCACTGACACTTTGGTTTGGTTGCATAACATTTCGTAAGTTGTTGATTAATGATTGGATAAATGATGGGAATTTCCCCACTGCCAGGTAATTCCTGATTGACTATGTTAACTAGGAAAGATGTATCAAAAAATATAAAAGACCATCTGAATCATTGTGCTACGAGTAAACTCATAAGGAGGCTGTCTCCTCCTCGCTGCTGCATCTTACAGAAGTATTACTTAGAACTTTACTATGTATTTGTTTTATTGATTATTTAGCTTCAACAGTTGGTGAAGAATGCAACTCAGAATCCTGATGACTCTGACAACTTGCAGCTGATGCGGTCAAAAAGGAAAAATCATGTGCCCCAAGACAGTTTTGGTGGACATCGATTTAAATGGATCAATACCAGCACAGTCCTGATAAAGTGGGATACTCAGTGTTCCTTACACATGGAGTTTTCTCTGTACTTAATCACCTCCTTCCAACAATATCATCCTCTAGTTTCTCCGAGCTTAATTTCCTTCTATTCACCCTAATTTCCTCAAGTGCTCTTTTTTCAACTACATGCCCTTTTCTCTCTTTACAACCCTATTAACATTCTCATTTAGTTGTTTCTTTCCTCTTCCTGGCCCTTCTGGTCCATCTCTCATGATATTCTTGTATTTTGTCTGTTCTTTCTCTACCTTACATTCTTCCAAAATGAGTTACTCAGGCCATTACCCTCCCACCTCTACATGTCTCCCTGTATCCGCAACCTACTTTAAATCTGTCTTGTTCTTTCTAAACTCTTAGATCCTTTATTCTTGAGGTCTACTTTTTCATACTTTTATCTTCCCTTTGCCGTTTCCCTATCTCATAAACCCTCTGCCTCCTTCGTCTCCTCTGTGTCTTCCCCTTGGAACTTAACATTTTGTGTTTTTCTTCTTTCCCTCTTTAATTCTCTCCATACTCCATGTTTATATCTGTTGTGAACCATTATTATATTTTTCCTGAACTTTCTACCCTCTTGATAATGTTTTCATTCTATGTAACGGGTTAACACAATCCTGCCTGTTGTCCTGATGCACAGTGTGGTGACCTCCTTGGATGAGCTGCCTGTTATAAACAACAACAATAAATAAAGATTGTTGTGAGTTGCTTACATGACAAAGCACGTCCTGTCTACCGCACTGCAAAATGCCTGTGTATCTTATTCGGGGCCCTTACGTTTTAAAAAAAAATGCTATTGGCAGTTTTTCAAACATGAAAACATCCGTTTGATAACTGTGACTGTCATTCCTGATGCCATTCTAAAGTGCAAATAGTTTAATTCCCGTGGCCGTAAAGGAAGTCCTCTGGAACTAGCTATGGTACTAGACACTGATTCGTAGACTGAAAAAGAGAGGACATATCATTGAAACAACTTAACTTGCAACTCACCACAAAAGTCGAGAATACAATGTGAAACAACAATGCTGTTGCATTTATTTATGCTATTTAACCAAAATATGAATGAACTTCCACTACCATAGTTAAAGACTATAATTTTAGTTTTGCCTATGTCCTGTGCTGGACCTGACAGTCTCTGCATGGTCACCAACAAACTTTTCGCCTTCGCCCCTCCTGTTTTCTGAACCTGTGTTTTTTGGTGGCTTTTAGGCCCAATGCTAAAGTGCTTGTGCTCTCCTTTAAACACTGTAAAATTGTCTTACACCGAATTTGCACATCTAATTTACTTGTAAGTCACTAGTCAAGTTGTCCTACACATACCCAGGGATCATAAATTAAATGCTAATGGTGATCCTGTAGGACTTATTTTGTCACCCACTTAAGTAGCCTTGTGAAACATGGATCGGACCTGCCACTGCAGCATGTGTGTGCAGTTTTAAACGTTACCGTGCCTAAACCTTCCTTTTCAATACATATATATATATATATATATATATATATGGGCTAAGTGCCCTGATGCAAACCTAAAGTGAAAACCCAACATGGCACACTGCCGTGTGACTATCACACCAAGGACAAGAGAAACCTGTAAATGCCTCCAAGATGAGATCTCTATCTATATATCAGGCACAACTAGGGTGTTAACATTTGCCTTCACCCGCTAATCGTGGCCTGCTTTGTCATCAGGTTTTGCTTTCACATCCTTGCGAAGGCCAATGTCAGGGATGGAGCAATAGGGAAGGGGGACACAAAACAACACAAATACACATAGGGATCAGTCAAACAGAAAACATACAACTATTTAAAACTATCTCATGGGTATCCAGTCTTAGTCTTTATTTAGGGACCACTTGGATAGCATTAAAAAATGATAAACTTATGATGGTGATATCGGAGTCCCATCATTCATTCACCCCAAGTGGTCTGCTATATGTCGACATTCGTCTGCCTCCAGTGCCCAAAAGGATCAATCAGCCCTCATCAGAACATTAGATCCCTTACCATGTACCCCCTACCTCTTGTCATATAATAGGGTAGTCAGGACTTAATTGTCCCTTAACAGTACACACACTTCTTGTCATCGAGTATTCATTGTTTTATCTCTTAAACTGGAGCTCCGTGGGAGCACCTCCCTGTAGTCACACATTTTCAAGAGACCGGCGCCTCTTCTTCGACCACACCTGTGTGCCCTGTCCACTCCACACTGCATGCACTATAGGTGAGTCACCCCTCTGGCAGGCCTTATGCCCCTAAGGCAGGGAGCTCTATATTGTATGTGAGGGCATAGATGCATGAACAATATGCCCCTACTGTGTCCTTGCCAAACCTTGAACATAGTGAGTTAACAGAGCAGCCATTTTAAAGTGCACCTGCTGGAAACTGGTCAGCAACATGATGGCCACTCTGAACCCTGAGTTGTTTGGTACCAAACAACTCAGAATGATAAATCCCCACTGGTGCCAGTGGTAGATTTATTATAAAAATGTACACTCGGGTCACCTTAGAGGTGCCAGCTGCAAAAGCTAACTACCCTGGCATGGTTGCTGACTAGTTCTATCGAGCCTGCCACCACCAGGCATCCAATCTACATCCTTGGGGGAGAGATCCATCTCTCTGGATTGTAGAACAATGACCTTCCTGGGATGCTAACACCCCCACCCCTCAGGAATGTGCACTGCCCTGGCAGCGAGCTTCAAAGGGCTTACTGCCGTTGAAACTCAACCTCCAGGCCTGCTGCTACCAGCAGACGGCTGCCCCTGTTGCACCCCCCCACTTTTGGTGGAACCAATGGCAGGAAAATACACAAAGGGTAGGAGAAGTGGCCCCACCTGGCATTCACCATCCCCAAGGTGTTGCCTGTGAGGTGGACACTCCATTTAATTATCCTCCATCTTGGATGAAAGGAAATTAGCCAACCAGGTAAAGGGAAGTGACCCCCCCTCCCCACAGGAAGTGGTCACTTGGTAGGTGTAGTCACCTTAAAGTAGATGACCCATTGGTCACTACCAGGTTTCCCCTAAAACACTCCCTAAATACAGTATTTAGTGGGCATCCGTGACCAGGAAATCAGATCAAAGAAGCCCAGCACCAAGAAGATCCTAAGCATGAGAACTGTGGACCTGCTGCAACAAACAAAAGGTGCTAAACTCTGCCTGCTGCACCCAGGATCCGACAATTGCCGATGAGGAGCTGCTGGACAACTGTACACAAACCGCAGAGGACCTCTAGGCTTTGTAGATCACCAGAGAATCACTCTAAAACCTAAGGAAACCATCAAGCCAGTGAGGGTCACTTCACTGACCAGCTGCTAACTCCTGAACCGGACATCACAGCTCTACTAAACTGCATCCCAATGACCGCGAGGGCAAACCCTGCCAATGTGCCAAGTCTGGTGGCACTGCACCCTCCAGTGGCCAAACTGTGCCAATACCCTTGGTATTGGTCAGCTAACATCAGACATCCAGAAACACAGGTGACCCGGAGCTGCAAAAGGACCAGAAGAAAGCCCCAGGCAAGGGGCTTGAGGTACACCGTGGACCTCTTGCCAGAGTGCCCCCACTGTCCTGCAAAAAACCCTTGAACCAACTCACCTCCTGCTCCTGAGGGCATCCTTGTGCACATCTCCTGGTTCACAGATTCGCCCTGCACCTGGCTGCCCTGTGCCTTGCACCGAAGAACCTGCTGTGCCTTAAGGATCCCCCGCCCCTTGCAACCTCGACACTACAAGGGGACCCCAAGAGGCCAGCCTCCTTCACCCTGAAAGTAACAAAGGTGATGATGCAAGGGCATATATAGTCCATCCGTTTACTAACTGAAATATGGACTGTCTATACAAAGAGCTCATCGATTTCCATTTCTGAAACCTAGTAAAGGAAGGGCAACACAATGCCCTTGTGCTATCCTCAGATATGAAGGGAGTTATCAGAAATGGGATCTTTGGTTGACAGTCAGGATACCAGCCTGTCCAAGCACGGACCCTCACTCTAGTCAGGGAAAGTCACACACAATCCAAATTATCCTGTGCCCACTCTCTGGTAAATTGGCATTTTAGGAGTCAGGCTTAACTTAGACTGCAATGCGTAAAGTATTTGTGCAATAAATCATGCAATAACACATTATAGCACCACAGAAATACACCACACAGTGTTTAGAAAATATATAATATTTATCTGGATAACTGCAGGTCAAAACGATTAAGGCGCAATAAGTATATGTTGAAATATCACTGTAAAAATTATATAAAGTGTCTTTAGTCTCTTAAAAAGCAACACGTGTCTCTTGCAAGCACAAAGTACCTAGTTTGTGTTCAAATTCTCCGCAAGGGACCGTAGAGTATGAGATGCGTGGAAAACAGAAAGGTGTGCGGCGATTTTTCTGGCGCACACAGGCGATATGTTGTTGAGTTTTCACGCAGGGCCGGCTTTGTGTTGAATTCCGGCAGTAGACTGGGATCCTCTTTGGGTTGTGGGATTTTCGGACACCCCAGGGCGATGTGTTGAAATGCGCCAGCGCTTGCAGGACGAAGTCACAGGGGCTGTGTCAATCCGGTGGGCGTTGCTTGGAAATTTCTACTGCACAGCAGACGTTCCATCGATTCCTCTCAGGAAGTCGGGCTGCATCATTCTGGCTTGACTTTGTGTCGATCCAGTGGACTGTGCGTC
Source organism: Pleurodeles waltl (assembly GCF_031143425.1). Lineage (NCBI taxonomy): Eukaryota > Metazoa > Chordata > Amphibia > Caudata > Salamandridae > Pleurodeles > Pleurodeles waltl. The sequence continues at coordinate 1,829,177,721 of NC_090440.1, read as the reverse complement.
GAATTTCCAGTCACTGCGCTGGTGCTGCTTTGTTCCGGTTCGGCGTGCGGTGATTTTCTCACCGCAATGCAGGCTGTCCGGCGTTTTTTGCAGGCTGTGCATTGATTTTCGCCGCACAGGGAGTTCTCTTGCAGGAATTAAGTCTTTTTGGTCCTTAGACTTCAGGGAACAGGAGGGTCAAGACTGATTTGCCTATGCCTGAGTCCAAACTGGGGTGACATGGTGAGCAAAAAAACGATGAATTAAACCCAGATCTTTGCGACCTGGGGTGAGTGCTTGCATTGTTCAGCATTCCGTCCATCATTTGTTCTTTCCACTATCTAAAAGTGGCATTTCTAAAACAGTAATATTAAATCCAACTTCACCAGTCAGCAGGATTTTGTATTACCATTCTGGCCAAACTAAATATGACCTTGTTACTCCTTTCAGATCAGAAGCTACCACTCAAACAGTATATGAGGGTAGCCCTAATGTTAGCCTATGAAAGGAGCAGGCCGCACAGCAGTGTAAAACGAGTTTAGGAGTTTGACACTACCGGGACATGTAAACTACACAGGTACATGTCCTGCCTTTTGCCTACACAGTACCCTGCCCTATGGATGACCTAGGGCCTACCTTAGGGGTGACTTTACATGTAGAAAACGTGAAGTTTTAAGCTTGGCAAGTACTTCTAAATGCCAAGTCGAATTACAGTAAAACTGCACACACAGGCCTTGCAATGGCAGGCCTGAGACATGGTTAAGGGGTTACTTAAGTGGGTATCAATAGCAGTGCTGCAGGCCCACTAGTAGCATTTAATCAACAGGCCCTGGGCACATATAGTGCTCTTTACTAGGGGCTTATAAGTAAATTAAATGGGCCAATTGGGCATGATCCAATGTCATCAAGTTTTAAGGGAGAAAACATATGCACTTTAACACTGGTTAGCAGTGGTAAAGTGTGCATAGTCCTAAAACCAGCAAAAACAGTGTCCAAAAAGTGAATAGAGGTAGGCAAAAAGTTAGGATGTCAGGTCTAGCAGGAGCTATATATTGAGACAGCTTATTTTTCATTCTGCTCGCCAATGTTCTCTCATTAGATGGTGTGGTATGGATTTCTTTGTAAGATTTGATTTCTGTCACAAGACTGTGGAACACCTTTGACGGTCATGTGAGCAAATACCTGCCCTTCACAAAACTGGTGCTGCGTTCTCGTGCTTGAGGCCTGCCAACCTAAGGATTAATTATGAGGGCTAGAGCTACTACTGTTAAGATGCAAGTGCTGGAACTGTTTAAAAAGTGGCAGAACAATTACACTATATTTTGTACCTGATCCCTAGTTAATATTAGTAACCTGGACTAAACTTTGGCTTTGGTATGTCATGCTGAGTTGTGAATATTGGGAAGGCAGGCTAGGGGCCTGATTTAGAAATCGGCATAGAGGTTAGTCCATCACAACAGTGACGGACATGCTGTGCACCAAAATCTAAGTTCCATATGACATAATGGGATTTAGATTACGCCGGACAGGATATTTGTCACCGTTGTGACAGAGTAACCCGTCCATTAAGTTCTAAATCAGGCCCTAAGTATTGGCATTGGCTGATTAAAGTTTAATTTTTGTTGCTGTTCATTTTTTCCCTTTTTATTTTTTCCTCCCTTAAAACATGTTTTTCCCTTCTTTATTGAATTTTAACAGCTATCTCAGGTGATTGTATTAGGAAGAGTGAATTGGAGTATAAAGCCTTGCACCTATTTGCTGCCAATGCCAATGGGGGTTCCACAGGTGGTTTGCCTTGTGCTTTACCCTTGCAGCTAGGAAAATAGAGTTTAGGTACTTAGATCCTTATTCATACAAATCTGGACAATAATGGTGGGTGTTGGTTGAGTGGGAAGGTAGGTCTCAGGATGTTTGTAGGTTATGAGGTTAGGATAAAAGTAGGGATTACTTGGTGAGTTGAGTTTGTATAGGTACAGGGAGGATTGAAGCACAGTTGAAGAAAATGCAAAAAATAGGAAATGCAAATAGGAGAGCATTTTTTTTCTGCAAAATGCATCATATTAAGGGATGTTGTATGAGAATAATGGGTAAAGGTACACCAACCAGAAACCAGGATGAGCACATTTTGTTCTGAATGATGATGGTATGGGATTACCTAGGAAAAGAAAGCTCATTAGGTCAGAACGCTCCACTTTGAAACCGCATATTTTATGCCTACCAGAGATGCATTTGTTTGTAAAGGAGTCTCGTGAACTGTACAATTTAGAATGTAAGATTCTGGGGGCTTGTGGTATAGAACCTCACCGCAAGGATTAGCCCTTCTTGACAGGAACAGACATTGGGCTACACCTAGTTTAAGGATTGAATGCTGTGGCCATTGGCTACTTTACTGGATAGCAAAAGAGAACATTCAATTTACCATCTGCTCTGGCCTGAATGTGGATGATCCTTCTGCCTTTAATTTATTGCTGGGAAAGGTACATCACTGAAATTATCCTATTATTTTGTGTGCTGATTTCAATGTAGTTCTTCAACCAGGGTTTAATGTTACATCAATGAATTCTGTTAAAACTAAGTATTTGGAAAAATCCAGGGGATCATTAAAACAAATTTACTGAATCATATGCATTAATTAATGCATGGTGTAATTGTCACAAGCTTGAGTATGGCTTTACATAATATAAGTCTGCATCTCTGATTTATATGGGTTTTGTTTGCCATATAATGATGTCACATGTAGGTATGACGTTTAACCTGAGTGTAGTTGCGGACCATAAATCTCTTCTGTTGTATATCAAGTCAAGCTGCTTTCTCTTGACTGCCATCCTTTCTTGCTGGACCTTTGACCACAAGTTGCATTTGAACAAGAAATATATTAACAATATAGAAGATAAGCTCAGAGAATTAATCAAACTTAATTTAGGCTCAACAACTATCACCACAGAATGGGATGCTCTAAAGGCTTTTATTAGAGGTCAGACGTGTATTTTCCATTCAGAAAGAACAAGCAGAAAAGGCCAAGGAGGCACATGTAAGGTCTGCATTTTTACAAACAGAATTAGACCATGCAGCTGGTATGTATGATCAATTATCAGGGAATGCAGCAGGAATCTTTCAACAACTAGCTATTCTTCAAATGACTCTTACAAATAGGATTTGCGCTAGGGCCATGAGAGAGATGCAAGCTTATCAGAGCATTCAATGTGAAAATAAAAAGTAAATGAAATGCTTGCTCATGTGTCTGAAGATAGAAGAAGCAGAAATCTATCCTAAAAATAAAGTATATGGCAGGAGACTTGGGGGTTGGACCAATCTGAAATAACAGAAGTCTTTCAGCAGTTCTCTACCCAGAACTTCAAATGGGCTTGGACGCTTCAGGTCTCAGGTCTCAGGTCTCAGACCCTGTAGTAATAAAAACAGACATTGTAACGGATCCCTATGGGCCCTATCTTCATGTCATCATCTTCTAATGTTAAAAATACTGATGGACTTAACAAACAATGGAAAAAAACTTTAAGGTAATCCATGTCAGTTATTTAATTCCTGTTTATATTTCACATTTTATTTAGTTTTGCATTCCCTTATAGTGTTAGCTGTTTCTAGGATTTTGTGTTTCTCTATTTTTTTCCTGTAGCACATTACTTTTGTTTAGTTCATACATTGAACTGAATCGCCTCCAGGTATTTGTAACAGGTCATGATTGGCAGCTTGTGAGCAGAGATTAAAGGCATTGTGTGTTTCTCACAGTGGCTGTCAGTTGGGCAGAAGGGTATTCAATCTTTGGCCTCCCTGCAGAAAACACAGTGCAATAGTTATATATTCTTGTTTCAGCTGTGATTCAGTGCAGATGTGTGTGTGAAAGAGGTACCCAGGTGTCAAAATATTGGCATGGCGAAATATAAATGCAGTGCTTACTGGTGAGTTGTTTGTTTGGAAGTGGTGAAGGAGATGTGAGGAAATGCATAAAGGAGAGGGTGAAAATAGAGTGCTGAAAAGGAAAGAGATGAGGTGTACGGTATGCACGTGATATGGAGTGAAAAAGGGCATGTGTCTAACATAAAGTGAACATAATGGGAGTGATTGAGACTCTGAAGACCACTAATCTTGCAACAGGCCTCAGTAATATTTAATTCAAAGTCTCAGAATTTCAGTATTGAAACATTTTCAATATTATTTACAACAAAATCATTTTATTACCCATTTATCTTAAACAACTAACAACCATTGACAACGCCTGTAGTCCTTGTTGGTTTTAGGTATGTGTCAGTTTTTGTGTTGTATGTTTAGACAATAGAAAGCTCTAAGAAAAAATCATTTTATTGCTCATTTATCTTAAACAGCTAACAACCATTGACAACGCCTGTAGTCCTTGCTGGTTTTAGGTGTCTCTCAGTTCTTGTGTTGTATGTTTAGACAACAGAAAGCTCCAAGAGCAACATAAATACCAGCCATGTGGCACACTATGGAAATCACAGTGATTTAGTTTACATGTTTAAGCCATACTCTTTATTTCAAAGGCCAAGGCATTTTAGACACCCATTTCTCTTTTTATCCCACTTAAAGCCCTGCCTATACCAATCTGTCTAATGAGGACTGAAGTTCTTCACAAGAACAGATTGATGAATATTTTAAAATGTTTAAACTACAAGAACTATCCTTCTTTCTGCATGAAATATTTGACTCACAAGCAACTGAAGAAGAGATAGAAAAGGCAATCTCTCCAATGGCATCTGGTAAAGTTACTGGCACCAGTCAGATACTCCGGGAACTTTACAAGACCTTTACCAGGGTTCTGATAACATTGATGTAATAATTATTTCGCTCTCCAATGTACCATCTTCTTGCCACAAAACTAATGCATATATATATTTCTCAAACAAGATAAGGAACATGCTCATTGATGCGCTTATCACCCCGTTTCATTGATAAATTATGAATCTAGCCACTAATTGTTTAGCAATAGTTAATACTTTTCTGGTAGATCCTATGCAACATGGATTTGTTCCATCTAGAGAACATAAGCTCACTTGTAAATACACCTATGACAACACCCATAACAGCATCAGAGGTTTCTGGAGTGCAGTAAAGAAGTGTGAAGATGATCCTGTTGGATACCAAAAAGGCATTCAACTGAGTCTCCTGGCAGTTCTTGTGGTCTGCTGTAGGGTGTATGATGGGCTTTGGCTTGGGATTTTTCAGCTACACCATGGCTTTATATACCTCACTGACAGCCTGTATTGTCTATACTGTGGGTATGTCAAATGCCATTCTGATTAATATAGGCACAAGGCAAGGGTGCTATTTGTCACCACAGCTTTTTGCTCTTTATTTAGAACCCTACTTTCAAGCTCTTAAAACATTAACTCCTCTTCCCTCCCTACATTTGCATAACCTGCATGTGAAAGTACTGTCGTATGCAGGAGATATTGCAATTTTTACATCTTCACGCTCCAATGCCCTAATTGCTATTGAATTTGCCACCGAGCAATATTGTAAGGTGCCTGGCTTTGGGCATAATGTTGACAAAACACAGATAGTGACTAATGTACCTGCAATAACAGACTCTCAATGGTTTAAGTCAGCAACCTACATAGGCTTTAAAGTATCTAGGTAAATGGAGGTGATTTTTTAGCAAAACTATAATATGCTATTTTTAAAATCATGGGTGAGCTTTAGAAACTGGGACAAATTACATCTAAGTTCCTTTTTGGGAGATTATAAGCAAGCCAGCAGAAGTTTATATGGCATTATAAGAATTCTAACTGCATAGCCCAACATCTTCAGTTCTCTGGTGATATGGCAGGAATATCCCTTCCATCACTGCGGTTTTGCTATATCACTGCACTTATCTTTAGGTTGCCTGCAGTTATGGGCAGAGACAAATGGCCACTAGATAATATGTTTTTTATTACCGCAGTGGCCATCTAACATAGGATCTAAAGGTATTTTTCAAATTGCCTCTTTTAAATATACCAGATTCAAAGCAGTCTTTTAAACATCCCACATTTAAAGCACTCATGGTTTTCCATCAAATATGGCAAAATACAAAGAAGCTTTGTCTCTCTGGCTTTAATCAGTTCGTGCTACTATGTAATTACCCCAATTTCCAAACATTTATACATGAACTTTTTCTGGCCTGTTGGCATGATTTTAATCTTAATACTTTAGACGCTTCATGTGGGGGTTCTTCTGTCCTCTGAAAAACTATAGAAGAAATATGAAAGGCCTAAACGTGGTTTTTTTCAGTAATTGCAACTCTGAAGGTTTCTTCAGAATTTGAATCTGAACCAAATTAATGTAACAGTTTTTTTTATATATCTCATGGGGGTTATATGTATGACATAACATTTTAACCAGGGTAAAAAGCATAAGTTTGATTACTTGAAATAGAGCGGGAAAGGAGAGTAATATGTTCGCTCAAACTGCTTTTACTTTCTCTCATGTTAGGGTACACCACTTCAAAATATTAAATGATATATATTATACCCCTACCGGTTACATTAATGGGGACTTAGTGGTGATTCAAAGTGTTGACAGTGTTAATGTATTGGGGCAGATACTACTCGTGTCTTCGAGGTATGTCTCTCTATAAAGTTCTGTTCTCATAGTGTGTTCCAAAAGCATATTGGCGTCCCCAGGACCATGTTACTATGGGATTTAAAAATAATTATGTTGGGACATTCAACCAGCATCCCATCTGTAGTTTTTGCTATTTTCAGAGCTAAACTTGATCTCACCCAACACTTGTTTCTAAAGGGTGTGCCTTATCCAACTGCTTGGTTGTTTCTTTATGGGGCTTATATATTGTCTAATATATGAAGTGATTGTTGAAGGGTTAGGCCAGTGGTTCTTCACCTGTGATCCAGGGATGCCTGGGGGGTCTGAGAAGCCTAGGCTGCTTGGAAAAATTAAATAATGCTAACAGAATAATAAAGTGTATAAAATGAAGAAAAATAAACAAATTGCAAAGTTTAAAACGTTCTGTAACTCTGAAGAAATTTAAAAATGTGGGCTAAAAATTAAGTTAGTATTCTCAGATTGATTTGTGGTAGTAGTGAAAATGCATCAAACAGAATACAGTTTGAATGATGAGTGACCTCTTTAGAAAAGCTCCAACCTTTCCATTAAAAGTCAAACGTAGATTGTGTTTAATTTGTTTGAGAATTAAATAAAATATTCCATCATAAATGTATTTGTTTGATAAATGCTTGTTTCTGTATTCTGTTCAAATAATGGGAAATGCTTTGTCTGGGGTCCCCGGCCTCCAGTAATAAGTCAGTTTGGGGCCCCTCATTCCAATAAGGATTAAGAGGTGAGCGTTCACAGAAGTTAAATCACTAATAACTGCTGGATATTGAGAATTTTGGACCCTATAAAAGACTGGATGTCGAAACTCATAACTGGTTACAATCCATAAATTGCTTGAAATGTATGTATGTGATTTTATCATTACATTTATCAAAACAGGTATTGTGTTTTGTATGACACACACTGAACTTCAATATGTTGTATTTCCTGGAATTTATTCTTGTAATGCTATAATTTTTTTGCTAGTCTCCTCATAAAAAACAAAGTGAAAGATTAGTGGCTAATACGAAAAACGTGTCATTCCTGAAGACAAAAGTACATCTAAAAGTCCAACAGGGCTCGAAAAGAGGCAGTTTTACATATTTGTCTGACACGTGACCAAATGTGTCATAGCCTTGCTTCATAGACTAGTCAGTCCCTCTCCGTCAAGGCGAGAATCTCAGTGACACACTTATGGGTACATATAGTACTCAATCTGTATGTGTTATTTGGGTATGCTTATAGTCCCACCATTTAGAAACAGGTTGGTAATATGATTTCAGCATGAAGTGTGTGATCTATAGTCACACACTAAGGGCCTAATTTACTAGAGGCCTGCGTCAGTGGAACGTCACTTTTTCTGAACCTCCCATGGCGCAGGCCTCTCAATCATATCTATGTGGTGACGCAAAGCCACCCTGCATGGCTTTTCATGGCCTCATAGATGTGGAGGAAGGCAAGGCCGCCAAAAGTGCTGTATTGCCTTACTCCGTTCCATGGGCTTCCAATGAGTTCTGTCACACTCCCAGATTTACAAGGATCTGTAAACCTGGGAATGCATCAACAATGTGCACCTCCCCAGGGGAGGAGTAACAAGGAGAAATAACTTCATTCTGCAGGTCACATAGAAAGAGGAAAACTGAGTCATTCATTGTTTTTGTGCAGGAAGGTGTACCTTCCTGCAAAAAAACACCCATGCCAACAATGCAGACATCCTTGCACCATGATGCAAAGCTGCCTATGCTGGAGCTAGACACCAGTGTGTGCACCAGCACAGGCAGAATGGACAGGAATGCAGTATATTTCTCGAATACAGCACATTCCTGCCTTTTCCTTTTGACACTGGGCAGTGCAGCAAAGTGACTTGCTGTGCTGCCCGGCGGCAAAAACCCATAAATGAGGCAACAAGTGTACACTTCAGTGAGCCATATAATACGAAGTAGTTCTAGTTCTCAGAGGTGTAGTTTCAGGGGGGCATTCAGGGTGTTGCACCACATCTAATAAATATTTTTTCTGATAAATAGTTGGGTGCAGGGGATTTCAGTAATTATGGTGAGGTATATTATATACACAAGGAGTATGGGGTGTAGTGAGGGGACCAGTGGCAAAGAGGTTGCCCTTAGTCCTAGAGTCCCAGAATTTGAGACTTGGTTGTGCTACAAGGGTAACTGTGAAGAGGAAGGGAACGTTTCTTTTATGGACTAGGTGGTCTCACACACATTATAGTGTCTTGCTTCATCATATGACCACCTTGCCCTACCCAGGTAGGACAATGCCACCTGGGCGGACTCAACCTCCAAGTTAAAAGAACTAGGGGGGGGAGTGCTGAAATGAGAATTATCTGGATAAACAAGGGATCCAGTGGTGCTAGGGAAAATATAAAAATACCTAATCAGTCACCTGTGTAATATTGCACCTTAATCGTGGTGAATGCTGGTGTGGATAAAAGAAGTGATGGGACACCTACTGAGAATAGTGACTCGAAGGGTCACCTAATTGTTGATGCATGGCCAACATGTTTCTGCCCGCTATGGAGAGCCAAAGGAGATCTGGGGGCACTCGTCAGGGCCTGGGATCCCTAAATCTCTGTGTTAAATTAAATATTCAAGTAAGGGAGATTACCTCCTACAGAGGTGCTCTAGTGAGGAAACAAAAAGAGGCCTACCTGTGGGCAGCTTAACCATGGTAGTCCTATTCCTGGTAGGCTAATTGCCCCTGGTCTATGGGAGAGGAGGAGTCCCATTATAGTCACACATATTTCAAAGGGAGGCACCCACCTTGAACACCTAATCCGATCCCCTCCCCGACCGCTTGTCTTATGGTGAGGTGTCTGTCAGATTTCACAAGAAATTTTAACATGGACACAGCACTTTCCCTCTCTTTGGTTTGAAAGTCCTAAGAAATGTTAGTTATTTTACAAAATATTATGCTTTCTTTCAATAAGTAGTCATACCAACCCTCACTCCTCTCCCGTTCCACTGCCACATAGGCCGCTCTCATGCACCCTCCTTGTTGTGTAATGTATTTTACTATTATATGCCAGGGTGATTGTTGGAAAACCTGAAGCTTACCCCCAAACTCCCTGCCCCCTTTTACTGGCCAAGCTACGTCTTTGCTAGTTCTTCTGTGGTGTCTTTAAGTTGTCCATTATATTCAAATAGTCTGTCCACAATAATAAAATATTGTAGATAGTATGTTGTGGCTATGTATAAAAACCTGTCTTTTGACTCCGTTGATACCAAAGGGAGAGAAGGTCTCCAACTCAAGTTCACAAGGGCCGGATTCATTCAAGATGATTAGGATGGCCACACTAGATTTCCATTTAGATTTGATGTGAATATGAATGCATCCAATGTGGATATCCACAACATTTGGAGTGATGTGGACCGCTTGCTGCTATCTTGAGCACTAAAGCCTAAATGAGGTTTTTGCACTTGAAACCACACATTTTCTTGACCTCTCAGCGATATGTCACCTGACTTACAGACAATGAATGAGGTATTACAGAAATTCAGGACTGGGAAAGAGGTAGCAACTGGATGTACAAAAGCAAAGTTCATAATGACAGATCAGCTACACCTTCTGCAAATTAAGAAATCGCCTGTGCCCTGGGCGAGATATTAGAAATTGGAAGTGAAGGTAGAGCCTATGGTGCTTTTGAATCTCATTTTGTTAATGGAGGCATATAGAGATGTTGTTTTCTCTCCTCACTATTACACACTGTTTGAGGATGAGGAGGGTGATGAGTAGTGACTAAGCCAATCACATCCAAACTCAATTACTGCAAAGCGCTGTGGATGTACCAATATGCAGGTGTTCTCCTGGTAGGGGATGCAGAAAAATTTAAACATAACAAAGTTGAATGACCAACATATTTCTCAGGCTGCCACTGCAGCTTGCATCACATACTGTTCCTGCCAGCGCAGTCAGATGCCTGTACTGACTCTACCTATGTCAGTCATCACACTCCTAGGGGCGAATTTTTGAGAGGCTTGCGTCGCTGTTGGGAGGTGTTCCATGGTGTTGTAGTGGGTTTATCCATGCAACACACATGGATTATGACGTATCCCAGATTTACAAGAGTCTGTAAACCTGGGGATGTGCCAAAACCTTACACCTCCCCAGGCGAGGTGTAACGAGGAGAAATATGTTTATTTCTCCTCGTGGTTTCCTTTTTCTATGTGTGCTGCAGAATGCAGCACACATAGAAAGAGGAAAAAGCCTGCCAGGATTGTTTTTGTACAGGAACGTGCACCCTCCTGCACAAAAATAATCCTGCCTACAACGCAGACATCCTTGCACCATGATGCAAGGGTGCCTGCGCTGGCGCTAGGCAGCCGAAACAGTGCCAACTCAGGCAGAAAGGACAGGAATTACCATATTTGATAAATACATTGCATTCCTGCCTTTTTTCAGTGATGCAGAGCAGCACAGCAAGGTAACTTGCTGCACCGCCTTGCACCACCATTGCCGTCATTATGTCAGCTAGTATGTGATAATTTGGACTATCCCGGGTCAATTGTGGCTGTACCACTGACCTGGACTGTATTATTATTTTGTAATATATATTATATTTTTACTCAGCTTATGTGCTCTGTCTTTTGGTGATAACCGGGTGTGAAATGTACCCGTAGATTACCACTTAGATCAGAGCCCTGCTCTTAGACTCTTATTCATTTTTTTACAGCACCTCAAAACAGATGGAGAAATAATGTCCCCGGAGGCGCGTGTTTGCTAATTCTCTCCCCCTTACTAGCTTAACACAACACTAAGTGGCATATTTATGAGCCCCTTGCGACATTGTTGGGTCACTTTTTGTGACACAGCAGAAGCGCAAACCTTGCAACCATATCTATGAGGCCGTGCAAAGCCACTTTCCATGGTGTTGAACAGCCTCATAGATATGGAGTAAGGCAAGGCAAAGCAAATCACTGTGTTGCCTTACTCTGCGCAAGAGAGGCATTCCATGGGCATTCCGGTGGGTGTTCCCATGCAACAACCATGGATTTTGACGCATCCCAGAGTTGCCAACCCTGGTTAACCTGAGGATGCACCAAAATCCTACGCCTCTCCAGGGGAGACGCAACAAGGAGAAAGATCTTTATATCTCCTCACGTTTTCCTCTTCTGCAACACACAAAGAAATAGGAAAAAAACTCACAGGATTGTTTTTGTGCTGGAAGGTGTCCCTTCCTGCACAATAACATTCCTGCATGTAAAGCATCCAGCATTACACCGTGGTGCAAGGGTGCCTGTGCTGGCACTAGGCAGCCAAAACAGTGCCAGTGCAAAGGGAAAGGACAGGAATGAGCTGTATTGCTTAAGTACAGCACATTCCAGCCCTTTCCCTTTCACATAGGGCAGCGCAGCAAGATCACATGCTGCGGTGTCCTGCGCCAAAAGTTCATACATTTGGCCCTCAATTAAACTAGTTCACATAGCTGTAAAAATACTACATTTGACAATCACCTTCGAAATTACACTTTATTGTGTTAATCCACTAAAAACAGAGTGGTTGTATCACACTTCGTTTGACGTGTTATATACTTTTTAAGTATACTTATACTGGGGTTCCAGTGATTTCATTTGGTGGTTCCACTGTCATTCAAAAATCCTTGCTTGCTAGTGGTCAGTTCTGCCTCTTTGTCCTGCCTTTTTCTCTTTGGGAGCAGCACAAAGTACTGTCTTATTACGCTATGTCCTGTTTATCTCTTCTGTATGGGACTTTTTTTCTTCAGAGTTTGCCTGTTGGTCTTACACTGTGGGTGCTTGTTCAGTCCCTCCTCCCTACCAGCTCCCTCTGTAAACATAAATCATCAGCAATGTGGGGCGTTTCCAGGGCCAGCTTGCTCTCGCTCTCTTCCTCTTGTTATTTTTATTCTGTGTGGCAAGAAAAGTCCGGTCAGTAATGTACAACACTAAGAGCTCTAACTCAGCAAACACAAGACTATTGCCTTCCAAATGCTTGTTAGGGTCGAGCCTGCGTCGCATGCGCTCATGCATGCGTATGGCTAGCGAGACGCTTTAGGGATTAGAAAAGGGCTCGGAGCCCTGTCGACGTCACGTCAGTGTCTTTCATTGGCAAGTTGGCTTGCCTGTTAGAATCAGCTTCTTTTGATTAGTGAAAGGCACGCATACGTCATGCCTTTTCCGTTGGTTAGCCCTCCTCGAGCGCAGCGACCAAGTACAGAAAACATGCGAGGCTCGCTGGGTTTGTGGACTACTTTTTCTCTGTTTTCACAGTGCGATCTCGCTGGGCAGAAGTCCAGCGCTTTGCATACTATCGGCCTTGTTACTCAGTTAATTGCACTTTTGCCGATACTTTTATTAGTGTGAACTGTAGCAGCGCATGCATTTTTTTTACGCATGCAGATCATCTCTGGCATTAATGTTTGACCTCCCTCATTGATTGTCATTGGCTCCCAGGAGAGCGACAGCAAGCCCTTGTGGCTGGAGTCAGACCACAGTGGAGTTAAGTCTCAGCCTGACATTGAATTTACACCCCTCAGCTACCTCTACGCCCCCATGCAGCGACAAGAATATTTTCCCTGATGTACACAAGCGCCCCCTGTGCTCTGGCCTGCTTATTAGCCTTTAGATGTGAAGATATGTGGGCGGCGTGCCCCCAAACTTTTTTTTAACGTTTCAAAATAGCTTCTATAAAAGCCAAAAACATTAATTTTGTATAATTCAAACTTGTGTCTGCAAATACTCCACCAGTCAGTTCACACGTCCACCCTCGGCCGGTCTCATTTACTCACTACTATGTGGTGACCATGCTTGGAGTTTTTTTTTTATTCCATAACAAGAACAATAGAAGATTGCCTCCGCAGCAACCACAAACGCTTTTCAAATTGGAAATGCTATTCTTATTTCACACATTCATGTGCAGGCATTTAGAAGCCACTGACACCATTTTCAGTAACAACGTGTGTGTAAGTAGGTCACACTCTGTCTCTATCACGTTTTCTTTGTTCCCCTCTTTGTCACCCCGCTGACTCTTCCTCTCTCTCTGCCCGCTCTCTTTCTCCATCTCCCCTCTCTCTCTCTCTCTCTCTGTCTCTCCCTCTCTCTCTCATTTACTCTCTGTATGTCTCTCATCTCTCTCTCTCAGCCATTTCTCTTTCTCCATCTCCCCTCTCTCTCTGTCCCTCCCCTCTCTCTCATTCACTCTCTGTGTGTCTCTCATCTCTCTTTCAGCCTTTTCTCTCTCGTTGTCCCCCCCTCACCCTCTGTATGTCTCCTCTCTCTCAGGCCTTTCTCTCTCTCCCCCCCAACCCTTTCCCTCTGTTCTCCTCTTTGTAACCCCACTCGCTCTTCACCTCTCTCTCTGCGTCTCTCTCTCCTCCACTCCCACTTCTCTTGTGTCTCTCTCTGTCTGTCTCTCTCTCCTACCTTATCTCTCTCTCACCCTGTCGTTTTGTCTTGCACTCTCTTTCCCTCTCACTTCCTCTTTCTTTCTTCCTTGGTTATATTTTGTCACACCAAATTCACACTCTAATAACAACAACTCACTTGTCTGTAGGCATGTATTGCTGTCATTGTTAGAGACATGACCATGGAGTTAAAGAATAGATAAAAACAAACCAGGAATTAATACCACAGCAAAAAAAGAATATAACCCGCAAAAGAAACAGTATATTGAAAAGCACATTATATTCTATTAGTAGCATAATGAAGCACCCGTACACTAGAAAAGCGTCCCAACAGAAGCAATGTGGTTTCGTTTGTGGGAGGGGATACCTAGGAGTTGATTGGGGCCTAAGAGAAGGGGGGAATGGGAGCCAGGGCGAACAACATCAGCTGTTTCCAAGACAGATGACACGCACGTTGAAGAAAAAGAAGTCAGGGAAACCCAGTTGTTGGATGGTCACAAAACAAAAGCATTTTTAAAAGGATATTATAACTGGTGTAACAAGAATGAATAAACACAAATCACCACACAACCATACAAGTGCAATTCCTAATATCACAGTGCTGACAGCTGTGACCTTTATATTTAAGAAAGGGAGCAGAGATGTTTGCACTGCACCATGGATCGGAAGAGGGTGGACAGAGAAGCCACCTGTGAGCCACAGTTACTAGTACAGTCAAGTTTTTTAGGGTTGAGCGCAAAGCGCTTTGTCCCATGCTGTAATCTCTCTTTGTGCTTCTAACCACGCCCATGTCACGTCAGTCACTTTCATTGGTTTGTGGGCTTGCCTTTTAAAATCCACTTGCTTTCATTTGTGAAAGGCATGCAAATGTCATGCCCTTTTTCCGCATGGTGTCCGGACTACTTTATCAATTTATTGTTTTTTTTCTATACAACGCTAATAGCTCTAACTCGAACAAATGCGAGACCCGTTGCATTGAAAATGCTTGTTTTTTTTGTTTCAATGAAACCCACGGAGCAGTCAGGGGTCTGGGCCACAGCGCTGCTCTCACTGACATCGTTTGACGATCGCCACACTTTGGGGACTGTTTACTCTCCTCTCAGCAGCCACTAACTAATCAGACCTGGGATCTACAACATGCATCAAGCCAACATGAAAGAGCCACGAATGCTAAACCTCAGAGCTGCTGTCACATTTCTTATCAGCAAAACACTGATTCCCGGGCAATTGTCTCGTGAGTGACAAATGCTCGCGGCAGCGCTTCGGTTTGGAACAGGGATAAGACACGTCCGAAATAATACACTTGTTACTGTCAAAAAGGATGGAGATTGTTTGGATGAAGCTCTGCAAATAAGATCTTGCGCAGTCGGATAGTAATATCTTTTCAAAACATACTTGAGGTAGTGCCTCTCAGTCTGCTGGTCCCCGTATGAAAACTCCATGTAGAATGCATACTGTAAAAACATTAGAGCTCGCCCCTCCGGCCTGCTAGCGTGTGACACGATGTTGTCACTTAGTCAGATTCATCAACTCCACTTCCCCAGGGAAGAAAGTGTGCAAGCGGCGATCTGACTGCTTAACTATACACAAACAAACGTGAACAAAACAAACGTGCACCTTCTCTGTGACATCACATGCTCAAGAAAAGCATTTTTGAGGAACTCACTGTTCCCTCCCTGTTTATATAGTGGTGAATCTGCACCCCCGGAGAATCTGCACCCCAGACTGAATGAGTACACTCCCGGGTGATTTAGGTTGTTGTGTGGCCTTTGGGGGTGGAAAGGGTTCAGCGGTTAACCTGGCTTCTCTCTCTACCCAACTGTGCATTCCAGTATGGCAGGCATGATGACAGTGTGGTCACATGTGGTGTCAACGTGCTGACATTTTGTGTTGCAACTACGTGTTAGATGGGATGTGCCTTGCGAGTGAGTCTTATTTCAGGAAAGGTGAGCACAAACTATTGTTGGGACACAGATTAGCAATTTAACTACGTGTTTTCATTGCAGTGCTTTAAATGAGCCGGTACTGTCCGGTACTGAGTACCTGCACCTTTTTATTTTGAGAGGTAGAGTGCCTGCATTTCTTCGGAAAAATGTAATACTTTTAATTAGAGAGCACTGGCACTTCTCAGAAACAAGCAGGCACTCTGGTATAGAGTAGCTGCACTTCTATTTTCCCATTTCAAGCCCTGCATTGCACCAAGGTGAACATCTGCCCAGATTACAGAAGACAGCGATGGGGAAGGATTAATACTTTTGTTTTTCATTTTTTGTCTTTGACAGTAAGGGCATTTCTTAGCACTTTCCCACCGTTGGCTTTAAAAGGCTGCACTACATAATAAGAGCCATGCATCCCTCCTCTTTCTACCTCTCACTATTACCTTTATCCTGGGCCAGCATATCACATGTACCCTCCAATGAGCAAAATGTATTTCCTTTCAATCCAGGACTGAGGCAAATCCTGATACTATTAGAGGCAATTGACAAAACTAACCTCTGATGATCCTCCATTAATGATATGCAAAAGGAGAACAATTAACTCAACACATAAATATAGCAATCGATTGAACTGAACGTGCAGCACATCTGCTTTGATAGTTGAATGAAAAACCTAAACACCATTGTCTAGCAAGTCAAGGAAATTGTATTTTATCTAAATGTGTATCATCAACTTATGTACACGTTGCACTTTTTTCTTTTTTAATGTTTTATTAAAAACGAGCATTTAAACGAATCAATCAGGAAGGTTTTACCGAAATGCTTTTGTTTTAATTATGATGGCCGTGGGACTATGAAAGAAAAGCACTCACGCTGCCACAAACCTGCAGGAGCTAATGGAAAGAAGAATATGTTTGTATATAACAGATACAAATTGCATTCAATTATTTGTTATGTATGAATGAAAGCTGTGTTACAGGATACATTTTCAAACATACATTTAGTTTCAATTTACGTTTGATCTGTGGTGCATTTTGGCACCCTTCCAAAAGTTGTTTTACACCCATCTAGCTACACTTTCCTTCAATGAGTTTGTAAGTGATGTTCACCAGTAGACTGCATCTTAGGAACCAATCTGTAAAAACCAGCTTGTCTGTGATACCAGGTACAGTGGATAATATGACAGATCTCCTAATAATGAATGCAGGGCTTTAATATCTTTTATAGGCAATATTATCGTCGGGTACATCAAATTCTGTTCTACTGAATAATACAAAAATGACAAGTGAGGCTATTCCCAAGGCCAGCATTTACATTGGGGTCCTTTGCATCTTGCACTTGATTGAGTCTATACTTTATTGACAAGTTTTATTTTAAGGACAAAAAGCAAACAAGCAAAGTATGGTAGGGGGAAAATAAATCTTGAAAGCAGGCTCGGCACGGGTGTGATCCCTGGGATGGTTCACCATGGATGTGCGAAGCGTGACTGAGAACCCAGCTTCCGGTTTCCTGTCAACACAGCATACACACCTAGGGACTCGCGGTGTTGCTGCCAGCAAGAGATTTCGCAGAACGGGACTTGAGATCATAGCTTTCTTCCTTTAATGTGAAAGGGAAAATGCAGCACACCAGTGCTTCGTGTGTAAAAGAAAGAGGGCCTGCAATTTTGCTCAGAAGCCCGCAGCAGGCGCTATCATTATATTGATTCCACCTCGTTCCTCTTGTTTCCACTCTTGTAGGTTCGTTTTTATCCTTGTTTTTCTCCCTTTGTCACTCTTTTTTCCATTTTCTCTTCCCCCTTCATTACCATTTTGTGTTTTTCTCTCTCTCTTGCACTGGATCAAAGTCAGTTGAGGAAAAATAAGTGCCAGTCCCCAAAAATGAGTGCTGTTGGGACCCACCTGCAACCAGTGGTTCAAATTAAGCACTGCAGCAGACACGTCCCTTCAAGGAAATTAACTTTATACCTACCTCTACCAACTGACATGTAGTATACCAATGCCACCATCCGCCGTCACACACCACATCGCACACGGAAGGTCTCTGATCTTCTGAAAACGGTAGTCAGAACTCCACTTCTGGTTAAACCCAAAGTTAAATCAGAGACCATTGCACATTATAGACCAATATCTAATTTTCCATTTCTACATACAGTTCTGAAAAGGGAGATCAGACGTCAAATACATAAGTAACTATAACAACACGCCCAATTGCACATCTGCTTTAGAGCGATGAGAGCAGCCTAAACAGAAATAGCAAACATAAGAGTGGGCCTTTAAAGCACCCCAGAAGAATGCTGCTAGGCAGAACTGATTTATTTTGGCTTACAAATATCTTCATGGTATGTAGATGTAAAGAGGAGAATACAAAATCTAAACTTTGCCAGGTTTAAGTATCTTGATCATATTGTGGCAGTCGTTATGCTGGTGGTTTTATGTATTTGCAGGATAGAATTGTGTACCTCGTTATTGTGGTAAACAACCTTTATAGCCTGAGATATTGTTTAGAATAACTTCTTCTTGGGAAACAGGTAGTACTTTGGACTGGAACTAATTAGTCTTTTATAATTGCAGTTGAACAATCAGAATCAACCCATCTGAATTTTCCAGATGACTGGCCTTGTGTGGCATAAATAAGGACTCATTTGTAGGTGGAGCGTAGCAGCGCACAAGCGCTGCTTTTCTGACTTATTGGTTTGCATCTGGGCTTTTAACCACGCCCAGCGCACGCCCATCACTATCACTGGTTCGTGGGCTTGCCCTTCAAAAATCCTTTATTTCCGTTGGTAAATGCTTTACGTTTGTCCCTCCTTGGGGCAGTTTAGTTACCGCCTTGGACATCGCCCCTATTACATGGCTAATTGCACTTTTGCCAACACATTTGACTGCCAGTGAAATGCTTTTTCCTTTTGTAGGCTCCTTCACGCTGATGCCGTGGCACTTTGAATCGGCTCGCTTATGTGAAACTGTATTACTTTTCATTTTCAATTTATG
Source organism: Pleurodeles waltl (assembly GCF_031143425.1). Lineage (NCBI taxonomy): Eukaryota > Metazoa > Chordata > Amphibia > Caudata > Salamandridae > Pleurodeles > Pleurodeles waltl. The sequence goes on along the minus strand of NC_090440.1, from coordinate 1,829,158,870 downwards.
TGGCAAGAAAAGTTTGGTTAGGAGTTTATAGCACTGATAGCTCTAACTCGAGCAAATGCGAGACCCTTTGCATTGAAAATGCTTGTTATTCATTGTTCTTACCATTGGAATGGTTCCTAATCCATTTCTAAATTAGGATCACTAAAGATTTATTTTTGCCTCACAAACCTCTCTCTCCATCGCTTTCCTGTGAAAATCAGGATCTATTAGTTAAAGTGTTTTAATGAAGCAGCTCTGCAGACTCCATATGAGGCAGCTGCTGCCCGTCAAAGGCTTAGGAATAATTATCTCAGCAGACTGGTTAAATATAGTTTGCATATTGCAGCAGGCTGCAGTACATAAAAAATAACATACATATCTGTGCAATCTATCTCTGATACATTCACTTGAAATATAAGAGCATCGTCCATAATGTATTGTAACCTAGTACAGTATTGGGATACCATACTGCGACTGGAATGTTCTTGAACTCAATAGCGTCAAATGTCAGACTCAAATAACCCACAAAGACAATTTTGCTACAAATGACTAATCAAGCCTACTATTAATCCACCCACTAACTCAAAGAGCGATGTATCTCTGCACTTAAATCTTTTTATTTACTGTGAATCCCTACAGAAAGGGAAGTAATTGTGCAAAGCCCAAGTTACCCAGCTGAATTCTTTAATGGGCAAACCCATCTGGTTTAGCGCAAACATTTAGCACCTGCAATGAGGAACAGGAGATGTTTGCTGGGAAAGAGGTGCATTACATGCGTGTGTGCCCTAGAGGTCATTCGCAACGTGACTTTACCAGACTGATAAACCTGATAAATTAAAATTGAGCACAGTCTGCACGTAGATAAGGGGAATAAGTGCACGTTCCTCATTGTTGCTCTTTACTCCTTCAGTTTTACATAACAGTTGAAGGTTCTGGAAAGCATGAAGCCTGTGGCTTTCTTCAGTGGCTTCATGCATTTCCTTCCCTGGTTGATTCGGCATCACAAAATCCTCCCTATTCTATGGAGCTTTTCTCAACTTGCTGAAGACAAGTTAATTCTTTCATTAATGGATATTAACAACACTTGTTTACAGTATTTAATCTATTTTATCATGAGTTGCCTTTGGTCATCTGTGGGAATGAATTTGGTGTGTCTGACTCTGCTTAGATTGCAAAATAATTTCCAACTGTTCATCCCTAGCTGGTGGAGATTGGCCTATTCCTTTGCCATTCAACAGTAAGGACTGTGGGGCCCCTCATGGCTTCACTCTGTCCCCTCTCTTCTTAATGCCTACATGCAACCTAGAACTTAAACTCTGAAATCGAAATGCATAGTGACCAATGCTCCCTCTAATTTTATTTCAAAATATTGTCTGTGTGGGCGCTTCTCCTGTCCTTGTGCAAACAGCACAAGGAAAGGGTAGATGTGGGGATTGGTGCAAAAAAAAAGGAGGGGCAAATGACATACATTTTTCTTCTTTGTGCAAAACTGCAATTTTAAAGTATTTTTATATTTTTCAAAGCAGTATATTCTTTAAACAAATACCTTAACATAACATAGAAGAGCACTCAATTCCATCTAGGATGACTTTTCATTCTCAAACTCTTTTTCAGGTCGCTGCATCAAAAATTCTATTCGGTTTTCTTTTCTTATATTGCTTCAGCACTATTACCATCTACTATCAATCTGTGGTTTGCAGCATTTCAGCAACCTACATTAAATACAGCGTTTGAGAATGCACCTCAGTCAGGGTCTCTTTTAACTGTCCATTCACATTCCTCTGTAAATGCAACTCATGCAGAAATCCTCACTCAATCTGCATTCCCACAGGTCAGCAGTTGCTCCCCGTTACAGGTCTATCTTCTATCGATATCCATACAACTTTAATGATGCACCTTGTTCATCTCATTTCTGGAGCTGCCCTTGATCAGGATTCACAAGCACATGATGATGATCCTTGATCACAGAATTGCCTCAGTCTGCTTTCAGAAGATGCGCCGTACTCAAAGGACTGCCTTCAGATTATCCTCACTTGTCTCTGACTCCTTGACACAGGCAATGTACATTAGTGTATTTCCTGTATTCCCAGAGCAGGGCTGATGTGGGTGGGTCTTCACACCAGTTCATGATCTTGGGACTCCGCGTGCATGCAACCAGAGCATGCCTGGGAAGCTGTTCCACTGTCACTCCTGGCTGTGGGTCACAACTCTTTCTCGCCTAGATGCACTGATGAGATGATATACACTGGCAACCTTTAATCAAATCATGACTGTGCGTTTCTTCTTCTCCTGGATTATCATTAAAGAGGTTGATACACCTCAATCACAAAAGGATGAACTCTTTAGATAGTTTACCTTGACAGCCTTAAACAGTGCATCAATGTGGGCTTGTTCTTTGTAGCTCCTGTGTGGACTCCATAGAGGCGTCTTTAAACAGCACAACCATTAAACTAATGCAACCATGTGCGCTCCATCTTTCACCCTTCTGCCCTCAACTATATGCTTAGGTGCAGAGACCAGTGGCAGTATGAGAAAACCACTGTGGCCAATGCACACATGTCAAAACGCTTAACAAAAGGGCCACCTACATTTCAACACTCTTCCAACCTAGCACTCCCAGCTTCTACTTAGGGATATGAAGCACTTCATAAGTGCAATTGTAATATAGTACACATTAATATTGACTTCTTCAGACTTTGAAAGAAAGAATAATCCTTTGTTATCAAAGCTCAGAGTTCCGATGTGCTTGTGAACATTAATCCCCTGGGTATTCTCCTGTGGTACACTTATGTTTTTTAAAAATAGCATAATGTATGGAGTGCACAAATAATAATTTGTAGTGAAATATAATGGCAATTTGAACTGGCTGTTGGGTACCAGGTAACCTTTATAGAAGGGGAGAAGAGGTGAGCAGGACTGATCTCAGCGTGACTTCACATTCTGTGAAAGGAGATGGAGGTGAAGTAGAATGTAGCTTCCTCTCTCGCCTTTACTCTCTTCCATTCTACCTCCAGTCATTTTTCATACTGGTAACAACTCATATCTCATATACTTCTACCTACCTCACTTATGGCATTTCTAGGCACTGTAAATAATGCATGTTAAGAGCACCCAACGTACGCTACTTGTTTTGCTTTTATGCAGCTGTTCTCTTCTCTTTGGGCATTGTTGTCAACTTTACAGTCAGCAGCATTGAATGCTGCCTGTGCCTTGTTTCTGGGCTGAACATTTATGGTACATGGTTGTAGGTAATCTGAAAGGTGGCAAAAGGGTCTGTTTTTTACATAGTCCTTCAATTGTATTAGACTCCCAAAGAAAGTGAACTAAAAAGAGACCCAGATTTGCACAAAGATGACATTACCCACAAATTAAACAGAAGACTTTACTTTTCTGCTTCTTCACTGCCTACTGGACCCACCCTTCTCTCTCTCCCCTCCCTCGGTGCTTCCAATCTGTTCTCTTTTTTTGCACTTAGTTTGAGACTCAGACTTCATTGACGCTGTGATTTAGTTGTTCACTAGTGCTGACCTCCAAAGTGCTCAGAGTCTGCAACATCTCAGGTATCCAGGAGCTGAGCAAACGTAGGAACACTTTGGGAAGAAAGTGCACTTGCTGCCTGCCAGGGCTGCCTGGCATGCTTGAGTACTTTTGACCTGATGTCAAAATACACCCTTCTGTCTTCCTCGTAAAGAAAGGGAAAAGGCTGCTAAATATGGGAAAGTTGTTGTTTCCATTGCTCTCGCCTTCCCAAAACAGTAAAGATGTTTTGCATTTTGTGGCTACAAAGCTTTAGAGGAAACACTTTGCTGCGTAACAGAAACAGGCGAAAAACATTTTTTCATTTTAAAGGGCATTAGTCTAAATGCGTGTTAAAGTCCTTTATCTTCCCCTGTCCTAGCGCTGCTATCACGATGTTTAGAAGGGGGAGGAGAACCTGGGACATAACAACCAAACACAGGGCACTGTGCATTAATTGACTACCACTGACCTTAGTAAGCCTGCAAACAAACGACCCTGTAAACACTGTATGTTTGAGCCACTTCAAAAACTGTCTCCCTCTTTTCACTTGTAGCAGTCCGTGGCCCAGTAACAGTGAAACTAATTCCACCTATTGCTGCTGTTTAGCACTGACTTTATTATACGAGGTGCGTGCGTGCTTCCAGAGCAGAAATGCACTTAAGTCGAAAGAGAGCTGAACAGCTGCTCAGGCGCACACATGAGAAGGAAGATAGACAGTGAGAAGACTCCTTTACGGGTTTGCTTATGGGAAATCAAAGCAAGTCACAGAGCCCCCCACGTCTTCTGGTGCCTGCTCAGCCTCCATCAGAGTTATTCAGTGCCGGATGACCCAAAACTGTCTCCCCCGTGGTGGAGCCTTTATCACTTTTCAGCCAGTAATTAGAGGGCTTCTCACATAGTGAAATAGTTATTTGCACTACAACACGAATAACTATCTAATGATATAGACAGGGAGCAGTAGAAAGTGGGTAGTCTATGGAAGACGTGATGCTTGTATGTTGAAATGGTTTCGAATCCTGTGCATGATCACCAGTAATAGTGACGCATTCCCAGGGTTGGTACCATTCCCTCGTCCCGATGAAGACCCGTTGAACTATCTGCAGAGGGTCGAAATATTTACGGACGAAAATGTTGACTGTGACTAATTGTGGATATTTATACACTACACTCAACAATACGTTTTTCTTTATTCGGTCAACTTGGTCATAAAACCACATACATAGAACATCAGCTAAAATCAACAAGCTACAAGTGAAATCCCAAACATGGTTAAGAAACTTCAGGACGTACAGTTAGACAGAAACACAGAGCAGCGTATACAGTGTTGATAACACATGTTCCTTTAACTGATGTCTGGGCGCAAACGCCTCTTCAGGAAGAGAAGCTGTAATTAACAAGTAATAGCAATGCCATCTCGACGCCAAAAGGCTGTCAAAATGAACATGGACTAGAAGAGAATTACATAAAACACCCTAGCGAGCTAGGATACATAAAATTGTTATAGCGAACCACAATGTGCACCACAATAATACCCAAATATGATAAAGACAACAACGTTTTAGACTTTTAAAAACTGACAAATAACGCTAAATCATAAATACTCCAGAATAAAACATACCGACGGGTCAGTGCAAGGCAGCGAAATGGTAAGGCAAGGAGGGAAGAACAGAATTGTGAAAAGGTTTAACATATATATCAATCCTTCGCATACCACATTCTAATCTTGAAGGCGCAACGGATGTAATTAATCACAGCAAAGCATGTATCCTGTGAATCTAAGGGCAGGAGTTGTAGTAGGCTATCTTTGTATCCGAAGAACCACCTTATGGCACAAGACTGAGTGCAAAACATTGAGTCTCACGGTGCTATATAAGTTACAAAAAAGAACAAACGGGGTATTGGTTGTAATGAAATGGAGTTACATGGACAACAGGGAAGTGATGAGGACTAAGCCTCTCTTAGCGGGAAGGCCACTAGGAAATGCACTGTACCTAATCTTAATTGCGTTAGGTACACCTGTCCTGTAAGAAAAGTTGTGTTTCAAATCACTAGACAATACGTTTATTTGGTCTGTTGCCATTTGAATGTGCCCAACCCCACTGCAGTCGGCAAAGTGGACATAGACCCCATCCAACCTTTTGTTTTTTCATCCCAGTAGGACTTCCATGGCAGTCTCACTGAATCACACAGGGGGGCCATACTGGCTCTCTCAGGACTCGTGTGGGACCTCGAGGAGCCAAACTTATTTTTTTAATTTGGTGTCCAGGGATGGTCCCTCTAGGACCACCCTACATGGGCTGGGTGGTCAGGGTACCCATAACCGTGTCCTTTAGATCTTTTTAAAATATTATTTTTCAGGCAACGGGATTGAATTCTGTGATGGTGGCTGCAACATTGTTTTTCACTTTTACATTGCCTAGTTCTATAGGTGACCTGTGGGTGTCCACCAAGACCAGCCAATCTTTTAGTCACACACCAGCCTATCACAACATTCTTTTAGTCCAGTTGGAGTCCCACAGCATCAGATATCACTATTTTTAAAATCTTAATTACGTTAAAATGGCTGAACAAATTTACACCAAATCACAAAAAACTGCTTTCCAAGTAAAGATCCAGCGTTCTGACAAATTTGTTGTAATTCACTTTGGTCATTTACTCTGTATTGCTGTTCAATTTTACCTAAGAAAACAGCATTGGGGGGGGGTGAAGTGTTTTAGGAAACTACGTTTTCCTTGTTCCCGGCTTGACAAATCAAAACTTTCTAGGAAGGAGCTGAGGTGGATGAGCGTTTTTGTACAGTTCTGTGAAGATTTGTTGCTCCTCCTATGGCAACTTTGGCTCATGTACAACTACGTCTTATATATATATATTTATTTATATATATATGTATATATAAATATATAGATAGATAGATAGATTAAAAAAACAAAGGCTACAGGGACGTCATAGCCACATTTTAAACCTACAAAACTTGGATGTTATAGTTAAAGTGATTTCAAGTAACTACACCTCATGGTAATTATAACTTGCGTCCCTGCCATGCACATTTTTTTATGAATAATTTACAACAAATGTTACTGTGCTATTATCAATGACATCAATGACAGGTGAATTTCTGTGGTTTTGTACGTTTAATATGTAAGCCTAATTAAAATGCCCCTGTAAACTTTGCTGTTTTCCATGAATTTCTAGCTTTTTTTAACATAAAGTAATTCTAATTACTATACCTTAATCCAACCATTACAAAGCATGGTCTTTGGCCATGTGAAGGCGGGGTTTCCTGCAGGGTCTGGCCTGCTGTCAGGCCCTGCAGCCACCCCCCATAACCACCCAACCCCACGCAACCCATAGCCCTTGGCCGTGCGCAATGGGGATTGGCCATAAGGCCTCCAGCCAAACTCTACATATAACCACCCAACCCCGCGTCACACACAGCCCTTAGCTGGGCATGGAGGGGGTTTGCCGCAGGGTATGGCCACCCCTATAACCACACTAATCCTGTGCCATGCACGGCCTTTGGCCATGTACAGCAAGGGTTAGCCAGAGAGCCTGACCTGCGGCCAGGCGCTGCATTCAACTCCCCTTAAGCTCCAAACTCCCTGACCACACACCAGCAAAGGGGTTTGGAGCTTAAAGGGGACAACACTAAATATATACATTTAAGGGGGCCACCACCTCCCAGGGGCTACATAATAAAATAACTTAGGAAGCTGTGCAGACCCCCCTTGGGTCCCGGGGACCACCACCTCCCCGGTACAACATTAAAAAAATATATGTGGGAGCTGCACAGACTCCCAAGGGCCCTGGGGAACACAACCTTCCTGGGGCTACATTTAAAACTATGTGGGGTGGCCATGCGCACCCCCCTCAGACCTCTGGGACCACCACCTACCCAGGGTCAAATACTTTTTCCAAAAGACACAGGGGCAAATGGACCCCCTCCCTAGGCCAATTTCAGCCCCGGGGACACCATTCCTGGGGCTCTGTCATATATTCAAGGGTGCCCATGGCACCAGTTAAAGCCTATTGGACCGTGGGGGAAGCCTCAAGGCCCCCGTGGTTCCACCGACTCCTATCTCCTGTGGGAGCTCGCATTGTCCCCACATGCAGGGAGCTGCTTTAAATAGCAGCTCCCTGCATGCGGGAACAATGTTTTCAACTCTTTCCCTGCACTTGTGTTAGTGGGCAGGGAAAGAGATGAAAACTCCTCTTTCAGCAAGCGGGATCATTTTTAAAGCTCCCGCTTGCTGAAAGAGGAGTGTTTGCTTTTGTTTACCGGAAGCTTTCAGCTCCTACCATGCAAAAGCAAACAACTACCTCCCAAGAATGAGCACTTCAGAAGGTAGCAGGAGCCATCCCTGGGTTGTGGCAGTCTGCAGGGCTAAATATGGCTCCAGGAGGGCGGCTGCATAGCTCCCCTCCTTATAGTCTATTTGCCTGGGGGTGTTGGTATTCCCCGGGGCCCGGGGAGGGCACGCAGCCCACTCCACATACTTGATATGACATATTGCCCCATGGAGGTGGCGGACCCTGGAGAGCGGAGGGGGGGCGTATAGCCCCCAAAAAACTTGATGTGACATATTATCCTGGGGAGATGGCAGTCCACAGGTACGTAGGGCCACACGGCCCCCACGCATGCTTGATATGACATATTGTCGCAGGGAGGTGGTGGTCCCCGTGGCACGGAGGGGCACAGGGCTCCGCATACTTGATATGACATATTGCCCCAGGGCGATGGTGGTCCCCGGGTGCGGGAGAGCTGCAGGTCCCCCTTCATACTTGATGACAAATTGCCCAAGAAAGGTGGTGGTAACTGTAGCAAGGTCGCCTCTTTCTAGAAGTGTTACCCCCACTTTGGGCCTGTTTGTGAGTTCATGTCAGGGTGTTTCTACTGTCTCACTGGGGTCCTGCTAGCCAGGACCCCACTACTCATAGAGAAATCCCTATTTGTTAGTGTGTTTTATATGTCTCACTGGAACCCTGCTAGCTAGGACCCCAGTGCTCATAGTTTGTGGCCTGTATGTGTATCCCTGTGTAGTGTCTAACTGTGTCACTGAACCTCAGTGCTTATGCTCTCTCTGCCTTTAAAATTGTCACTATAGGCTAGTGACCATTTTCACCAATTCTTATTGGCACACTGGAACACCCTTATGATTCCCTAGAATATGGTACCCAGGTACCCAGGGTATTGAGATCCCTATGGCTGCAGCATTTCTTTTGCCAACCATAGGGAGCTCAGACGAATCTTACACAGGACTGTCACTGAAGCCTGAATGAAATAACGCACACGTTATTTCACAGCCATTTTACACAGCACTTAAGTAACTTATAAGTCACCTATATGCCTAACCTTCACTTAGTGCAGGTTAGGTGCAAAGTTACTAAGTGTAAGGGCACCCTGACACTAGCCAAGGTGCCCGCACATAATTCAGGCAGGGCAATTTCCCTGGACTTTTTGAGTTTGGGGACACCATTACACGTGTGCACTACATATTGGTCAATACCTATATGTAGCTTCACAATGGTAACTCTGAATATGGCCATGTCACATGTCTAAGATCATGGAATTGTCCCCCCATGCCAAATCTGGTATTGGGGTGCCAATCCCATGCATCCCCGGCGCCCAGCATGGACCCCAGGTACTGACAATCCAGCTCTCTGGGGTTTTCTCTGCAGCTACCGCTGCTGCCAACCCACAGACAGGCTTCTGCCCTCCTGGGGTCTGGGCAGCCCAGTCCCAGGAAGGCAGAACAAAGAATTTCCTCTGAGAGCGGGTGTTACACCCTCTCCCTTTGGAAATAGGTGTTAAGGGCTGGGGAGGAGTAGCCACCCCCAGCCTCTGGAAATGCTTTGAAGGGCACAGATGGTGCCCTCCTTGCATAAGCCAGTCTACACCGGTTCAGGGAACCCCCAACCCCGGCTCTGGCGCGAAACTGGACAAAGGAAAGGGGAGTGAACACTCCCCTGCCCATCACCACCCCAGAGGTGGTGCCCAGTGCTCCTCCAGTGTGTCCCAGACCTCTGCCATCTTGAATCCAAAGGTGTGCCAGCACAATGGAGGCCTCTGAGTGGCCAGTGCCAGCAGGTGACGCCAGAGACCACTCCTGATAGGTGCTTACCTGACTAGGTGGCCAATCCTCCTCTGAGGGCTATTTAGGGTCTCTCCTGTGGGCTTTTCCTCAGATAACGATTTGCAAGAATTCACCAGAGTTTCTCTGCATCTCCCTCTTCGACTTCGCCAAGGATCGACCGCTGACTGCTCCAGGACGCCTGCAAAACTGCAACAAATTAGCAAGAAGACTACCAGCGACATTGTAGTGCCTAATCCTGCTGGCTTTCTCGACTGTTTCCTGGTGGTGCATGCTCTGAGGACTGTCTGCCTTCACCCTGCACTGGAACCCAAGAAGAAATCTCCTGTGGGTTGATGGAATCTTACCCCTGCTAATGCAGGCACCAAACTTCAGCTTCACCGGTCCTCTGGGTCCCCTCTCATCATGACGAGCGTGGTCCCTGGACCACAAGTGGTGGATGCAGCTGACCCCGACAGTTCAGTGGTCCATCTGTCCCAATTTGGAGGAGATAAGTCCTTGCCTCCCCTCGCCAGACAGTAATTCTGTGTACTGCATGAACTGCAGCTGCTAGGGCTTCTGTGCACTTTTGCAAGGAATCCTTCATGCACAGCACAGCCCAGGTCCCCAGCACTCCATCCTGCATTGCTCAACTCGCTTAGTTGACCACCGGCTTCATGGGACCCTCTTTTGTAGTGTTGAGATGACCACATGCTCATGTTTCTTGAACCCATGTTCAAGTACTTCTGTGGGTGTTGCCTTCTTGTGCATAGGCTCTCTGTGTTGCTGAGAGTCCCTTCTGTCTCCTCTTCCAAGTGGCGACCTCTTGGTCCTTCCTGGGCCCAGGCAGCACCCTTTTTCTTTAATCACAACCTTTGCAGCTAGCAAGGCTTGTTTGTGGTCTTTGTCCAAAGAAACAACTCTCCATCCTCCAGCACTCCGTGGGACATCTTCTGTGCAAAGGAGAAGTTCCTGGCATCTTTCGTTGTTGCAGAATCTTCAGCTTCTTCCACCCAAAGACAGCTATTTTGCACCTTCATCTGAGGTTTAGTGGGCTCCTGCCCCACTGGACACTTTCGTGACTCTTGGACTTGGTCCCCTTCCTTTAAAGGTCCTCAGGTCCAGAATCCGTCTTCAGTGCTTTGCAGTCTGTTGTGGTCTTTGCAGAATCTCCTATCACAACTTTAGTGTGTTTCTGGGGAAGTAGGGTCACTTCACTCCTACTTTTCAGGGTCTTGGGGTGGGGTATCTTGGACACCCTTAGTGTTTTCTTACACTCCCAGCGACCCTCTACATGCTACACTAGGCCTGGAGTACATTTGTGGTTCGCATTCCACTTTTGGACTGTATGGTTTGTGTTGCCCCTAGGCCTATTTTTCCCTATTGCATTCTATTGTGTTCTACAGTGTTTGCACTACTTTTCTAACTGTTTACTTACCTGATTTTGGTTTGTTTGTATATTTTGTGTATATTACTTACCTCCTAAGGGAGCATATCCTCTGAGATACTTTTGGCATATTGTCACTAAAATAAAGTACCTTTATTTTTAGTAACTCTGGGTATTGTGTTTCTTATGATATAGTGCTAAGTGATATAAGTGGTATAGTAGGAGCTTTGAATGTCTCCTAGTTCAACCTAAGATGCTCTGCTATAGCTACCTCTATCAGCCTAAGCTGCTAGAACACCACTAATCTGCTAATAAGGGATAACTGGACCTGGCACAAGGTGTAAGTACCATCAGGTACCCACAATAAGCCAGGCCAGCATCCTACAGTCACCAGGTGCCGGGGGGCATGCAGCCCTCCTGCATACTTGGCATATTGCCAGTGGGAGGTGGCATACTTCCCCCGCAGATTGAATAAGCATAGTCCCGGGAAGGTGGTGGTGCCCGGGGCTTCTGAAAGCCCTATGAGAGGGGCCCCTTGTGCCTCCCTCCTATTTTTGCACAAAATGCCCCTGGAACCTAGCCCAGCTGGGAGCAAAACCAGTTAGAAATGTGGGAGACTCCTTTTTTTGGTTTTAAATCATAGTGAGCTCCGTGGATCCAGACACAGATTTCCCTGTGATTTAAAAAAATACTTTTAAAGCTTGGGGAGGTCCCAGGGGGACCCCTGGACCAAGGCTAGGGGCTTAGGGTATACATACCCTGACCCTTTTTCTTTTTTTAATTTGTTTTTGGGACTCAGCTTAAGCTGAGTCCCAAAATGGCTACCAAAACTTCTTGCTTGAAGCCCTCGTAGCTATTTAAGACCAGTGGCAGTGAATTTAGGACCACGTTACCATTAAAAAATCTATTTTGCTAATAACTTAGGACATTTTTTACAAATCTTCATTAAACTTTCCCCCCCAAAAAAGCCTCATCCATCGCTAGCTCCTTCCTGGAAAGTTTCAGGGTGATCTGTCAAGGGGAGGCTGAGAAAAAAAGGGGGGGTACCCAAATGCATTTTCCCCATTTATTTTTCCATTTAAAAAAACAGCAATAACGCAAAAACTGCTGAACAGAATAACACAAAATTTGTCAGAAAGCTAGATTTTGATCCAGAAAGCATGCTTTTCTAAATTTGGTGTAACTCTGTTCTGTGATTTTTGAAAAACTAAGGTTCAAAACCTCTGCATATTTCATGCCGTAAGGGATTTGCAGAGCCAATAGATCTTAAGATAAGATCTGATTGACTGCCACCATATCAACAAAGATGTGGAGACAGCCATATTAGGATTCGGGGACTCAGTCATGTACCGCTATTTACCTCACATATTACATCACTCATAATATGTTCTATGACATCATTGATAACATCACTGTAACGTCTGAAATTACATCACTTATGACAAGGAGGAAGCTATAGTAGATATGGAAAGGTAATGGCTAGTGCAAAACGTAAGTTGAGTCTGCAAGCAGTAGATTTTACCAATATTATCTGAATATCATCTACCTTTCTAGGAGTGTTACACAAGTAATATATCAGTGTCCTGGAGAGCAACATTTTGGAGACTTTCAAATACAGTAGTGTCTTACCCTTTACATTATGTTTATGCTTGTCAGAGGCAGTGCTGGATTGCTGCTTATGCATCACTTAGTTGAATGAGGAAGCAGTTTACGTTTTTAATAACTGGCTTAATAGGACAGGAAATAAGTTTGCCCCGCCTGTTAATAAATTAAAAAAGACAATCTCCTCCTTCGTTTTCTAAAGATGTAGTAGAAGCTTAACTGTGCCTAAGCCACTTAGAGTGGAAATAACGAAGCAAATATGCTGAAATATGTAAAATTAACTATAAGAAGGCTCTAACTCAGTGGTCGAAATGGGTGGGATCAGAGGGCCACGATGTGCACATACTTCTATGATTTATGAAACACTGATCCCCTACTTTTTGTAAAAAGACAACCGTGCCGGTACTGTAAATTCATATAGTTTAAATGTGGCAGAAGTGTCATTCCATGAGTCTCCTGTGCTGTAACACCAAAGCCGGGCAGACAGGTAAACAACTCTTCCTGCCAGGGTGCCTGCTTGCCTGAAAGAAATGCAAACATGTGCAATGAGTTAATCTGCAAATGTTAAGGATTCTTTGGAGCCAGTACTGGCTTTGATAGATCTAATCACTCAAAGCTTTGTGATGACAAAGATTTGCTTTTTGGAAGGACAGTGAGTGGGTTAATTAACTTGAGCCCCCGTCCCCCGTCATAGTACATGGAGGGGCCTCCCTCAGAACTCACTCAGGAGCTCTGAGGTCAGGACAATGTGATGAGGGCGACCCCTGGTGTTCAGGGGGCCCCCAGCACTGAGGCACCTGCGGGGGCCTTTGTTACGGCTGCACAAAAGAGTTAACAACTGGGCTGTGAAGTGCTACTTGGTGACTTTGAAAGTGCTCTGCCATTGTGGGGGCATTATGTGCAGCCTAACACTATTTGACACTAATTAATGTCATTATCAGCACCATGTCTCTTATGTCAGGGTGTTCATTAAAGGTGGGAGTGGGAGTGGGAATGATCATGACTATGACTTCAACCAGACCTCTAAGTACAGTATAAAAAAAAAAACTCATCACACAAGCTAAGATTGCCTACTGTTACAAAAGAGTTTGCAGAGCTTGGAACCCCTAGAGAGAAACCTTTAATGTCATGCGCAGCTTCTCATCTATAGAAAGAATTAATCAACCTGTAGATGTTTCTCAAGAATGCTACAATGGAGTGCAAAGCCAGCCAAAGCAAGATGGCAACTCGGTGGAAGAGCTTCACCAAACCCGGCCCACTATTTTTGTTTGCAGAGCTGTTCTCCATGCAACGCAGTTGACTTTTGACTGGGGGATGTTGGGCAATCCCTCACCGCTATTACTGGAGACCTTTGGGGTGGCGGAGTGGTGTTAGGAGAATACTAACAGCCTCCATGTCCCTGGATGCCCAGTGAAACTGCTCTTCAAGTGGCCTGGCTTTCACTGTGATACCGTCTCTGGGGGTGAGGAGCGCAGATGAGTGAGGGTGCTACCAGTCAGGGGTTCGTTCACCTCTCCTGGTGAGCTGCCCATCTGCAGAGCATGATCTGACACCTATACTGGTGTTGTGAGCCAGTGGTCTGGCATTGTTGATCTAGTCATCGGAGTTGGCTGCCCAACTGTGTGGCACCATACATGAAGGTACAGCTTCCCTGGAGACACCTGACGCTGGGCCCCTTCTGGACATCCCAGGACACAGTTCACAGTTGAGTCCTTGTGCTGCAGCGGCCTGACCATTGCTCCCAGTAAGCCGCATGACTGGGCTGAGCAGCCTGCGAGCCCCGCCCATCTTAGAAACATGTGAAACTGCAGAACTGACCTGCATTTCACTCTTCCTTGTTTGCTCGCACTAGAGCGGGGTGAAGTCCATTCCTGATCTTTTACCTCTCACTCAATGCAACCTTAACAACCAGCGCTGAAAGTCTTTGAAAGCATTTTTAGCTCAATGCAGTTTGTTGCTGTAACTGCCTTTACTGGGAGCCACGATTTTAATCTCCTTGCATCCTTCACAACCCTGACTTTGCCCTTCCACACCTCTTTGTTATACCAAGAGTTGCTACATAACCGACCCTGGAGACATTGGGCCATAACTGTATTCAAATTTTCCCACTTGTGATAGAGGTCTCGGGATTTTTTCATACCTGAGGATAAACCTTGTGCAGTGACAACAACCCTCTTCACCTCTTTGGGAATAAGAAATGGCTTTGGGTGCACTATATCTACCTGAAGTTCTTCACATGAAACTTGACTAACCCCTTGACTCCAGAGAGTGCATAGACTTGGAGTGCACCGGGGCCCTACTCTGGACAGCCCTCGACCCATTATTGCATGTTTTCTGCGTCATTATCAAGTTAAAACTGTCCTCCGACTCTCCGTATAGAATAGACTCGTTAAGTATAATGGTCACCAGATTAACATTGTGGCTGATTTATCTCATTACGTATCTCATTTCCTCCCCAAAAAAGTTCTTAGCTCTCTGTCTGCTCTTGAAGCACAAAGACATGAAATATGTTTTGCTGGACCCTGCTACAATGATCATTATAGTGGATGGCATATCCCAAGAGTTCACCAACCGCGACACTCTACTTTCTCCACTTTCTCCACTTTCTCCACTTTCTTGGACACTTACTCAGAGCAGGCTATGGAAACCACGCCGACCACCAACGGCAGAGACATGGCAAATAATCAATGCACTGCTGGCCCCAGGGGGAGTACAACTAGAGGAGTGAGAAACAAACCTTCAACATCTTCCCATCCCATGCAAGACTATGACTAGCACTGCGGACCCCCGCAACACTATGAGACTGATCAGCACAAATCGAGATTGCCTCTAAAACCATCAGCTAAAGGATAATTGAGGCTGGAACTTTGTCTTAGCTCACTTGTAGAATCTTGGTTGACTGTTGGGCCAAGGACGGCCAGACAGCCGGACCATAGTTTTCTAACTGCAGAGTTGCTCTGATTGGATATCCCTTTACTTCCAGTACCTCCCTACAGCTACGTACACCCACCCCTATCATGAAACCCTCTTGAACAAAGGCACAAATGTCCCTCAAAGACAGGCTACTCTGCTAGCCAAGTCTGACAACTGTATTCTTGAACGTGAATGGACTCAACAGTTACATCAAAAGGAAAAAGATACTGACATATTTGGCATCTAAATCTCCTGAGGTGGTCCTAGTGCAGGAAACCCACCTGTCAGCTTCTTAGTCCTCAAAACCACAGCGGGACTGTGTGGGCAAAGTGATCTTCACAATTGGTACCACACCTAAGAGGGGGCACCGCCATCATGATTCATAAGAGAGTTATGGCCCATGTTCGTTATACATGGAAATATAAGGATGGAGGATATGTCATTGCATGACTCAAAATCCAAGCCACCAAGATTGTAATAAGTAGAATCTATGCCCCCACTGGTTCCAATCTTTCATTCTTCTCTAGACTGCACAAACTACTAGTCAGCTTCGAATACACTCACCTTCTCCTGGAAGACGACTGTAACTTAACACTGGATTCTATTCTTGACAGCACAGGCCCACAGGAAGGAACGAAGACAGAATGACACTCCTGGATTTCTTAATGGACCATGTCCTGATAGACAAATAGCACCTCCTGCACCCAAGGGACCATGATTTCACCTTTTACTCCTACCTTCATGGTACTGAATCCAGGATTGACATTTTTCTCTTGGCAGGTTCACTCACCCCCAATCTCAATTCCTGTGAAATCTTTGGTAATGGCCTCACAGATCACTCTCTCATCCAGCTTGATTTGGAACTGGGAATCCACCATCCCCTACCAAGGTGATGACAGCTCTCAAGCTGGAATTTCTGGAAACCCAAAAACTGCCACTACATCTTAGCATCTTCATGTCACTGAACAAAGGCTGGGTAGCCTTCCCTCAAAACCCTGTGGACAGCTAGCAAAGCCTATATACAGTGACAACTTTTTGAGAGAATCTGCTCTTCAACGTTAAAAGTACTAGGAAATGAGACACCAATTGGAACAGCGCATCAGTGACCTACTTGCTCATTTTTGACAGAATCAGACAGCAAATATCTTCCACAGCCTGATGCATGCTAAAATGGACCGTAATTCAATATTCACTTCTCTAGCGAACAAAGCGGTTGGTCGGATCAAACATTGACACTATGAAATTGGAGACAAGGCAGGACGCCTTCTCGTCCAAAAGCTGAAACAAAGAAGCTGACTGCTCCATCCCGGATCTCAGTACACTGAGAGGTTTACTCACTAACTCTATCATGATTGCAGAATAATTTGCTTCTTTCCATTAGGACATTTACTCCTCAGAGACTGATGGCTCAATACAGGTAGAGGAATCAGCATTCTTTGCTGCTAACTTGACCCCTACATCAGCATGCTGGAGATGCAATCACCCAGATGGGGATATTTTGCAAATATTATACTACTGCCCCTCTCTACAAGCATTCTACCGGCAGGCTCTGCATACTATGATCACTTGTAACAGTCTAGCTCTACAACCCTCCCTGGAACTGATCTTTCTCCATGATACTTTGAAAGTGTTGATTTAGTCAACCATATGAATAGGTGGACAGATATGTCTCTTGCAGTGGCTACAATGGCTACCCATTACAGCTGGAAACAGGCGACACCCCCTTCTAATGCCAACTGGATTCAAGATATGTGGGTAGCTGCCATGCAGGAACAAATAATTTACCAGCTTCTCGATAAACCCCCTCAGTCTGAAAACACATGGTCCTCTTTTATCATCAGGGTGTCTGTTCCCTCCTAAACTCACGGTCTACCTAGAGGCACAGGGAAAGCTGTTTTCGTCCTCTTTTTCTATTTCCTTTTCTTCTTTTTCTTCATCTTATTTTTCATTTTCTTTTTCTTTTCTGTTCCTTTCTGAAGAACATACTTTGTTCATGGTTCATTGTGGGTGTACAGTTTGTTTGCTTGCCCCTTTAGCTGTCTCCAACAATGTGTACCTTTTTATGGAGGCCATGCTGGAAGTGTGTGACTCATTACAGATTATTTGTTCATTTAACTGTTCTTTTCTGCCATCTAGTGTTAAGGTATGATTCATAGCCGGTGGCATGGCTTCACCAGCTATCATGGTGGATGCTCTTTCTTAGAGCTCTGCAATCCGGCCACCCAGATCCTGCACAATCTCTTTCCGGGGCCCACCTGACTTGGCTATTCTGCGGCTCAGCCCCTTCATGGAGTTTGGGGGAGCTGATTGGGGCCAAAAACAGCCAATTTAGCCATCTACCGAGACTCCAACTGCACTCCACTGCTTGTGGTCGCTTTCTGGGCTCTACATCCTGCAGTCAGCCCTACGCCTGGTTGTCAATCACCCCATATGACTAAAAGGCCCACTCAACAATTGCATTGCCCATTTTGTCTGGGACCCCCTGAGCTCTGAGACCCAGCGAAGCGCCTTCTTTCCCTGTGCACCAACAGACATACCTGCAGGGAGGTTGGTGGCTGTCTCTATGCAACAGCAAAACCAGGCCCTGCAGGTGCCAGTGCCCGACTCGTAAGGCCTCAGCACCATCCTTTACTACAGCGTCATTTGCGGTGACTCCCTTGATCTGTAGGGCACGTGGCTGCCCTGCCACCCAGGGGACAGTGGATTTGCACCACATCACGACATCCTGGAGGGCAGCCCGTCTTCAGACGCAGGACACTTTCCTCCCTCAACCGCAATATTGAACACAACTAAGAAGGGGCAGGGAGAAAATTTCCACATGGTGTGCTTTGTGTCCAACTGTCACCCCACCGCAGGGCCCCACTCCGCCATCTGCCACTTCAACAGTGCTGAAAGTGGCACCTTCCATCTGGAGGTGCTCCTAGGTGAACTGCCACACCCTGCCGCAGCCATCATCTCTTTTGGCATCAGTGGGCTGGGCCCCCCCCATCCGGTGGATGACCCGGCAGACCTTTCTCCACATCTAGAACCAAATGTAAGAGGTATTGGTGTTCCACCCCAAAATATAACTGCTTCTTCTCTGCAACCCAGGTCCTATTGCTGCAAAGAACTGCCTTAGACTTGTTGAGGTGACCGCACCAGCGCAACGCAGGCCCCCCGTTGAGCAGACAGCTGAGGTGGTCATTCCTCGACCCTCCCATTGACTTAAACATGTCCAGCTTCACACAACTGCGCTCCTGGGCACCCGCCTGACTTGGGGAGGCACCCCTTCGTTCTCATCCATGGTGATGTCACTGGGAGTGGGCTGGCTCACTGATCCACAAGTCAATCTAGGGGAGTACATTGCTAACTCATTGGAAGCCTCCTGTTTGTCTGCCGGCAAGCATCTACGCATTGCACTGCTGCACTCACCTGATCAGACAACAGAGAGGGACAGTCAGGAATCACTGACCAGGCACTCGCTCAGCAGTTGGCAGGCGAGGTTGGGGGGTCCCCCTTGCTTCTTCTCACTGTTGCCACTCCGTCTGCTTCTGACAGATCTCCCACAGTGAACTTCTCCGGTAGGAGAGGGGTGCTGCCCTCGCTGGGACAGTAAATGGATGCTCAGGTCAGGACCCCCCAACTGGAATGGGGAAGAGGAGACCCCATCAGCTCCCCAGGACGTCTTTGGTAGAATCCTCCACTTCCGTTCCTCATTCAGCTCTGAGTTCAGAGTGCTACCAGTCTCTCCTATCGCTGTCAGACTTACAAGCGGCCTCAACCCATCATTGGATGACTCCTCCAACCAGCACGACAGAGCACCCAAACCTGTCATTTCCTTTTCTCTACTTGCTGGAATCTCAACAAAGCTACTGCTTCCAGGTGGGGACGTTGTGGCCCCTGTTCCTAGTGTTCTTATTTCTCCTTATTGCTCTACTACACTGTCCCGGAGAGGGCATCCCCCTTGCTCTTCTCCCCCGGCAACCACAGTGGGTTGACAGAAGGTGGTGCCACCTGTACCTCACCATCTGGAGGTTGAGTAGCAGACTATCATACCAGAAACCCCCAATCTAGACAAAATGCAACCCAGCCCACCATCTCCAGACAACAAACTCGACAAAGTCCTTGCGGCCATTGAAAGATTTCACCTATCGATGGAGTTGAGGATGGGCATTCTGATGACTGAACTCGGATTCCTTCAGGATGACTATTGAAAGTTGTTGGATCACGTAACGGAAAGAGATGGCAGCAGTGTAACCTCAGGTGACCGATGTTCAGCGGTCATTGTCACACCTCCAGTCCTGTGTAAAGATGCTGGATGAATGGTTGGAGGATGCTGAGGGACATTCCCCAAAAATCAATATTCTCATTGTGGGTATTCCTGGAGGCCTGTGATCCTCTGTCGATCCTGGACACCTGGTTCTGCTCCTTTGCCCCTGCCACAGACTCCACATTGTTCTTCTCTTTGGAACACAAGCTTAAGGTCACAGCAAGGCTGCCAATAGCGGGTGTCCCACCCCGCACCATGCTGGTCAAACTGCTTCACTACTTTTTTCACAGACCTTACCGACGTATGTGACTGGATTAATCAGTATCAGGATGGTACTTCATCCTGTGGTTTAGCTCCTCCCAGACCAACAGGGACGGGAAGCATCCCGAACAATGAGTCCTGAACAACGAAGTAGTGGAAAACAAAAGCAGGACAACGCTTTCGTTTTCCACTACTTCCTTGTTCAGGGCCTTAACCATGCATGAGCTGAAACATGTACATGCGCGGTTAAGGCACAGAAGAAGGGAGTCGGATAACGTGATCCAGGAGGAGGTAAGTTGGGCTGGGACTGGGGCTGTTTTAAGGGCAGGGGGTTGGGGTATTTTTTGTTTTAGGGGCAGGGGATGGGGGTCAGGGTTTAGGTTTTAGTGGTGGGGGGTTGGGGTGCTTTAGGTTTACGGGCGGGGTGGGGAGTCGGGGTATTTTTAGTTTTTGGTGGTGGGGTGGGGGCTCGGGGTGATTAAGGTAAGGGGGTTGTGGGCAGGGGGTCATGGTTTAGGTTTTAGGGGTTGGGTGGGGGGTTGGGGTGCTTTAGGTTTTAATGGCAGGGTGGGGAGTCAGGGTATTTTTCATTTTTGGTGGTGGGGTGGGGGCTCGGGGTGATTAAGGTAAGGGGGGTGTGGGCGGGAGGTCATGGTTTAGGTTTTAGGGGTGGGGTGGGGGATTGGGGTACTTTAGGTTTTAGGGGAGGGGCATTTGGGTTGTGGTAATTTTGTGGATGGGGTGGTTGTGGGGGTGGGGAGGTCGCAGTAATTTTTAGGGGTGGCGGGTCAGGGGAGATGCATGCTGGAACCATGCATGCCATTCACTAATGCCTTTACCAGGAATGCCTTTACAACGAAAAATCGTTGTTAAGGCATTCATGGTAAAGGCATTAGTGGTAACAACGAGGTCGTTGTTCTGACCTCGTTGTTCAGGCATGGGTGGTTGGAGCATTTGTTGTTCTGACATACAACCAACAGGGACAGGGTGCCACAAACAACGCTGTGAATGATGTGGGGTATCTCTGTCCCATAGGCCTATGCATCCACCATCCTTGGACTAGGTCACTGAAGACCGACAGAGAACGATCCAAGCAGTAGCATCATTAATAGACAGTGTTGGTTCTTCTGAAGATTAACACTGCCCTCACATCTTCACGACTGATGATGAATCACTCAATACGAATGGTCCCCACCTTGGTTCCCAGACTCCACCACAGGTTATGTCACAGACAGAGGACACCATAGTCTGAACAGGCATACTCTTCAAAACTCCCTATGTGTTCCTCATCCTCTTCCCCTGCCCACACCCTGATCTCCTTCAGATGTTTTGCCCCATCTTTCACTTCCTACTGCATTGGGTGTTCACTCACCACCTTTACTCTGTTCTTATCCCCTTGCACAGCCATAGCACCCGCTTTGGACATGGTTTTCAGGTTCAATTTTCTATTGTTTGGATATGTTGCTGTTGCAGCATGTTCTGATTATTTGTTTATTGCACCTTGCCCACTCCCCTTCCAGCAGTGGTCCAACTAGGGCACTCACAATCCTTAGCTTTGTGGCGCACTGGCATGGTCGCTTTGTGAGGTGGCTGGCCTCAATTGCAGGATTTCAAGGAGGCTACACCTTTTCCATGTCATGGCTCCCCTAGACTACTACACGTCTCCTTACCCTGAACGTTAGAGGGATGCACTCAGTGAGGAAGCGTTATGCCGTTTATTCTTATGCCATGTGTCAAAATGCCCATATCACCTTTCTCCAGGAAATTCACATTATTACCCGAGTGCAGTGGCTGCACACATGGTGGAGGGGTCACATTGTAGGCATCACATAATTTGCCTGTGCACATGGCCCTCTTATCTGAGTCCGCCCTGGCATTCCTTTCCAGGTGATCGACATTATAGTACACAGGGAAGGACAATTTGTAATTGTGGAGGGCTGTCTTAACGGCTCTGGAGTCCTACTGAACAGTATATATATCCCTAACTTGGAGCAAGATGCTTTCTGGGCTACATTATCACAAACCCTCATTGTAGGAGGCTGGACTGGCTTGTAGTGAGTACCAAGGGGTACTTGCACCTTGCACCAGGCCCAGTTATCCCTTATTAGTGTATAGGGTGTCTAGCAGCTTAGGCTGATAGATAATGGTAGCTTAGCAAAGCAGCTCAGGCTGAACTAGGAGACGTGTGAAGCTACTACAGTACCACTTAGTGTCATATGCACAATATCATAAGAAAACACAATACACAGTTATACTAAAAATAAAGGTACTTTATTTTTATGACAATATGCCAAAGTATCTTAGAGTGTACCCTCAGTGAGAGGATAGGAAATATACACAAGATATATATACACAATAGCAAAAATATGCAGTATAGTCTTAGAAAACAGTGCAACCAATGTATAGTTACAATAGGATGCAATGGGGAAACATAGGGATAGGGGCAACACAAACCATATACTCCAGAAGTGGAATGCGAACCACGAATGGACCCCAAACCTATGTGACCTTGTAGAGGGTCGCTGGGACTATTAGAAAATAGTGAGAGTTAGAAAAATAACCCTCCCCAAGACCCTGAAAAGTGAGTGCAAAGTGCACCAAAGTTCCCCCAAGGACAAAATAGTCGTGTTAGAGGGAGAATGCAAGGAAAACACAAATCAGCAATGCAACAACGATGGATTCCTGTCTGAAGGTACCTGTGGAACAAGGGGACCAAGTCCAAAAGTCACAAGCAGCTCGGAGATGGGCAGATGCCCAAGAAATGCCAGCGGTTGGTGCAAAGAAGCTCTTACTAGGCTGAAGAACTGTGAATACTGCAGGAACGACAAGGGCTAGAGACTTCCCCTTTGGAGGATGGATCCCCCACGCCTTGGAGAGTCGTGCAGAAGTGTTTTCCCGCCGGATGGACGCCAACAAGCCTTGCTACACGCAAATCGTGCGTTTGGCGTTTTTGGACGCTGCTGGGGCCCAGGAGGGACCAGAAGGTCGCAAATTGGACCTGCAGAGAGAGGGGACGTCGAGCAAGACAAAGAGCCCTCACTGAAGCAGGTAGCACCCGGAGAAGTGCCAGAAACAGGCACTACGAGGATGCGTGAAACGGTGCTCGCCGAAGTTGCACAAAGGAGTCCCACGTCGCCGGAGACCAACTTAGAAAGTCGTGCAATGCAGGTTAGAGTGCCGTGGACCCAGGCTTGGCTGTGCACGAAGGATTTCCGCCGGAAGTGCACAGGGGCCGGAGAAGCTTGCAAAGTCGCGGTTCCCAGCAATGCAGCCCAGCGAGGTGAGGCAAGGACTTACCTCCACCAAACTTGGGCTGAAGAGTCACTGGACTGTGGCGGTCACTTGGACAGTGTCGCTGGATTCGAGGGACCTCGCTCGTCGTGCTGAGAGGAGACCCAAGGGACCGGAAATGCAGCTTTTTGGTGCCTGCGGTTGCAGGGGGAAGATTCCGTCGACCCACGGGAGATTTCTTCGGAGCTTCTGGTGCAGAGAGGAGGCAGACTACCCCCACAGCATGCACAAGCAGGAAAACAGTCGAGAAGGCGGCAGGATCAGCGTTACAGAGTTGCAGTAGTCGTCTTTGCTACTATGTTGCAGGTTTGCAGGCTTCCAGCGCGGTCAGCGGTCGATTCCTTATCAGAAGGTGAAGAGGGAGATGCAGAGGAACTCGGCTGAGCTCATGCATTCGTTATCTAAAGTTTCCCCAGAGACAGAGACCCTAAATAGCCAGAAAAGAGGGTTTGGCTACCTAGGAGAGAGGAAAGGCTACTAACACCTGAAGGAGCCTATCAGCAGGAGTCTCTGACGTCACCTGGTGGCACTGGCCACTCAGAGCAGTCCAGTGTGCCAGCAGCACCTCTGTTTCCAAGATGGCAGAGGTCTGGAGCACACTGGAGGAGCTCTGGACACCTCCCAGGGGAGGTGCAGGTCAGGGGAGTGGTCACTCCCCTTTCCTTTGTCCAGTTTCACGCCAGAGCAGGGGCTAAGGGGTCCCTGAACCGGTGTAGACTGGCTTATGCAGAATTGGGCACCTCTGTGCCCAACAAAGCATTTCCAGAGGCTGGGGGAGGCTACTCCTCCCCTGCCTTCACACCATTTTCCAAAGGGAGAGGGTGTCACACCCTCTCTCAGAGGAAGTTCTTTGTTCTGCCATCCTGGGCCAGGCCTGGCTGGACCCCAGGAGGGCAGATGCCTGTCTGAGGGGTTGGCAGCAGCAGCAGCTGCAGTGAAACCCCAGGATGGGCAGTTTGGCAGTACCAGGGTCTGTGCTACAGACCACTGGGATCATGGGATTGTGCCAACTATGCTAGGATGGCATAGAGGGGGCAATTCCATGATCATAGACATGTTACATGGCCATATTCGGAGTTACCATTGTGAAGCTACATATAGGTAGTGACCTATATGTAGTGCACGCGTGTAATGGTGTCCCCGCACTCACAGAGTTCAGGGAATTGGCTCTGAACAATGTGGGGGCACCTTGGCTAGTGCCAGGGTGCCCTCACACTAAGTAACTTTGCACCCAACCTTTACCAGGTAAAGGTTAGACATATAGGTGACTTATAAGTTACTTAAGTGCAGTGTAAAATGGCTGTGAAATAACGTGGACGTTATTTCACTCAGGCTGCAGTGGCAGGCCTGTGTAAGAATTGTCAGAGCTCCCTATGGGTGGCACAAGAAATGCTGCAGCCCATAGGGATCTCCTGGAACCCCAATACCCTGGGTACCTCAGTACCATATACTAGGGAATTATAAGGGTGTTCCAGTAAGCCAATGTAAATTGGTAAAAATGGTCACTAGCCTGTTAGTGACAATTTGAAAGTAATGAGAGAGCATAACCACTGAGGTTCTGGTTAGCAGAGCCTCAGTGAGACAGTTAGGCACCACACAGGGAACATATACATGCACACCTATGAGCACTGGGGCCCTGTGTGACAGGGTCCCAGTGACACATACATATAGGCCACAAACCTATGAGCACTGGGGTCCTGACTAGCAGGATCCCAGTGACACATAACAACCATACTGAAAACATGGTGTTTTCACTATGAGCACTGAGGCCTGGCTATCAGGATCCCAGTGAGACAGTGAAAACAGTGACAAACACCCTGACATACACTCACAAACAGGCCAAAAGTGGGGGTAACAAGGCTAGAAAGAGGCTACCTTCTCACACTCATAAAATGGGGACCCCATGGATCTTAGCCGGAGATTACAAATGCCCACTTGATATCTTCTTAGACCGCTCCCAACCCCCTATTGCCGGCCACACCTCCCTACACATAAGCAGTGCATTTGTGGTCTGTGACCAACCCGCTGAACACTGGTCAATGCATGGCGGTCGATTCTTCCTGGTGAACGGCACTACTCTTTCTATTCCACAGTGCACGACCTTTATATGCGTCTCGATAAGGCCTTTCTATCAACCATCATCTTGGATGCTGTCCTTCAGGCTGACTATCAGGGCTACATACTTTTCAACCATGACACAAACATAGTGGACCTCTATTGAAGTGTCCTGCCAGCCCAAGTGCCTACATGGCACTTGCCAATGGAGACCCTGGAGGATCTCACTTTTCAAGACTTGCATGACTCACACATCACTCAATATTTCACTAGCAACAATGGTTTGGCATCCTCTCGCATTATTGAGTGGGGCCCCTTCAAGGTGGTCATGGGTGGACAGTGCATCCAAGAAATATCTGGGGTCTGCAAAACACTGGACCGGGAAATCACCAAGGCCAAACATCTAATTTCCTTCTTGGACAAAGTGGTAATACTCAACGGCTCCAAATAGGTGGCACTCTTGAGCACCAGGACTCAATATGCTGCAGTCCTGGACCAGCTGCGTTGCTTTAACCTCGAGGCATACAATGCTGAAATGCACCGGAAGGGAGACAAATCATTTTGGCTCCTGAGCTAGCTAGCCCACCAGGAATCCCTCTCAGGATCCTTCCTTAAGATTTCCTCACCCACTGGAGTCATTCTTTACAACCGGCAAGCTATCCTGGACACCTTCCTTACGTATTACTTCACAATCTACACTGCAAGACCGTGCCCCTTGGCCAAAGAGATCAGTTTGTTAATATCCAGGTGTTCCCTCCAGAGGGTCATCCTAATCCACCGGGAGGGGTTAGAGGAGCCCTTAACCATCCAAGAAATTAAACATGTTAATCGCAGTTTGGCCAGGAATAAAATGTTCGTCCTCAACGGTCTTTCAGTCGAGTATTATGGCACTTCCTGCCCCCTCCTGACCCTTCGCTAAGCCAAGGTCTATGAGGAAGCCCTACGCACCAAGAGTTTACCCAGTGCTTAATTTGTAAATAAAAACGTGCTGGTGCCCAAGCCCTCCTCTTAAACACTCGTGGCTGCTGCAATTAAATATGGGAACATGGAATACTAGGGCAGCGTAATCCTGAAGCCATCTCGGGCCATTTCAATCCATATAAACCCTCTCCCTGTCCGTTTAGTTCACTCTAGCAGCTTCCTGCTTTCTCCCATTGTGGCGCTTTTTCGTTTTTCCCTTCTTCCGTCTTTTCCATATGTGTCTTTTGCTCGCTGCAAATGCTTGAGGCAGAAGAATAAGCCCTGACCCGCAAAAATAAGTGCCGGTGCTCAGCACCGGAAACAACAAGCACAAATTAAGCACTGAGTTTACCTCCTTCCCAGCATATGTCCATGATGATGTCACTCCCAAAGCCTAACCATGACCCAACCGCGAACCAACCTTTCTAGCGTCCTACGGTCCTATCATCCCATAGGCATACTGGGCACAGACTTTAAAACCCTGGGAATGATGCTTCTGAGTGCAATGTCCAGATCCTGCCAAACCTAGTTCACTCTGATCAAAACAGCTTTGTCCCCAGACAGGACACCACTTATAAAATATGTCATCTTTTCCATTTGATGGATCAGGTTCCCGGCCAGTTCCCCTTTGCTGCATGCCTTACCATCTACAAAAGGCATTCAACACCCTGAAGTGGGATTACCTCTTTTGGGTGCTGTCTGTGCTGGGAGTGGGCAAAAGCCTCCAGTTCTATACACAATTGTTATATACTGCTCTTCGTTCCAGTGTTTGCCTAGGCCACTTGGTCTACCCAGCGTTTCCTGTCGAGAGGGGTACCAGGCATTGCTGTCCCCTCTCCCCTTTGCTGTTCGCTCTCACTGTGGAGCCTTTGGTCTCCTGGCTCCACCCTGAGCAGGGGGGCATGGGGCATCCCTCTTCACGGTGTAACTCACACAGTTTCTCTATATGTAGATGATCTACTTCTTCACATCCGAGATGTCCACACCAACCTCTCCTCTATTCATACCACATTAAGCTCCTTCGCCTGTATATCCGTACTGCAGGTAAATTGGGCTAAGTCCTGCATTTTACCGTGAGGGATCATTATTCCATCCATGAAAGAACGTAAAAAGACACTGAATGGTGGCATGGGGTTTTATTTTGGGGTCCCCACTAATCGATTATGGGGACACAGAGGTGATATAGACAGAAATAGCATGGCATGGTGAATGTTTTGAAGGTGGTCCCATTGTCCTAGGACCACCACAGACTGAGGTATGAGCAAAATGTTCTGTAAAAGTAATGCCCTGCAAAGCATTATGGGGCGAGTTTACGTGCTACAAATATTGTATTATTTTGATATGTTGACTGTAATGCTTAGAAAAGCTCTTAGAGGACACCACAATGAAAATAGCTTTTGTAAGAAATGTGGTCATGTAACCATATAGTTAGCCCCTAGAGGGCATAACCACATGAACAGAAAATGGCAGAAAGTAATGCAGCATAACCATATATTTAGCCCCTAGAGAGCACAGTGCTTTACAAATTTTCTGAGCTAACAGGCCTACTGCAATTACATTACAAACAAGGCCCTTAAAACACAAACTACTCCCAGCTATAAAACAAAAGCTCCAGCCATGAGAGAGTTTAAAAAGACATAACGATGGGAGGGGTTATTATCTTGGTGTTCCCATTAACCTAGTAGACAGAAAGGGCATTTTGATGTGAACGTTTTGGTGGTGGTCAAATGGTCCTAGGACCACCACAGGCTGAGCTACGAGAAAATTTATTTCTAAAAGTAATGGCCTGCAAAGCATTATGGGGCAAGTTTCCCGGGTAGAGTGAATATTGGCTCTCCAGCTGTGTCGCCAGAGACGATTTTAGGATTTCTGTGTTTTTTATGTAAAGCATTTATCAATCATAAGTGTTTTTGTGAAAGCTGTGGAGCGTTAAGGGGAGAGCTAAAATAAATTACTCTGATTTGGTAACATTGTGAACAATGTGGCCTGCACTTCAATACCGCTGATGGAGTTCACGTTGTTCTGTGCTGTTCAGTCTGTGAGCACTATGGGTGCCATGAAGCATGAAGGGGAGAGACAAAAGAAAAAAAGTAGTTTGCCCACACTGAAGTATATTGGCAATCGGGCAATAATCCATGTCACAGGGTCAGTCTGCAAGGTGGTAACAAAACAGTCCCAAGGCGGGACAACCGTAAAACATTTACCAATGACATCAAAGAATTTTTGAAAGGCAAGGCCATGAACGAGTGAAAGTGATGGTCCTGAGATGGGCGTGGTTAAAATCCCACATAATACTTATAACAAGTTCAAAAGTGCTTGCGAGCTTGACCTAAAAATGATGTTGATTTACAGCTATATGCTACCTTGAATATTGAAGATCGTTATTTGAATTCACCTAATTGCAAGGGAATGTATTATCATCACTATGCAAATTATTACATATACAGGATGCTATATATGACAGAGCAATGTCACCAGTGGCACTTTTTGACACAGCTCTTGATAAGTGGTTGGATTCACTGTTATCTTTCGAACTTGGAGAAGAGCCACAATTACCACTGAATGCACAGGCGGGCAATCAATTGCTGGTGCATCAAATGTGGATTTTAATTGCAATGAACCTGCACTATCTGATATGCATGACTTCCGTAAAGATCATCCGTATGCTGCATGTGCACCCAATTACATCGACATTTTTTTCAATAATGTCGGAAAGTACCCTTTTTCTTAGCATGGTTACCACCTTTTCTGCCTGATGTCAGTGTGTTTGACTGTGTTCACTGCGATCCTGCTAACCAGGACCCCAGTGATTATGCTCTCTCTTCCAAAGCTCTGTATTTCATCCCACAAATGGCATACTACTGTCCCCATGTAAGCCCCTAGTATATGGTACCTAGGTATCCAGGGCATTGGAGCTTCAGGGGATCCCTATGGGCTGCAGCAGTTATTCTGCCACCCATAGGGAGGCCATGCAAAGGGTTCTGCAGGCCTACAATTGCAGTCTGCGTGAACCGTGTGCATGCACCCGTTTTCACTATAGGTCACTGCACCAGGTCACTATAAGTCACCCCTATGGTAGGCCCTCTAAGCCCAGAGGGCAGGGTGCAGGTACCTGTGTGTGAGAGCACCCCTGCACTAGCAGAGGTGTCCCCACAAACTCCAGACCCACTTTGCTGGACTTTGTGATTGCGGGGATGCCATTTCAGGCTGGTACATAATGGTAACTCCTAACCTAGCCATGTTTGGTATCAAACATGTTGGAATCATACCCCAATACTTTACCAAGTATTGGTTGTATGATTCCATGCACTCTGGAGGCTCCTTAGAGTACTCCTAGCATTGCTCTTACAGCCTTCTGAGGTTTCCCGGCAGCCCCAGCTGCTTCCACCTCACAGACAGGTGTCTGCCCTCCTGTTGCTCGAGCAGCTCGAGCCCAAGATGGCAGAACAAAGGATTTCCTTTGGGAGAGGGGTGTTACACCCTCTCCCTTTAGAAATATGTGTTACTGGACTTGGGAGGGGTAGCCTCCCCAGCCCACTGGTATGCTTTGAAGGGGACATTTGGTGCCCTCCATGCATAAATCAGTCTACACTAGTTCAGGGGCCCCCATTCCCTGCTCTGGTATGAAACTGGACAATGGAAAGGGTATGGGCCACTCCCCTGTCCATCACCACCCCAGGGGTCGTTCCCAGAGCTGCTCCTCCAGAGGGTCCCTGGGTTTTGCCATCTTGGATTCGAGATTGGCAGGGAACTCTGGGAGCATCTGAGTGGCCAGGCTAGGAGGTGAAGTCAGAGTCCCCTCCTGATAGGTGGTCAAACAGCTAGGTGAGCAATCCCCCTTTAAGGGCTATTTAGGATCTCTCCTTTGGGTGGTTCCTCAGATTTGGCGTGCAAGATTCCAGTAGGATTCCTCTGCATCCCTTACTTTGACTTCTGACCAAAGAAACTGCATCTGGACTCTCCAGGACCGGACAATCTGCAACACAGATGAAGACTTCGCTTGCAACATTGTTTCTCTGGCTCCTTCCAGCTTCTGCAACATTTCTCCGGTCGTGGTTCCTCTGAGTCTGCACAGGAAAGAAGAAATCTCCCTTGGAGTGAAGGAGTCACTCCCCTGCATCTGCAGGCACCAACAACAATGATGACCTGCTGTGTGGATCCCCTCTTCTGCTGAGCTGCGTGTATGCTGCTACACTGGTGGTGGTCAGAAGTGGTCCAAATGGTCCCTTCTACCAGCTGTCCAACCTGTGTGGAGGTAAGCTCTTGCCTTCCCATGCAGGACAGTACCGTAGTGCACCGCTTTTTCCAAGGGGTCTTCAGTCTTCATGTAGCTGCAGCCCCTAGCACTCCTTCCTGAGATGCACAGCACCCTGAATGACTCTCCTGCGGCATGGGACTTCTTTTCCTAGTGCTGCGTGGGCTCCAGTTCCACTTTCTGTGTCCCCGTCCTGTGGGACTCCTGTGTATGCTGCCTGTGCTTCTGTGGGCTCTGTGTGACGCTGAGGGCTCCCTCTGACTTCCCTTCCTGGGTTGAGTCCTCTTGGGCCTTGCTGGTCCCTGCAGCAGCACTTTCCGCCAACCGCAAGTTTTGCCTGTGCCAAGGCTTGTTGGCAGAATCCAGACATGCAAACCCAAATCTTTCTCCCGGAGTGGGACAGCACCTGCATCCTCCAGGAACTCAACTCCACCTCCAGGGCTGCAGTGCTGACTTTACTTCTTCACTGTCGACCAACTCCTGCAATCCTCAGCTTGGTGGATAGGGGCTCCTGCCTCCTCTGGACTCTGCCGTGTCTTCTGGACTTGGCCCCCTCTTTCCACAGGTCTTCCTCTTCAGGAATCCACCACTGGTTTCTTGCAGTCATTTCCAGGTTTTGCAATCCTCTTTTCTTTCTTCTAAGTGGGTGTTCTGGAGAAATCCTAGTAATTTACTCCTGCTTTCCTGATTGCTGGGGGGTGTTGTGGTACTTACCTTTGCGCATTCCTTGTACCCCCGGCAACCCTCTATAAACTTCACTTATCTAGGTGGGGGTGACACTCTCAAATTCCATTTTTTGAGTATGTGGTTTGTGCTCTTCCTAAGTCCACTATTCTCTATTGTGAATTACTCTATGTGCACTGTTTTCTAACTATTCTTATGCCTATTTCTGACAACTAGTGTATATAACTCATGTATTACTTACCTCCTAAGGGGGTATTACCTCTATAGTAATTTTGGTGTTGTGCTACCGTAATAAAGTACCTTTATTTTTGTAACACTGAATATTCTTTGATGTGTGTAAGTGCTGTGTGACTACAATGGTATTGTATGAGCTTTGCATGTCTCCTAGATAAGCATTGACCGCTCATCCACAGCTGCCTCTAGAAACCCTGGCTTGTAGACACTGCCTACATTTCACTAATAGGGGATACCTGGTATAAGGTGTAAGTACCTTAGGTACCCACTACATACCAGGCTAGCTTCCTACAGATTAGAATGTAACTCAACATATACTCACCTTATATGCCACCAAGCCTGTATGGACTATGAACTAAAAAAACTTTTTCTTTTTACCAGACCCTTTTTAATTTTGAACGTATTTTTACGTCGCATATTTAAATCTGGCCCACTCCATGTCATCACTGGTACGTTTGATCGCCAACACGCATCTCCGTTTAGAAACACTTTAGATCGACTGCGTTTTATATATATTCATTAATTTATTGAAACAGTGCAAGGCTTTTAATGTATTCATGCTTTGCTTCGCTCAGTTCGTATGTTCATAATATATTGATTACCATTGTTTTATGTTCTCAACAGGACATGACTAGACATGACAAGAAAGAAACACTCTTCACAATCACTATAGAAGATATTGCACTATGAAAGAGCAATGATGCATCAAGGATTTCAGATAATTTCTTAAGGTGGAACTGCAGAGAAAACACACTTGCTATGCCTTTCTCAGGAGCAGCAAGCTAGGATACTTTGTATTTTACAGAAGAGGAGTTTCAACTGGGGCACCTACGTTGTTTATATTTGTAAGTGCTTCCCATTAGGTTTAATTTCTGCAAAATGAGCATTGGTGCCAGAATGCATCCTGACCTGCTTATTTATGCAAGAAGAGGCCACAGTTTTGTGCAAAATGTCTGCCCAACTGGAGAATTTTTTACTGTCTAATCAGTAAGTGCTACCTTGTTGGGTAAATGTATAGTGCATCTCCTACACTACAGCTTTGTAAAGGGCCACAAGATAATGTCTCCAGTGATCTTGTGTGTCTGTCATATTTACATTATGATTGTTCCTCAATCTGCTTCATACAGAAATCTGCAATAACATGAATCCTCATGTAGAGAAGATGATGGGACTACAGAGTTGAATCTCCACCAAACAAGGGATATCCTCTTAATTATGTGCAGTATGTGCTTCTTTGTTTGGTGGACACGTGCTCGTATTCCTCTGTATCAAGAACACCAAAATTGGTGGGAAACGCGCTGAGGGGGGCCTTTTGCTAAACTGTCCATCATCCTGGAAAAAGGTGGGAAGAAGTTGCTTACCACTAACATATATGTGGTGGAGCCAAACGGGCAGGACTTCTAGGTCATTTTGCATACCCATAGTGGTTAAAAGGGAGAACAACAAGCTCTATTCTCAACAGGAGAACACACTTGTCAAGTCACTACATAACAAATAGTGATCGAAAGATCAACAATGCAAACACATCCATCAAGGATTTCAGATAACTTTTCAAGGTGGCACTGCAGAGAAAATCACTAGCTTTGCCTTGGCACAGTGTAAAAATACTCCAGGAGGAGCCTCAAGGCCCTGGAGGTCCCTGACAGCTTCCCACCTCCAACTGAAGCCGGCATTGCTCCTGCACACAGGGAGCAGCTAAAAGTGCTGCTCCCTGCATGCAGGAGAAATCCTTTGAACTGTTTTCCTGCTCACGCTTGACACATGAAAAGTCTGCTCCCAGAGAGTGGGAGGAGCTTCCCTGCTCCCACCTGCTGGGAGCAGACTTACAGTTTGGTCTCACTTGGCAGAAGCTGTCAAAGCTCTTGATAAGGAAAATCAAACTCCTATCCCCTGAGGGTGGGCACCTCAGGTGATAGGGTGCTGGCCATGGTGTGTGGTGGTACCCAGGGCCATTAATGGCTCCAGGAGGAAGGGGAGGGTTGCAGCCCCCCTCTATCCGGTTTGCATGGGCATGCTCTAGGGATGTGGTCCCCAGAGCCCAATATGATCTCCCTCCCCTTTTACAAGTTGTGTACCCCAGGGAGGAGGCAGTCCCCAGGCAATTTCCCACTGAAGAGGGGGGACCGTGCGGCCCTTCTCTTACTTACGAGCCTTTAAAGGCTTACAGAGAGCCTTTCATTTCATTAATTGAAAGCCCCAGTGTGATGGTGGTCCAGGGGCCCAAAGTAGCCTTTGGGAGGGGGAGCCACATACGTCCCACTCCCATTTCCTAATAATTATATATGTCCCCAGGACCTGGTCCAAACAGGGGCTGAAAGAAAAAAAGCATAGGAAACTGCATTTGTTTTTTTTCAAAATGTTCATTGGATCTGCAGATCCACTGTGGTTTTGCAGGAAAATCTTTTTTTAAATGCTTTCTTTTTCCTGGTGGGGTACCTGGGGAACCCCAGCACCAGGGCTATGGGGTCATGGTATTCTTACCCTTTCCACTTTTTAGGTTTTTTTTACTTTGTTTTTGGGACTCAACTGAGTCCCAAAATGGCTGCCAACACTTTCTGCTTGAAGTGTTGGCAGCCAATCAGATAACAGCAGAGGGCTGTTGGATCCATGGAGGATCCACGCCCCTAGATATCTATGTTTCGTTTTCCTTTAATATCCTTCAATATCTCAAAAACTGCTGAACGGATTTACACCAAACAACCAAAAGCTACCTTTCTGTCAAATTTGGTGTAATTCCATTCAGTGCTTCGGGCTGTAGTTGTGTTCAAAATCCCCTTGGGACACAAAAAAGATCTTTCTGGACCAAGATCTAGATTTCTGCCTAATTTGTTGTATTTCCAATCTGCAGCTCGGGCTGTAGTTGTGTCTAAAATCCCTATGGTACTTTGCATGGGGAAAATTTATTTTGGGACCACCCTCTTTTTCTCATCCCGCACTTGACGGATCACCCAAAACCTAACAGACAGCAGCTGAAGTGACTTGCAAACACGTTTTAAAAAGTTTGTGAAGATTTGTCAAACAGCGTCAATGGTATTAGCAAAACAAAAAATGCTTGTCCTATGGAAACTAGGTCCTGATTGTAACTACGTACTGGTGACTGCCAGTGATATATATTTATATATATATATATATATATACATATATATATATATATATATATATATATATATGATAATGTTTTAGGCATTTTAGATGCTAGCAGTCTGACAGCATGGATTAACTAAGTCCCTCCATGTTAGATTCACCTCTGTGACATGATATTCATATGTACAAGCTGGGGATGACGTAAAGCCCCTAAGATACAACTCGGCCAACTCCATTTTAACCATGTTATAAATGTTAATTTTATTCTTGTTGCTCACAATGTACCCTTTGCTGTTTATATGATATCCTGTGTAGTTGTTTTAGATGTACTGAGAAACAGTTTCTTCCTGTTGTAATAAAAGCTTTTATTTAAAAGTGTCTATTCTTCTAAGTGAAGTGTGTGTGTGTGATATTGTGAAATATGAAATAGGTTTGTTTCTATCATCATGGTGCCCTTTATCCCTTTATAGGGATTGTTAGTAACCCAAAGCAATAATTGTACTTCAACAATGTATTGGGTAGGATTCTGCAGGACTACAATAAGCTATTTTTCAAATTCAGCACTGCTGCACTGAACCAAGTTTGCTTCTCTCACCCATGGGTGGGAGAGAAAACATTGTAGAACTACGCCAAAGTAGTAGTTTACTCAATAGTTAAGAATGCAAGCATACACGTAGTAAGGCAAAAAAAAAATGGCTGTGATCATAGTTAATGGCAGAATGTCATTGTAGGCTTTGGTGGATTTGCCTCAGCTGAGTTAGAATATGTGCTCTTATTGGGGAATTTTTGCAACAGATGTAAATAGAGAGACAGAGAAACCAATAAGGTCAGATGTAATGGATTGGAGACTTCCGAATGATAAATAATATGTCATGCTTGGAGCAAAAGTTGTAGACTAGGTTAAAAACAAGCAAAACGCTTAGAGAATGAACAGGTGAACAGATCGATATCTGTGTATGTGTAATTATGGGGTGAGCTGAGGTTGGTGAAGTAAAGAAAACAGCACTAGCATGTTACAGTGGAAACATCTAATTGCAGAGAAGTGGGCACTGCACTGATCCCTAATAAAAGATGTTCTGCTAAAGTGGTGCTACATACAATGAATCTTCACTGGTGTAACAATTGTTGATGACTTATATACCACAGGCCTCATCAGTATGTGCACCTTACTGGGTGAGCTCCCTCTTCTCCTAAGAAGCTTCAAAGTTTCACATGGAATAATAAGCCTTCTTGCATACTGGTGCCTGCTCTAGAATTACCAAAGTGGGTGCATTAACATGGAACCCTCATATTCCAAAAATAGGAGACCCAAGAAAATCACCTACTTCTCTCTTCTAAGACCCAGAGATCCCTGGGTTGTGCCTTGCCCCCTCCAACCCAGCACTCTATGATTTTTACTATAGGTAGCGGGTCATGTTTATTTTACAGCAAACAATAAACACCACAATCTTAAATTACACCAAGTGTAAACAACTACAGCAGATAATTATACACATTAGGATGTATCTACGTATAGCACATCTATACAAATGTGAATGACAAAAAGAAATGATTAAAATATACAATTATTTATGAGTCACTCCTTGAGAAATGGCACAGCACTAAAAAAAATATTTCCCTTAATAGTACTTGGACTACACAGGTCCACGAGTATTAATGTTCTGACCTCTGCAGGCGTCTCTGAGGGGTGGTCCTAACTCTCTGTACCCTTGACCATCTGCCACGATCTGGCCCCCTCCCCACCAAAGCATCATGCTGCCACAGGGGCTCTTGGATGTTAGACCAGGGACTACAGTCAAATGCCCTCCACTGGTAAACTGTGAGACTATTACCCCAAGCAGGTGTGAATGTCCTTCGTAAAATAAGGATTGCTGTTTATCCTATGAGTGCTGTACTAAGTATTCTATGTAGTATCCATCTATCCTTGTGCTCATTTACTGTTACCTGCAGCTATTCCACACAGAGTTTCTTAGAGTCACCAGCACCAACTACGTCAAATCTTAGGATATAGAAGGGTGGAAAAGTGCGCGTTCACTTCCAGGAGGACTGCACTCGCTTCCGGTACCGTCCGTTACCATGGCCTCTCAAAAACAGGAAGGCCAAGATAGACTGGCCTAAATAGCCCCCCCCCCAAGCACTCCAGCATCGGGACTAGAAATGGTGTGCTAACAGCACCCATGAATTCCTGTTTCTTGTCCAGAGACTCACAAGACAAGGGACAAGAAGTACTACCCGTGATCCCTCGGCCTCTCCTGCTTTAGGCCAAAGAGTAACGAGAGCAGGTGAGGGGCTTGGGTCCACAGAGACCCTGGCTCCTAACATTGTGTTCTCCTATGTGGCACACACTGTATATTTGTGCCACAGCTCAACTGAAAAACGTAATTACAGGTAACAATTGTCTAGTTGTTTAGATCCAGAAGGTGTGAGCAAATAGAAAAGTTCCATAAGACAGTACACCTATGAAATACTTTATAAAAACACAGGACAAACGCCATCTCCTGCAAATGTTTTATCTTAATATTTTTGGGTCACTGAGGATCCTGCAGGATTCTGACGTTTTGCTTTGCAGCGTGCGAGAAAGAGAGTTGTAGTAGTACCTTGTGACACAATATAAGTCTGAGTAGATGCTGGGACACTTTGTTTTCATTATCTGTGAGTTCTGCCTGCAGAGGTCAGACCAATAATACTGGTGGATCCAAGTTGTACACATCTTCGAAGCTCACATAGACCTAACGGTGACTTCATGGTGGTTCCAGGAGGTAATTTTCAAGGAAACTGTGAGAAAAACCGTTCTGTCAAGCATCATCAACTGGTATTTTACAATTATTTTCAGAACCATAGCTGCACAACTGTTTGCCCTGAGAAGGCTACAGTCTACTGACTCTTATGAAAATTTGAGGATATTCTCTGCTGTGTTAAGTGCCGCAGTTTGAAGTTGCTATGCTATGTTTCGTTGTTTCACTTTTTCAAAATCAATAAAAAAGAGGTATCATAAAAGGAAAATAACTATATTTTCATACATCCTTTGTTGAGAGCGTCCGATTCTGTGTCAAATGCGGGATTTAAAAATTTGGTTCAGATACTTTAGATCAGAAACATATGCTGTTTTATGAAGATCCATGCACAAGGTTTTACACTTATTCCTTAAGAGATACAAAAACGCAGATAACAAAGTGAACTAATGCTATTCAATTTATTACCAATTCTTGAAAAACTTAAGGCATAAAAGTGACTAATGTACCAGTCTTTACTAAAGTTAGCTGAAAACGTAGGAGAAACTGCATGGCTGACAGCAAGGTAAACAATACCTCTCTGAGCCTTTGAAGATTTGTATATCTACACATCATTGTTTGACAGTTTCAGTTCGAAAATATAAATACGTTCTAAGATATTAGATAATCGGTTAAAGCTGAACTAAATGTGGTGCTATCTTGAGTTAAAGGTGTAAGAACTGGTCCTTGATAGAAGAGTGCTCTATATCTGCACTGTGCCATATGTAGGGGGCCGTTGCAGCACACAAAATATGCACACTAGTCTGAAACAAGTGCACTGAACGGTGTAACGCAGTGCAAATATAAGTTCACTCGCTGTTACTTACACAGTATCTCTATTGGTGATTCAGCAGCTGCTCTCCTGCTTGTTCAATGACAAATCGAGGAACCAAGCAGCAAGTAAGGATGCATAAATATTTTCCCAATAGTGCTCTTCATTTTAACTTGCAAGTCCAAATTTGCTTCTCTGTGATACCCCAAAGTAGCTCCCGTCAAACATGTTTTTCAAAACATGTTTACAGTCACGCAAGTGCTGCTGTTCCGACTCACCCTTGTGACTGAATATTTAAAGCCCAGAGAATTTCCTACATTTTGCGTCAACTGTACAAAAACAAGATAAATTAAGAAGTAAAAATGCTGCGAAGCGAATGGCAAAAAAATAAGGGCCATATATAGGAACACTTTTTCCCATAGACACAGAATGGGTAAACGCCTTTGCTACATCTGGCCCTAAGTCCCTTTTGACCTATGCATAGACTCTGTGTGTGGATGGTATGTGTGATATAGGTGGGCGTAGGGTGGTCAGATATTGAAGTGCTCTTGGAAACAGCACTGGTGTATTTTAAATGTTACAATAATCTTCTGTTTTAAGTTTACTTTTTTCAACTGTTGGCTTTTACTGATAAAGCGTCAACACTATCTGTAATTATTAGTGGGACTATCTCACAAGGACTGTAACCTGTGAGATAGAGGTTATGTACATATCTCTGCAGTAGATGAAATAGCCCAATAAGCTTTTACACTGGGATACAATCAGTGACCTGAGGATACAGTTATCTGCAGCAACAACGTACAAAACATTTTTGTTTATCTGTCATTTTTTATAATATTATATTTCTTTTTCTTCTCTGGACAGCTTTTACAGCATGGGCTCTTCTCTGCCTGCATTTTGCCCATGATGTCTTTTCCCATTATGCTTCATTTTTTTAGCATTTCTCTCTTTTCCTTTCACTCTATTATTTTCTATTCAATTTGTCTAATGCTCCGACCTTAGTTCTTCAGTTTGGTCTCTAACCCTTCCTGTTTGTTTGCATTTTGTAAGTTTTCTTTCTCTGCATGTCTTTCTCACTTTTCTCCTTTCAGTCTCCCTTTTCTAGTTTGGTTCCTTTCCTAAGGTGTTTCACATCACTTTACCTACAATTTTTTCTTTTCTGCCATGTTTTGCTCTTAGACACATCTCCTGTGTTATTTCTTTCCCTATTCCATTTTACCTCCTTTTCCCCCTTCTCATCTTTCCTTTTCCCTAGCACTTTTACAGTGAAGAGTGCAGCAGGAACTTTACAAAGCCATGTGAGAGAGACTTCTGAGTGAGGACAAATCTAAAGGCAGGGAGGAACCCAAGGATGTATTTACTAATAGGTCAGAAGGTGGAGTGTCTTTGGATCCAGGGGTAAAAAGGTTAAACGGTACCACAATTATAGGAGTTTTTAGGTCTTGCCTAGGCACCGCATGGCACCTACCGCACTTCAGTGTAATCGAGCACTTCCCTTGTGGAACACGCTTCATGGACGCAATGTTTTTTACTTGTGCACATGCTCCGTGTGGTGTTATTTTTATCTAGTTTTTTACATTGTTTGGGGACGCATGACATCTGCTTTACAGCCGCCATGCTTCCTGTGCTCTTACGGCCCCTTGTTCAGTGCTGCATGCCTCCACGGCTCCACAATCTGCACCCTGACTCAGGTGCACCTGGGTGGTGCACCAGGATACCATCTGAAAGGTGCTGGCTGCTGGAGCTCGTCACTTATGTGGCCATCTTCCTTGGCGGCTAGGTCATGGCACATCCATTGTTTTGCTGAGTACTACATAGAGCTTTTTTTAAACATACTGTTATCCACCACTGCCCAGGCCTCCCCACACATACCTCCACCTGATTGACAAAGCCAATAGGCTTCCCATTGGCAAGACCTATTGACTTTGTCAATGCTTGCTTACCCAGAAAGCAGCAGATGGGGTGGTGCACTTTCGGTGCTTGCTTTAGGGTCCATGACACGATTTCCACATCACTGCAGTGGTGCAAGACCCAGGCCTGACCCTAATCATCCCCATCACTCCCCTCCTGACTTTGACAACCTTGTCCAGTCCCAAACATGGCAACAGATTCCAATCAAGTGAGAGACTCCCTATTTTATTAAGCCCAAAATGGCTTTATATTAGCTGCCTCCTTCTTACAAATCACCTCCTCTTCAATGTACATCAATTGGGAAACTCAGTTCCCTTGCTTTTTTTTTTTTCAAAGCTCCCTCTTTTTACCAGGTTCTCAGTGTTGGCATGTATGACGTTCAAACCTTTTTAGGTCAAGCGTGCAAGCGCTCTGGCCTGTTGTAATCTATCTGTGGGCTTTTACCCACACCCACCGCACGCCCATCACTATCACTCATTCATGGGCTTGCCTTTCAAAAATCCTTTGTTATCATTGGTAAATGCTTTACGTTTGTCCCTCCTTGGGGCAGGTTTGTTACAGCCTTGACCATTGTCTCTGTTACATGGATAATTGCACGTTTGCCCAAACGTTTGACTGTGAGCAAACATCTTTTTCCTTTTGTGTCTCTCCTTCAAGGTCATGCTCATGGGGGCCGTGGCGCTTTCAATTGGTTTGCTTATGTCAACTGTTTTACTTTTCATTTTCAATTTATGCAGCAAGAAAAGTCCGGTGAGGAATTTACAACGCTAAGAGCTCTAAATCAAACAAACGCGAGATTCATTGAATTGCAAATGCTTGTTTGAGTCACCTACAATCTCTGAAATTGTATTGTACTCGCAAACCCTGCCGTGAAGTGTGCTATTGACGTGTTTGGGGTTGGGGGGCTGCAGTACCGAGCCCCACATACTAAAGCAGTGCTGGGTTGTAAGGACGGCGAGTGTATTGCACTGGTCGTAAGCGTTTAAAGCTGCGAAGCTCTAAGGAGTGCGGTTATTTAATGCACGGTGTGATTATTGCTGCGTTCTGCAGAGAGAGGCGCAGCCCTTCTAATTATGTTTGACACTTTGCTGTCTCAAAAGCTAAGAGCTTTCAGCATAATCATTAGGGCCCAGAGACGATGAAGAGGCGTTTGTGTAGGTTGCAATAACGCTTTCGCAGCCCACGAAATTCAGAAAATCCCTCTGCTGTTGTGCAAATGGTCTAGTGACATTTCTTATAACGGAAGATGAACTGCAAATTGGGCCGATGAAAAGTATCCAAAAACATGTCTCGCCTGAATCGTTTCTAGAGAAGTGATTTACACTTCACGCATTTGTGTAGACAAGGAGAAACAACCGAAATTATGTTTCAGTAATATTGTACTGCATGATATTGCCACAGAGTTAAACAAGGATATATTTTAAGCAAAAATCGGAAACAGCCTTGAGTAACCTGGCTCAGGCTGAAGGGGTCCTCGTGGCTCTCAGAGCTAATGTACCACACAATCAATCACAGGCCACGACAAACGTAATGGTACCTTGTTAACACAGTATGGCAATCAGACACAATTAATGGATAGAGTCTAAGTGGCGAGACAGATGCTTCCTAATGCTCTGGCAACAATAAAAGTCAGCCAACCAACTCCAAGCGATTGCCAGCCAGAGAGGCTTTCGGAAAGATGTAATTGAGCGTGTTCGGAGAGGACTGGAGCCCGCTCTTCTGCTCAGCGATGCAGCTCATCTTGTTAAAACGGCTGGGCTGGTGATTGTGCGCTGATGAGATGAGCGTTTAATATCTGCCGAGGCAATAAAGGCGACCCGCGAGACAGCTCAATCTACATGATCCTGTTTGCAGATGAACAGCTGCCACCACACCACAGCTGGCATCTTTCCCTTTCTGTGCCATTTCCACCTTTGCTTTTATTTTGGCCTTCTACTTAAACATAATTAAAACCATGAATTAAAATTAAAATATTATCTTTACATTTTAATAATTCTGTTTCTCAGAGTCATTTGGCTAATGTAGCCATTTTAATGAGTTTATTTGGAGTTTTATATGGCGCAGAGTAGGCCTCAGTAGGTGTCAATGGGCTGAGGGGCGCTGAGTGACATAAATTAAACAATCGGAGCCAGTTCAAAGTTGCCTACCTCAATCAGAAATCATCCCCTTTATGTTATGTTATGCAGATTTGTAGAGCACACTATCACCCAGGAGCCTATTCTAGCACTGAGCAGGCTTGAGTCTAGGCATAACTAGGGCACTCAAAAAGCCAGGTGTTCAGCTTCTTGCAAAATTCAAGAAATGAGTAGGCTCTTATGTATAGCGGCAGGTTGTTTTATGCTTTAGGAGTGATGTAGGGGAAGGTTCAACTGCCAAATCTGGGTTTCCGTATGCTTGGGATTTATGCAAGTAGGAGTCTGGAAGAGCGGACATGTCTGGAAAGTTTGTGAAAGCAGATGCAATTGTTGAGGTATGCTGATGCTGTGGAGAGGCCCGGGAAGATGAGGGCCTCCATGTCTCCTTGGTCCAGTCATGCAGATGTTATCCATGGTAGCACTGAGGGCAGTTGTGGTGCTGTGGTTGGGTCTGAAACCAGACTAAGCTGTGTTGAGGAGTTGATAGTTGAGGACCTGGTGAGGTATGTCTGTTAATGATTTTCTCTAAGATCTTGGTTGAGAGTGGTAGCAGGGAGATCAGTCTGTAGTTGACATGCATTGAAGGGTATACAGAGGGTTTCTTCAGCAATAGGAAGACAGTTGCTTGTTTCCAAGCATCTAGGAAGGTCGCAGAAGAGATGAAGGCATTCTGAATAGGTGTGAGCATGGCACTGATAGGTTGCAGTCCTCTGGAGTAGGCGTGGTGGGGCAAAGGCTCCGATCAGGCCCGAGAGGATGGACTTCATGGTAGCAGCGGTTTCTTCTGGGGTGATGATGGGCCATGTGGTTAGCACTGGTTCTTTGGAAGCGATCAGGATATTGTTTGATGAGGTCTTTTTGGTCCACCTGAGGGCTAAAGTTGCTGTAAATGTGGTGATTTTGTTGCTGAAGAATTGAGAAAGGCTGTTGCAGAGGTTATGCAAGAGGGTGAACAAGTTTATCATTAATTACCCATCTACAATTTTATGTCTTGTATGTAACTCCCCAGAAATCCTCTCCCCTGCTACCATCACCTCTGCATAGACATAGGAGATCTGGGCGAGCCTTGTACAACATGACCTTACTTGCCTCAGTCACCCTGCCCCATGTCACACCTGATGCCTTTTTACACACCCCATCACCCTCTGGCCATCCAGTCTTTCCTTCACCAAACTCATTTTATCACTTCACCACACCATCCTAACCACTAAGCTCTACTCCTCTCAAATATTCAGTAACAGCGTATTTGGTGTCCTGTCACCTACCCACACCAGCCTCTTTTCAAGGTTTTCCTCCTGTATACAAAAATAAAAATAAACTATTGCCTGGAGTTTGCCCACACTCCCCCACAACCTCTATTCCTTCTTTCCACATCTATTGATGTACTGACAGTTGCTCTGTAAGAGCTGTGTCAGCCAGCTTGGAATTGCAGAGATCCACCCTGATAGAAGAGATGGCGGTTGGCGAAAGGCCTTAACACTACTTGCATTCTCCCACTTCCCTTCGGTCTGTGGAGACCCAAGACAGGCATGTTAAGAGTAATGAGACCATTATACACTATT
Source organism: Pleurodeles waltl (assembly GCF_031143425.1). NCBI lineage: Eukaryota > Metazoa > Chordata > Amphibia > Caudata > Salamandridae > Pleurodeles > Pleurodeles waltl. The sequence continues at coordinate 1,829,115,178 of NC_090440.1, read as the reverse complement.
CTTTTGCCCTGCTTTTGAGACACAGAAAAAGTAGGGCGCTACTGCGTCAATGAGTGCCACTACTGGTCACATAACAGCAATAGAAACCTATGCCACTGCTATTACATCATAGTAGTAAATAATCATTCAGAATTTGCTAATAGCTCCTAATGAGAACCAAACATAACAATATATTTTGAGTGAAGGTGTGTGTACATAGGCAACATTAATATAAGCATCACTAACATGAGGACAGTTAAGCTAGGCATTGTCAAAGCCAATGGGTTTCGCCAATACAAGATCTATTTGCTTTGTCAATGTTTTTTTACATATTGCACATCAGCGTCATGACCACATCACAGCGCTTTCTTTTCCTTTAAGTAATGTTGCACAGAAGTGTGTGCTGCTGTGCAATATGTCTTAAAACAGCACAAGAAGCTTGGGAAGTAAGAACATGAGGGGGAAGGGTGGGATGGTGAGAAACAGTGGACGAAAAGACAGGAGGTTGGGGTGGAAAAACAAAGGATTAAACAGCAGACACAGGAGGAGGGTGGAGGTAATTAAACAACCTCCATGGGAGGAAGGCGGGTGTGCTTAAACAATGTACATGGGAGAAGGGCAGAGAAACAACTAACATGGGAGGAGGGCAGGGGAATGTGGAGATAATGAGGTGGGGAAACAAGGGACAGCACAAGAGGAGGAAAGGGGATATATAACATGAAGGAGGAGTAGAGGGACTGCAGACACATGCCTTCTAGAAGAGTGCATGTGCAAAAGTAAAAAAGAGTACCTGTAGGAGCCTGTGGCCAGTGGAAGGACACTGGCCACAAAGAGGAAGCTGTACTTGTTCCATGGTCCATAGCAGTGACACAGATGAAGACCCAGGTGGAAATCAGAGGTAAGGGGAAGGCACTGACCAATAGGAAACAAGGGAATTAGAGTGATGTGGGAGCCAACCAATAGAAAGCAAAGATAAGTAATGGGTAGATTTGAAGCCCCTTTTAGGATTTACAAGAGATGTCGCAAACACAGTAAAAGCGATGTGCAGGCGAAACCTAAAAATGGGAGGTAAAATACAACGGATAAATTTTTAATGCATGATACATATAAGCAAAATGAACATATGGTGGGACAGTTATGTAACATACACAGTCACATAGTGTTGCAACTATATTATGTGCAAAATTACATCCAAGAGAGGTGAATGGTAAAATGAAATGAAATTTGAAATTAATGTTATTGAGCCAGTAAAGACACAGCATCAATAAGAGCTGGCAGCTGATCAACCATAATGGTAGCACCTCTCTTAGTGATGCTAGTTTCCATCTAAAATGGGTGACAACATTGAAGGTTAGCATTAATAAACAAGAGGAGCCTCAGAGCACAATCCAATCTTATTTCCATACATCTCTAACAATCAAATGTATTATCTTAAGCTACAAGCCGACATCCGTGTGAGTTTTTGAGGGGTTAAAGTGGTTGGAGTGAAGAAAGGCAAGTCAATAATGGGGGACAGTTCTACACAAGCAGGAACTCTGCTTGTTTAGGACTCTAAAGCCTCCTATACCTCACAGTAACATGCTCCTTTTGGAAATGATTCACACTGCACTGGTTTGCAATAGGTATGCCAAACAGTGTCAATTTTTATTTGCAAGATTTGTTTTAGAAGAGGTCTGTCAGATCTTTATAAAACAGGATGACAAAAGATTCCAAGTGGAGCAACAAATTCCTGATTCCTGAAGCACAGCCTGAAAAGCAGTGACTTAAAGTGTGCTATCTCCTGAAGGGTGATATTCCCAGACTTAGAGTAGGCTGGGGGAAGGGGATTTACCAACGGACACTGCAGGAGGGTTGGGGTGATTATTCAACAGACACAGGAGGAGGGCAGGTGGTGACAGTGCACAGTCCATGGAAACAACTCAATATTATAAGCTTGTCAGGATGTTCTTTGACTATGTTGTAGTGGACAGCTGTGTATGTTGTGCAGACCAATTCAAAGGTACCATACATTTGTATGGGAGCCAGTGTAGGGCGATGAAGAACAAGGTCATGTGGTTGATTGCAATTGCCTGAAATTTGTTAGACGGCTGTATGCTGAACTACTATCTTCAATGTGAGTCCGAACCTTTGGAGGCCAGAGAAGATTGTACTATCATACACTTGAATGAACAGTACCAGGGCCACAGTTCAGCAGTCATAACCAGAAACAAAGCCTTTTTTGTTTTTCAGTAGACAAAAGTACTGTACTCCTCTCTCCAGTTTTTCATCTGAGCACAAAGCGAGTGAGTGGTTGAGAATTCAGACATAGAATATTGCACTGGATGCTAGTGGGGTTGAATGCAGTCAGTTCTGAATGAGGAGAGTTGAAAGTCTTATCTCTGCAGATATAAGAAGGGCCATATTTTTGAAAGCTCAGTAGAAGAAATAAAGCTTGTCCAATTTTCAGCCATTTGAAGAGATGGGTGATGTGCTGTTCTGAGGTAACAATTAAGCACATTTATCTGCATATTGATGGATTTGTACACTATGGTCTTGACACAGTCTCTGGAGTTTCAGTGTAGGTGTTGTAGAACAATGGTGAGAGAACTAAGACTTAGGGTACACCATAAGGCATTGGTGAATGTGTGTATCACTGAGGAATTGAGAACAACTATGTATTTTAGTTAGTTGGACTGGTTTCTGTAGAAACGGAGTGGTGTGGGACACATATGAAGGGGGCACGTTGAGTGCCTACAATGTCGATACCACCCCACAAAGACAGTGAATAACAGCCCAAGACTCAACTTGTTTTTTTTGTCAGAGGAAAACTATTCAGGTCGTATTTATTATCAAAAAGCTTCAGGATGAGATGGTTTGACCAATGAGATCTTCACATTACGAGCCTGAGAGTAGTCATTGAAAAGGGTTTTCTAAGTGGTCTTCTGCCTCTCGTTTTTGTTACCCTTCACATTAAAAGTAATGATGTGGAAGAATATGGTCAGAGAGACCTGCTAGATTGATAAAATGTGTTGATTATCTATTCATTTTCATATTGCAGTTATAACATGGTCACGCTCAGTCTCATGACAGTTGTGCCATGGCAGTGTCTCTGTTCAGGCCCATGAATGCAAAGCACTGGACCAGAAAAACATTCAGAATTCTGAAGATAGCTTGTTTTAGGTGCATCTCACATGGGGATGAAGGGGGGGGGGGAGGCTGAGATTGTTCCTTCCTGATGGGGTGCCTCTTCCCAGTAGGTAATGACATGTTTGTAAATGAGCTATTTTCATTCTCCTTTCAAGTGATTTGTATTGGATTGGTGACTTCACTGTACATGCCAGAGAAGTTGGCTTTAGGATGAGCTAATTTGACCAAATAGATCATCACATTAAGAGCCTGAGAGTGGTCACTGACAAGGTTTTACCAAGGGGGTTTCTGCCTCTGGGTCTTGTTATCCTCCACATGGAAGGTAATGATGTTTTTGAGCATGGCCAGAGCGACCTGCTAGAATTATTGACTGCTAAAATGTCTTGGTTATCCACGCATTTTCCTGATGCAGAGATAGCATAGTCCCACATAGTCCTAAGGCAGGTAAGGCATGTCGGTGTCTCTGTTCAGGCCCTTGAATGCACATCGGAATAGAAAAACACTCAGAATTCTGAAGACGGCTTGTTTTAGGTGCATCCCCTAAGGATCCCTTCTGGAGGCTGAGTTTTTTTCCTCACTGATGGGATGCATTTTTTCAGTAGGTAAAGCATGTTTGTGAATGTGCGGTTTTCATTCTCCTTTGAATTGATGACCCAGCTCAGAGAGAGGTCAAATGGTAGGTGAACCATGCTAGCCTGTGGTGGGTGAGCTTGTTAGGCGGAGGCACTTCTGATCTTCTTGGCATCACACAAGAAAAAAGGCACATAGAATTATAGTTCACTAGTGTATCTCAAAGGGAGAAAGTGGAGCATTTTGGAACTTTTACTGGAGTTTGAGTCACTCACTTCCATTGGCCATACTGGCCTGTAATTCCTGGTGGTTGCTCACATTTTGGTGACCCTTTCGAGTGGTAGAGGATGCTGTCTGTGCCAGGGTACCAAGTTATGGCCAGGTAGGCCGCCCATCTCTCCAGGGGTGCTGGGGCTACCCCAACGAGGTTTTCCACTAGCATATGAAATAGAACCTGGTTTCGCATAAGAGAGTCTTCTTTCGCTCCCAGGGTTGCTAGTGTTTTTTTTACAGGGTTTTAACACATAAGGCTGCTTCTTGAGGTGGGGCTCACTTTCTGCCCTGAAAGGATTGGGGTGCCAGGTGCAGCACTGGAGGAGTCACACCATGAGTTCACAAAAATCTGTTGATGTATTGTCGGGAGTGGATGGCAGATAATTTGATAGATATCTTAGGGGGTCATTACAACATTGGCGGTAAAAGCCGCTTACCGCCGTGCAGAAAACCGCCAATACACCGCCGCGGCCGCGGAATTCCACCACAGCTATTATGACCCACATCTCGGAATCCGCCGAAATTCAGACACCCACAAAAGTCTGCCACACCAAAGGTCAGCGATAAACTTGCGAAAACAAAACCTCCACCGTCACACCAACAGAAACACGCCCATGTTATCACGACCCACGAATCCACGCGACGGTCTTTCAACTGCGGTATTCCATTGGCGGTACACACTGCCGCGCTCAAAATACACACACATCTCCAAAACACCGCCACATTGGACAATTCGAATTACACACACCTGATACACATACAAACACCACTCCCACACACCCAACACAATATAAAACACATACCCACATCACCCACAAACCCCTTCGACAAAAAATAATTGACGAAGGCCAGAGAGAGAGCACAGCAAAGACAACCCCACCACACAGAGGCACACAACACCATCACCCACACAACATCCATGCACAAAACACCACACACCACTATACATCACCACACTCATCACCACATACACCACCCCACACATCACCTACACCACCCCATGGCACAGCAAAGACACCCCAGGTTCTCTGAGGAGGAGCTCAGGGTCATGGTGGAGGAAATCATCCGGGTAAAGCCACAGCTGTTTGGATCACAGGTGCAGCACACCTCAATTGCAAGGAAGATGGAGCTATGGCGAAGAATAGTCGACAGGGTCAATGCAGTGGGACAGCACCCAAGAAACCGGGAGGACATCAGGAAGAGGTGGAACGACCTACGGGGGAAGGTGCGTTCCGTAGTCTCCAGGCACAACATCGCGGTACAGCAGACTGGCGGCGGACCCCCACCTCTTCCCCCACAACTAACAACATGGGAGGAGCAGGTCTTGACCATCATGCATCCTGAGGGCCTTGGAGGAGTCGGTGGAGGAATAGACTCTGGTAAGTCAAATCTTAACTATCATATCCCCCACCCTACCTGCATGCTATCACACTCCCCCACCCTCACCCCCTCCCCTATCACTCCAACTCCTCACTAATGTACTAATAACACAAACCACCCATCCCAACACCAAGCCCTGCATGACACAACAAAGCATGGACACCCCTCACTAAAGCATGCCCACTGCACATACCCATAACACCCCCCCAACCATCATCACACAAGCCCCCACACAGGAATGCTAGCACTGGGGTACACGCTCACCCACCCATTGGACACCATGACACACACAGATGCAATAATCATGCTTTTACACCCCTGCAGGACCACTACCTAACGTCACCAGACAGGAGGGTCCAGACATCTCCACCCACCAACAGAAGAGGCCCACAGTGATGACAGCAGCTCTGGCCAACTGGATCCAGATGACCAGCCCGGACTATCGTGGGCCTCGGGACAGTCGGTTCCCCTCGCACAGGCACAGCCCAACACAGACCTTCCACCCTCTGGTAACACCAGCACAGCACCCACCCAGCGGGCCCATACCTCCGTACCCAGGACACGTCAATCAGCTGTGTGTCACCACTACAGGGAACCCAGGATAACCCACCACTCCAACAACAACAGGGACCTGGGGGCAGTGGTAGTGGGCACACGGTCCAGGGGACGGAGGCACAGGAACACAGGGGAACTGGGAGGGCTGCTGTGCGACAGGGGGTGGACAGGCCAAGGGAACCCACTCTCCACGAGGCCCTCTCCTCCATCATGGGAGCATACCACCACTCCCAGGAGACGATGGCTACGGTCCTGGCCAAGTTTCAGGAGACCCAGCGCCTGCAGGATGAACAGTATTTGGGCTTCAGGGAGAAACTCAGAACCATCAGCTCCGCCCTGGGCACCATTGTAGGGGTGCTGAAGGACATATAGAACACCATGAGGGACACCATGGCACTCCAAGGGGCCCCTGACACTAGCATGGACGATGAACTGCCCACCACCTCTGCCGGCGCTAGTGGACAGGACGCCCCACCACAGGACCACCACACCAGCACCCCACCTCCTGCAGATGGAGAACCACCACGCAAGCGGTCCCTGAGATCCAGGAACAGGACAGAGAACGATGGCAAGCCCCCCGCCAAGAAATGAGACCACCCTGATTGTCATCCCACTGTCCCACTTTGTAACCCTATCCATATTGGAACTGCCCCAGCTCCACTTCCTATGCCCATATGGGCAGTGCTCCTGTGAGACTAATAGACTAGACTCTGCCATGGACATTCCTCCACCATCACCCCTCATCATTTTACCACCCCCTCCAATATTTAGCACTTCAATAAACACCCTAAAAGCAAAAAACAATCTGGAGTCAGTCTGTGATTTTGAAAATGTGTATTAGCTATGATAGTGACAAAATCCGTTCACAAATGTAATGTCAACATACCTATGTCACACATCACAAGTCCATAAAGGATGCAAGCAGATGACACACGTTGGTAACCACACCTGTGAAACCGTAATGGAAATGTACAACCTGGTTACCAAATACTGCTTGAAATTGACAGACAGGCTAGAGGTAGAAGTGTGAAAGTACTTGTAGTAATCAAGAAAGTGTTCTCACCTGTGTGTCACTGGAAATATTGCTAGATGACTGAGTCCCTGTTGTCAATGTCTCCTTCCTCTGCTTCCTCCTCATCACTGTCCACAGCTGCCACAACATCGTCATCTGGACCATCCTCCTGCAGAAAAGGCACCTGGCGTCGCAAAGCAAGATTGTGAAGCATACAGCAGGCGATGATGATCTGGCACACCTTCCTTGGTGAGTAGAATAGGGAACCACCTGTCATATGGAGGCATCTGAACCTGGCCTTCAGGAGGCCGGAGGTGCGTTCGATCACCCTCTTAGTCCGCCCATGGGCCTCATTGTAGCGTTCCTCTGCCCTGGTCTTGGGATTCCTCACTGGGGTCAGTAGCCATGACAGGTTGGGGTAACCAGAGCCCCCGAATAGCCACACCCGGTGCCTCTGGAGTTGACCCATCACATAAGGGATGCTGCTATTCCGCAGGATGTAGGCGTCATGCACTGAGCCAGGGAACATAGCATTTACCTGGGAGATGTACTGGTCTGCCAAACATACCATCTGTACATTCATCGAATGATAACTCTTCCGGTTCCTGTACACCTGTTCACTCCTGTGGGGGGGACCAAAGCCACATGGGTCCCATCAATGGCACCTATGATGTTAGGGATATATCCAAGGGCATAAAAGTCACCTTTAACTGTAGCCAAATCCTCCACCTGAGGGAAAACGTTGTAGCTCCTCATGTGTTTCAGCAGGGAAGACAACACTCTGGCCAACACGTTGGAAAACATAGGCTGGGACATCCCTGGTGCCATGGCCACTGTTGTTTGAAAAGACCCACTTGCAAGGAAATGGAGCACTGACAGCACCTGCACTTGAGGGGGGATTCCTGTGGGATGGCGGATTGCTGACATCAGGTCAGGCTCCAACTGGGTACATAGTTCCTGGATTGTGGCACGGTCAAACCTGTAGGTGATGATTAAATGTCGCTCCTCCATTGTCAAGAGGTCCACCAGCGGTCAGTACACCGGAGGATTCCGCCATCTCCCCACATGTCCCAGCTGACGGTGCCTAGGAAGGACAACAGCGACCACAGAGTCAAGCAACTCAGAGGAATGTGCCCACAGCTACACAGAACACGAAACATAATCCAAAAAGTTGTCTGTAAGTGTGTTGAGTACAAGCCTAGGTATGTGTGACGCAGTTGAAAATGAAGCCATGTGGACCCCTGAAATGGCAGCTGCCTGACCTCTAAACTGGGACAATGGGATGTGAGGTAACTGCGCTGGCGTTGTACACCGTCGCGGTAGGCGGTCGAAGACCGCTGCGCAATGCTGCATTGGTTAACATTGGACCCTATGGGTCCCAGGAGCCAATGACGAAGTGCGCCGGCGGTGATGATACGCACCGCCGCGGACGTCACCACCGCGGACGTGACCGCCATTTTCTATCTGTTGAATCACTAGATACCTGATCTTTGACAGGAGAGGACCTGTACTGCAAGTGCTGCTGTGACCTCGGTCTGGAAGAGACAATGGCTCATGCGTCTGGGGAAAGGGCCCCTGCCTTCACTGCACAGGAGTTGGAGAAGCTCGTCGACGGGGTCCTCCCCCAGTACAAGCTACTCTACGGTCCTCCAGACCAACAGGTGAGTACATAGGGTGCAAGTTGTATGGGCTATGTCTGGGTGAAGAGGGCTGGTTGTAAGAAGGAAGGGGGCAGAGTTCTGCGAGCATGAAGGACTGTGAACGCATGTGCCACATGGCAAAGGCAGGGATGTGGGCCACTCACTTCGGCGGTGCAGTTGGTAATGACTTCTCTTCTTCCCCTGTACATGTCATGTAGGTCAGCGCCCACCAGAAGAAGGCTACTTGGCGTGCATTCGCCAAGGACGTCTGGACCCTGGGTGTCCACCAGAAATGGAGCACCCACTGCCGTAAAAGATGGGAGGACATTCGCCGCTGGAGCAAGAAGACGGCGGAGGCTCAGCTGGGGATGGCCTCCCAATGTGAGAGGGGTGCCCATCGCACCATGACCCCCCTGATGTTCCGGATCTTGGCGGTGGCCTACCCTGAGTTGGATGGGCGCTTGAGGGCATCACAGCAGACACAAGGGGGTGAGTACAACATCATTCTGCGGACTTTGCGCGCAGTGAAGGTGTCTGGGTGGGGGAGGAGGGCTGTGGGTTTCCCTAGGCCAGGGCGAGGTCGGTAGGCTAGGCCCCTCCGTAATGCAGGCCATGTGGCACTCCACCCCACCTCTATAGAGTGCCAAGTACAGGTATAGTTGCCCATGTGTCATCTATGTGTGCTGATGTCCACCATAGCCATGTAGGCCATATCCCAGGAACTGCATCAGTAGAGCCCAACAGCGCGGCGTAGTGCAGGGGGCTGCTGTGTCTGTATTGTCCGCCAACTGTAGCGGTAAGCCGTGAACTCAACCTGTCTTTCTTCTGTTGTCCCCCACCCCCTTTTTGTGCTCTCCCTGTTCTTTTGTGCATCAGCATCATCAGGCGGAGGTACAGTGGCACCGGAACACGAGGGAGCTGCATCCCACATGGCCATGGAGGGCCACACCACGGACTCTGAATACACCAGTGGGACGGAGGGCGAGGGGAGTTTCACGGCGGTCACCGGATCAGCAACTAGTAACACGGACTCGTCCTCCGATGGGAGCTCCCTTGTGGTGGTGGCAAAATCTGTGCCCCCCACTTCTACAGATACAGCCACCCCCCCTACCCGCCCTCCCAGCAGCCCCTCAGCCTTCGCCCCGTGCCCGCTCACCCAGGAGGGTGGGCATCACCTTCGCCCCAGGCACCTCAGCCCCTGCCCCTGTCACCTCTGCTGCCCTCAGTGAGGAGGCCATTGACCTCCTCAGGTCACTCACTGTTGGGCAGTCTACCATTTTGAATGCCTTACAGGGTGTAGAAAGGGAGTTGCAACACACTAATGCATTCCTGGAGGGCATTCATTCTGGTCAGGCTGCCCATCATCGAACCCTGCAATCTCTGGCCTCAGCACAGATGGCAGCCATTGTCCCTGTCTCTAGCCTCCCCCCTCCAACTTCCTCCACCCAGACCCAATCCCTTGTACCTCTGCCTATCCCAAGCACACCATCAGACCAGCCTGCACACACGTCAACACACAAGGGAAGCTCAGGCAAACATAGGCACCACACATCCCACAGGCACTCACACATGCATCACCCACATACAGACACAGCAACATCCACTGCCTCCACTGTGTCCCCCTCCTCGTCGTCTCCCTCCTCCCTCCCAGTGTCGTCTACACTCTCACCTGCATGCACTACCACTACAGCCACTAGGACCCGCACCAGCACACCCACCACCCCACCCCGCTCACCTGCACTCACCACCCCCACTACCATTTACACGTCCCCTGTGTCCTCTCCCAGTGTGTCTGTGATGCCCCCTCCCAAAGTACACAAACGCGGGCACACACACACCCAACATCCATCCACCTCACGACAGCCTCCAGAACACGCACCTGCACCCAAATCATCAAAAGTTACACCTCCTACAACCACCTCCTCTTCCTCCACTCCCAGACCCCCTCCAGCTACCCGTACCAGTGTTCCTAACAAACTTTTCCTGAGCAACGTTGACCTCTTTCCCACCCTCCCTCCAATTCATAGGTCCCGTACTAGCACCTCAGCCAAAAAATCTCTGGTACCAGTGGTGCCTGTTAGAGGTATGTGGAGTGCACCGGGCACCAGGGCAGCCATTGTGACACAGAGCCAAAGCACAGCCAGTCCACCCCCCGTGAAGCACCAGAAGTTGGACAGTGGCCGATGGGATAGGGGGAAGACTCCATCCGGCAAAGCCGCTCACAAGGGTCCCGGGGGGAGTGTCAACTCAGCTGTGACTCCTCCCAAGGTGGGGAAGGGGCAGAAGAAAGCGCCAAAGTCTGGGAAGAGCAGCACGGCGGAGAAGGCCACCATCATCCCCGCTGCCCAGGAGGCCACCGCCAGCCCGATCGTCACTGGCCAGGAGGCCACCGCCAGAGTCAGTGCCCAGGAGGGCAGTCCCATCGTCAGTGGTCAGGAGACCACCGCCAGAGTCAGTGCCCAGGAGGGCAGTCCCATCGTCACTGGTCAGACCACCGCCAGAGTCACTGCCCAGGAGGGCAGTCCCATCGTCAGTGGTCAGGAGACCACCGCCAGAGTCAGTGCCCAGGAGGGCAGTCCCATCATCACTGGTCAGGAGACCACCACCAGAGTCAGTACCCATGAGGGCCCCGGCAGCCACAGCCCTGCTGGGCAATGAGGGACGGCCATGGCAAACACCGCTGCACAGGTCAGAAACTGCAAAGTCCAGCACCGCTGAACAGGGCAATCACTGCTGAACAGGGCAAAGACCGCCATGGCAAGCACCGCTGAACAGGTCAGAAACTGCAAAGTCCAGCACCGCTGAACAGGGCAAAGACCGCCATGGCAAGCACCGCTGAACAGGTCAGAAACTGCAAAGTCCAGCACCGCTGAACAGGGCAAAGACCGCCATGGCAAGCACCGCTGAACAAGGCAAGCACCGCTGAACAGGGCAAAGACCACCATGGCAAGCCCCGCTGAACAGGGCAAGCACCGCTGAACAGGGCAAAGACCGCCATGGCAAGCACCGCTGAACAGGTCAGAAACTGCAAAGTCCAGCACCGCTGAACAGGGCAAAGACCGCCATGGCAAGCACCGCTGAACAGGGCAAGCACCGCTGAACAAGGCAAGCACCGCCACATCAAGCACCGCTAGCCCATGTGCGGCAGGGGCAGTGACGGAACTGGGAACGTCACGGGGAGAGTAATGCACTCTGGGCACCAGTCCCCCTCCAGAACCAGTGGAGAACAGCATCCACTACCTCAGTCCTTAACAGGATGAAGCACTCTGGGCACCAGTCCACCTCCAGAACCAGTGGAGAACAGCATCCACTACCTCAATCCTTAACAGGATGAAGCACTCTGGGCACCAGTCCCCCTCCAGAACCAGTGGAGAACAGCATCCACTACCTCAATCCTTAACAAGGTGAAGCACTCTGGGCACCAGTCCCCCTCCAGAAGCACTCTGGGCACCAGTCCCCCTCCAGAACCAGTGGAGAACATCATCCACTACCTCAATCCTTAACAGGATGAAGCACTCTGGGCACCAGTCCCCCTCCAGAATCAGTGGAGAACAGCATCCACTACCTCATTCCTTAACAGGATGAAGCACTCTGGGCACCAGTCCCCCTCCAGAACCAGTGGAGACTGTCATCCACTTGAGAGACTGTGGCTTTGCACTCCCCAGGATTGAACAGTGGGCACACCACCCACTGTAGAGACTTGAGAGACTGTGGCTTTGCACTCCCCAGGATTGAACAGTGGGCACACCACCCACTGTAGAGACTTGAGAGACTGTGGCTTTGCACTGCCCAGGATTGAACAGTGGGCAACCCACCCACTGTAGAGACTTGAGAGACTGTGGCTTTGCACTCCCCAGGATTGAACAGTGGGCAGACCACCCACTGTAGAGACTTGAGAGACTGTGGCTTTGCACTCCCCAGGATTGAACAGTGGGCAGACCACCCACTGTAGAGACTTGAGAGACTATGGCTTTGCACTCCCCAGGATGATACAGTGGGCAACCCACCCACTGCAGAGACTTGAGAGACTGTGGCTTTGCACTCCCCAGGATGGTACAGTGGGCAACCCACCCACTGCAGAGACTTGAGAGACTGTGGCTTTTCACTCCCCAGGATGGTACAGTGGGCAACCCACCCACTGCAGAGACTTGAGAAACTGTGGCTTTGCACTCCCCAGGATGGTACAGTGGGCAACCCACCTCCTGCAGAGACTTGAGAGACTGTGGCTTTGCACTCCCCCAGGATACATCAATGGGCATGGAGCCCCCTTGTCGATCTGGCGTGGTGCTGTCATCCAGCTGAGGTGCCCCCCCACCCTTCCCCCTGAGGTGCCTGTTGTATTTCGATCTTATGCCCCTGCAGTGTTCACTCCGTTTTGCTCAGGTATCGTGTGTGGGCCTCGCCCATGCATTTTGGGCCCAGTGGTCCACGGACATTGAATGGTGCATACCTGCACTACTAATCGTGATGTATATTTTGTTGAATGTGTATATATATCTGTATAGATTAGCTTACTGTATTTTGATACATTACAATGGTTGCACTCATTTCGTTTTGTCTTTGCATTCTTCTGGGGGGTTTTGGGGTTGTTACTGTTATGTTTGGATATGCATTGGTGTGTGTGTTGTAGTGGGTGAGGGTCGGGTGGGGGTGGGGGTGTTGCGTGTGTGTGTCCCTGACTTTTGCCTCTCCCCTCCCCTATGTCGTAGGTGCAGTACTCACCGTTGTCTTCGGCGCCGGCGTTGATGATGATCTTACAGAAGCAGGAAGACTATCGCAGGGAGTATTTAGAGTTCTGGCTCCATGGTGCCCTCCTTCCTCGTGGAGTGTGTAGAGGTGAGCGTTTTCCCATTGAAATGGCTGTTTCTGCCGTGTTTGTATCCACGGTGAATCCGCCCCAGAAAAGGTGGCGGATTGGTAGGTTGTGATACTGTGGGCGGTACTTTGTCTCCCGCCTGTCTGTTGGCGGTGACCGCTGCGTTGCTTGTCTGTACCGCCGTGGCGGTCGGAGTGTTAAAGTGGCTGTCTTTGTTGGCGGTTTCCGCCACGGTCATAATTCCCTTTTTTTTCCTGCCGGCCTGTTTGCGGTCTTAATGCCGCTTTAACACCATCCGCCAGGGTTGTAATGACCCCCTTACTGTTTATTTGGTTCCAAAATGATTTTGTACCAATTTGAATATGATTGTCCTGATGCGTTGTGTTATGATTTGTATGCCTTTTGATAATAAATACGGCCTGAAAAGTTTAGTTTTTCTTCTCCACCCAAAAGAATATGTTGGGTATCTGGCTGTTGTTCTCTGTCTTTCCAGGGGGGCCGAAGATAGAGACATAATGATGTGCCCCCTCCATATTGGTCACTCTGCTTTAGAGTAAACAAAATATTGATGGGTGGAACGCTTTAATTAATCTCCGCTACTAATAATTACTCAGGCTGCATATTGGTCCATCATTATGTTGCTCACCGTGTCACCCCAGATTAGACACAACAAAGCAAATTAGCATGGGTCCTGCTCCAATAAGACCCATCCAGCCAAAACAACCATGCCAGACCCTCTCTGAACAGGAATACAAGTTACCCAAGGCTGGTTTCGCTCTGACTGGGGCTCATCAGTCAGGTGCACGTTGGTTCCAGTGGCACAATGAGCAGGGTACCCATATCTGGATGTACCCATCACTCTTATTAATCGGAACCACTGGTAATTACTTGAGCTGCATCCCAGTCCATCATTATGTTGCCCACTGTAGCACCTCAGATTAGGCCTACCTATATGCAAATCAGCCTTGTTCCTAGTCCAACAGGAACAGTCCAGCCCGAACTGCCAAGCTAGGCCATCTCTGAACCGGAGAGTAAGCAACCCAACACTGGTTTCACTCTGATTGGGGCTCATCAGTCAGGTCAGGTTGTACAAAATTATAAATAATTGTCCCTATGTGTTATGTGATGTTTTGTATGCTTTTTGATAATAAAATGACCTGAATAGTTTTCCTCTAACAAAAATAACAAGTTGGGTGTCAGCTGTTATTCTGTTTTTGTGGGATGGTATCAACATTGGACCCAGGAAAAGTGTTCAACAGATGCATCCTGAACAGAATGAAGGAACAAGTAGATGCTGAGTTGCGAGATCATCAAGTTGGCTTCTGCAAAGATAGATCATGCACTGAACAGACTGCAATGCTGCGCATCTTTTATTGAGCAGTCGATGGAATGGAACTCCCTCCTCTATGTTATCTTAATTGACTATGCAAAAGTGTTCAACAGTGTGGACAGACAGACCCTTTGGAAACTCCTTGACCATTCCGGTGTGCTAAATAAACACATTAGAATCACCAGGCACTCTTACAATCGAATGACCTTCAAGATAGTCCAAAGTGGCAACTCACAGAAACCTTCCAAGTGAGGATCGGAGTCCACCAGGGCTGTTTGCTTTTGCCTTTTCTTTTCTTGCTGGCCATAGACTGGATCATGAATACATCCACCTTCAGGAGAATAAATGGGATCCAGTGGACACCTTTGATGCAGCTCGCCAACCTGGGCTTTGCAGACAACCAGGCCCTACTCTCCTATAGCCATTTTTTAGATGCAGGAGAAGACCAACTACGTGGCAGCCACATCAACACAACTTGGCCTCAACATGCGCAGGAGAAAACCCGAGGTCCTGTAGTCTAGCACAGTTAGCACAACTCCAGTCACTCTTACAGGCATTGCTCTGGAAGAAGTTGAGGCCTTCACCCTACCTGGGCACTGATGTAAACATACAAGTCAGCACAGATGCTGTTGTTAAGGCAAGAATTGTCACTGCAGGGGCTGGCTTCATTCAGCTAAGAGGATCTGGAGCTTCAAGGACCTAATGCTGCACACCAAGATCAGGCTTTTAAAACCAACCTAAAATTGGCCCTTCTGTATGGAGCATAAACTTGGAGGTGACCACACAAACAAAGTCCAGACCTTCATCAACACCTGCCTGAAGTAAACTTTCCAAATGCCCTAGGCAAACACAATCAGCAACAGCGACTTATGGCAGTAGACTTGCCAACGCCCTGCTCATGAAGAAATCATGAAAAAGTGCTGGGGCTGGATAGGTCACATCCTGCGCAAGCTTGCATCAAACATCACCTGGCGAGCCCTGACCTGGAACCCTCAAGGAAAAAGAAAAAAAGAAAGGCTGAGAAACCATAAGTCACAGTTCTCTCAGAGTTGTTCAGCAATGCCATCATTGAACCTCTGGGCATGACCATTGAAGTCACTAACTGGATAAATGTTCCAGGC
This sequence comes from Pleurodeles waltl, assembly GCF_031143425.1. Lineage (NCBI taxonomy): Eukaryota > Metazoa > Chordata > Amphibia > Caudata > Salamandridae > Pleurodeles > Pleurodeles waltl. The sequence goes on along the minus strand of NC_090440.1, from coordinate 1,829,099,376 downwards.
CCTTTTCACATAGGAATGACGAAGGACCAAGACCTTACACAAAGACATAGCACCTAGATGCACAAAAGAGGGATAAGAGAGGGAAAGAACACAAAATTTCCTGCCTGCTATAGGTTACACTATATTCAGATCAACAGAATGCTTGAAATGCAGAGCCTACCAGTAAAAGTGATGCCACAATAGGAAGAATGTGAACTAACTTTAGGCAAGTTAGTCCCAACCTTCCCCACACCAACCTCAGGAACTTTGAGAACTGCAAACTGGAAAAAGGAACTCCATCAGCATGGATGAGAAGAGCTCTTCACAGCCCTAGTAGCCTATCCGCAATGTCACTCTCTCACAGCCTGCAGCAAGTAGCATGGGCTCCCAAGGGCACCTCTGAGAATTATACGCTTACCATGTCTTTTTAGATCAGTCTTAGAGAAAGGCAGGGAAACAGCCATGGCATCCTGACCAACTACTACCATTGAACAGCAAGCCTCCAGGAATGTCAGGTTTTGACCTGGCAACTAATTCCCCTTCCATGAAAGTTCCATAAAAGCCAAGCAAAACACAACTTTAAGGAGGACCTGATACTCAGAAAAGCACACTCCAGGAAGTCCCACAAAAACCATAACCAGCTTGCTAAAGTCAAGGGGTCATCTAGCAATTGACCTACTCTCTTCAAGCCTCTCTCTCATCCCCAAAAGGCCTTGGTAATGAAAAAGGAATAAGCAAAACCACAGGCCTCAGTCAAGTTTGAGAAAAAAGCTGAACACATAGAAGTGTTCCCTGAGCATTCACCACTGAGGCCTCAAACTGGCCAAGCCACCTCACAAATGTAGCAGTGCCACAAAACAGGTGGATTTAAGAAAAGAAAGTCATCAGGTAGTTCAGGTTCCAGTGAGAACAACTTCTACTTTAAAAGCCCACTTTAAAACTGTGATCATAAGTAGTAGCAAGACACAGAATAACTCACTGGAATACATTTGTCAAAGTAAAATAAAACCTCAAACTGTAAGCCCATAACATGAGAATCATTTGGGTGTGCAAGCAACAGCCTAAAAGTAAATTCTTTGTCACCACTGGCCAATAAGGTCCCTGGGTTCAAAGACCTCAGCATGGAAGCTGTCTGATACAGAGAAACATAACTCATAGAGTACAAGACCTCATCTATGGCATCATTAACAGAGCTCTCACATGGGGCAGAAAAGGTGTGTATGAGGTGAAAAAGCCAGGCTCTTTTTGGGCAACACACATAGTGGAGAACACACTATATGGTACCAAAGGAGCCCCCTAACCTCTCAAACTCTTCTCCTTTTCAAACTTCCACCTTGCATCTTTCAAATTCATCCACTGCTGATTTGTGCACATCAATACCCCAACCATGCCCTGTGATGGCATCCTAAACCCAAATATAAAACCACTGTACAACTAATGTGTTCTCTAAACATTGTTGTAATTGTTCCACCAAGGGATCAAAGCCTGCAAGTCGACCAGAATGTAAACCTTTACTAACAGATACTATCCTTCACTGCTTTTGGTGACCCTTACCCTTTTCATTTTTTAAAACATTTGAACTCCAGGTGCAACGGCGCTCCACAGAAACAGCAATTGTGCTTGAATTTGCAGATTCCCATGAGCATCCTTTCTCATTATAAGCCTACATGGCCATTTCTCCCCCCACACCTCCGAAGTCTCGTGAAGGGCAAAAGGACTGGGGGGGAGGCCCTTCAGCCTTTTTCAACATCATATGAAGAAACCATGAGTTGGTCCCTAAAATAAGCTCTGACAAGTGATCTTCTTTCTGTGTCGTTTCATACTCCTTCAAACAATTGCCATCAAACTCTTCATTAGCGCACACAATTCTGTTCTGGTAACATGCTAAGTTAGGCCCCAATTCAGGGAACTTCCACACCAGCACTGCCTGAAAAATCATGAAGCTTTTTCTCCAATTCAATAAAGTTTCCTCCACCATGAGCTTGTGCTGCTTACGTGAGTAGTCTCTAGAATGGAAGAAATCCCATGCTTAACCGTGTCCTTTGCCAGAGACTCCACAGGTAAGTCAGAAATCCCACCAAAGGAACACATAATAATTTTTCCTTTCAGTTCTTCAGATAGATGTAACCTCAACGAATCCCTGTCCGACAACAAAGAGTTCCATCCTATAATGGGTAAGGGTGTTTCAATATCTTTTGTTCAAGTAGTTCTGGGCTGCAGCTGAGGAGGTTGCAATTTGCTAATTGAGAGTAAGACCCCACATGTCATTGAATCCTGGCAGGCCTGTTGGGATGCTTCTCCAGCACTACCCACCCAGAGCCCGGTTCCCAGCGTGGAGCTGGCCTGAGGCACAGACCACATCACCTGGTGCACAGCTGCCACCTTGACCTGTTTCCCAGTACACAAAAGCACTACCAATAACCTGGTCTAAGGCATGCTGACTTCCTTAGTTGTACCTAAGGCCAAGCCTCCTCCCAGGACAATCGAAAACCTGGAGACTTTGGTTTGCTATGGTCTGATACTGGCTAAGCTACAATTTATACGCTCAGGCACACATCCAACTTCTATTCATTATCGGTTCTTTCTATTTCGTAAAGTGTTACCAGTATTTATTATATAATGTTCATTCCTTCGTTCCTTCATGGTAAATCCTTCAACGTAGTTCCAATTGTAACTTATCAATATCCAAGTCAAGCCTTTTCGGCATCCAGGCCAAGCCAACACTGGTTTCGTCAGGGAAATCTCCCAAAAGACTTAATCAGGGCTGTTTTTAATCAATTTGATGATTATTCTGACCATATACTTATTCTTCATGTATTGTTAGCCACGGTTTGATGAGTGTACTTGCATTGGCAGAGTGGAACTGTGGATAAAAACTAAACAAATAGATAAACGGAGCATAATAAATACAAGGCAATCATAAATAAATTGTATCAATCAGCAACTTGTTGCTGATCACAGTTTTTTTTTTAGGGTGTTCACCCTGTTCAGTGCACCATCTGAGATATTACAAAAGCTAATTTGGGACAGGAAGTGCCATTTCTCTGTTTAGACTTCCCAGTTATTAATTTAGAACTCGCTAAGCTAGCAACTAAACCAGACTGAGGTGCTGAGCGCACCTCAACTTGCTGACCACTAACAACATGGAAAATCCCTTGTAGAGAGACAGTCCCACTCACTGCAATTATTGCCATGCTGAACAATACTTGGCTAGTGCTTGACCCTACAGGGTCACCCACTGACATAGGCATTGTCAATGAATGCCTAAAACCCGTTCTCTAATTGACTGTGTTGCCTGCCTCCTTTGCTGCTTCTGATTAGGCATTAGCATCCGCTTGATCACACCCTAGTACAAACAAAGCAAATTAGTTTAGCCTAAGCAACAATAAAGACACAGCCCAAGCAATGATGCAAGCACCCCTCCAAAACACTCAGTCTCCCTGTACATCGCACCTTTGCTACAAAAGCAATAAAGGAAGCAAAAACAATCCACCGCCTGCTGAATCACACACCACCCCTCCTTATGTTCATTGCCCAAGGTTGTAGCTGGGGCACCATCCCTTTGGGGGGGAGGCATGCAGTCCAAGGCCATTGAATATTTGTGAGAAATTTGGTGGCAGGGGTGCTCAATCATTTTGTATTACGTCACTGAAAAAGGCACAAAGGATTTGAAAGTAATACTCATATTCATAGGTGTGCAAGACGTGTGCCCGAGACTCGTGCAGCAAGAAATCAAACATCAATATTAATCCAAATGGGAGTGTCATCAGCTTCATTTAGGGGGTCATTCTGACCCTGGCGGTAAAAGGCAGTTACCGCCGGTCAGAAGACCACCATAACACCGCCGCGGCCGCGGTAACCCGCCAGGGTCATTCTGACCCACAACTGCCAAACCGCCAAAAACCCGACCTCCACTGAAGGCCGCCACATCAGCGGTCAGCGATAAACTGGAGATGACCAAACCTCCACCGTCACGCCAACAGAAATACGCCCATGCCATTACGACCCACGAATCCACGCGGCGGTCTTTCAACCGCGGTATCCCATTGACGGTACACACCGCGGTGGTCAAAATACACACACATCTACAAAACACTGCCACATTGGACAATTACAAATACACACACCTGATACACATACAAACACCACTCCCACACAATCAATACGATATAAAACACACACCCACATTACCCACAAACCCCCACAAATCAAAATTCAGAGACAAGGCGCAATACACAGAGAGAGAGCACAGGGAACGCAAACCACAACACACACAGGAACCCAACATCATCCCCCACACTACATCTACGCACAAAACACCACACACCACTACACTCATCACCACAAACACCACCCCACACCTCATCCACCCCACCCCATGGCACCCCAAAGACACCCCAGGTTCTCGGACCAAGAACTCAGGGTCATGGTGGAGGAAATAATTAGGGTAGAGCCCCAGCTCTTCGGCACACAGGTGCAGCACACCACAATAGCCAGGAAGGCGGAGCTATGGCAAAGGATCGTCGACAGGGTCAACGCTGTGGGACAGCATCCCAGAAATCGGGAAGACATCCGAAAGCGCTGGAACGACCTATGGGGGAAGGTGCGGACGATGGTGTCAAGACACAACATCGCTGTGCAGAAGACTGGCGGCGGACCCCCACCAACTCCACCCGAATTCACAGCATGGGAGCAAGAGGTCTTGAACATCCTGCATCCTGAGGGCCTCGCTGGAGTAGGCGGAGGAATGGACTCTGGTAAGTCTAATCTCAACTACTTCACCCCCCCCAACCACCAGCATGCCAACCCACACCCCCACCCTCACCCCCAACCCCCCAGCACATATCCTCCCTGCTAATGTCTCACCAGCACAACCCACCCAAACCAACACCAACCCCTGAATGCCAACACAAACCATGGACACCCATCACCTAAGCATGACCACTGCACATACCCATCCCCCCCCAAACCACCCTCACAACTCCTCCCACAAGGGAATGCCAGCACTGGGGGACAAGGGCACCCACAAATCGCACGCCATGGCACACACAGAAGCAATAACCATACTCTTTTACCCCTGCAGGGCCCGAATGCCAACACACCGGCCCGGAGGGTCCAGAAATGTCCATCCCACCCCCAGAACAGGCCCCCAGTGATGACAGCAGCTCTGTCGACCTAGAACCTGATGACCAGCCCGGACCATCGGTGACCTCTAGACAGTCGGTTCCCCTCAGGCAGCCACAGGCCACAGCAAACCTACCCCCCTCTGGAAACCCCAGCACAGCACCCACCCAGCGGGCCCATGCCTCTGTCTCCAGGACAGGTCAAGCAGCGGTGTGTCTACCACTACAGGGCACCCAGGGCAACCCACCACCCCAACAACAACAGGGACCTGGGGGCAGTGGTAGTGGGCACACCGTCCAGGGGACAGAGGCCCAGGAACAAATGGGAACTGGGAGGGCTGCTGTGCGACAGAGGGAGGACAGGCCTAGGGAACCCACTGTCCAAGAGGCCCTCACCACCATCATGGGAGCGTACCACCACTCCCAAGAGACGATGGCGACGGTCCTGGCCAGGTTCCAGGAGATCCAGGCCATGCAGGAGGGCCAGTACATGGGGTTCCGGGAAGAACTGCGCAGCATCAGTTCCGCAATGGGTACAATCGTGGTGGCACTCAACCAGATTGTCACCACATTGCGGGACCATGTGGCCCCCCAAAGGGCCCCTGCCACTAGCATGGAGGAAGAACAGCCCACCACCTCCGCCGGCGCTAGTGGTCAGGAGGCCCGACACAACAGCAACGGGCCACCCGGACCCCACCCCCTGCAGAACAAGAACCACCCCGCAATAAAGGCCTGAGATCTAGGAAGAAGACAGAGTAGGATGTCAAGACCCCCGTCATGCACGGATCCCCCCGGATGTCATCCCACTGTCCCACTTGTTCACCCTGTCCAACCTTGAACTGCCCCTGCTCCACCTTCCACATGCATATGGACAATGCACCTGTGCGAACGAGAGTCTGGACTCTGTCATGGACATGCCTCCACCATCACCCATCACCCTTTTTGAACTATACACCAATTTTTGCACTTCAATAAACACAATTATTGCACAAAAACCATCTGGAGTCTGCTATTAATTTTTTTAAACCAAATGTATTCGATATAACCAACCAAAAATGTCCAATTACATTGTGATGACAACATACCAGTGTCACACAGCGGTAGTCCATGGGGAAATAAACCAGAGGGCACGCCGTGGGGACCAGATCACTGAAATAGGAAGGCAAATTCACAACTAAGTTACCATACATTGGGGTGAAAGGTCAGACAGTAGAGAGCCAGTACTGTTACAGATATAATAAAATGCAGGAGTAGATTCTTACCTGTGTGTTACTGGAAATACTGCAGTATCACTCTGTCCCTGTTGTCTGTGTCGTCCTCTTCGTCTTCCTCCTCTTCACTCTCCGCAGGCTCCACAGCGGCCACAACACCACCATCTGGACCATCCTCCTGCAGGAAAGGCACCTGGCGTCGCAAAGCCAGGTTGTGAAGCATGCAGCAGGCCACGATGATATGACACACCTTCTTTGGTGAGTGCATTAGGGATCCACCTGTCATATGCAGGCACCTAAACCTGGCCTTCAGGAGGCCGAAGGTCCGCTCGATCACCCTCCTAGTACGCCCATGGGCCTCATTGTACCGTTCCTCTGCCCTTGTCCTGGGATTCCTCACTGGGGTCAATAGCCAAGGCAGGTTGGGGTAACCAGAGTCACCAATTAGCCACACACGCTGTCTCTGTAGCTGTTCCATCACATAAGGGATGCTGCTATTTTGCATGACGTACGCGTCATGCACTGACCCTGGGAACTTGGCATTTAAATGGGAGATGTACTGGTCAGCCAAACATACCACCTGGACATTCATTGAATGATAACTTTTTCGGGTCCTGTACACCTGTTCATTGTCTTTTGGGGGGACCAAAGCCACATGGGTACCGTCAATGGCACCAATGATATTGGGAATGTGTCCAAGGGCATAGAAATCACCCTTCACTGTAGGCAAGTCACCCACCTCAGGGAAAATGATGTAGCTCCGCATGTATTTCATCAGGGCAGACAACACTCTGGACAATACCCTTGAAAACATAGGCTGAGACATCCCAGATGAAATGGCCACTGTAGTTTGAAATGATCCACTAGCCAAAAAATGGAGTACTGACAGCACCTGCACTAGAGGCGGAATCCCTGTGGGTTGGCGGATGGGTGACATCAGGTCTGGCTCCAGCTGGGCACACAGTTCCTGTATAGTGGCACTGTTGAGTCTGTAGGTGAGTATGACATGTCGTTCTTCCATTGTCGACAGGTCCACTAGCGGTCTGTACACGGGAACATTCCTCCGTCTCCTCGCAAGTCCCAGCGGACGGTGCCTAGGAAGGACAACATGGAGCACAGTGTCAATCAACCCACAGGTAAGTTCCCACAGCCTGCACAGTACACGAATCTCTCTGGATTGAATGGCTTGTATGAGTGTCGATGCAAGGCCTAGCCATGTGTGACGCAGTAGGAATTAAGCCATGTGGGCCCTTGAAATGGCGGCTGCCTGACCTGTGAAGTGTGACAATGTGAAGTGAGGTCATTGCGCTCGCGTGGCACGCCGTGGCGGTAGGCGGTCGGAGACCGCGGCGCAAAGCAGCATTGGTTAACATTGAACCCTATGGGTTTCAGGAGCCAATGACGATGTGCGCCGGCGGTCGCGGTCGCGGTACGCACCACCGCGGTACGCACCGCAGCGGGCGTGACCGCCATTTTCTCTCTGCTTAATCACACAAGACCTGAGCATCCACAGGAGAGGACCTATACTGCAAGTGCTGCTGTGACCTCGGTCTGGAAGTGACAATGGCTGCTGCAACTGGGGAAAGGTCCCCCGCCTTCAGTTCCGAAGAGTTGGAGAAGCTCGTGGACGGGGTCCTCCCCCAGTATGCGCTACTCTACAGTCCTCCAGACCAACAGGTGAGTACACGGGGGCCAATGCATAGTGGGCAATGCCTGTGATGAGTGGGGTGGATGTACGATGGAGGGGAGGGGAGCGAATTACGAATGCATGGCACGACAGATGAGAGCATGTGCCACATGGCAAGTTTGGGGAGGGGGGGCCACTCACATCGAGCATGCAGAAAAGTGATGATGTTTCTTTTCCCCCCCTGTACATGTCACATAGGTCAGCGCCCATCAGAAGATCGATATTTGGCGTGCCATCGCCAAGGACGTCCGGGCCCTGGGGGTCCACAACAGACGGGGCACCCACTGCCGCAAGAGGTGGGAGGACATCCGCCGCGGGAGCAGGAAGACCGCCGAGGCTCTGCTGGGGATGGCCTCCCAACCTAGGAGGGGTGCCAGTCGTACCTTGACCCCCTTGATATCCCGGATCCTGGCGGTGGCCTACCCCGATTTAGATGGGCGCTTGAGGACATCACAGCAGACACAAGGGGGTGAGTACCAGCACATTCAGCTATATTTGCGCGCAGTGGAGGTGCCTGGGTGGGGGAGGAGGGCTGTGGGTATCCCTAGGCCAGGGCGATTTCTGTAGGCTAGGCCCCTCCGTGAGGTATGGTCCTGTGCCCCCGCCCCCCACCTCTGTAGGGTGCCTAGTAACGCTATTCATGGACCTGTGTATTCTGTGCGGGCAGTTGTCGCCCATAGGCTTGTAGGGCATGTCCCAGTGAATGAGTAGTGTACCCCAAGTGCGCAGCGTAGTGCAGGGGGCTTCTGTGTCTGTCCTCTCCGCCAACGGTGTCCCCAATGCATGCACTCAACTTGTCTTTATTTCTCCACCCCCCCCCCATTTTCTTTGTTTTTCTGTGAATGTGTGCATTAGCATCATCAGGCGGAGGAGAAGTGGCATCGGCGCAAGAGGGAGCTGCATCTCACATGGCCCCGGAGGGCCATGCAACGGACTCCGACATGACCAGTGAGACGGAGGGCGAGGGGGGCTCCACCACTGGGACCCGTGCAGACGTCAGTGACACCGACACGTCCTCGGATGGGAGCTCCCTTGCGGTGGCGGCAACATCCGTGCCCACTGAAACTACAGGTACAGCCGCCACCCAGCGCACCAGCTCCGCCCTCCCAGCAGCCCCTCGGCCTTCGGCCCGTGCCCGCACGGCCAGGAAGGCGGGCATTCCTTCGCCCCAGGCACCTCAGGCCCTGCCCCAGTCACCCCTGCTGCCCTCAGTGAGGAGGTCATTGACCTCCTGAGGACCATCATTGTTGGGCAGTCTACCCTTTTGAATGCCCTCCAGGGTGTGGAGAGGGAGGTGCATCAAAGCAATGCATACCTGGAGGGCCTTCATTCGGGTCAGGCTGCCCAGCAGCGATCGTTCAACGCTCTGGCCTCAGCACTGGCGGCAGCGATTGTCCCTGTCTCCAGCCTCCCTCTTCTAACTCCCTCCACCCAGTCCCACTCCCCTGTTCCTCTGCCTATCCCATCCACACCTACAGACCAGCCTGCACACACCTCAACACCCAAGGGAAGCTCATCCAGACATAGGCACCACAGAACACACAAGCATTCACACAAGCAACATACAGATGCAGACATGCCAACAGCCACTACCTCTTCTGTGTCCCCCACCTCCTCATCTCCCTCCTCCCTCCCTGTGACGTCTACACTCACACCTGCATGCACACCACCATCAGCCAGTACACCCATCACCAGCACACCCTCCAGACCAGTCCGCACACGTGCAGTCACCACCCCCACTGCCATGTACACGTCCCCTGTGTCCTCTCCCAGTGTGTCTGTCACCCCCGCTTCCAAACCACACAAACGCAGGCAGGCACCCAACCAACAGCCATCCACCTCACGTCAGCCTCCAGCCCAAGCACCTGCACCCAAAGACACCAGACTTGACTCTCCTACAACCACATCCTCTTCCTCCACTCCCATACCCACTCCAGCTACCCTTCCCATTGCTCCTAAAAAACTATTCCTCTCTAAAGTGAACCTCTTTTCCTCACCTGACCCACCCCCTCCATCTCGTAAGAGTTCCAAAAACACTTCAGCCACCACCAGCCCAGCAACTCCCAAGAACGTCGTGCCTGGTTTTTGGAGTCCGCCCTTTCCTTGGGCAGGGACATCGGCCAGCAGCAAAGGCACAGCCAGCCCCCCCCCCCCCCGGGAAGAGGAGCAAAAAACTGAAGGGCAGGCGCGAGAGGCCTGATACGCCTGCCCCCAAGGAGGGTAGCCTTGCATCGTCACCTGCCACATCGGGTAAGGGAGCCAAGGGCCACGGAGAGTCTGCCAAGGAGGGCAAGGGCAGCAAAGCGCAAAAGGCAGGGAGCAGCCGACCTGGCCATGAGGGCCCCACCAGCCCCATTCCGGGGGTATCGGAGGAGACCCAGGGCCCCAGGACTCCATCACAGGAGGGCCCCGCAACGGAAAGGTCCGATGCTGACTGAGCGGGAAGTATTGGCCAGGTGTGGTTCACTCGAAACACAAGACAGGCACCGCTGAACAGGGCCCCGCCGTGAGGAGCACCGCTGAACAGGGCCCGCCGTGAGAAGCACCGCTGAACAGGGCCCCGCCAAGACAGGCACCGCTGAACAGGGCCCCGCCGTGAGAAGCACCGCTGAACAGGGCCACGCCAAGACAGGCACCGCTGAACAGGGCCCGCCGTGAGGAGCACCGCTGAACAGGGCCCCGCCGTGAGAAGCACCACTGAACAGGGGCCGCCGTGAGAAGCACCGCTGACCAGGGCCCGCCGTGAGAAGCACCGCTGAACAGGGCCCAGCGTGAGGAGCACCGCTGAACAGGGCCCGCCGTGAGAAGCACCGCTGAACAGGGCCCGCCGTGAGAAGCACCGCTGAACAGGGCCCGCCGTGAGAAGCACCGCTGAACAGGGCCTGCCGTGAGAAGCACCGCTGAACAGGGCCCCGCCGTGAGGAGCACCGCTGAACAGGGCCCCGCCAAGACAGGCACAGCTGAACAGGGCCCTCCTGTCAAGCACCGCTCCGCTGGGCCCTCATCTCAAGCACCGCTCCGCTGGGCCCTCCTGTCAAGCACCGCTCCGCTGGGCCCTCCTGTCAAGCACCGCTCCGCTGGGCCCTCATCTCAAGCACCGCTCCGCTGGGCCCTCCTGTCATGCACCGCTCCGCTGGGCCCTCATCTCAAGCACCGCTCCGCTGGGCCCTCCTGTCATGCACCGCTCCGCTGGGCCCTCATCTCAAGCACCGCTCCGCTGGGCCCTTCTGTCAAGCACCGCTCCGCTGGGCCCTCCTGTCAAGCACCGCTCCACTGGGCCCTCCTGTCAAGCACCGCTCCGCTGGGCCCTCCTGTCAAGCACCGCTCCGCTGGGCCCTCATCTCAAGCACCGCTCCGCTGGGCCCTCCTGTCATGCACCGCTCCGCTGGGCCCTCATCTCAAGCACCGCTCCGCTGGGCCCTCCTGTCATGCACCGCTCCGCTGGGCCCTCATCTCAAGCACCGCTCCGCTGGGCCCTCCTGTCAAGCACCGCTCTGCTGGGCCCTCCTGTCAAGCACCGCTCCGCTGGGCCCTCATCTCAAGCACCGCTCTGCTGGGCCCTCCTGTCAAGCACCGCTGGCCCATTGGCAAGCCCGGTTCTGTGTCGGGCAGGGCTTCATGAGACACTCTGCCCACCATGCCTCCTCCATGACCAGTGGACTCTGTAATCCACCTGATGGACTGTGGCTTTGCACCCCCCAGGATGGCACAGTGGGCAATCCACCCACTGTAGAGACTTGAGAGACTGTGGCTTTGCACTCCCCAGGATGGCGCCGTGGGCAATCCACCCACTGTAGAGACTTGAGAGACTGTGGCTTTGCACTCCCCAGGATGGCACAGTGGGCATGGAGGCCCTTCGTGGATCTGGCGTCGTGGACTCATGTGGCTGAGGTGCCCCCCCTTCCCTTCCCCCTAAGGTGCCAGTATTTTATTTTTGTGATGCCCCAGCAGTGTTCTCTCCAATGGACTCGATCTCGTGTGTGGGCTTTGCCCATGTGTTGCTGCACATTGGCCCACGGACATTTGAACTTTGCAAAACTGTGCCGGACTTTTGCTACTTGTATATATATAGTTCTAGATGTGTAATAATTCTTTATATATTGCTAAGTTCGCTATACTTAATTATTGCTATACTATAGTTCTATTTTTACAATCATTGCCTTTTGTCTTTGCATTTTTGTTTTGGGGATTTGGGGGTGTCACTCTCACTTTTTAATCTGCATTGGTGTGTAGGTATTTCGGTGGGGGTGAGGGTGGGGGTGGGTGTGTGCCGTATGTGTGTGCCCGTAACCTTTCCTCCTCCCCCCTCCCCTGTGTCGTAGGTGCAGTACTCACTGTTGTCGTCTGCGGCGACGTTCGTGATCCTGGAAGAAGAGCAGGAAGGCAATGGCTGGGAGGATGTGGAGTTCCGGTTTCATGCTGTACCGATTCCGTGTGGAGTGTGTCGAGGTGAGCGTTTTCCATTGGAAATGTCTGTTTCCGCCGTGTTTTTATCGGCGGGGCTCCTGCCCCGCAAAAGGTGGCGGATTGGTGAGTCGTGATAGGGTGGGCGGTACATTGTCTGCCGCCTGGCTGTTGGCGGTGACCGCCGCGCTGTTTGTTTGTGCCGCCGTGGCGGTCGGAGTGTTAAATCGGCGGCCTGTGTTGGCGGGAACCGCCAGGGTCAGAATTCCATTTTTTGGACCGCCAGCCTGTTGGCGGGTTGGCCGCCGCTTTAACACTGACCGCCAGGGTCGGAATGACCCCCTTAATCTCTTGTCGGTAATGTTGCTGTTGTCTATGTATCATTTTTTTTTAGTGGCATAAATTAAATACCAAAAAAAGCAATATCAGCAAATTCAATGACATTATTCAAGCCTAGCATAAATCCATATTAAGATACAAATGCTGTTTGCAACACATGCACCAATACCAAACATTACTAACATTTGAGAAAGGAAGAAAAAAGATGGCTAGGGGTCAGAAAATAAGCCATAGATGGAGAGAAGAAAAGAAAAAGAAAGGAAAAAGGACATGAGGAAAATAAGGGAGGGAAGACAAAACTACAAAGCAGCAGAGAGAGGGCAGGGAGACGGATCACTCAGGTGAAGCCCAGGTATAGTATTGCTACGGGGAGGGGTGTAATGAAAATGAAGAGATAAAATCAAGAGTCCTGGTGAATTAGTGGGAGAGGCATCCTGCAGAAAGGGAGACCATGTGATAAGAGAACTATCTGCTTTGCCCATTAAGTTGTGAATTACCTTTTCATAGGGCGTAGTCTCGGGCATTTCTGCGAGCCACTCCTCATACGGCGGCAGTTGTGGAGAACACCAATGTCGCAGAATACAGATTTTGGCAGCTGCAAGGGCAGTGATGAGCAGATGATGAACATGACGGGTCAGCTCAGTAAGATCCGATAAATCAAGGAGGAGAATTATGGGATACGAAAGCGGTGAGGGCAAATCGATGGATTCCCAGAGCATAGACCCCACTGCTCTGCAGAAGGGGTGAATGGCAGGACAATCCAATAATACATTAACTATATCATAAGGCAATTGATCACATTGCCAGCAGGCAGAGTGAGGGAGTAATCCTGAAACCTAAAGCCATGCAGGGGTCCAGTGCCAGCCATGAAGAATTTTAAATAGACTGAACTTCATCCATGCTTCCTGAACTCCCCATTCCAGGGCTTCCAAGAGTTTTACCTAGTCGTCCTCATCATATTCCACCTGCAGGCAAAACTGCTAGGTTGCCCTGAGGCTAACCAATTGCGTCTGGGAGTAGAGGTGGATATTGTTGTCTGGACTTCTAATTAAGATGTATTGCTGTACATGCATGAGATATTTTACTAAAGGCAACTTAGGGCCTGTTTCAGACCCTGGCGGCCGGTGACCGCCAGGGTCACCGGCCACGGGAGCACCGCCGACAGACCGGCGGTGCTCCAAAGGGCATTCTGACCGCGGCGTTTCTGCCGCGGCCAGAAAGGGTAAACCGGCGGTCTCCCGCCGGTTTACCGCTGCCCTTGGAATCCCCCATGGCGGCGCAGCTTGCTGCGCCGCCATGGGGGATTCTGACACCCCCTACCGCCATCCTGTTCCTGGCGGTTCGCCCGCCAGGAACAGGATGGCGGTAGGGGGTGCCGCGGGGCCCCTGGGGGCCCCAGCTGTGCCCATGCCAATGGCATGGGCACGGCAGGGGCCCCCGTAAGAGGGCCCCACTGTGTATTTCAGTGTCTGCCTAGCAGACACTGAAATACGCGACGGGTGCAAACTGCACCCGTCGCACATGCCCACTCCGCCGGCTCCATTCGGAGCCGGCTTTCTCGTGGGGAGGGGTTTCCTGCTGGGCTGGCGGGCGGCCTTCTGGCAGTCGCCCGCCAGCCCAGCGGGAAAGCCAGAATGGCCTCCGCGGTCTTTTGACCGCGGAGCGGCCATATGGCGGTTCCCTCCAGGCGGGCGGCGACCGCCGCCCGCCGGGGTCAAAATGACCCCCTTAGTCTTCAGTATAAGAAATTTGCTCTTAGGGTTTTATTACAAAAACTTTATATTAAAATGTATTTTATTACTGCATATGCTATATATACCATCTCCAAGCAGCTAAGTGAAAGGAAAGCAAATATATTACAAAAGTTGAACAAGAAACTCCCTTCCCTCTCTAACCCTCTCCTTCAATGTCGACACCACTGTACTGTTTTATGCATTATTGTTTTCATTTTGTGCGTGCCTTGTGTGAAAGAGAAAACCTAGCCTTTCTATACAGAGTGAATCTAGGTTCTCCTGTTTTCTATCTATTTTCTAGCTGTAATACCTCCTCTGGGATGAGCTATAGACCGTGGCGGATAGCATGTAGGCAGAGTGGGCATGGGGAGCAAATGTTTGATTTGGTTGGAATTGGTGCGTGCATGCATGCATGCAAGGTGAGTGGTGTAAATAAAAAGAAACACCTTTCTTGCTGCATGACGTCCAACATCCTCCTCACTTCGGTCTTCTCTCTGGCTCCAGCAAATTCCCAGGAGCAATCCTGGGGCTGCTTTGATGCTGATAACTAGCAAAAAGAAGCATCAGGATTGGAGGGTGTGGTCTCTCTCAGAGTTCTTAAGAGCACTGTAGACCTGTGCTGGGTTAAAGACGTTTAAAGTGTACATGTCTGACTGGCCATCACAAGACAGCCAGCCAAACAAACATGCACAGTTTAAACTTAAGTGCACAGCTCACTGCTGCCACTCAGCTGTGGTGGCCTTGCCCATCCTGGAACTCGCTTCAGGACAGGAGGATGGAAAATAAAATGTACATATATTATAACGGGAGCAAGAGAGTTTTCAAAAGTCAGGGGTTAAGATCTGTATGAAAGGTTTCCAATCAACTACATAGGATTTCGGTTTGTTATCTAGAGCTAGTTTTATCTTCTCCATGGCTAATGTATCCCAAAGCCTAGCCACCCATGGAAGAGATGATGTGGTTTTACCCCATGGTTGGAGTAAATATTGTGTCCCCACAAAGCCATGAATAATTGATTGCCTCTTAGCAATTTCTGCTTTCTCCAGTGATCATTAACATTCAAAGTTATTCTTTCTGATAGTATTTTTTTCCAAATAATGTATTTTTTTGGTAGATCGGAGTACTTTTGAGCAGCTGTCGCAAATCTCAAGCGGAGGGGCAGGGGGGATGGGGACAGAGAAAATAAACAAAAATAATTTTAAAAAAAACTTTTTCTGCCACTGCTGGCCGCCACGCTCCTCTTCTGATGGTGTTGGTGTCCTAGCAGTCCCTGGGACACCAGCACAGGCTTCAAGCAATCCTGGCACTGTTTTCATGCTATAGCTAGCAAGAAAGCAGTGCCAGGATTTGTCTGAGTGGCCTGTCCTGCCGCTAAGACACTGCATGGGAGTCTGTGCAGTTTCTCCAACCCGGCTGTGCCTGAGACAGCCAGCCAAACTGACATGTACACTTAGTGCACTGACTCCACACCCTCCCTCCTCCCATGGACCAACCCCACCCCTCCCTGCACTTGCTGGCTGAGCCAGCCGCTGAAAAATAAAACGATCACAAATATTGTTTCCTTTTTCAGCTGCTGGCTCTTAGCCTGGGGGCAATGATCCTTCACCATTGCGAAGGAACCACCCCTGTTTTTGAGTTTGTAGAAAAGTTTAGCATATGATGCTTCCAAGCACTGTTTCCGCCCGCCGGTCCTGCGGTGAACTCCTAATAGGGCCGGCGGTGTTCTGGCCGCACAGGCGGCCGGATGGCAGTACGAGTTTGGGGGCCGTCCCCGACGCCCCCAAACTCATAATGAGGGCCTAAATGTTTTCTCAGAGAAAATCCGGACTAGTTGCAAACTTGATGGTGTCGGCAGCTACCATTGGATCCTGAATCTTGTGCGTAAGAAGAGCCCACCTGAAGGACCAGTCGAAAGTGGATATTTCAAATTAGTGAGAAACTTTGAAACTCTGCTAGAGTGAGTCTTAACACGCTGATGATCCCAGACGGGGTGCTGCTCTCTGCTTCTTCTGAATCCCTCGAACCCCTAGCTATCTTCTGAAGAATAAAGTCATACTTTCTAATTGCCACACTTGCTTATGCTATTCAGTACTAATATGCCTAATCAATTCTGAACTGCTGTCCAGTCCTATGTGCAGCCAGTGTTCTACACTGTCCTGATGCTGCTGCCTACTGACGTCGTGAGAAGGTGAAGTCTGCCTGACAGAATTTTCCTGTCTGGTGTCCCATGAGGAGAGGTATAACTAAATGTGGTTTCTTCTTTCCTTTTTCAGTTAAGATAATTACACCGGCATATTTTTATAGAGAGTAACCCTAGTTAGATGATTTTTTCCAATTTTATTTTGTGTTTTTTCCTTTTTGTTTTGCCCGCATGTGTTAGCCCTTTCCCACACATGCAAGTCTAAATTCATGCTAGGTGTAAGGATGGCCTAGCCCCGAAATTGATTGTTAAGACTAAAGTGTGATGATTTACTGATGTCACCATCATCTGCTTTGAAATCTGAAATAAATGTGCATATTGTAGTTTTGCTAATTTATGTTATTCTTTTGGACATAGATGTTTAGTAGGCTAAGGGCCAGATTTATGCTGGCCTTGAGCTGTTCCAATGCCACATTAGCATCATTTTTTTAATGCTAATGTGGCGTTGAAAAGGGAGAAACGCCACGCCATATTTTGAAAGTGGCGTAATGCTTGCCAGGCATAATGTATGCAAGGGGGCATTCCGGCGATAGGGGAGGGTAAAAATGGCGCAAAGGAATCTTGCGCCATTTTTATCTGCATTTTTTAATGCCTGCTAAGTGCAGGCGTTCAAAAGAGGCTTCCATTGATTACAATAGGCCTCTGGGTGGTTTGTAGGATTAGCGTCTTAATTTTTTAAGGCAAAAATTATGACTCTAGTCACAGTAACTACTGCCGTGGTGCGCCGTATTTTAAATGCAGCGCTACCATGGTGGCATGAGGGGGGTTCAAAGGGGCCCATGAAAAGTGGCGCTGCACTTGGTGCATCACCAATTTTCATAAATCTGCCCCTAAATATCTTAAGACGTTTTGATCAGCCTATGGTTTTCATGTATGTTCATAACTTAGGGGGTTATTACAACTTTGGAGGAGGTGTTAATCTGTCCCAAATGTGACAGATATACCACCAGCCGTTTTACGAGTTCCATAGGATATAATGGACTCGTAATACGGCTGGTGGTATATCCGTCACTTTACCGTCACTTTTGGGACGGATTAACACCTCCTCCAAAGTTGTAATAACCCCCTTAGCTTTGTGCACCATATACGTTACCTTGATTTTGGGATTGTAATAAACCTTTGAAACTTTACTCAGTTTGGAGATTGATTTAGTGTTTGTTATGTTATTGATTTCTGAATGAATGAACCTGACTGCCACACTCCTCACTGAGCCCAAAGATCAAGTTGACTTCTAGTGTGGGATAAGGTATGGTGTTTCACCAGTGCACTTGTGGTTTCTGAACCCGAGGCAGGAAGAAGACTTCCATGAACATTCCAGCAATTTTTT
Organism: Pleurodeles waltl; assembly: GCF_031143425.1. Lineage (NCBI taxonomy): Eukaryota > Metazoa > Chordata > Amphibia > Caudata > Salamandridae > Pleurodeles > Pleurodeles waltl. Next base: position 1,829,081,373 of record NC_090440.1, on the reverse strand, counting down.
ATTCATGCAAACACAATAGTGAGAAGAACAATCTTATATAACCCTATGGATGCATGCCTCTGCCACTGGCCAATGCACTCACACCCTCCCCGGTGCAGGCCACGACCAGTGGCCGACCTAATGGAGTTTTAAAAATGCACCGGAGGATTTCTTTTTTCAACCTGGAAGACGCAGAAGAACTTTTGCATCTCCCCTCGCCTCTCTCCCACCCATCTGTGATGGCGCGCTGACATCACATTTTTCCCCACCGGAGCGTCGGAGGAGCAGGTAAGTGTCCTCTCATCACTCCAGTGGGGACAAAAAGGACAAAACTACCTCCCAAATGCCAGTAAAGGCATTTATGGTAAGGGGAGAGCCTCCCCTTTACATCAATGCCTTCCTCGCTCTGTTAGCTGGCCATGGATCATGGGCAGGAAATAGCCCTAAGCATCGGGGATCTTGTTTGGTGGGGGGTCGGCCCCATGTAAGTGGGCCGGCCCAACCCCATGGGTCATAATTTTTAAAATAAAGAATGTTGGGGTTCTCATAGGGGGCGATCGCAACCTCCAGGGACTAATTTTTTTTTTTTTTTTAATTAAAAAAAACAAAATGGCAGGGTCGGCCCTCCTTACACGGGCTGACCCCTAGGGGGGCAATTTATAGGTTTTGAAAAATTGGTTTGCCCGGGGGGTGGGGAGGGTGGGTGATCACAGCCCCCCAGGGAATATTTCAAACAAAAGAAAATGAATCTGTTGGGTTGACCCCCTATGGCATTTTGTTTTATACATGTGTGGTTTGCCTTGAGGTCACAATCGGCTCCAGGGAAAGCAAACATGTATAAAAAAAAATGATGTAGATATATATATATATATATATATATATATATATATATATATATATATATCACTACATATATACATATATACAGATACAGATATATATATATATATATATATGTGTACATATATATATATACTGTATAGTGAGAGACATAGAAATCTCTCTCTCTCTCTCTCTCTATATATATATATGTATATATATATATGTACATATATTTCTGTATATATATATATATATATATATATATATATATATCACTACATATATACATATATACAGATATATATATATATATATATGTACATATATATATATAGTGAGAGACATAGAAATCTCTCTCTCTCTCTCTATACATATATATATATGTACATATATTTCTGTATCTATATATATATATATATATATATATATATATATATATACATATATATATATTTCTTTCAACAAAGTAATCATCGCACTCCAGGAGGGGGTACTTATTCCAGCCTTTTATTGTCATTTCACAATCAGTGCTGCCACCACCCAGTGTGTTTCAACCTTAAACAGGTCTTGAACACAGGTGAAAAACGTCTCCTTGGAATCTATTATACAAAGATTCAGATATTGGACCCCTGGTGGGAATTGGACCAAAGATTACCTATAAGAAGGCACCTACTATTAGAGACCAACTGGTAAAAAGTCATTTTGTTGAAAAAGTACCACAAACATGGTTGAGGAAAGAAGACACAGGTTTTTTTTAAATGTTTTAAGTGTAAAGCCTGTCTAATTGGCAAGAATGGAAAAATAGTAAAAGACACTATGGGACAAACTTTTAAGATCAATGCAAAAATAACCTGCGAAACAACTTATGTGGTATATGTTTTGAAATGTGGTTGTGGCCTTAAGTATGTAGGGAGTACAATCTGTAAATTAAAAAAACGTGTACTGGAACATATTAGAGTGGTTAACAACAATGACTTGAGCTATGCGATGGCAAAACATCATAGACATTGTCAAGAACATCATTGGAAACGGATGCAATACTTTGGAGTGGCACATGTCCCCGAAAATGAAAGAGGGGGTAATAGAACACTAAAACTACGTCGTTTGGAATCCAGATATATTATTAAATTAAAGACAAAGACCCCGTTTGGGTTAAACTTTGACAAATAACTTTTTGTACACTTATGAGAAAATAATAGAATTATCAAAATAAGCAATTGAATAGGGTATTTTTAAATAATGTCTTATGAACAAGTGTCGATCAACATCATATATGACACAATAAGATATAGTATATATAAATCATGAACATTCTGCCTACAAGAATGTAAATCATTGTTTTTAATTCACAGTGGGTATAGATGGGATTGATAACGTCACTATCCAAACAATTGTATAGAAACATTCAATATTAAGAGCATTGGAGATCATGAAGTAAATAATGGTAGATATATGAAAATGCAGGACATTTGCTTCGTTTTATTTTTGATGGTTTAAATAAGAAACAAAGAAAAAAAGAAAAATGAGTTAGCAGTAGGATAAGATGTTAATAATGAGGGATATTGGCCCACACATTTCTATTCAAATACCGAACTGATTTTATCTAGCATATTTTACTTTGTTGAGCTTTAATAACACACCATGTAGAAATAATAATCTTTCAATCAGATAAGCTACGCTGCGTCTAACCATATTTCACAGGAATCCAATAGTAAGATAGGATGAGGTACACAAAGGTTGATTAATCCAAAGAATTTTAGAAAAGTTTATTTTAACATCACATAAGGGATGCACCATGTAGCACAACACATTCATGAAAAAATCATAGATTATAGATATATGTTAAAAAACTACATGTCCCATAATGCAACTTCACAGCTATCTGATAAGGAACTGTATAAGTGTGGTGTAAGGAGACGTTTTTCACCTGTGATCAAGACCTGTTTAAGGTTGAAACGTGTTGGGTGGTTGAAGCACTGATTGTGAAATGACAATAATAAGCTGGAATAAGTACCCTCCTGGAGTGCAATGATTTGTTGAAAGAAATTAATAGGAGTTTTGGTCGCTAACTCTTTCATCGGCACCGGCAGCAAGAGCGAGCAATTTTCAATGCGGCCATTTGCTGATTAATATATATATATATATATATATATACAGTATATATACATATATATATATAAAACATGAATCCTTAACAGATCATTAAGGCTCCAGCACTCCACGATGGTTTCAAGGGTTTATTTAAACAAAGCAGGAACGCGTTTCGGCGTGACCGCCTTCTTCAACCTGCTGGCCGCCATTTTGGCCCCCTTTATATATCCTATGTGTTACCTTTCATTTAAAGCAATACACTGCCTTTAAAAACGTAATAACACCCGTGATACAATACATGTGAAAATGATATAATACATGTGACAAAATATAATAATGTGACAAAAAATACACTAGTGTATAAGCCAAAATCACTAATAAGTATTTACCAGTCTAAATAAATCTTAATAAATCTGGTTAGATTACAATTAATCACAGAGAAACTAATTACGTGTAAATCTTAAAAGAGATCCACCGAGTCCAATCAATTTATACTGTTATTATATAAGGCATTATTAATTGGGACAATCATTAATAAGCAAAATCTCATATATACAATCAAAATCTTACAATAAATAAATATATATATAATGAATATATAATGAACTTATTCTTGTCGCTATATCATCCATAATTAATAAACCATATCAACCTAAGTGTATATATAACTCTTCACTCGAGTTCAACCCCACTGGTTCCCTTGAATCGAATGCCAATATACAGTATATCTGGACTCTAATTTCCTCAGATGTTTCTCCCCATCTCCTCCACGGATATCCTTTCTGATGCCATCTATTACACTATACTTAACATCTTCTACGCGACCTCCATGAAACTCGTGCATATGTCGGGCAACCGGATAAGACTCATCTCTATTGACTATTGCCCTCAAATGTTGTAAAATTCTTTTGTGTACCTGCAGTTTTGTGCTGCCTACATATAGCTTAGGGCAAGTGCATTTTAGAATATAGATTACATAATCACTTTTGCAGTCATATCTGCCTTTGATAGTATGTATTCTTCTATGCGTTTGTTCAATGGTTTGAATGTTTTCCCCATTTTTGCACGCCTTACATTTGGTACATTTAAAGAATCCATCCTGTGTCTTTAGCCAACTCTTTTTAGAAGGTTTCTCTTGTCTCACAAAGGATTACATACTATCAAAGGCAGATATGATTGCAAAAGTGATTATGTAATCTATATTCTAAAATGCACTTGCCCTAAGCTATATGTAGGCAGCACAAAACTGCAGGTACACAAAAGAATTTTACAACATTTGAGGGCAATAGTCAATAGAGATGAGTCTTATCCGGTTGCCCGACATATGCACGAGTTTCATGGAGGTCGTGTAGAAGATGTTAAGTATAGTGTAATAGATGGCATCAGAAAGGATATCCGTGGAGGAGATAGGGAGAAACATCTGAGGAAATTAGAGTCCTTTTACTGGTGATGCAGGATGTAAAGTAAGCAAAATGTGCAGCAACCAAATTTGCATGCAGAAAAATTTCTGAAGGACCATGGAGGCACTCTGGGGCCCTGTTCTAGGGTACACCAGTAGACTTCCACTTCCCTGGCAGAGTTGAAGATATTTTTGGGTCTTACTCTCAAAATGGGGTTAGTGCAGAAACCCACCTTGCAGTTCTACTGGACAAGCTGCAAGGTTTGGATAACCACCATCTTTGCATCGTACATGAGCAGAGATTGTCTTTTGGTATTGCAGCCCATGCTGCATTTCAATTACAATTCTGCTGCATTGCCCCGGGACTACCCAGACCATAAAAGGTTGTTAAAAATTTGGCCTGTCGTATAACATTTGTCTGTCAGGTTTCCAGAGAACTATACTCCTGGAACAAATATAGCAGTTGATGGGTCCTTGATCCTGTACAAAGAGAAGCTGCTGTTCAGACAGTACATTGCGAGCAAAAGAGCTCACTATGGCATCAAGCTGACCATGCTGTGTGAGAGCTCTTCTGGCTATGTGTACAGCTTGAGAATGTATACAGGGAAGGACTCCACCCTAAACTCTGTAGGTTACCCTCCCACGTTAGGGGTTACAGGTAGGATTGTATGGGAACTTGTCCAGCCACTCCTTCACAAACGTTATAACCTTTATGTGGACAATTTCTATACAGGAGTAGAGCTGTTCAGTGAGCTCTACAAAGCTGGCACTGTGGCCTTCGTTGCAGTTCATTGTAACTGTAAAGGAGTCCAGCATGATCTTGTTTGCAAGAAGCTCCCGTGATCCCAACAAACTGCTTGCAGTCAAGTTCTTGGATAGGCGTGATGTATACATGCTCACTACAATTCATGATGAGAGCACTTCCCCCATCATGGTTTGGGGTCAGATTATCGAAGTCCACAAGCCAACCTGTATACTTGATTACAATAAGTACACGGGCGGAATGGACAAGAACAAGCAGGTTCTTTAACCACACAATGCGTGTCGTAAAACTTGCACTTGGTAGAAGAAACTGTTTACCCACCTGATCCAGATGGCAACATATGGCAATGGGTATGTTGTTTATCAGTAAACAACCACAGGAAGGCTCATGACTTTTCTTGACTTCCAGTTGTCTGCAATTGAAAGCCTCACTGCTGTTACAGAAGCAGCAGCCTCCACCTCCTATGTTCTGGAGGATGTAGCAATGCTGCAGGAGCTTTGCTGATTGCATTCCTAGAACACCCATGTAGGAAGTTGGCTCTGTATGCACTATTTCAAAGTAAGGAATAGTATGCACAGAGTCCAAGGGTTCCCCTTAGAGGTAAGATAGTGGCAAAAAGAGATAATACTAATGCTCTATTTTGTGGTAGTGTGGTCGAGCAGTAGGCTTATCAAAGGAGTAGTGTTAAGCATTTGTTGTACATACACACAGGCAATAAATGAGGAACACACACTCAGAGACAATTCCAGGCCAATAGGTTTTTGTATAGAAAAATATTTTTTCTTAGTTTATTTTAAGAACCACAGGTTCAAATTCTACATGTAATATCTCATTTGAAAGGTATTGCAGGTAAGTACTTTAGGAACTTTGAATAATCACAATAGCATATATACGTTTTACATAAAACACATATAGCTATTTTAAAAGTGGACACAGTGCAATTTTCACAGTTCCTAGTGGAGGTAAGTTATTGTTAGTTCTTGCAGGTAAGTAAACCACCTACGGGGTTCAAATTGGGGTCCGAGGTAGCCCACCATTGGGGGTTCAGAGCAACCCCAAAGTCACCACACCAGCAGCTCAGGGCCGGTCAGGTGCAGAGTTCAAAGTGCTGCCCAAAACGCATAGGCTTCAATGGAGAAGGGGGTGTCCCGGTTCCAGTCTGCCAGCAGGTAAGTACCCGCGTCTTCGGAGGGCAGACCAGGGGGGTTTTGTAGGGCACCGGGGGGGGCACACGTCCACACAGAAAGTACACCCTCAGCAGCGCGGGGGCAGCCGGGTGCAGTGTGCAAACAAGCGTCGGGTTTGTAATAGGATTCAATGGGAGACCAAGGGGTCTCTTCAGAGGTGCAGGCAGGCAAGGGGGGGCTCCTCGGGGTAGCCACCACCTGGGCAAGGGAGAGGGCCTGCACTGGAGTTCCGATCCTTCAGGTCTGGGGGCTGCGAGTGCAGGGTCTTTTCCAGGTGTCGGGATCTGGGAGTCAGGCAGTCACGGTCAGGGGGAGCCTCGGGATTCCCTCTGCAGGCGTCGCTGTGGGGGCTCAGGGGGGACAACTTTGGTTACTCACAGTCTTGGAGTCGCCTGGGGGTCCTCCCTGTAGCGTTGTTTCTTCACCGAGTCGGGGTCGCCGGGTGCAGTGTTGCAAGTCTCACGCTTCTGGCTGGAATTGCAGGGGTCTTTAAAGTTGCTCCTCTGGAAACAAAGTTGCAGTCTTTGTTGAACAGGGCCGCTGTTCTCGGGAGTTTCTTGGTCCTTTTAGAGCAGGGCAGTCCTCTGAGGATTCAGAGGTCGCTGGTCCTGGGGAAAGCGTCGCTGGAGCAGTTTTCTTCCAAAGGGGGGAGACAGGCCAGTAGGGCTGGGGCCAAAGCAGTTGGTGTCTCCGTCTTCTCTGCAGGGTTTTTCAGCTCAGCAGTCCTCTTCTTCTTTAGGTTGCAGGAATCTGAGTTCCTTGGTTCTGGGGAGCCCTTAAATACTAAATTTAAGGGCGTGTTTAGGTCTGGGGGGTTAGTAGCCAATGGCTACTAGCCCTGAGGGTGGGTACACCCTCTTTGTGCCTCCTCCCTGAGGGGAGGGGGGCACATCCCTAATCCTATTGGGGGAATCCTCCATCTGCAAGATGGAGGATTTCTAAAAGTCAGAGTCACCTCAGCTCAGGACACCTTAGGGGCTGTCCTGACTGGCCAGTGGCTCCTCCTTGTTTTTCTCATTATCTCTCCTGGACTTGCTGCCAAAAGTGGGGGCTGGGTCCAGGGGGCGGGCATCTCCACTAGCTGGAGTGCCCTGGGGCATTGTAACACGAAGCTTGAGCCTTTGAAGCTCACTGCTAGGTGTTACAGTTCCTGCAGGGGGGAGGTGTGAATCACCTCCACCCAGAGCAGGCTTTGTTTCTGTCCTCAGAGAGCACAAAGGCTCTCACCGCATGGGGTCAGAAACTCGTCTCTCAGCAGCAGGCTGGCACAGACCAGTCAGTCCTGCACTGAACAATTGGGTAAAATACAGGGGGTATCTCTAAGATGCCCTCTGTGTGCATTTTTTTATAAATCCAACACTGGCATCAGTGTAGGTTTATTATTCTGAGAAGTTTGGTGTCAAACTTCACAGTATTCAGTGTAGCCATTATGGAGCTGTGGAGTTAGTTTTTGACAGACTCCCAGACCATATTCTCTTATGGCTACCCTGCACTTACAATGTCTAAGGTTTTGCTTAGACACTGTAGTGGCATAGTGCTCATGCACCTATGCCCTCACCTGTGGTATAGTGCACCCTGCCTTAGGGCTGTAAGGCCTGCAAGAGGGGTGACTTACCTATGCCACAGGCAGTGTGAGGCTGGCATGGCACCCTGAGGGGAGTGCCATATCGACTTAGTCATTTTCTCCCCACCAGCACACACAAGCTGGCAAGCAGTGTGTCTGTGCTGAGTGAGGGGTCCCCAGGGTGGCATAAGACATGCTGCAGCCCTTAGAGACCTTCCCTGGCATCAGGGCCCTTGGTACCAGGGGTACCAGTTACAAGGGACTTACCTGGGTGGCATGGTTGTGCCAATCGTGGAGACAATGGTACATTTTAGGTGAAAGAACACTGGTGCTGGGGCCTGGTTAGCAGGGTCCCAGGACACTTCTCAGTCAAGTCAGCATCAGTATCAGGCAAAAAGTGGGGGGTAACTGCAACAGGGAGCCATTTCTTTACACAAGCCCCCCCCCAGCCCACAGGCCAGGAGACTCAGCCAAAGCTGGGAGAGTCTTCCTAGTCTGTCAGGCGAGGAAGAGTAGAGGAAATAGGCTGGTTTGTTGCAGGGCCTACTCTGCCTTACATCCTCCTGTCCAGGTCATTCCCTCTGGGGAACTGACCCACTTCCACAGTGATAGGACCTAGTCTGAATTGCCTCTTGTCTGTGTCTTTAATGTCTCTACCCATTCTCTCTATTTTGGGGTTAGAGGTATCCACCTCTGCTAATCTTATCTTAGCCAGGGTCACCCCTAGCTTACCCAAAGAGGTTACCCAGAGCTGGAGTAACCCCACCATGACCAACAGGGTCAGGGGGCCTAACTTGCTATTTGGCATGGGGTCAGACCACCATGCCAGGGATAGTGCAGCCATAAAGGCTAACACCCAGCAGAGGCCACTGACAGCTGTCAGTGCCCAGAACCACACCTTTAGCTTTTCACCTACAAGGGAAGGGGCTAAGTTACAGGCTTCTTTGGGTTCAGGGTGCCTGTCTGCTATATTAGAGTGGGGGGTTACCACATCTTGTAGTAAACACCCTTCTTCCACTCTTTCTTCTGTTAGCTGAGGAGCCACCCACTCAGGCTTAACAGTTGCCTGACTAGCCAGGACTTCTTGTGGGTCAGGTTGGACTTTAACAGTGCCATTTTTGGAGTTCTCCCCTACTGGAGCAGAATCTCCCTGGCTTGCTGGAACCTTGGCTAAAGGTTGTCCACCTTTCCTACTCTGTTTTCCTTTCTTTTTCTTCTGTGGCCTACTTGCAGTTACTGCAGGGGTAGCACCTCCAGAGTCCTTGGGAGAGGACTGGCCCTGGACCAGTTCCTCTCTTGTGCTCTGACTAACCTCTGGGTAGTCATTTCCAAGGAGACAATCAAGGGGGAGGTCTGTACTGACTACCACCCTTCTCCAGCTAAAACTCCCACCCACTTCTATGGGCACAAAAGCCACAGGCCTATCAGTGACCCTGTCTGGGCTAACTCTTACTCTGGCCATCTCACCTGGGATGTACTGGTTTGAGAACACCAGCCTGTCATGCACAATAGTGTGACTGGCACAAGTGTCTCTCAGGGCAGTGGCTGGGATTCCATTCACCAGTAGGTGGTGGAAGTGTCTACTTCCCTCTGGAATCTCCAACTCACCTGTTGGGCCCTTTTTCCATTCGAAGGCTATGAAGACCTCCTCATCTGAGGAGTCATCCCCAATGGCTACACTGGTCACCCCTGGGATTTTGCTAGGGGGTTTGTTTTTGGGACAAGAAGTGTCCTTGGTGTGGTGCCCTGTCTGTCTACAGTTATGGCACCATGCCTTAGTGGCATCCCAGTTCTTACCCTGGTACCCACCTTTGTTTTGGGTTGTGTCTCGGGGCCCACCCACCTCTTCTGGTTTTTGGGGGCCTACAGAGGACTCTTTTTCTTTGTTTCTAGTGTCACCCACTTTCTCCTGGGGAGGCTTTGTAACCCCTTTCTTTTGGTCACCCCCAGTGGAAGTTTTTGTTACCCTAGTCTTGACCCAGTGGTCTGCCTTCTTTCCCAATTCTTGGGGAGAAATTGGACCTAGGTCTACCAGATACTGATGCAACTTTTCATTGAAGCAGTTACTTAAAATGTGTTCTTTCATAAACAAATTATAAAGCCCAACATAGTCATGCACTTCATTTCCAGTTACCCAACCATCCAGTGTTTTCACTGAGTAGTCAACAAAATCAACCCAGGTCTGGCTCGAGGATTTTTGAGCCCCCCTGAACCTAATCCTGTACTCCTCAGTGGAGAATCCAAAGCCCTCAATCAGGGTTCCCTTCATGAGGTCATAAGATTCTGCATCTTTTCCAGAGAGTGTGAGGAGTCTATCCCTACACTTTCCAGTGAACATTTCCCAAAGGAGAGCACCCCAGTGAGATCTGCTTACTTTTCTGGTTACAGAAGCCCTCTCAAAAGCTGTGAACCATTTGGTGATGTCATCACCATCTTCATATTTAGTTACAATCCCTTTAGGGATTTTCAACATGTCAGGAGAATCTCTGACCCTATTTATGTTGCTGCCACCATTGATGGGACCTAGGCCCATATCTTGTCTTTCCCTTTCTATGGCTAGGATCTGTCTTTCCAAAGCCAATCTTTTGGCCATCCTGGCTAACTGGATGTCCTCTTCACTGGAGTTATCCTCAGTGATTTCAGAGGTGCTGGTCCCTCCTGTGAGGGAAACAGCATCTCTGACTAGTATGTTTGGAGACAGGGCTTGAGTGGCCCTGTTCTCCCTAAGTAGGACTGGAGGGGGGGAATTCTCCTCCAAGTCACTATATTCATCCTCTGTGTTGCCATCCTCAGAGGGGTTGGCTTTTTCAAACTCTGCCAAAAGCTCCTGGAGCTGTAGTTTGGAAGGTCTGGAGCCCATTGTAATTTTCTTTATTTTGCAGAGTGACCTTAGCTCCCTCATCTTAAGATGGAGGTAAGGTGTGAGGTCGAGTTCCTCCACATTCATCTCTGCACTAGACATTATGCTTCTAAAAGTTGGAATACTTTTTAAGAATCTAAAACTAGTTCTAGGTTCTAATTCAAACTTTCACAAAACTTTTAAACTCTAAAAGGAATGCTAAACAGGGACTAACACAAGGCCCTAGCAGGACTTTTAAGAATTTAGAAAAATAGCTCAAATTGCAAAAATCAATTTCTAATGACAATTTTTGGAATTTGTCGTGTGATCAGGTATTGGCTGAGTAGTCCAGCAAATGCAAAGTCCTGTACCCCACCGCTGATCCACCAATGTAGGAAGTTGGCTCTGTATGCACTATTTCAAAGTAAGGAATAGTATGCACAGAGTCCAAGGGTTCCCCTTAGAGGTAAGATAGTGGCAAAAAGAGATAATACTAATGCTCTATTTTGTGGTAGTGTGGTCGAGCAGTAGGCTTATCAAAGGAGTAGTGTTAAGCATTTGTTGTACATACACACAGGCAATAAATGAGGAACACACACTCAGAGACAATTCCAGGCCAATAGGTTTTTGTATAGAAAAATATTTTTTCTTAGTTTATTTTAAGAACCACAGGTTCAAATTCTACATGTAATATCTCATTTGAAAGGTATTGCAGGTAAGTACTTTAGGAACTTTGAATAATCACAATAGCATATATACTTTTTACATAAAACACATATAGCTATTTTAAAAGTGGACACACTGCAATTTTCACAATTCCTAGGGGAGGTAAGTTATTGTTAGTTCTTGCAGGTAAGTAAACCACCTACGGGGTTCAAATTGGGATCCAAGGTAGCCCACCGTTGGGGGTTCAGAGCAACCCCAAAGTCACCACACCAGCAGCTCAGGGCCGGTCAGGTGCAGAGTTCAAAGTGGTGCCCAAAACGCATAGGCTTCAATGGAGAAGGGGGTGCCCCGGTTCCAGTCTGCCAGCAGGTAAGTACCCGCGTCTTCGGAGGGCAGACCAGGGGGGTTTTGTAGGGCACCGGGGGGGGGACACAAGTCCACACAGAAAGTACACCCTCAGCAGCGCGGGTGCGGCTGGGTGCAGTGTGCAAACAAGCGCCGGGTTTGTAATAGGATTCAATGGGAGACCAAGGGGTCTCTTCAGCGGTGCAGGCAGGCAAGGGGGGAGCTCCTCGGGGTAGCCACCACCTGGGCAAGGGAGAGGGCCTCCTGGGGGTCACTCCTGCACTGGAGTTCCGATCCTTCAGGTCCTGGGGGCTGCGGGTACAGGGTCTTTTCCAGGTGTTGGGATCTGGGAGTCAGGCAGTCGCGGTCAGGGGGAGCCTCGGGATTCCCTCTGCAGGCGTCGCTGTGGGGGCTCAGGGGGGACAACTTTGGTTACTCACAGTCTTGGAGTCGCCTGGGGGTCCTCCCTGTAGCGTTGTTTCTTCACCGAGTCGGGGTCGCCGGGTGCAGTGTTGCAAGTCTCACGCTTCTGGCGGGAATTGCAGGGGTCTTTAAAGTTGCTCCTCTGGAAACAAAGTTGCAGTCTTTGTTGAACAGGGCCGCTGTTCTCGGGAGTTTCTTGGTCCTTTTAGAGCAGGGCAGTCCTCTGAGGATTCAGAGGTCGCTGGTCCTGGGGAAAGCTTCGCTGGAGCCGTTTTCTTCCAAAGGGGGGAGACAGGCCGGTAGGGCTGGGGCCAAAGCAGTTGGTGTCTCCGTCTTCTCTGCAGGGTTTTTCAGCTCAGCAGTCCTCTTCTTCTTTAGGTTGCAGGAATCTGAGTTCCTTGGTTCTGGGGAGCCCTTAAATACTAAATTTAAGGGCGTGTTTAGGTCTGGGGGGGTTAGTAGCCAATGGCTACTAGCCCTGAGGGTGGGTACACCCTCTTTGTGCCTCCTCCCTGAGGGGAGGGGGGCACATCCCTAATCCTATTGGGGGAATCCTCCATCTGCAAGATGGAGGATTTCTAAAAGTCAGAGTCACCTCAGCTCAGGACACCTTAGGGGCTGTCCTGACTGGCCAGTGACTCCTCCTTGTTTTTCTCATGATCTCTCCTGGACTTGCCACCAAAAGTGGGGGCTGGGTCCAGGGGGCGGGCATCTCCACTAGCTGGAGTGCCCTGGGGCATTGTAACACGAAGCTTGAGCCTTTGAAGCTCACTGCTAGGTGTTACAGTTCCTGCAGGGGGGAGGTGTGAAGCACCTCCACCCAGAGCAGGCTTTGTTTCTGTCCTCAGAGAGCACAAAGGCTCTCACCGCATGGGGTCAAAAAACTCGTCTCTCAGCAGCAGGCTGGCACAGACCAGTCAGTCCTGCACTGAACAATTGGGTAAAATACAGGGGGTATCTCTAAGATGCCCTCTGTGTGCATTTTTTAATAAATCCAACACTGGCATCAGTGTGGGTTTATTATTCTGAGAAGTTTGGTGCCAAACTTCCCAGTATTCAGTGTAGCCATTATGGAGCTGTGGAGTTCGTTTTTGACAGACTCCCAGACCATATTCTCTTATGGCTACCCTGCACTTACAATGTCTAAGGTTTTGCTTAGACACTGTAGGGGCATAGTGCTCATGCACCTATGCCCTCACCTGTGGTATAGTGCACCCTGCCTTAGGGCTGTAAGGCCTGCAAGAGGGGTGACTTACCTATGCCACAGGCAGTGTGAGGCTGGCATGGCACCCTGAGGGGAGTGCCATATCGACTTAGTCATTTTCTCCCCAACAGCACACACAAGCTGGCAAGCAGTGTGTCTGTGCTGAGTGAGGGGTCCCCAGGGTGGCATAAGACATGCTGCAGCCCTTAGAGACCTTCCCTGGCATCAGGGCCCTTGGTACCAGGGGTACCAGTTACAAGGGACTTACCTGGGTGCCAGGGTTGTGCCAATCGTGGAGACAACTGTACATTTTAGGTGAAAGAACACTGGTGCTGGGGCCTGGTTAGCAGGGTCCCAGCACACTTCTCAGTCAAGTCAGCATCAGTATCAGGCAAAAAGTGGGGGGTAACTGCAACAGGGAGCCATTTCTTTACAACCCAGAAAAGGATTATCCATGTCGTCGCTGTAAAGTGTGCTTGAAGCATTGAAAGCAGCAGGAGAGTCAGTATTACTGTCCCAAGTGCCCATCTCAGCCAGGCATCTGTGTCCCTAGTTGCTTTACGTTGTTTTATACTAAAGCAAAGTTCTGGGAAATCGACTGAGGTGGAGCTGCCATTAGATAAAACTTTCAGTGGCTGTGCATGGATACCAAACGCCCATGGGCCAATGCTTCGTTAGGCAAGCAGCCACAGAATTTTACTTCATCTACTTCAGGAAATGGCCTGCTCCACACCTATATCCACCGTCAAAACGTGGTAGGTGTTCTGTTGGATTAACGTGCATTATAGCCCCCACACTGCACATACTAGTGAACAGAACATATATTACAATGTCGCAGAGTACCCTGTGTGGCAAAACGTTAAAGGCATGACTGAATTATGAGGTGCTTCCTAGGGAACTTATGTATGCTACACAAGGACCACCATGATTGCCAACGAAAACCAGAGTAAGTGTAATAAGTCAAACAAATGTCCTGTTGGACATATTCATTAACATTTCTACTTGCTTGAAAGTGTGCAAACTCAATTTGTACCTTCACTTTTAAAGCAAAAGTAGAAGTGTTGGTGAATGAGTACCATACGATATTTGCTTAACTTTTTACTTTAGAGACCTTAGGATGTATTCACAAGCATGTCTACCTTAGTTTCAAAGGTAGATATGCTCGCTCAGTCCGAGGAATAGTCCTCCTGAGGCATACTCAGACACCCCGAACTTGCATCCACAAACTAGAAGGAGTTGGATTTAGCACAGTAAGTGCACTAAAGGAGCATGAAAAACATGTTTTCCTGAGCCTCAGGTGGCTGTCATGGGAGTTATTAGTAAAGGCTCCTTACCTATGCCTTCAGTAATGTTCAAGAAGAAGGAGGCAGTTACTTGACAGGTGGTAAAATGTAGTCAAACGTATTCCGTCCTGTGGTGTTTGAATGTGATGGGCCCTTGTCTGGCAGCAGTAAGTAGATGTCAGTGCAGTGAATTATTGGATTGGGCTTGTAGTTGGTGGTATGAAAGTGTTGTTTGTTGTGCGTGAATGGCATGTAAATAGACCCGAAAGTAGTTGGTGCCTTGAATTGGCTTTATGGTTCCCTTTCAGAAGGTCTGGTTCCAATATTCAGATACTTTGATAAGTATTCATGCTTTGAAACTATAATTTCTGTAGGTACTAAGACCAACCACGGTGAGTGGTGGATTAATTTTAACATACTAGTACCAGGGGAGCCCAAGGGCGCAGGACTTGCGTGGCTCTCACCAGTTTTCCTTCGCCCAGAATCTCCTCGAAATCACAAACTTTGCTTAAAAAACACATTTGCCTTGCATTTCAGTGAGGGGGAGTCCTGGAATCTGCAGACAGCCACACATTTTCTACCACCAAGCGTTCCACTAAGTCTCCAGAGAAATACGTTGCCTCACTTGTGTGAGAGGGCAAGTGTCTGCAACAGGGAAGTGCCCAAAGCGGATTGAGGAGACATCAAAATTACCTACCCCAAAACAGCCTGGTTTTGTAAGACAGTCACATGTGTATTTGGTCCTGGGCTTGGCGGCCACACAACCTACCAAACTCAGACATTTCTAAAAACTAGACACCTGGGGCAGTCCACAGAAGTGTTTTCCCATCCAGAATACCCTGCAAAGGTGAAACGTAGCTGAAAACACAATTTTTCTTTGCTTTTTATCACATAAACTTCAGGAATGGGCAGGGATCCACAAAATTCCTACCACCCAATGTTTCCCCACTTGTCCTGATAAAACACAACCCCACTTGTGTGCCTGTGCCTAGTGCTTGCTTCAGGAATCGATCACTCTAGGATTAACAGTAGCAGTATGCAAAGACTACCATTGACTCTTGTGTGATCCATTCCTGTCGTCAGAACCAGGCCTACCCACACAAGTGATGTACCATTTTTATCAGGAGACTTGGGGGAATGCTGGGTGGAAGGAAGCTTAGGGTTCCCTTCAGATCCCTGAACTTTGCAGCGCCAAAATGTGAGGAAAAGTGTTTTTTTACCCAAATGTTCATGTGTGCAAAGGATTCTGGGAGACAGAACCCAGTGAGAGCCCTACAAGTCACCCCATCCTGGATTCCCCTAGGTGTCTAGTTTTAAAAAATGCACAGGTTTACGCTAGGTGCCGGTTGAGCTAGATGCTAAAATCCACAGCTAGGCACTTTGCAAAAAACAGGTGAGTTTTCAGTGGAAAAATGTGATGTGTCCATGTTGCCTTTTGGGACGTTTCCTGTCACAGGCACTAGGCCTATGCACACAAGTGAGGTACCATTTTCATCGGGAGACTTCGGGGAACACAGAATAGAGCAAGTGTTATTGCCAATTGTCTTTCTCTACATTTTCGCCTTCCAAATGTAAGACAGTGTGTAAGGATAAATTAATTTTGAGAAATGCCTTGTAATTAACATGCTAGTATGGGGACTCCCGAGTCCAGAGATGTACAAATAACCACTGTTTCTAAACTCCTTATCTTGGGCCCATTGTAGAAGTACATAGGTTTCCTTGATACCTATTTTTCACTCTTTATATTTTACCGAATGAATTGCTGTAAACCTGGTATACAATGAAAAACCATTGCAAGGTGAAGCTCATTAATTGGCTCTGAGTAGCTTGGGTTTTTGATGAACCTACAAGACCTATATATCCCTGCACTAAGGAGGGTCCAGCAAACATAACGGTATATTGCTTTAAAAAATCCATCATAGTTCGAAAAAGTTATTGAAGAAAACGTAGTAAGATAGGGCTGTTTTTTTTTAACACAATTTCAATTTTGTTTATTTGAACTGCTACTTTCTGTAGGAAAATCTTGAATGATCTGAACAAACGACCCATTGCTGAATTCAGAATTGTGTCTACTTTTCAGAAATGTTTAGCTGTCCGGGATCCACCTCTGGTTTCACATCCATTTCTGTCACTAACTGGATGGAGGCTGAAAGCACAAAAAATAGTAAAAATGGGGTATGTCCCAGTAAAATGCCAAAACTGTGTTGAAAAATTTGTTTTTCTGATTCAAGTCTGCCTGAACCTGAAAGCTGGGAAGATGGTGATTTTAGCACCGCAAACCCTTTGTTGATGCCATTTGCAGGGAAAAAGACAGATGCTTACTTCTGCAGGACGTTTTCCCCATTTACCCCAAAAAACAAATTTTAGCTGTATTTTGGCTAATTTCTTGGTCTCCTCAAGGGGAACCCACAAACTCTGGGTACCTTTACAATCTCCAGAATGTTGGAAAAAAGGATGTAAATTTTGTGTGCATAGCTTATGTGCACAAAAAGTTATGGGGGCCTAAGCACGAACTACACCAAATAGCCAAAAAAGGGCTCAGCACAGGGGGTAAAAAGGCCCAGCAACTAAGAGGTTAATGGCGAACGTTGTTGGTGAAAGCTTTCTATCTCTTCAAACCAAATGTCTAGGCATTTTTAACACAGCACCTTCTCAATTGTTATACTATTTAGGACATATGAGGTTTGTGTCTTTATTTTTCCCAATGTATATCCCTTTTGTCTTATTCAAATTTACACCATATAGTTATTTGCCAAAAGGTCTGTTTTAACAGTTATATATCTCTGAAGCTCTAGTTCTGTTTTACTCAAAATTACCCCATTGTCTGCACCTGAGAAATGAGTTGTCAATCAACTTCCTATTACTGGGAGATTGCACTGTTAAGAAGGTACTAATATCTGCTTAAAACAGGTTAAATAGGTGAGGTGCTAGCAAGCACCCCTGCTTGAGGCCATCAGTTGTATAAAGAGCTTGTTGCCAGCACTTTCCTTACCTTCAACCATGTATTTGAGTCCAGCACCTGAACTGTGTGGAGTAGAGGAGTTGGACTACCTTGTGCACCAAATTTTGGCCCTAGACCATTTCTGTTTCTCTCTGGGGAATGCAGGTTTGAAATCCACAAAAGAGGCAGACATATGGAAGTGAGGTTTTGGATATAGTTTACAAAAGGGTTACAATATTGACAATTGTTCCAAATGGTGAATGCACCCTAGTTTGGTTAAAAGGAACAAGTTGGGAAGAGGAGACCCAGTCTTCCAGTTCTTCTAATAGGATGATTGCGAAAAATAATTGACCTTCAAATTTACTACTGGTGGTAGAACTTTTTTAAATATTGAGTCAATATTGAGCCTTGCCATGACTCTGCTATTGATTGTGTTTGAAGTCAATGATTATATAATGGACGTAATATTCTCTTCCAAAATTCAATATCGGATTGGACCAATGCAGGTGGAAACCCATTTGGACCTTTTGCTCCATCTGTTCTCTTGCCCTCAGTTATTCTGAGTACCCATTAACCGTGATACAAAATAGGGACTTCATTCATCCGACTCCGTTTGGGGCACCATCAGATATCTTGTGTTATATAAAATAAAATAAATAAAGTGGTATAGTATAACTAATCCACACATCCACAGGAGAACTGTTGTGTCTCACAGCAAGATCACCTTTACCTATCATGTTTACCAAAACAGCTTTGGATTGTTTCTAGAGCAGATTTTAAAAAGTTCCTCCCAATGTTTGCCTTCTTGCATTCTTTTTCTCTCCTATGTTGCTTTTTGCATGCCTTTTTAAGGCCCCTCACCTTCGTCACTTGTATTGAATTGTTTGGAGTTCTTTTCAGAATTCTGGTTTCTGTATTTGGGCTTCTTGCACTGACCGGTAATGATCTGGTAAGTCATTGGTTCCCCATTTTTACTATGCTTTGAGGTTTTCTATAGTGGTTGATAAAGTAGTTGGTTTGTCAATTACTTGCCAATTAATGAAGCCCCACTTCTGAATACAATTTACCTCTGACACCAAGAGATTCAGCTTAGGTGACTGGAGCCTCTCAAAATTGGCTTTACCAGATGCCTCATGTCCAGCATCATTTCCCTTGCGCTTTATTCTCTAGCCCCTTTCTACTGCAAAGTGAACATCTGGCGACTGACATGGTGGGGCCTCATTTGAAGTACCAGTATAAAAGACTTGGAGAAATAGGTCACATTTCACAACTTCTCAGACTTGTGACATAACTCAAAAACAGAAATAGGCAGGCGCTAGTGAATAATCCAATACTGCAGCTCTGAAGGAAGAAATGGTCGCTGGAGTCATCAAACCTTCTATTGTGAATCTACCACTTAGTACTCGAAACAGGTGTGAAAAAAAGACAAAGATTCGACCAAGCTATCTTCTGTCTGTGAGAGGCTTACCTGATCCATTGATTGTCCTGACTCTGAACTAAAATCCAGGATGGTGAACTAAAAGTCTTCTATAAATCTTCCTCATTTGCTTCGTGCATGAGATTTAAAATCTCTTGTGATCAGCCAAAAAGCATCAACAAAATCATGTTCTAGCTCATATTAGTCGGCTGCGAGTACTCAACAAGTCTTTTCTTACTGCTTGGTGTGGGATTAGTGTACACAATGAACATTAGCAGGGAATTTGTTAGGTATCTCACCCCAGCTTTCTATTGCTATTAGTATGACTAAAGTACTTACGTACAGCCACCTGAAGAATTTGTGGAGCCGTAGGAAAGACATATTATGGATAAGTGTGTTCAGAACAACTTTAAATGTACTGCTCTTTTTCAGCAAAAGCAAGATCTCATGAAGCCAAACAATGTGAAACATGGACGCACAGAAACAGCCAAAAAATCGATCTGCCCAGCATCAGCCAGCCAAATAGTTCTAAAACAAAACTTGATAAAGCACTTTCTTTCTGCTCTTGGGTCTAGATTTGTTTTCTTGAAAAAACATTACAATTTGAAGTCCTTACGTAAGCAGCTGTAACGCACATTGTACGAAAGCCAAGATAAGGGTGAGTTGGTGGATGTTTATTGGAGTAGTCGATATAAAATTTAAATAACACAAATACAAGATTTGCATTTGTAAGTTTAATTGCCAGAAACGCAAAACTCATAAACACAAATCAAAGTCCACGAACCACTGCCATTTTCTCTGCGACAGGGAAACTTAAAACACTGTTATGAGGATTTTCAATATTATATTAATGGAATCTGGTATTTTTCTCTTTCCTTGTTTCGTCTCTACTACCCTCTTTCTTTGTGTACACTTCTCTGGCTAGCCAGTGACCTTTGAGCCTGCTGAGACATCTGAGGGTGCAGGAGACAATAGAAGGACGCAGAAGTAAAATTAATGGTACAGGAAGAGATGAGAAGTTCGGGAAGAATGGGGTAAATGTGGAGATGGCGTACAGAAACAGGTAACGTAGGAATTAAAATAAGGTAAAGAGTTAAAATTTGCCAGAATAAAAGTAGAGAAAGGTTAGAAAGGGCAAAGGTAGACAAAGACAGAGATAGAGAGATAGCCAAGGTTCAAGTATGGGGTAGAAAGGCAGAGTAAACTAGATACAGGACAAGGGTATGAAGAGTGAGAGGATAGTGCACAAAAAAGGGATAGCAGAGATATAAGTAGTGTAAAACAGGAGATGAATTAGAGATAGGCAGAGAGGGGATGTTGTGAGAGATGTACAGAGCAGCTTTTCCAAAATTCTGGTTGGGTCAACAGCAGATTTCTGGTAGGTCGCAGAAGAGCAAATAATAAAGATGCAAATACATTTTGTATTTACCCTTTTATATGTGCTGTGCTTCAAAGACTGAGTTCAAATAACAGGCTATCTCTTCTGACAAATAACTGCTTATTCTCCTAACATGGCGTTGTGGCATTTACTTTTTTCCTCTGACTACTGCAAAATTAGGAGTATTTCCAATGAATTATGTGACATTTCAAGGAGTGTTAAAACAAAAGTTGTATGATGTCATTTTTTGTAACTCACAACAAATTTTAAATAGGTGTAAACGAATTGAACACATATTTCAGAATATAGCAGCAGTTAGCAAAGCAAAAACAAAGCACATTTTTTGTAATTCTGAAGTGTAATGGTGTTAGACCTGTCAGCCGTAGGGTGGTATTCCCCTAAACCTATGCCTTACTCCTCCGTATTTTCTGATCTCGTTTTTGTTGGCTGAAGGACCCTATGCACTTTAACACTGCTAACCAGTGCTAAAGTGTATGTGCTCACTCTCTAAAACATGGTAACATTGGCTTACACCAAGTTAGCACATTTATTTTAGTTGTGAGACCCTAGTGAAATGGTCTTACATGTACCCAGGGCCTGTACATTAAATACTACTAGTGGGCCTGCAGCACTGCTTGTGCCACCCACTTAGGTAGCATGTCTCAGGCCTGCCACTGCAGCCTGTGTGTGCAGTTTTAAACTGCCATTTCGATCCAGCAAAATGTCTGGCTCAAACCTTTCATTTTAATGCATATGTCACCCCGAGGGGTTGGCCGTAAACAGTCCATAAGGCATGGTGCAGTGTATTTAAAAAGTTGGACATGTGCTTTTAACTTTTACATGCCCTGGTAGTGAGAAACTCTTACATTCATTTTTCACTACTGCAAGGCCTCCCTCTCCCATGGGATAACATCGGGATGCAGTAAAATCAGATTTTAAGTCACAATGCTGAAAATGCCACTTTTATAAAGTTGGCATTTTCTTGCCTCAACCATTTGGTGCCTGCAACTCGTATTCCAGGTCACATGATTAGACATAGCCAATAGTTGGTTTTGGGCATTGCTCCCATACAATGAGCCAAAGGGGGAATAGGTGTTGGAAAGATTACCCATATCTGACTTGATGAGAGTGAAGGGCTGTCACCTACCCCATTTGCACATCACAAAGCCTCTGCCTGAGCACACTCATGAATGATTTGACACCACTCTACTGCGAGCCCTGTCAAGCTGATTCTAGGGTAGTGAGACAGGAAATTCTAAACACCTCTGAGGGCTGAAACCTCCAGAACATTCTCCTATTTCAAAGCTGACAACTGGTATAAATATTGGAGCCTTAGGCTCAACTCTTCAGTACACCTCTGGATCTGTGGAAGACTCAGAGGGCTGCTGGGCTGCTCTGTTTACGTGTTGTCCTGCTACCCTGCTGTCCTCCGACCCTGTTTACCTGCTGCCTGAGTGAGAAGGACTGGACCTGCTTCCTAAACCCAGGACCACCAGAGTGACTCCAAGGGCAGTTGGCTGGCCTCCTGATCAAAACCTCAGGGACAGAAAAGGCTCCAACCACCTTGAATCCAGCACCTGGACTCTATCTGCTGTGAGTCTTGCCCCCCAAGTGGTGCCACCCCAGTCCTGGATCCCTGGAACCAGGCCTGAAAGTGCTCTGCCAGCCCATCTATGGCCATGTGAGAAGTAATGAGGCAGCATGATGCATCTCATTGCAGCTGCATTGAAACTGCCAATGTGCAATGCAACCCCCATGCAGAACCTCGCATCACATCTTGCAGCTTCCTCAGAACTGTTGCTGTGCAACTCATCCTCGATGCAGGACTTTACATCACAAGCCCCTTGTCGCTGGCATCCTCGACGATATCACAGGACTTTTCATCGCAGGCCCGCAGCTTCATCAGAACCATTGCTATGTGATGCATCCTCAACGCAGGGCTTCACATCACAAGCCCCTCACTGATGGCCTCCTCAATGATGACACAGGAGTTTGATTTGCAGCCCTGCAGCTTTCTCTGAACTGCAACTGCACGGGCAATGCTGTGCAACCAGGATTTAAGGTACTTTGTATTGCATGCCTAGCGTGGTCTCTGTATCCGGCCCGAGCTCCTTCATGGTCAACATAAACTTGTGACTTTATCCCAGTCTGGTGCAACCAGATACCCATTGTTGGCACTTTGTGCTTTTAGGCTCTATTTTTACTTAAATATTTAAAAGCGCATATCTCCGGGTCTACTGACTGACTTTTTATCATGATGGTGTCAAATAAATTATTAAAGTATATTATATTTTTGTAAATTATTGTGACATGTCTCTTGTGTTGTGGTTTCACTGTATTGCTGCTTCTAATGCTGCACAAACCCTTTACACATTACTGCTAAGTTAAGCCTGACTGCTTGTGTGAAGTTACCAGAGGGTTAAGCACAGGTTAATTTGGGGTTTGCTTGGGACTTCATCCTGAAAGGAGTTGTGGGTGCTGCTTGATTAAGGTTTCACTCCCTCAAGCAGTTGCCCAGTTTCCTACAGATGGAAATAAATTGAGACATTTTTGCTTGGGGATGCACAAATCATATTCACTGAAACCTGATTTCCACACATTATTATTTGCATAAATCTGTATGTCTTTGCAAATGACAGTGCACTACTGCATGATACTTTAGTAATATATTTGCAACAGTGTGCTCCAAAATGCACGCCCAGCTACATACTACATTCTTACAACTCTCTTGCTGAATGCATTTGCTACACTTTTTGTGAAGATAGAATTTTTAACAAACCCTATGACTTCAGTGATGTAACATTGATGTCAGCACCCCCATCGTGAAAATTGCTCCAGCACCACTGGTGCAAGGTTTCTTAACTATGTCCCTACATCCGGTATTCAAACAAACCTTTGCAAGTATTTCCAAGCAAGACTCTGGGTTAACCTTCCAGTACTTGTTGCTGTTGTTGTTTCTACTTTACAAAGCCATTTCAAGAGAGAATGTGCTCACTATAAGTGATCATACACAATCATCCCTCTAGTGCATGACTTTCAGGCATAAATTGAGAAATATGAATGAGGCCTCAAGCCAGAGCTACCACCTCTGGATCTGGGGACTCAGAGTTGAATTGTGGTGTTGGCTGTGGGCAGATCACATAAACATGTATGCTTAAAATAAATTCAAATGACTTCATATAAGGTAATCTGGTGATAATGTAAAGTGTTCCAATGCCACAGACCAGCACCCTACTCTGAAAAGTGGTTCAGCTCCAGTGGAGATCACCATCTGCCAATATTATGGGCAAATAATTATCTTGGCCACAGTCTAATAAATGCATATTGAAAGGCGAGTCAAAGTTGTGACATTTACAATTACTCTTAGAGAGGAATCCAAAACATTTGTAAAGACTATGGGCCTTATTTAGCATTCAGTGGACTGGTACCTCTGTCACAAATGAGACAGGCACATTGTAGTGACCTAGGGGCAATGACGTGTATTGACATGACCCTGTGGAGCCTTGGCATTGTTAATGGTAAGGTTCCGCACAGAACGGTTGGGGTAAGTGACAGTTGGCAGACGGATTGGTACTGGCAGCATTGTACCAGCAGCTTGCTTCCTTTACAACATAAATAAATATTTGTTTAAAGTTTACCTTTGATGTCCTCTTCGTGAATTACTACACCTTTTATTGGCCATGAGTGGAGGCAAGCTGCTGACACAGACCCACGATTCAGAGCAAGGGTATGCTGAGAGAGGAGGAATTCTCCAGAAGGCGTGGAAGCTTAAAAAAAAAAAAAAAAAAAAATCAGATTACGGAGTTCATCATAGCATTAGCGGTGACCTTTCTGGAGCAACAGCATCAAGCACACCTGTTTATTATTGGGAATATAGCATTCCGCTGGTTCAGAACCCGGTATGTTGGTGGAGGCCATATAACGCTCAAGCCTTAATGGAATGCAGCGTGACATGACACTTGAATATAATTCAAGATTCAAGCGCCGATGAAACAGCACCTTTAAGGGGTTATCCCTGGCCCAACATTTCTGAACTCCTGGCAGGCTTGAAAGAAGCAAAATATTTCTCAAAACTAGACTTAGCTTCAGCCTGATTGAACTGAAGGCCGAATCTAAGCATCTGACAGCATTTGTTTCTCCTTTTTGAATGTACTACTACTGCTGTATGCCTTTTGGTCTAGTATCGGCAGCTTCCGTCTTTCAGAAGGTTATAGTAATATGCTCAAAGGAATTCAAGGAATCTCTATATTTCAAGATTATGTTTTGATTCTTGCTGTACCAAGACAATCTCATGATAAAATCTTAGATGAAGTGTTAAAAAGGTTTCATACTCTAGGAGTGCTGCTCAGAAGAGACAAATGTATCTGACTGATAAAGTTAATACTTGTGGCATGTTGGAACTGGTCAAGGAACTGTGCCAAAACCCAGTCTGGTGGAAAGTATTTTGCGGGCCACACCACCAGTAGACAAAGCAAGCTTGAAGTCATTTCTTGGCTTATGTGAATTTGATTCTAGGTTTATACAGAACTATGCAACAAAATTGAGACCTTTGTCTTGATTGTTAAGAAGAGATATTGCATTTGAGTGAAGTACTGAGTGCAAAGACATTTGTGAGTGGGCGAAAGAACAATTGGTGTCACCTAAAGTGTCAAAGAGTGGCGTGGCCTAAATGGCAACCAGAGCGGATGCTTGGTGAAGAGCACCGCATGCCGCCTCAGCAAATCCTTTAAAAATCCTGTGTAGGTGCGGTGGTTGATGCCATGGAAACACACAAAAGGATAAAATGTCCCAGCAGTAGAGAGGATACAGCGGGCATGTTCAGTGTCCAACCCGAGAGATGCCTGAATCGGGCAGAGAGAGTGAGCGGTCGCCACACGACCACAACTGTGACATAGAACACTGGCAGAGTGGCTGGACCTCTGGATCAGCTGCGCCCAGCCATGTGAAACGGTGTGGTGACCAAGGCTGCCTTGTCGCATGCTCAGGACGCACAGTGGACGCAGACTGCTGTTGTGCCGACTGGGCGGAAGAGAAGGCCTTGGAGGCATAGAGAGGGGAGTGGCAGGCTGGTGAGGCTGCACAAAATGGAGTAGTGCTGCCCAGAGGGAAACCCACCCTCTGCCTTCATCAGGAGCAGGGAGAGTTGTGGATTGCCACTGTACTAAGAGAGATGGGACTCAGCCAAGGATAAATCGGTTGACCAGCGGACCTGCTGATCTGGGCCGGCGTGGGAGTGGCTGTGGGGCACTGTCCAGGCAGAAGCTGAGATAATCCTGGAGGTGTGCTGGGGCCCAGAGGACAGAGAGAGGTGCCTCGGCTCCTGCTGGCGGCCACAACCACAAAGGTCAGCAAGTGAGGGGCCGTAGACTGAAAAACTCACTAGGACACACAGAGTGAGGGGGGCAGAGTTTGTGAAACTGAAGAGCCAGTGCGGATGGTGAATAAAGAAGGGGATCCCAACACAGCGCATCTGATCAGACATCTTCCGTCAGAGAGGTGGAGGGGGCCTGGTTAACGCCAATCCAGGGCTGCTGTCATTCTCATGGAGTGTGATACTGAGAGAACAAATCAGGGACTCCTGACCAATGACACCTGCGATGAACCAGTGGTAATGAATCAACAAGTGAATATGAGGCGACCCCTCGCCCCAAATGAGCATTGGTTGAAATGCAGGCCAGGGAGGAACTGGTACCTGCACGGGTCCTGGAGCCCCAAAATATTGGCCAGCCTCCCTCACCAACAATGACGAGAGATAAAGAGCAACGTGCGTCTCACCAGGTAAAATAAGATAAATACACCCGAATGATCGCTCTGCCCACAGATGGAACTGGGACACAAACAATACAACCAGGACCAGATAACGCAGCACTAATGCAAGCTGTATAATCCTCTTGTGTAGCCCTAGAGAGTGGTCTGGGCAAGGTGAAGTCTGAGGTCACCCTTCTATGCCAGGGAAGACATGGTTCAGACTCTCGGAAAGGAAAAGGAGGAGATGCAAACAGTATCAAAGGACATGGCGTGTAAAATGGAGAGCATAGAAAATCATGCTAGCAGGAACAAACTGTGCTTTGTGGGCTTTCCTGAATGGATATAAGGTTCAAACATGCAAAACGTCCTGACAGGATGGATAAAACAAATGTCCCCCATAGACAAACTCTCATCCTGCTTCATAATTGAAAGGGCTCACCGGGTGCCAAGCAACAAGCCACCCCGAGGAGCCTCTTTGATCAATTGGTTTGATTGATTTATGGCACCGCCACCACCCAGGGAATAGGCACTACTTTTACTTTTTGGGCACCCATAGGGTCTTTTCCCGCTTAGACTACATACTTGTAGCCACTGATGAGGTGGAAGGGATAGAGAAAGCGGAATATCTAGCAAGAGGACTTTCGGATCACTCTCCCCTATGGCTAGTGATTGGACCCAGGCCGCACCAAGGGAGGGAATGCTGGAGAATGAACGTATGGGAGCTGAAACACGAAAGCACAGCACATGAGATAAGAAAAGAGACTGAGTTATATTTTAGTAAAAAGAAAACAGGTCTCAATTTGTTTCAAAGGAAGTAGAAATGTTTTTGAAAACTACTGTCATTAAACACCTAACAAGTTCATTGTATCATCCCCAAACCAATAGACTCTTGAGAAAATGAATAAAGTGTTTGGGGGATGGAGTATAGTGGGCCATTGCCAACAAAAGTGTTGTGGCTAATGGAGTACAAGGCATGCTGTGGTTTTACCCTACGACTCTGCATGTGACAACAGGAGTTTCACAGTTTGAGTTGTTACGTTGAAGAAGGGACACTACTCGTTTTTGCCCAGCTTGGATGAATAAGTGGGTGAAAGCTAAACAGGAAGAAAGACTAGATGTTAATGTAAGAACTAAAGTTACTGGACTGCAACAGAAACTGAAGAAATATTTTGATGACAGAAACCGGGCAGAATCATCCAATTTTAAGGTGGGAGAAGTGGTTTGTGCATGTAAACCTGTCCAATGTAAAAAAGGGGAGAGTAAATTTGTTTTTCTTGTTAGAGTGTTAAACGTCAATAGGAACAGAGCGAAAGTGGAAGGTGGAGGATGGTGGATCAGTAGGAATGTGGTGAGAGTCAATGAAAAAATGAAAGGGATGGATAGTGATAAGAGAGATTCCACTGTTTCAAATTCAAGTTTGTCAAAGCTTATGCTGAAAGAGAAAATATCCAAACCTAACTGTGATTCAGTGAAAGCTGATCACAACTCATTTTGAGGCAGAGCAGTAGAGAAAGAAATTTAGGAAATCCAATTAGTTGTAGTATCATTATGTCTCATTGCTACTCTCAGTTATGTTTTTTATAACATTTAGAAAATAATAATTTTTAGTCTCAACATGTCAATTTGTATTTGTGATTTTGTTCAGCCTAGCAAAATGTAGTTCTACTAGTTATACCTTATTCAGTAGTATCTTTTTTTTGTTTATTTGTTCACTCATTGTTATGTTTGAACATTTTATTTACGTGTATTGTTAACTTTTAGTATTTTTCACAAAAGGAAAGAGCCATGAGTGACCTATGGGTAATGACGGCTCATGGCATGAGCCTGTGGAGCCTTGACATTGTTAATGCTAAGGTTGCACGAAGAACGGTTGGGGTGAGTGATAGTTGGCAGAGGGATTGTTACCGGCAGGATTATACTGGCAGCTCACGTCTTTCACAACATAAATAAACACTTGTTTAACGTTTACCTTCGGTGTTTTCTTTGTGAATCACGACACATACCCTCCACTGTATAACAAGTACCATTGGAAAAAATGCACTTGTAATATGGAGGACAGTAATTCTGTCACAGTCGTGTCAGAGTAAACAGTCCACCAATATCTAAATGAGGCCCATGTTATTTTGGCATTCCACAACTTACTGAAAGCATGTCTACAATTACATTTTAAAATTGTTTGCCTCACCCTGTTGAATATGGGTGGGGTGTGAAAATTTATCAATCTGAAAATTGGGTTGTGGATCTGAAAGGTTTGGAAAGCACTGGTACAAATAGATAAAAGGAAGAGCATGAATGGTGAGGTAGAGAGGGGGGGAAACGGGAAGTGAAGTATAGAAGACAGGTCAGGTAAAGAGTGAAGTGAGGAAGGGAGAGGGTGAAGGGTAGAAAAGGAAATGGGGTGTAGAGAGAAAATAGATGAAGTAAGGAGACCAATACGTGGTAACAAATAGAGGTAAGATTGATCCAATGATATGTAGAGCCTTTACTGTGCAGCAGTAACAAAGGTTACAGGGACGTTATGGTTAGATTATGAATTACATGCATATAGTCATAGACATTCAGCTGTTATAGTTCAAGTTATGTCAAGTAATTATAACTCATCCCCTAAGGTAACTATAACTCAAACCCCCACCATACCTAGTTTTCTCATCAATAATTTTATTGCAAATGTTGCAGTTATAATATCAATGATGCCATAGAAGATGTCATGACTGATTTGAATATATAGGGTAAATAGCTGTGCCCCCCCTCCAATAAATTAAGTAAGCCCCAACCCCGGAGAGATAGTGATCTCTGGACAAGAGGGGGGTCCATGCGGCACACGCCCAATCTCCTGAAAAGCCTCATGAGGGGCTTGTCTCTGGGGCTCAAAGAAGCCTGAGGAGGAGGGCCACGTGTGCCATCCTCCTTCCTTTTTCTATACATTGCTTGCCCTTGAAACCTTGCCCTTTGAGGGGCTGATAAAAAACAAGAGTGTGAACCCGCACTTGTTTTTTTTTTTTCATTTGTCACCAGAACCACAGATTCATTGTGGTTTCTGCTGAAAATATATATGATGCGTTTTTTGTTTTGCTAATAACTTTTGGCTGGAAGTTTTTGTGGTGATCCTTCAAGTGGGGCGGCATGCATTTTTCCATAGGGATTTTGAACATGAATAGCAGCCAAAGCACTAGACGGATTTACATCAAAATTGGCAGAAAGGTAGCTCTTGGTCCAGAAAGCACCCTTTTTGTTATTTGGTGTGAATCCATTAAGTAGTTTTTGAGAAATAAAAAAAAAATTGTATATATAGAGACGTGAAGGCCCTGCAAACCCTCACGATCTCGTGCTGAGATCTGATTGGCTGCCAAAACTTCAACAGCAAATGTTGGCAGCCATCTTGGGACTCGGCTACGGCTGAAAAGAGGTAATAAATAAGATAAGGACCAGGGTAGGGGCACCCTGATCCCTTAGCTCTGGTGTTGGAGTTCCAGAGGGATCCACCCCTGAGCAAAAAAAGTACTTTAAAAAAAAACAATTGCAGCAAATTCACGATGGTGTCTCAAATCCATGGTAAACATAAAAAAAAAACAATCATGGTCTCTGCTCTTGTTTTAATAAAGACCCCAGGTGGGACATGTCCCAGGGCCATGCTAAAATGCACCCCTCTTAGGGCATTTTTATGTCCTGGGGACAACCACCTCCCCAGGGCTTAATTCACAATGAATTAAGCCTGTGGAATACCACCTCCTGGGGGCTGTTTAAGTTGGATGGGGGGGGGCACTTGCCCCCACAGGGCCTGCTCCTGCTATGTCCCGGGGTGCCCACCCTGGGACATAGTTGTTCGCTCTGACTTGGGGGAGCTTCGACAGTTGCTACCAAGTCAGAGCAAATACTCTGCTTGCAGCAAGTGAGAGCTGTCAAATGGCTCTCACTTGCTTTGAGCGGAGATTTCCTCTGTTTCCCTGCACACGGAGAAGAGGGCAGGGAAACAGAGGAAATGATTGCTCTCACAAAGAGGGCAATGCATCTTTGGCAGCTCCCTCTCTGTGACAGCATTGCCGGGGAGTCGACTGGGACAGCAGGGACCTTCAGGCCTACACAGGGTCCCATTGCACACTGGGTGCTCTGTTCCACACCCTGCACAGATGGAGAAGCCCCCTGGGATGGGGTTCCCGGGACCAAGTTCAGCCTGTGGAGGGGGGCAGCGTAGTCCCCATCCCCCTCACCCCCAAAAATATATATTAAGGCCAGGCCCCCAGGGATGGGGTCCCCAGTGCCAAAATCGGCCAGGGGAGGAGTCAGCCCGGGAAGAAAGGTCATGTAGCCCCCCTCGCCAAAAAGCTAAATATATTAATGCCGGGACCCGAGGGATGGGGTGTCCGGAGCTAAAATTGGCCAGGAGAGAGGGCCCCCCTTCCTAAAAAAAATGTTTTAGAAGGTCGGCACATGGGAGATGGAGCCCCCTGGGCTGTAATTGGCCAGGGGAGGGAGGACACGAGGCCCCCCCTTCCTAAAAAAATGTTTTAGAAGACCAGGACCCGGGGGATGGTGTCCCCGGGGCCAAAATCGTCCAGGAGGACAGGAGAGGGGGAACCGCGCTGCCCCCCCTGTATTTATTCAATAATTTAACTTCTAATGTTTCATTAATATTTTTATTGACATTATAAAATTTGTCATGAGTGCTGTAATATCTGGGCTAATTAGCAGTTCATAGCGAGGGCACAAGTTATAGTTACCTTAGGCCCTGACTTATAGTTACTTGAAATAACTCTAACAATAACTGTTAAATTTCTATGATTTTGTGCAAGTAAATTCAGAACCTCAGTATAATGTCCCTGTGACCCTTGTTTTTTTAAGTGAATTTCTAAGGTTTTTAAAATTATATTTCCTAATATCATGTCCCTGTGACCTTTGATTTTTTTTGTGAACCGCTAAGGTTTTTTCATAAGTTTTATTACTATACGTTAATCTAACCACCGCTGCACACTTCTTTCAGCACCCCTAACCACCCAACTCTAAGAGAGTGAGAGATTGAGAAAGAGAGAGAGGGCCAGATGTATCAAAAAAATTTGCACTCGCAAACGGCAAAATCGTCCGTTTGCGAGTGCAAAATAGTGGTCTGCAATGCATCAAAGGCATTTGCAGACCACAAAATAGAAATCGTAAAAATTGCGATTTTTTGCGTTGCGACCTGGATTTTGCGAATCGCAATTTGCAATTCGCAAAATCCAGGTCGCAAGACAATTCTGCAAAAAATCGCAAATTGCGATTTTTCGCAGAATGGGATTTTGCACATGCAAAATACCATGGTCTGCAACCAGGTGGCAACCTGGTGCAAAATTTTCAAATGCAGCAAAACTGCATTTTTAAATGTAACATGTAAAGCACACATGCCCTTTTGGCATGAGTGTACTTTACATGTTAAAAAAAAAAAAATTGGGGTGCAGCACCCTGGCCTTTTGCATTTCCAAAATTGCGATTTCTGGTTCAGAAATCGCAATTTTGGAAATGCAAAAAATTCGCAGCTATGGACCAACAGGCCCACAGCTGCGAATGGGGCCAGTATCGCAATTTGCGATTCGGTAATTGCATTTGCGATTTTTAAGAAATCGCTATTACCGATTCGCAAATGTGATACATGGCCCTTTGCGAGTCGGTAATAGCGATTTCTTAAAAATCGCAATTACCGAATCGCAATGGGCCAGAATCATACATCTGGCCCAGAGTGATTTAGGCTTTAATGAATGCTATACTTAGAATGAAATATTTCTGGACAAATTGAAAAGAAAAATGGATTTGTCAACTAAGAAGAGAGAGATCACCTTTCAGTATGAACCTTAAACTTTTGAAGTTGAAAATAAATTAAAGAAGGAAAATGACCACACTTGGAGTAGAACCCTGAACTTTCATTGCAAGGGACTGTGACTGTAACCTTTAGGCCATAGGTGACTCCTTACTGTGATGTTTCCAGACATACCTATAACAGTCAACCCACACATGTGATTGGAAAAAATTTGAATGTTCCATCACTAGGAAGGTTTAACAGTCAAAACACCAGTAAACAAATAAACCCTACTGCCAAGCCTACGGAAATATCGTGACCATTAGGACAGAAGTCTCTCTGTCCCGCTCAGCATCCAAACGTAACTATAACATTTGTACCAAACATCTTACTAGTCTTATTCTTTGAAGTCATTGTATGGAGAGACTATTACAATGACAATCTCTCTCTCTCTCTCTTTCTTTTCACTATGTAATGAAAGAAAGAGAGAGAGTGTAACAAGACCACGGGGAAGCCTGAAGGCCCCTGCGGTCCTAGCCAGCTCTCACATCCTGCGAGAGCCGACTTTGCTCCCACAAGCAGGCAGCCCCCTGCTTGTGGGAGCAATGATTTAATCTGTTTCCCTGCACACATATTTGCATGCAGGTAACAGATTACAACTTCGCCCTCTAACAGCGGGAGCTGTTCGGCAGCTCTCTCTGTCGGAAAGAGGACTTGTTTGCTTTGGGTTAGTGGGAGCTGTCAGCTTTTATCTCCATTTGTTGTTGGACACAAATGTATCATAACTGTAGATGCTAGCCAGATGGGTTTAGGGGCTGTATATTCTCAAATGTCACATGAAAAAGAAAAAACTATCGCATCTGCCTCTAGCACAATTTCTGAAAGTAAATCTCACTAAAGCACAATTGAGCAAGAGGCATTGGCATGTTGCTAGTTGTAGAACGGTTCAAAACATATCTATGGAGTTCAGAGTTTGACTTATTCACAGACCATACCTACTTATATATCTCTTAAATAGAAATGAGTGAGGAAAGGCTTCTTCCAGATTGGTCAGGCTATTATCTAAACTACAAGGTTACAATTTTACAGTGAAGTACATTCCTGGGGCAAGAAATGTTAGAGCAGACTTTGTCCAGCCTTCCAGTGCAGAACGAAGGTGACAATCTACTAGAAGAGGATGAATGTGTAATTGCGTTGGTGCAAGACATTGGTGAGAATAAGGGAATCTTAACACATCAGCAGTGGTTGGAAGAGTGTAAACAAGAGCCTACTTACCAAGCAGTTATAAATTATATGAAAAATGGTTGGCCAAAAGAGAAAAATGTTGAAGCATCATTAAGACCATACATAAAAGTATGTGAGGAGCTTGTAGTGGTTCAAGGTCTTTTATTACGAAATGATGTTTGTGTGCCTCCAAATTCTTTAAGCAATATCTTGATTCAAGAAGGTCATTTGGGAGAAAGTAGCACTTCAGAAAATCTTGAACAGTTCAATTGGTGGCCTGCAATGGAAACGCAGGTTGCCAAATCTATTGATGAATGTACTAATTGTGTTTCAGACAAACATTGGAAGTCTGCTGAATCACCTATTCAAATAGTCCCCTTACCTTGTGAAGCAGGGCAAAAGGTGGATCTTGATTTCACAGGCCAATTTAAGCTACTACCTTACAGCAAGAGATACATGGTAGCCCTCATTGACTATTTTTCTAAATGGGTTCATTTTGATCTTACAAGTGCACCAAATACTGACTCAGTTATTAAATTTTTGAAGAAAGTTTTCAGTATTGAGGGTCCACTGTCTGAAATAGTTACAGACAATGGAGCACATTTTACTTCTTATGGATTAAAGAATTTGTTGACGAACAATACATGAAACACATCAAAGAAGCACTATACTCACCTTCTTCAAACCAATTAGTTGAAAGAATTAACACATTTTTAAAAACAAGGTGTGCAAACAGTCATGTCCTATAGGTTGTGATGTTGAACGTTTTTTGAGAGAGAAAATCTGGGCTTATCATCTAACTGCACAGAGTACCACAGAAGTATGCCCATTAGCACTATTGAGAAAAAGAGATGCTAGAACATGGGTTTGTCCAGATTAAATCAAAAGGATAGTTGGTAGTGGAAGTCATAGGTTAAAAGTTATTCCAGTTCGGCCAACAAAGTATAATTGAAACAAAATACAATCAAAAAGAAATTTGACAACAAACATCGTGTGAGACAAATACATTTTAATGTAGATGACTGGGTGTTAACAAGAATTCTTTTTAAAACCAGAGAAGGAGAATCCAAATTGTCAAGACTGCTCCACGTAGATAAAATATCCAAAGGAGCAATGTTGTTGGCTGGCAAAGGATAGAGAAGCAAAAGGGATGTCATTAAAGTTACTCTGGTACAAGCTGGGAAAATACAATCAGTAAAAGATAGCAAAGCAGTGCATGAATTAAATTCAAGTTTTTGGTCTATTCCTTCAGCTATTAATACACCCAATACTATTGTAAATGATTGTGAAAATGAACTACATGGTAGTGGAAATTATGGTTTTGTAAACCTGAACAATAAGACAACCAGGGAAGTGAATCTTGAGCATGGAACTGAAGAGGACGTGGGATCTACTATGTGCACTCCTGGACCTACTAAGGTAACAAGTAGTAGTTGGCGTTTAGTTAAATGAACAAGAAATGTGGGATTGCCTTCAAAATGTAAAGATTTGTATCTGCACTAAAATAGTTTAAAAGCATTTCAAATGCAGTTTTGATGAATTCAGCAATATCGTTCTTATATATATATATTTATTTTTCTTCACTTATCTTTATTGTTATATTTGCTTTTTGATTTTTCCAAAAATGGGAAGGTGTTGTAGGTAGTATTTGTACTATACCTTTAAGGTAAATTCCACTGCTGAACGTGAAATCCATGTTGTATTCTGTATTTCTTATGATGAATGTGTTTTTGTTTGAATGAAGGAGTGTTCCACGCTTGCATGTGTGCTGCACTGCGGATAGACTACCAGTTCAACAGCGGCAGCAGGGGACACGCTTGATTTCTACCACAACTTAAGAAATAAAGTATAAGTTTTCTACTAAACTTTGATTCTCATTTCCCCCTCCCTGGGGAGGTGGATGTCCCTGGAGCTGCGGGGGAGAGAGGGCACACGGATCCGTGCATCATATTTCTTTAAAGCCCCAGGGAGGTGGCGGTCCCGGGGCTATAGGGAAGCTATGCGACCCCCGCATCATTCTTTTTTAAAGCCCCAGGGACGTGGTGGCCCCGTGCTTTTTTGCTCTGAGGGTGTGAGCCAATCACATCTCAGCATGACATTGGGAGGGTTCACACACACTTGGAGTCCCTATGTTTAGAAATTTGGTTTCCTTTAATTACTAAAAAAACTAATGAACAGATTTACACCAAATAACAAAAAGGTCATTTCCTGGACCAAGAGCTAACTTTCTGCCAAATTTGATGTAATTCCCTCCAGTAGTTCGGGCACTACTGCTGTTCAAAATCCCTATAGAAAAATGAATGGGTAAAACGTGTTTTGGGACCCCCCCACTTTTTCTCTGCCCCCACTTGACCAATGACCCTGAACCTTTCCAGACAGCAGTTCATGGGAGCATCGAATTTTATGAAAAATGTTGTGACAATTCGTCAACCCGCGTCAAAGATATAGGCAAGTTAAAAACGATTTTTCTATAGAAAGTAGATCCTAACTATAACTATAACTATATATATATATAAACACAGATTTGGCGTGGTCGCTTTGCACCAGAT
Organism: Pleurodeles waltl; assembly: GCF_031143425.1. Classification (NCBI taxonomy): domain Eukaryota; kingdom Metazoa; phylum Chordata; class Amphibia; order Caudata; family Salamandridae; genus Pleurodeles; species Pleurodeles waltl. The sequence continues at coordinate 1,829,045,787 of NC_090440.1, read as the reverse complement.
CGCCGGTGGTGCCTAATTTGAACGTGCTTCACCACATTCTAAAATAAACACTTTCCTCTTGCAATCAAACAGGGGGTCACCATTCTAGGGCGTGTATGCGCTAAACTTTATTGAAGGAAAACAACAGGAACGCGTTTCGGCATTGCTGCCTTCATCGGCCTGCTGGATGCCATTTTTGTTTACATTTTATATCTCATCACATGATCGTTTCATTTGGAATCCTTTGAACTGAAAAACGTATTTTCAAATCAATTTTCTAAAAATGAAAAGCCTTTCACATTGTATTCATCATATCATATAATAATTCAAAAATTTACTATTATTAAACTTTTCGTTCGTAAATCTGCCCAAACAGGTCAAAACGATCATGATAGCTCCACAATATCTAAAGGGAGCCAAACATACATGCAAATAAATATGAATAAATATTCAAACAATATGTGTTATAGAATGGTATATTTATGACTGTGAAGATCTAACGTAAATATTTGCATGTTTGTTTGGCTCCCTTTAGATATTGAGATTATCTCGATGCAGTGGCAGCAAACACCCCTATGGGTTTGCTCTTGACTCATACTCCAAGCATCTGCCCTTAAAATTAATTGAAAATATGGGAACACAATCAAGCCCAAGTGGGCAAGTGGCCACTATGCAATCATATCTTACTCCATACTGCCCTTCTGCAAAATCACACAATAAAGGAAATCAGCCTATTTAATCATAACCAAACGGACAACCATAATTTGAAAACTGCCTGAAAAGGATATAATAGCTCTTTTGCTCAGTCCTCACAACCTCATTGTGGTTGTTGAAGTCAGACACATGACAGTGCTTGCTGGTTTCCGAAAATTCTTGGTCCATAGGCAAAATTGTAAAAATAATTATGAAACCAAACCCAAGAATAAAACCATTAAAATAAAGTACATTGATGCTATCCAAAAGGTAAGGGAAACAATAAGTAGAAACATAGATCAACAGTCACTGTACAACCCCACATGATATGGTTAACCAATAATTTAACGAGTATCCCACATGTACAGCCTATTCATCATCCAGGTTTGATCATGTCGGGTGCATGTGTTGAAACCAATGATCATTCTAGACTCCAACTTCCTTAACTCAACAGTTCTAGTTCCTCCTCTTTCATGTATGGGGATTCTGTCAAGCACCACAAATTTCAGTAGATTAACTTGTTTGTCATGATGTGTTTTAAAATGCAGAGCTATTGGGTATGTTTTATCTTCATGGAGAATAGCTCTCATGTGCTGCATAGCTATCTTTTTAACTCCATGAATTGTACTGCCCACATAGTATTTCTCACAGCGACATCGCAATTTATAAACACAAAAATCTGAGTTACAGGTCAAGTGTGTTTTATGTAGAAAGCTTTAGGTAGTGTAGAAAAGTTGACCACTTTACAGTTTTTATTGTTTTTATGTAATTTACACTTTCCACAATTAAAAAATCCCTGAATGGGTGTACCTGTCTTTAGTTGTGGCACTAAACATTGGCTTAAGGAGTCCTTGAGTGCAGGGCTCTTCCTGAATATAAATTTAGGAATGGGCTTCTAAGGTTTTAGAAAGTGGGTCATTAGTTTTTAACACATGCCAAAATGTATGAAAGATCTTTTTGAGTTCCTTAGTTCTACCATGGTGGGTTGTGATGAATCTAGTGAATTTTGGTTATTACCAGATTTTTTCTGTTAATTTGTCTGACTCAAGGCTTTCTTAACACTGGCCTTGGAATACCTTCTTTCAATAAACCTCTTGATCATAGTTTCAGCTTCCATCCGATGGGCTGCATCAGAACTACAGCTGCACCTGGCCCTAAGAAATTCCCCATAAGGAATACTATTTATCAGACCTTTAGGACAACTGCTGCTGGCACACGAAGTAAACTATTCCCAGACATTTTCTTCCTGTACAACATACTTTCTAGTTTCCCATTCTCAACCTGAACCCATACATCTAAACTTTCAACCGTCCTGGCATCTATCTGACAAGTACATATCAAATTCAGGGAGTTTTCATTCAAGGTATTGACAAATTGATACACTGACTCACCTTTCAATATACAAAATATATTGTCTGTATATCAGAAACAGAGGACTACATGTTTTTCAGCAAGACTGATGTTCACAACCACCTGTTCCTCCCACCAGCCCAAGTGCAAACCAGCATAGTTCGGGGCTAAACAAGTGCCCATTGTGGTTCCCTGGGTCAAAAAATAATAGTCATAAAGATGTAAATCACTTCCAGAAGCATTTCAGTATGCAAAAGGTACAAAAGGGAAAAGGCTCTAAGGAAGTGCCTGATGGCTTGTATACCCAGGTCATGTGGTATGCAGACGTATAAACTATTCACATCAGGACACAGTAATAGGTAATCATTCTCCCAAGTAATGCCGCTGATGAGGCGTAAAAAAAAATTCAAGTGTCTTTAACGTACGATGGTAATGTCTCACAAAAGTATGTAGGAAGAAATCAACATATCTGGATGTATTTGGATGTATTTACTAGTAGTCTCCCTCTATGGAAAAAACAATACATCTGCCTGAGGGAATATCTGGGTTTTTATGGAGTTTGAGTAGAACATATAAGGCAGATTTCTTAGGGAATTCACACTTGAGGAATTGATACTCCTTCCACTCCAAGAGGTCCTGACCTCTCCAATCTATCAATTTCTCATAATATGCTTGGTTCGCCCATCCCAATACTGCCTGTAATCTTCCTGCAGATACATTCCCAAAGGCAAAATAACTACATTTCCTCCTTTCTCAGATCTTTTTAGCACAATTTCCATTTCCTTATTGTTCTTCAATGTTCTTATTGCTTCATAAGTCTCAGTTCAAAGATATTCCAACATGCATTTCCCTTATATCTCAGCTTTTAAAGGGCTTTAATCACTCCCTTTTCAAACATGTTAGTAATATCATTAACAACAGGTGTTAAAAATGTTGATTTAGGTCTGAAATTGCTGGGGCAGCTCATTATCATTCACCTTGCACAATGTGTTTAAAACTTCAATACCACTGATTTTTAAATTAGACTTATTTTACTTGACTCAATCATATTAGCTGGCTTAGTGACATACCATTTTTTAAAGTTTCAATTTCCTAACGAAATAAAAAAGATCAATTGTGCTCTGGTGTAATCAAACTATGCCGTATGACAAAATAATAATCATACAAATAGTACTTCAGTCTCCGAGTCAGTAAGGGATAGGTCTGAAAGATTTACCACAATCATTTTGTCCTTCATTTTGATGCCACTTGGCTCCTTGTCTGAACTCCCACTGGGCTTTTGGTGTAGTGTCTTCATCTGCCTGTTCTGAAGGCCTCTTCTGTAGGTGCCTCTTCCTCCACAACTTCTGTGATTTTCCACCCCTCTTCCTTGCTGTGTCACAAGTCTACCCTGGCCCCTAAGATCAAATTCTTTCATACTCTGTGTTTTTACCCCAACCGCATCAGATTGTACAGAGGCATCACTTTCACTATTGTCCTGTCCTCATTGCGTTATCCATCCTTGCCTCTTGAGCCATAACTTCTTTTATTGAGTCAACCAGTATTTTTTTGTGGTTATTGGTATATTGGAATATACATATCTTGTATTGGGGCATATGTAGATTGGTTATACTGGTATATAAATATAAGGATAAACTATAACTATCACCTGTTAGAGTTATCTCAAGTAACTATAACTCTTGCCCTAAGGTAACTATAACTTTTGCCCCAACCATGCACAGTTTTTCATCAAAAACTTTACTGCAAATAGTACATTAATATTATCAATGATATTATGAGCGCCATAATTTGTGAGGTAATTAGCAGTGCTTGGCAAGGGTGCGAGCTATACTTACTTTAGGGCACAAGTTATAGTTACTTGAGATAACTCTAACAGGTGAATTTTTACATTTTTGTACATTTAAAATGTGAACCTAACTATAATGTCTCTGTAACCTTTGGTTTTTTAAATGAGTTTCTATGTTTTTTCATTATATTTTCTAAACTATAACGTCCCTGTATTATACAACAACTGGAGCACTCTAGTCCAAAATGAAGTATTGGTGGATGCTAAAATTAAAGTCCAAAGTTCCACTCCATGTGTTTATATTCTTTTTTATTGTTTCTTTCACCAGCTACAGCCAAGCCAACATGTGTTTTGTCTAGGTTGACATCTACCCACAGACTTCATCAGGGCTTCTCATAACTGTTAATAATATATGGTATCTGAATTAGTCAAAAAGTCTGTTAAGTTTTCACATAAGTATTTTGTCATGCTAATCCACATGCCACTATTAATAAATGCTTATATGTTATTTTAGGTGAAAATCACCCTGTGTTTTAATAGATAAAGTCAATACATCACCTATTTACATATTATTTTACTTGTGTAGTGTGACAAAACATATGCACACATGAGTGAGATTCCAAATATCAGGAACACCAAAGTGTGCTCCTTTTTCATACTTAACACTAGTTATGAAGTGCTTAGCATTATTTTACCTGTTGCTTTCAAACTTCCTTCCTTGTCTCAGCTCCTAATCAATATTCCGTATATCTAAAAATATAAATCCTGTTAAACCGTCCACCTAGTGTCTAAAAGAACTCCGTTCTTTCAAATTATGTCCATGATAACAGGAAGGTTTAAACACAGATATAGATTCCACTAACATTGTTATAAACATATCAGACAGACTAATAACAGCAGGAGAATCTAGCCTTCTAAATAAAGGATTATGTTTTTGTCCCAAGAGCCAGGGGGACATATGCCAATCAAAGATAGACCTCTTTAGGTTTGTGAGGAAACTGAAATTGAAGAAACACTTTGCAATAGATTGTACTAATTCTGAGCATGGGAAGAGTACTCAACAAACTAAGACTGTAAGTACACTATCGATAAAAGATATTAGAGATACAGCAACAATCCTATTGATTACAGATCAAGAAGAATCGCAAGCCATTATGTCTAGAGTATTGCAGGATACAAACATTATATCAGATACAGATATAAGTAGTGGTTTGAAACAAAAATCAACATGGATACCTAGGGTATCTATGGATAACAATATCCCCTTCTGTGCCCAGGACGTAATGGTTACGTCCTGAGGCACAAGTGCTCGTGTGCCCAGGACGTAACCATTACGTCCTGGGCACAGAGGCCAGAGGGAGCGCTAGCGCTCCCTCTGTGGGGTTTCCCTTCCCCCCCAAGGCAGAGATGGAAGGGGAAGACCTTCCACTTCCACCCCCGATCCCCCCACCCCCCTGTGACGTCAGCGCGCGATCGCACGCTGATTGTCATAAAGGGCCTCCTCCAGATCGGAAGAGAAATGCAAAGCATTTCTCTTCCAATCACGTGGAGGAGGCCAGAGCAATTTCCTTCCCTTTGAAGTCTCTCTCAGCGTTTCGAAAGCCGGATTGTAAAGCAATCCGGCTTTTGAAACGCCCACTAGACACCAGGGATTTATTTTTGTAAATGAAACTAGCATGAGGGAGCGACCCCTTGGGCAGGGGTCGCTCCGGGGGGGGGGATTTTTTTTTAAGGCCTTTTCTGCCAGGGGGGCAGAAACCTCTAGGCACAAGGGATAATTTTTTTTTGTTTTGTTTTTGATTTTAGAGGTGGGGAGCGACCCTTTAGGCAAGGGTCGCTCCCATAGGGAGCAAATTATATTTAGGCCATTTCTGGCCCCCTTGTGGGGCAGATCAGCCTATGTTAATTAGGCCGATCTGCCCCCAATGGGGGCAGAAACCACCAGGCACCGGCGATTTTTTTTGTGTGTGGTTGTTTTACAGATGGGGAGCGACCCCTTAGGAAAGGGTCGCTCCCCTGGAGGGGCAAATTGTATTTAGGCCATTTCTGCCCGCTTTGGGGGCAGATCGGCCGATTTTAGGTCAATCTGCAGAAACCACTAGGCACCAGGGATCTTTTTTTTGGGGCCGTCACGCAAGGGAAGCAATCCCGTAGGCAAGAGTCGCTCCCGGGGGGGCAAATTTATTTCAGGCCATTTCTGCCCCCCCTGAGGGCAGATCGGCATATTGTTATTTGCCCGATCTGCCCTCAGGGCGAATTTTTTCGGGTGTTTTTTTTGTTTGTTTGGGTTTTTTTTTAGAGGTGGGGAGTGACCCATTAGGCAAGGGTCGCTCCCCTGGGAGGCAAATTGTATTTAGACCATTTCTGCCCCCCTTGGGGGCAGATCGGCAGAATTTAGGTCAATCTGCCCCCAAGAGGGGCAGAAACAACTAGGCACTGGGGTTTTTTTTTGCGCCAATGTCACACAAGGGGAGCGACCCCGTAGGCAAGGGTCGCTCCCCGGTGGGGGGAGCAGGGGGGCAAATTTATTTTAGGCCATTTCTGCCCCCCGGGGGCAGATCGGCCTATTGTTATTAGGCCGATCTGCCCCCAGGAGGGGCAGGAACCTCTAGGCGCCAGGGCTAATTTATTTTTTGTGTTTTTGTTGTTGTTGTTTTTTAAGAGATGGGGAGCGACCCATTAGGTAAAGGTCGCTCCCCTGGGGGGCAAATTGTATTTAGACCATTCCTGCCACCCTTGGGGGCAAATCGGCCAATTTTAGGTCAATCTGCCCCCAAGGGGGGGCAGAAACAACTAGGCACTGGGGATCTTTTTTTTTGCGCCAATGTCACGCAGGGGGAGTGATCCCGTAGGCAAGGGGCGCTCCCTGGGGGGGTTGGGGGAAAATTTATTTTAGGCCATTTCTGCCCTCCCTGGGGCCGGCTGATCTGGAGGCCAAAATCCACAGGTAGGCACTTTGCAAAAAACACCTCTGTTTTCTGTGAAAAAATGTGTTATGTCCAAGTTGTGTTTTGGGCCATTTCCTTTCGTGGACGCTAGGCCTACCCACACAAGTGAGGTACGCTGGGTGGAAGGAAATTTGTGGCTTTCCTCAGATTCCAGAACTTTCTGTCACCGAAATGAGAGGAAAAGGTGTTTTTTTGGTCAAATTCTGAGGTTTGCAAAGGATTCTGGGTAACAGAACCTGGTCAGAGCCCCACAAGTCACCCCATCTTGGATTCCCCTAGGTGTCTAGTTTTCAAAAATGCGCTGGTTTGCTAGGTTTCCCCAGGTGCCGGCTGAGCTAGAGGCCAAAATCCACAGGTAGGCACTTTGTAAAAAACACCTCTGTTTTCTGTAAAAAAAATGTGATGTGTCCACATTGTGTTTTGGGCCATTTCCTTTCGTGGGCGCTAGGCCTACCCACACAAGTGAGGTACCATTTTTATCAGGAGACTTGGGGGAACGCTGGGTGGAAGGAAATTTGTGGCTTCCCTCAGATTCCAGAACTTTCTGTCACCGAAATGAGAGGAAAAAGTGTTTTTTTGGTCAAATTCTGAGGTTTGCAAAGGATTCTGGGTAACAGAACCTGGTCAGAGCCCCACAAGTCACCCCATCTTGGATTCCCTTAGGTCTCTAGTTTTCAAAAATGCACTGGTTTTCTAGGTTTCCCTAAGTGCCGGCTCAGCTAGAGGCCAAAATCCACAGGTAGGCACTTTGTAAAAAACACCTCTGTTTTCTGTGAAAAAATGTGATGTGTCCACATTGTGTTTTGGACCATTTCCTTTCGTGGGCGCTAGGCCTACCCACACAAGTGAGGTACCATTTTTATCGGGAGACTTGGGGGAACGCTGGGGGGAAGGAAATTTGTGGCTTCTCTCAGATTCCAGAACTTTCTGTCACCGAAATGTGAGGAAAAAGTGTTTTTTTGGTCAAATTGTAAGGTTTGCAAAGGATTCTGGGTAACAGAACCTGGTCAGAGCCCCACAAGTCACCCCATTTTGGATTCCCCTAGGTGTCTAGTTTTAAAAAATGCGCTGGTTTGCTAGGTTTCCCCAGGTACCGGCTGAGCTAGAGGCCAAAATCCACAGGTAGGCACTTTGTAAAAAACACCTCTGTTTTCTGTGAAAAAATGTGATGTGTCCACATTGTGTTTTGGACCATTTCCTTTCGTGGGCGCTAGGCCTACCCACACAAGTGAGGTACCATTTTTATCGGGAGACTTGGGGGAACGCTGGGGGGAAGGAAATTTGTGGCTTCTCTCAGATTCCAGAACTTTCTGTCACCGAAATGTGAGGAAAAAGTGTTTTTTTGGTCAAATTGTAAGGTTTGCAAAGGATTCTGGGTAACAGAACCTGGTCAGAGCCCCACAAGTCACCCCATTTTGGATTCCCCTAGGTGTCTAGTTTTAAAAAATGCGCTGGTTTGCTAGGTTTCCCCAGGTACCGGCTGAGCTAGAGGCCAAAATCCACAGGTAGGCACTTTGTAAAAAACACCTCTGTTTTCTGTGAAAAAATGTGATGTGTTCACTTTGTGTTTTTGGCCATTTCATTTTTTTGGGCGCTAGGCCTACCCATACGAGTGAGGTACCATTTTTATCGGGAGACTTGGGGGAATGCTGGGTGGAAGGAAATTTGTGGCTCCTCTCAGATTCCAGAACTTTCTGTCACCGAAATGTGAGGAAAAAGTGTTTTTTTTGTTCAAATTTTGAGGTTTGCAAAGGATTCTGGGTAACAGAACCTGATCATATCCCCACAAGTCACCCCATCTTGGATTCCCCTAGGTGTCTAATTTTCAAAAATGCGCTGGTTTGCTAAGTTTCCCCAGGTGCCGGCTGAGCTAGAGGCCAAAATCCACAGGTAGGCACTTTGTAAAAAACACCTCTGTTTTCTGTGAAAAAATGTGATGTGTCCACATTGTGTTTTGGACCATTTCCTTTCGTGGGCGCTAGGCCTACCCACACAAGTGAGGTACCATTTTTATCGGGAGACTTGGGGGAACGCTGGGGGGAAGGAAATTTGTGGCCTCTCTCAGATTCCAGAACTTTCTGTCACCGAAATGTGAGGAAAAAGTGTTTTTTTGGTCAAATTGTAAGGTTTGCAAAGGATTCTGGGTAACAGAACCTGGTCAGAGCCCCACAAGTCACCCCATTTTGGATTCCCCTAGGTGTCTAGTTTTAAAAAATGCGCTGGTTTGCTAGGTTTCCCCAGGTACCGGCTGAGCTAGAGGCCAAAATCCACAGGTAGGCACTTTGTAAAAAACACCTCTGTTTTCTGTGAAAAAATGTGATGTGTTCACTTTGTGTTTTTGGCCATTTCATTTTTTTGGGCGCTAGGCCTACCCATACAAGTGAGGTACCATTTTTATCGGGAGACTTGGGGGAATGCTGGGTGGAAGGAAATTTGTGGCTCCTCTCAGATTCCAGAACTTTCTGTCACCGAAATGTGAGGAAAAAGTGTTTTTTTTGTTCAAATTTTGAGGTTTGCAAAGGATTCTGGGTAACAGAACCTGATCATATCCCCACAAGTCACCCCATCTTGGATTCCCCTAGGTGTCTAATTTTCAAAAATGCGCTGGTTTGCTAAGTTTCCCCAGGTGCCGGCTGAGCTAGAGGCCAAAATCCACAGGTAGGCACTTTGTAAAAAACACCTCTGTTTTCTGTGAAAAAATGTGATGTGTCCACATTGTGTTTTGGACCATTTCCTTTCGTGGGCGCTAGGCCTACCCACACAAGTGAGGTACCATTTTTATCGGGAGACTTGGGGGAACGCTGGGGGGAAGGAAATTTGTGGCTTCTCTCAGATTCCAGAACTTTCTGTCACCGAAATGTGAGGAAAAAGTGTTTTTTTGGTCAAATTGTAAGGTTTGCAAAGGATTCTGGGTAACAGAACCTGGTCAGAGCCCCACAAGTCACCCCATTTTGGATTCCCCTAGGTGTCTAGTTTTAAAAAATGCGCTGGTTTGCTAGGTTTCCCCAGGTACCGGCTGAGCTAGAGGCCAAAATCCACAGGTAGGCACTTTGTAAAAAACACCTCTGTTTTCTGTGAAAAAATGTGATGTGTTCACTTTGTGTTTTTGGCCATTTCATTTTTTTGGGCGCTAGGCCTACCCATACAAGTGAGGTACCATTTTTATCGGGAGACTTGGGGGAATGCTGGGTGGAAGGAAATTTGTGGCTCCTCTCAGATTCCAGAACTTTCTGTCACCAAAATGTGAGGAAAAAGTGTTTTTTTTGTTCAAATTTTGAGGTTTGCAAAGGATTCTGGGTAACAGAACCTGATCATATCCCCACAAGTCACCCCATCTTGGATTCCCCTAGGTGTCTAATTTTCAAAAATGCGCTGGTTTGCTAAGTTTCCCCAGGTGCCGGCTGAGCTAGAGGCCAAAATCCACAGGTAGGCACTTTATAAAAAACACGTCGGTTTTCTGTGAAAAAATTTGATGTGTCCACGTTGTGTTTTGGGCCATTTCCTTTCGTGGGCGCTAGGCCTACCCACACAAGTGAGGTACCATTTTTATCGGGAGACTTGGGAGAACACAGAATAGCAAAACAAGTGTTATTGCCCCTTGTCTTTCTCTACATTTTTTCCTTCCTAATATAAGGCAGTGTGTAAAAAAGACATCTATTTGAGAAATGCCCTGCAATTCACATGCTAGTATGGGCACCCCGGAATTCAGAGATGTGCAAATAACAACTGCTTCTCAACACCTTATCTTGTGGCCATTTTGGAAATACAAAGGTTTTCTTGATACCTATTTTTCACTATTTATATTTCAGCAAATGAATTGCTGAATACCCGGTATAGAATAAAAACCCATTGCAAGGTGCAGTTCATTTATTGGCTCTGGGTACCTAGAGTTCTTGATGAACCTACAAGTCCTATATATCCCCACAACCAGAAGAGTCCAGCTGACGTAACGGTATATTGCTTTCAAAAATCTGACATCGCAGAAAAAAGTTACAGAGTAAAACGTAGAGAAAAATTGCTGTTTTTTTCACCTCAATTTCAATCTTTTTTTATTTCAGCTGTTATTTTCTGTAGGAAACACTTGTAGGATCTACACAAATGACCCCTTGCTGAATTCAGAATTTTGTCTACTTTTCAGAAATGTTTAGCTTTCTGGGATCCAGCATTGTTTTTTTTTACCCATTTTGGTCACTAACTGGAAGGAGGCTGAAAGCAAAAAGTTTTTTAAAATGGGGTATGTCCCAGTAAAATGTCAAAATTGTATTGAAAAATTGGGTTTTCCAATTCAAGTCTGCCTGTTCCTGAAAGCTGGGAAGATGGTGATATTGCCACAACAAACCCTTTGTTGGTGCCATTTTGAGGGAAAAAACCACGAGCTGCCTTCTGCAGCCCTTTTTTTGAAAAAAACAAAATTTTCACTGTATTTTGGCTAATTTCTTGGTCTCCTTCAGGGAAACGCACAAAGTCTGGGTACCTCTAGAATCCCTAGGATGTTGGAAAAAAAGGACGCAAATTTGGCGTGGGTAGCTTATGTGAACAAAAAGTTATGAGGGCCTAAGCGTGAACTGCCCCAAATAGCCAAAAAAAGGCTCGGCACAGGAGGGGGAAAAGGCCTGGCAGGGAAGGGGTTAAAGACATTTTTTATAAACTAGTGAATGAAGGCCTTAATAATAAATTATTTTCGGGTAAAAAAGAAAAAAGAAAAACTACAATCTAGATTATCAAGAACATCAGGCATTAAAATCCCTCCAGACAGACAACAATATAGTGATTAGAAGAGCAGACAAAGGGGGAAATGTTGTTGTTACGAATAGACTCGAATATGATAAAGAATTATATACAAAATTAAGCAATGTTATTCGTTATGAAAAACTCAAAACTAATCCTATGTACAATTTAGTTTGTTTGATTAACCAGAAATTGCAGAATTGGTTTGAAAAAGGCATTATTGACATAGACGAATATAAATACTTAAAAGTAAATCGTCCCAGATTCCCATGCATCTACACTCTGCCAAAAATACACAAGAACCTTACATGTCCACCAGGGAGACCTATTGTGTCTGGCATTTGAGGCCCTACAGAAAGAATCTGAGTTTGTTGATGTATTTCTGCAGCCGTTTGTATTGAATATGCCATCTTTCATGAGAGATACAAAACATTTATTGGGAATGCTAATGGATATAACTTGGGAACCCAATATGTATATGGTGACCCTAGATGTGGAAGCTTTGTATGCTAGTATAAGACATGATGTAGGAATAAAAACTATAACACATGTATTAGGCAGAAGATCAGCTAGTCTTTCAAGTCATACAGAAATGTCAATAGAGATTATGGAATTAATCTTGAACAATAACTTTTTTTGATTCAAGGAGAATGGTTCCGGCAAAAGCAATGGGGTAAAAATTTTCCCCTTCATATGCTAATTTATTCATGAGTTGGTTTGAGGAGACTTGGCTATGGGGGTATGGAGCGGAAGACTGGCACACACATATCCTGTACTGGGGAAGATATATTGACGATTGTCTTCTACTTTGGACGGGGACCTTAGCAGATTTACACTCTTTTTGTGACTATCTGAATAGCAACTCAGTAAATATGAGATTTACGTATAAGTATAGCGATAAGAGTATTGAATTTCTAGATGTAGAATTGTTCGTAAAGCAGTACAGAATAGAGAGTAAACTATACAGGAAATCTATATCATGCGACTCATTGTTATACGCTACAAGTGCACATCCAACAAGTCAAATAAAGGCGATACCATACAGAGAAATGACTAGAGCGAGGAGGAACTGTAGTATGGATGAGCACTTGAAAGAATGCATCATTGATATGAAAATTAGATCCTTGAACAGAGGCTATCAAAAAAAGATCATAGATGACTCTATACAGAGAATTCAACACAAAACTAGAGACAGCATGTTAAAGGACAAGAAGAGAGTAGGAACACAGGAGCAACAATTACAGGTAATTTTAGATTACACAGATATCTCCAGCTTACTATTGAATAGCATGAAAAAATATTGGCATATCTTGACACAAGATCTAATTAAAAAACAACATTTGAATAAAAGACCTCTAGTTGTATACCGCAAAGGTAAGACTCTTTGTAACATGCTATGCCCTAGCTATCCTCGAAAACATTTAAGTACAAATTGGCTAGATAGAGAAAACAAAGGATTTTACAAATGTGGTAATTGTAATATGTGTAGATGGGCTTGTCAGGGACAGAAAGATTTTGCCGGAATGGGAAGCAGTAAACTTAACACACACGCATATTAATTGTAAAACAACGTATGTTATATACATGCTAGAACGCAAGTGTAATCGTATTACACATGAAGGAATGCGAGGCACAAGGTGTGCATAAAAAATTCAAATTCTTTGGGTTTGAACATGTAAACATAAATCCAAGGGGAGGAAATAGGGAATTAATATTGAGAAAAAAAGAATCTTGCTGGATAATGACATTGATGGCAGTAGAATGTGGTCTGAATTCTGATTATGAATTGGAATATTTTTTGGGAGATTGATGTAAAGATTGAATAATGTACAGAGTAATGCTTATAACATGCACAGAGGAGTGTGATTCTCAAATCCAAGAACATAATTATTTGGACACATTATGTCATGTCTGTTTAGGAATGTCAATTTATACTGCATACACAAGTGCATTAGTGTTTTATGAATAAGTTAGGCTTATTATAGCAGAATAGAATACCATTGAATACCATTGTTTTGAAGTACTTTTTAGGTTACTACTCTAGATTTATGGGACACTTTACTATGTGCTCAAATGCAATACCGGCTACAGTACACCTCTGCCTCTTATCTTTGTTGATATATACTAACCGCCTGGGACGAGGAGTCCGTCATCCATGTTTACGGGTTAAAGAGAGCAAATACACGTTCGCTAGAAGTTATTTAGCTTGAAATTTAATTAGCTCTAGACAAGTTTAGTTTCGAACAAAGGAATATCTTCTAGATTTACTCTTTACGGTCACCCGAATAAGAAGCACAACGCATTATTGACATGAATGGTGAACCCTAGGACTAACACTAGTCCTCTTTTTATTGCCTTGTATACGGCAGAAAAAAACATATAGGGGGTCATTCTGACCTCGGCGGTAAAAGGCTTACCGCCGGTCAGAAGACCGCCATAACACTGCCGCGGTCACGGCAAACCGCCACGGTCATTCTGACCCGCAACTGCCAAACCGCCGAAAACCCGACACCCTCAATAATCCGCCACACCAAAGGTCAGCGAAAAAATGGCGCTGACCAAACCTCCACCGTCACGCCAACAGAAATACGCCCATACCATTCCGACCCACAAATCCACGCGGCGGTCTTTCAAACGCAGTATTCCATTGGCGGTACACACCGCCGCGGTCAAAATACACACACCCATAGAAAACTCAGCCACATTGGTCACTTCGAAATACACACACCTGATACACATACTAACACCACTCCCACACACCCAACACAATATAAAACACACACCCACATCACCCACAAGCCCCTACGACCCAAAATCATTGACGAAGGCAAGAGACAGAGCACAGAATAGAGAATCCCACAACACAGAGGCACACAACACCATCACCCACACAGAATCCACGCACCAAACACCACACACCACCACACGCACCACACTCATCACCACAAACGCCACACCTCACCTCAACCACACCACCCCATGGCACCCCAAAGACACCCCAGGTTCAGTGACGCCGAACTCAGGGTCATGGTGGAGGAAATAGTCCGTGTAGAGCCCCAGCTCTTCGGGGCACAGGTGCAGCACACCACAATTGCCAGGAAGATGGAGCTATGGCAAAGGATAGTGGACAGGGTCAACGCGGTGGGACAGCATCCACGTAATCGGGAGGACATCAGGAAGAGATGGAACGACCTACGGGGGAAGGTGCGTTCCATGGTATCAAGGCACAACATAGCGGTGCAGAAGACTGGCGGCGGACCCCCACCTACTCCCCCAGAATTTACCGCGTGGGAGGAGGAAGTCTTGCACATCCTGCATCCTGAGGGCCTCGCTGGAGTAGGCGGAGGAATGGACTCTGGTAAGGCAAATCTTCACTACTGCTTCCCCACCCCACCTGAATGCCAAATCATACCCCCACCCTCACCCCCACTCCATCACACCAACCCCTAGCAAAAGCCTCACCATCACAACCCACCCATCCCAACACCAAGCCCTGCATGCGACCCCAAAGCATGCACACCCATCACCAAAGCATGCCCACTGCACACACACATCACCCCCACAAGCCACCCTCACAAAAGCCCCCACAAGGAAATGCCTGCACATGGGTACACGGACACCCACCCATCACACGAAATCACACACACAGAAGCAATAACCATACCTTTATACCCCTGCAGGACCCGAAAGCCACCACACCGCCACGGAGGGTCCAGAGATGTCCATCCCACCCCCCGAAGAGGCCCCCAGCGATGACAGCAGCTCTGTCTCCCTGAAGCCAGACGACCAGCCCGGCCAATCGGGGACCTCTGGACAGTCGGTTCCCCACAGACAGCTACAGGCTACACCAGACCCAACCTCCTCTGGGAACACCAGCACAGCTCCCACCCTGCGGGCCCATGCCTCTGTCTCCAGGGCACGTCAATCAGCGGTGTGTCCACCACTACAGGGCACCCAGGTTGACCCACCACCCCAACAACAACAGGGACCTGGGGGCAGTGGTAGTGGGCACACCGGCCAGGGGACAGAGGCCCAGGGACACAGGGGAACTGGGAGGGCTGCTGTGCAACAGGGGGGGGACAGGCCCGGGGAACCGACTCTCCAAGAGGCCCTCTCCACCATCATGGGAGCATACCACCGCTCTCAGGAGACGATGGCGACGGTACTGGCCCGGTTCCAGGAGATCCAGGAACTGCAGGAGGAACGGTACATGGGGTTCAGGGAGGAACTGAGGAACATCGGTTCCGCAATGGGGACCATCGTCCTGGCCCTTACCCAGATCGTCAACACATTGCGGGACCATGTGGCACCCCAAAGGGCCCCTGTCACTAGCCCAGGCCAGGAACAGCCTACCACCTCCGCAGGCGCCAGTGGACAGGAGGCCCCCACACAACGACAGGCCACCAGAACCCCACCTCCTGCAGAAGATGAACCCCCCCGCAAGCGGAACCTGAGATCTCACAAGAAGACAGAGTAGAATTGCAAGACCCCCGCCAGCCTAAGATACCCCCTGATGTCATCCCACTGTCCCACATTGTCACCCTGTCCAACCTTGAACTGCCCCTGCTCCATCCTTCCACAGGCATATGGACAATGCACCTGTGCGACTGAGAACTGGACTCTGCCATGGACATTACTCCACCCCCACCCATCCCTGCTTCCCAATCATTTACCTACGCCGTGAGGAGCACCGCTGAAGAGGGCCCCGCCAAGACAGCCACCGCTGAACAGGGCCCCGCTGTGAGGAGCACAGCTGAAGAGGGCCCCGCCAAGACAGCCACCACTGAACAGGGCCCGCCATGAGGAGCACCGCTGAAGAGGGCCCCGCCAAGACAGCCACCGCTGAACAGGGCCCCGCCGTGAGGAGCACCGCTGAAGAGGGCCCCGCCAAGACAGCCACCGCTGAACAGGGCCCCGCCGTGAGGAGCACCGCTGAAGAGGGCCCCGCCAAGACAGGCACCGCTGAACTGTGCCCCGCCGTGAAGAGCACCGCTGAACAGGGCCCCGCCATCTCAAGCACCGCTCCGCTGGGCCCTTCATCTCAAGCACCGCTCCGCTGGGCCCTTCCTGTCAAGCACCACTCCGCTGGGCCCTTCCTGTCAAGCACCGCTCCACTGGGCCCTTCCTGTCAAGCACCGCTCCGCTGGGCCCTTCATCTCAAGCACCGCTCCGCTGGGCCCTTCATCTCAAGCACCGCTCCGCTGGGCCCTTCCTGTCAAGCACCGCTCCGCTGGGCCCTTCCTGTCAAGCACGGCTCCGCTGGGCCCTTCCTGTCAAGCACCGCTCCGCTGGGCCCTTCCTGTCAAGCACCGCTCCGCTGGGCCCTTCATCTCAAGCACCGCTCCGCTGGGCCCTTCATCTCAAGCACCGCTCCGCTGGGCACCGCCGTCTCAAGCACCGCTGGTCCTTTGACAGTGCCGGTTCTGTGTCGAGCAGGTGTTCACGAAGCACTCTGGGCACCATGCCTCCTCCAATACCAGTGGAGTCGGTTATCCATGTGATGGACTGTGGCTTTGCACTCCCCAGGATGGTACAGTGGGCATGGAGGCCCCTCGTGGATCTGGCGTCGTGGACTCATGTGGCTGAGGTGCCCCCCTTTCCCTTCCCCCTGAGGTGCCTGTTGTTTTCTCATCTGATGCCCCAGCAGTGTCCTCTCCAATGGTTTCCGGTCTCCTGTGTGGGCTTTGCCCATGTGTTTGTACACATTGGCCCACGGACTATGGATATTGAAAGGACTGTGCAGGACTTATTGACTATGTTTATACTTTGCACTATGTTCATTATTTCTTTTGTATATTTCATATGGCATATTTACCATGACTTAAATGAACCTATTTTATACATAAATTTTAAACTTCATTTGAATTATGTCTTTGCATTCTTCCGGGGAGTTTGGGGGGTGTCACTCTGACTTGTTGCTCTGCATTGGTGTGTAGGTATTGGGGGGGTGGGTTGGGGGGCTGGGTGTATCGCGTATGTGTGTGCCCGTAAGCTTTCCTCCTCCCCTCTCCCCTGTGTCGTAGGTGCAGTACTCACCGTTGTCGTCTGCGCCGGCGTTCGTACTCCTGGTAGATGAGCAGGTAGACAATAGCCGATAGGATGTGTAATTCGGGCTCCATGCTGTCCTCCTTCCTCGTGGAGTGTGTATAGGTGAGCGTTTTCCCGTTCGTAGTCTGTTTCCGCCGTGTTTTTATCGGTGGGGCTCCCGCCCCGGAAAAGGTGGCGGATTGGTGAGTTGTGATAGGGTGGGCGGTACATTGTCTGCCGCCTGCCTGTTGGCGGTGACCGCCGCGCTGTTTGTCGGTCCCGCCGTGGCGGTCGGAGTGTTAATGTGGCGGCATGAGTTGGCGGTTCCCGCCAGGGTCAGAATTCCATTTTTTGGACCGCCTGCCTGTTGGCGGGTTGGCCGCCGCTTTATCACCGACCGCCAGGGTCAGAATGACCCCCATAGTCCGTTATTATTGTTTATTATCCAGAAGTATAAACAAACGCTCTAGGATGCATGTATTCTTTTCACGTACTCGCGTTAAGACCGGAGGACAAGACAGAACTCGGATATCAGAGGTAACTCTGACATTATAACGACGTATTAGTGCGTTACGAGATAGTTTTACACTATAAATCCTCAATGGGAGTACCTTCTTGTTTTTAGAATCACGAACGAGAGATAGGAGATAATACTTTTGACCAACACACATACAGTTAGGTAAGTGTAATAGCATGAAATGGGATATAATTTGAAAGAACTGAGTTCTTTTAGACACTAGATGGAAGGTTTAATGGGATTTATATTTTTAGAGACGAAACACGTGTTGTTTATAGTTATAACGTCCCTGTAACCTTTGTTTTTTTCAGTGAATTTCTATGGCTTTTTTAAGTAAAGCAATTTTTATTACTATATACTAAGCCAACTACCACCTGCACAGTGGCAGTTAGCCCTTTAACCACCCAACCTTGCACAGCTCATGATATTCGGCTGTGCGCAGTATGGTTGGCCGCACAAATACACCTGAACCCTCAACCTTCAGTGTATGGATGTTAACCACTAGACCAAAAGTGTCTCCTTAGGATGTGGTGTCCAGACTTAGCTACGACATTGAACCCAAAATTTTGAGTTGAAAAATAATTTTACATCACTAGGAATGTTTAACAGTCAAAACACAGACTATAAAATATACAGACACACAGCCATGAGATACAATGATTTGAACCTTCAGCCTACTGAGTGACAGTCTAAGAGTTTCAACATTAGGCCATAAGTGACCATAGTTTGAAGTTTGAACCACATTTTGCTAGTGTGATACCTTGTAGTCATTGTATAGCGAGACCATTTTAATAACAAATGTCTGTCTGTTTTGCCTATAACCTTGGTGCTGCTTGACGAAGCTTCACGAAATTTAAAAATGTATACTTTGCTAAGTTCAGCTTCTGCCTTAAAAGTTTCGGGGTGATTTGTCAAGTGGGAGCCAAGAAAAATGGGGTCCCCCAAAGTCATTTTCCCCATTCATTTTTCCATAGGACCGTTAGACACGTCTACAGCCCGAACCACTTACCGGCATTACACCAAATTTGCAACAAAGCTAAATTCTGTTATGCAAATCACGCTTTTTGTGATTTGGTGCAAATCTGTTCAGTAGTTTTGGGGAAATTTAAGGCATAAAATAAATATATATAGGGACGCGGATCCTCCGTGGATCCAATGGTCCCTGTGCTGATGTCTGATTGGCTGCCAACGCTTCAGGAAGTAAGTGTTGCCATCCATCTTGGGACTCAGTTTAAAATGAGTCCCAGAAAAAAAGTTTAAAAGAAAAGGGGCCAGGGTAGGGTCACCCTGACCCCTTAGCCCTGGTGCTGGGGTCCTATGAGGGCTAAACATATTTGTTTATTACAAAAAGCATCTGAAAAATCCATGGATTTTTTCCAGCATTTGGAAAAAAACACTGTTGCCCCTGCTTTTTTTTATTTGCCCCCGGGTGGCCCAGGTCTCGGGGTCATCATAGAAGAGGGGGGTGCACGGGCCTCCCTCCTTGGTCTTTATTAAGCCCCAGGGACCACCACCACCCCAGGGCAATTTTTTTTTAAAGTAAGTTTTAAAGTAACTAGCCTCCTCCACAGCCCTAAGGACCACCACCTCCCAGGCACTACTGATTTAATTAATGCGGGGGGCCTATGGCCCTACACCCACCTGGGAGCACCACCTCCCGGGGACAAATCAAATGTATTTGCGGGGCGCACAGTCCCCTCGCTGCCCCAGGATCCACCACCCTCTGGGGCAAATCCTGAAAAAAAGGAAGGGAGTCTCTCTGGGATACCCACCCCCTGGGGACCACCACCCCGGGGCTATTCTTGTTGGAGGGGGGCCATGCTGTCCACCTCATGGAGCCACTGAGGACTCTGGGGACCCCCAGGGCTGGCTCCTGCTATTTTGCAGGAGTGCCAAGGTAAAGGGCATTTATTTAGAAAAATATATATACATATAAGGAGCCCATAAAGGGCTGCAAAAACAGGAGAACCCATAGCTCAGTGTGAACGTTGAAGACCTTCACACTGGGCATTGGGGGTTCGAGTTTTTTTTAAGAATAATAAATAATTGTTTTTATTTAAATTGTACACAAATATGTCATTGTAAGTATATCAGAGATCAAACCCTAGAAAAGCTTGTGCCCAAAGGTTACAATAACTAGAGCCCTCGCCATGTTCTGGTAACTACACACAAAGATGGCACTTATGACATCTTTGATTACATCATTGATAATATCAATGTAATATTTGCAGTAAAATTATTTTTGACAAAAACACTGTGCATGGTGGGAGTGCGAGTGATAGTTACCTTAGGACATGATCTGGCAACTTTCTAAGGTTTTATACATTTAAAATGTGAGCCCACCTATAACATCCCTGTAACCTTTGTTTCTTTCAGTGAATTTCTGTTTTTTATCTCTATTTCATAACTATAGTGTCCCTGTAACCTTTGATTGTTTCAGTGAATATATTACTTAAAAAACCGAAGGTTGCCGGAGCGTTATAGTTAGGCTTCCATTTTGAAAGTACAAAGTCATAAAAATTCAGCAGTTGTACTTAGAATTATTTCAAGCCACTATAACTCATGCCCTAAGGTAACTATAATTCACACCCTTGTCATGCATTGCTAATTACCCCAGATATTACAGCACTGATGACATCTTTTATAACATCATTGACAATATCACTGTAGCATTTGAGGTAAAATTATTCATAACAAATTATGCATGGAGGAGGGGTGTTTTTATTTGTATACACGGTGCAGTGTTTATCCACTGAGGATGTAACCACTATTTAAGTAATAACTTGGGCACTGACGCTATAATGAAACTGAATTAAAAAGACACAGGCTGTGATGACAGCATTTTTTTTGCAGCTCCTATAGGGTGATAGCAGACAAATTTCCTCTGCAGCACAGTTGTAGGCAGGGAAACAGTATCCCAGGGTGGGATCTCCAGGATAACAAATGGAGCTGGCTCCAGGGGAAAGGGTCCCCATGGCCTTAAGATGCTCAGGGAGGGGGACCGCTCACTTCTCTCTCCTTTACTATTTATGTTTGGCCACTGAGGGGAGGGGGTCCCCTGGAAGTGATCGGATCATGGAGGGAAGCCGTGCTCCCCCTCCCCATTATTATTTATGCCACCCCAGGGAATGGGTTTACTAGCACTATGATTGGCTCAGGAGTGGGTCCTGTAATAGCTTTGCAGCATTTTTGTTGTGGCCAGCCAATCAGAGCCCTCACTCCCTCAGGAACCTCACTGCAACAAGATCGAAATGGCCCAAGGTAAAAGAAAGCCTCCTGGGTCCATTAGCATGCTTGTTGGAAATTGGGTCTCTAGTTGGCAGAGGTATGAACCCTGTGCAAGTAGGGACCACAGTCCTAGTTAGGGTACGTCACAACACAACCTAAATGATCCTGTGCTCACCCTCCGGTAGCTTGGCACAGAGCAAGCAGGCTTAAGTTAGAAGGAAATGTGTAAAGTATTTGTGCAATAACTCATACAATAACACAGTAAAAACACCATAAAAAGTACTTCACACCAGTTTAGAAAAAGAGATATTATTTATCTGAGTAAAACAAGACCGTAATTACAAATATACAATATGCACAAGTCCAAATATGACTTTTTAGGGGTTTAAGTAGTCTTAATCCATAAGAATAAATGGATGTGTCTCTTTAGCACAAAGTACTTGGGATGCATCAAAAATAAAGACTCTGCGGGCTCCAGAGGAGATGAGGTGTCACAAAGTAAAGCAATGCACCGATTTTTCCAGCGTGGCGGAGGTGATGCGCTGATTTTTTTCTCGCAGACAAGGTGCTGGGTCAATTTCCGGGCATGAAGCCTTGGTTCCTTACTGGGGTGCTGGGTTTGATTACAAAGGACATTCAGGGACAATGCATGGAAAATCCAAATGTGCTATGATAATGAAATGGGTGCTGCACCGAGACCGCTGGTTTTACATCTGTTTCTCAGGTGCGAGACTGGTGCTGTGTTGATTCTGCAGGCGTTGCATTGATTTTTCCAGTGCAGTGTATTTTTTCTCTTAGGTGAAGTCATTGATGGCCCTAAAACTTCCTAACAAGAGCTAAACTGACAAGCCCTTGGACATCACTTGTGGGAGGAAGGCACAGTCCTTTCAGCACAGTCATGGAGCAGCAGGTAGCAGGGCCTTCAGAAAAGCAGTCCAGACAAGTATTTTGGGTAGATTTGCAGTCTTTCTGACAGAGTCCAGTTGAAGATCCAGAAGGGTCTGATTTTAGGGGGTCAGAGATCCACTATATGTACCCAAATGTACTTTTGAAGTGGGGTAAACTTCAAAGAGTGGATTGGAGGTGCACCACTTACCCTTTCAACTCAGTCCTGTCTGCTAGGAGATCTGCGGGGGGGCTATGGGCCAGGCCACTAGCGTTTGAAGTGTAAATGAGAGCCCCCTCCTCCCATCCTGCCCAGGAAGACCCATCAGTATGCAGATTAATTCAAATGCAGCTGAGTGTCCTGTGTTTATGGCTGTCTGAGTGGAATGCACAAGGGGAGCTGTCAACTAGCACAGACCATATGTGGATTGGAGGCAGGCTGTAAGGCACAGATGGTAGTAAGTGTAGAGAAATGCCCACTTTCTAAAAGTGGCATTTCTAAAATGGTAATATTAAATCCAACATCACCAGTAAGCAGGATTTCTCACTGCTATACCAACTATTCCAAACATGACAATGCCCCACCTTTCGGATCGGAAATTACCTCTTAAAAGAACATAAGGGAATTTCCGAATTTCCGATGCTGGCCAATGAGAGGAGCAGGCTTTACAGTAGCAAAAAATTACTTTGGGAGTTTTTCACTACCAGGACATGTAAAACTTACAAGTACATGCCCTGCCTTTTATTTACCTAGCACCCTGCCCTGTTGGCTACCTAGGGCCTACCTTAGGGGGGACTTATATGCAATAAAAGGGACATTTAAGGCTTGGCAAGTAGTTTTAAATGCCAAGTCGAAGTGGCAGTGACACTGCACATACAGGCCTTGCAATGGTAGGCCAGAGACATGGTTAAAGGGGCTACTTATGTGGATGGCACAATCAGTGCTGCAGGCCAACTAGCAGCATTTAATTTACAGGCCCTGAGCATATATAGCACAATTTACTAGGGGTGTTTAGGTAAATTAAATATGCCAATTTGGTATGAGCCAGGGTTACCATGTTTTAGGGAGAGAGCGCATGCACTTTAGCACTGGTTAGCAGTGGTAACGTGCCCAGAGTCCTAAAGTCAACAAAAATGAGGTCAGAAAAAGAAGAGGAGGAAGAAAAATGTTTGGGGTGACCCTTCAGAGAGGGCCATTTTCCAACAACACTCTTACTGTCTTTTCATCACTGTGGCCCAAACATGAGATATAGCCTAGAAAGGGAAGTAATGTCAATAACACCAAACCTAGACATTGATAGGAGGTGATGGTGTTAAGGCATCAGTAGGTTCTGTGTTAATAACATGTTCTGATTTTGGAGAGATCAAGACAAATTTGAAGTCAAGAGAGATTACCTAATAGGCATGAGTACTGAAGTCTAGGGGAGTAAGGATACACTGAAATAATGCCTGTGTGATTATGGATCCCCTTTTCTCTGCAGCAACAAATGCCTTTTAAGTAGTGTTCAGAAGACAAACAGATTCTCTGTGTACCCTGACAATTCTAGCACAAAATCTTCCAATAAAATCTACAACCTATCGACCAGTATTATTAGCAAATGCTGGCAGGAAAATGTGGCCATTACATTAAATCGACATGTCGTCAATTTGATCACCAATAAACCAAAAGAAGATGTTTTGAAAGAATGACTTAAGAATTTCTAGACGGGCGGTTTCTCCATTAGGGCTCCGGGACTGCACCCCTTAGAAATCCTACACACTTACCTCAACACAATTTTAAATAGATTGATGTATTTAGAGCTGGAATTGCACCTCTAAGCAAATCAATGTATTTAAGTCTGGGCTCTCTGTCCCAGGCTGCCCGCCATGCCTCGCTTTGTAGCAAAAGGAAGCAGGCAGTAAATCAACTTTCTGCAATGTGATCCGAAACACAGGTTTCCCTTTTCAAAGCCATTCTTTGCCATTGTAGTCTATGGTGGTATCCATTGTAGGCCAGTGACACTGTCAGCATTATGGTTTTGGGCCTCGGAGTCTGCATCACTGCATGAGGCCAGAAGTCTGTCATTCACAGGGATAGATCCCATCCTTTCCCATTCGTCACATGGTAGGGCTGAATGCAAGGAGGAGTGATTTGGCACCTGCTCAGTAATGATGATATAATGCTAATCTTGTGTAATCTGTAATGTGCTGGGACCCCTGGTCACTCTAAACTCCCACACTGTGACACTCCAGTCCCTGGCAAGAGGTCACTGGCCCCTTTACAAGTGGAGTGGCTGTATTTGTTCCCCAGCAAAATTGATCCGGGAGATGAGCAGGGTGTTTGTTCTCTTGCGAAGTTGATCCAAATATCTGAGTCAAGGTCAAAGGAAGAAATGTGTTCTTATAGTAAAGATAGTTACATGCTGAATGGTGTTCCAACTGGCCGCATCGTCATTACCTTAACATTAATGTCAAGAACATTGAGTGATTTATGAACAAAGAATGTAAAAAACTTTAAAGTAATGCATCTCCGTGATTTAGTTCCACTTTTTCTTCGTGTTATACGTAATCTTGCATACCCCTAGAGTGTTAGTTGTTTCATCAAGTCGTGTTTCTGTATTTTTTTCATGCATCACATTACTCTTGTATAGTGCATACTTTGAGCTGTGCCAGGTGTTTATGAGGGGATTTGATTTAGAGCTCTAGCTCTGAGGCTGAAGAGAAAGCAAAGTGCTGTCTGAGGTTGGCCTCTGCAGAGCACACAGAAAAATGTTAATGTATTACAGTTGCAATTGAAATTCTGTGTAAATGTGTGAGAAGAGGGTATACAAATGTCAAAATATTTGCAAGCCAAAAGTAAAAGAAAAAAGTGCTTAAATGTAAATGAGTGCAGTGTATGTTTGCGGTGGTGAAGTGAGGGAGATGTGAGGAAGTGCATTCAGGGAAGAGTGAAAAGAGGGAGCTGGAGAGGAAAGAGGTGAGTTTGAAGATGTGCAGATGAACAAGATGTGCAGAGAAAAAGAGCATATATATCTAACATAAAGCACACATAGCTGAAGGTCAAAACCCATTCCACAGGTCTTAGTAATATTTAATTAAAAGTCTCACAATTTCAGAATTGAAACATTGCCAATGTTAATTATTTATTTCAAATCATTGTTGTTACTCATTTATCTTAAAAAATTAATAAACATTGACAAAGGCAATAGTACTGGCAGCTTTTAGGTGTATGTCAGTTGTTATGTTAGATATCTGGATGCAATAGCATCTCAGAGAGAAAACAAAATTCAAATTGGTTGGTACACTATGGGAATCATAGAAACTTGTTTTACATGTTTCCATTTAAAGAGACCCCACCTTTTCATCACACTTAAAGACCTGTGTTCACATATTGCCGTATAACTGATTGCAGCCCGCAGCTTTGCATGCTTTTTGAAGCATGGTTAAAGCATTTTCTTCCAAAGCTGAGGCCATATGCAGCAGAAGAAACTGAGCAAGCACACACTTTAAAGGGCTTGAAGTTGTTGCGCTGTAAAATTTGCACATTACAGTAACTGTTGAACATAGTTATGTAGTAAGATATGGAGCAGTTTTTAATG
The DNA here is from genome assembly GCF_031143425.1 of Pleurodeles waltl. Classification (NCBI taxonomy): domain Eukaryota; kingdom Metazoa; phylum Chordata; class Amphibia; order Caudata; family Salamandridae; genus Pleurodeles; species Pleurodeles waltl. The sequence continues at coordinate 1,829,020,068 of NC_090440.1, read as the reverse complement.
CGTTTAATATTTCAAGACCGTACATTCCCACTGCTTTAGAAACCTTGTACTCGCAGTAAATTACTTTGCTTTAAAATGAACCAATTGCCAATCTTTTTTCAATATTTTTTTCTCGGGAGGAGGACCCCCACAGACCCCGCGTTTGTGCACGAACTTGCTCCCATCGCTGCTACATAAAAATCATATTCAACTTTCAAATGTACCCAACTACACTGCTTTAGGAGGGCAATGAACACAATTTCATGGGCAAACAACCCAAAAAGGTAAATTACACTTACAGTATCTTGTTCAACAAAGAAAACATTTTTATGGATCAGAAGAGTTTTTATGTGCTCTTTGTTAACCAGAAGCGGGGATTTCGGTGATACCTATGGGCCAGATGTAGCAAGCCGTTTGCATGTCGCAAACTGCGAAAATTGCAGATTCCGCCATGCAAACGGCCTCCCGCGATGCACATTCACAAATTGCGAGTCGGTACTGACTCGCAATTTGTGAATGCGACTCGCAAATAGGAAGGGGTGTTCCCTTCCTATTTGCGACTCGCATCGCAATTCAGAATTGCTTTGTGACCGCGAATGCGGTCGCAAAGCAACTCGCAGTTACCACCAGTGTTACTGGTGGTAACTCATTCGCAAAAGGGTCCCCCTTTGTGAATGTCGACAAAAATATTTTTTCAGAGCAGGCAGTGGTCCTATGGACCACTGCCTACTCTGAAAAAAACAAAAACAAATGGTTTTGGTATCTTTTTCATTTTGCAACTCGTTTTCCTTTAAGGAAAACGGGCTGCAAAATGAAAAAAAAAAACTGCTTTATTTAAAAAGCAGGCACAGACATGGAGGTCTGCTGACTTCAGCAGGCCACCATCCCTGTGAGTGCAGGGACTCGCTATGGGGTTGCAAAATGCGACCCACCTCATGAATATTAATGAGGTGGGTCTTTGCGACCCCATAGCGAGTCGCAGAAGGTGTCTGAGACACCATTCTGCATATGCTTTTGCGAGTCGCACCGACTCGCAATTTCAGAATCACAAAAGCATATCTTGCTACATCTGGCCCAATATCCCGATGGTGCAAAGAATACACGACTCTCCAACAGGGTCTGTCAAAGCAAAGTTTCGTAATTCATATCACTTTCGGTTTAAAAAAAAATATAATATAAACACACACAGCAGGTGAGTTTTGCCAGATTTACTGTATTAGCGTAGAATATAGGGGGTCATTCCGACCCCGGCGGTCAAGGACCGCCGGGGCCGGGGTCGGCGGGAGCACCGCCAACAGGCTGGCGGTGCCCCGCAGGGCGTTCTGACCGCGGCGGTTTGGCCGCGGTCAGAACAGGAAAACCGGCGGTCTCCCGCCGGTTTTCCGCTGCCCTCAGGAATCATGGGGATTCCGACACCCCATACCGCCATCCTGTTCCTGGCGGTTCGCCCGCCAGGAACAGGATGGCGGTATGGGGTGTCGTGGGGCCCCCGTAAGAGGGCCCCACAATGAATTTCAGTGTCTGCTTAGCAGACACTGAAATTCGCGACGGGTGCAACTGCACCCGTCGCACCTTCCCACTCCGCCGGCTCCATTCGGAGCCGGCTTCCTCGTGGGAAGGGGTTTCCCGCTGGGCTGGCGGGCGGCCTTCTGGCGGTCGCCCGCCAGCCCAGCGGGAAAGCCAGAATGGCCTCCGCGGTCTTTCGACTGCGGAGCGGCCATATGGCGGTTCCAGCCAGGCGGGCGGCGACCGCCGCCCGCCGGCCTCGGAATGAGGCCCATAGTGTTTACAACGATACAGTCAGTACAATGAGGTTACCTTGTTATCTTGTGTGTTGTATTCCACAGAAAATTAATTTGGATTGAATTTCCCTGAAGATCTCTCGGTTCGAAATGCACTAGGGTATAGATTATGGAATATATTGTGAGGTGCTTAACTGTAGAGTTTAACTCAACGTTTGCCAGAACGAACTGGAAGTTATTGAACAAATAATGAAAACCAACTTAGAGCGAACAACATAAAAGTCAAAAGTCTTTTATCAAAGAGCACTCACGTCAGAGTGGCAGCAAGTACCGTGCCAGCCCAGCCCATACCATACTCTAGTTCGGGATTTGGTACCAGTCGGATATAGTTGTGTTCCTCTCTAACCAGGGATGTGAGGCTGGTGGCATGCTACCACTGGAGTGCCCACATACAACTGAAACAATTGTATAAATGAATAGTTCATTTAAAAAATAAGCCAAAGCTTCCACTTATCACTGTTTGTTTCCGTTCACAAGGGAAACGTTATTAATACAAATAAAGAAAAAGAACAAATCACGGAAATTGAACTTAAGAAGAAGATTATAACGTGTCATCTCTTTCCTTAGAGGGTGCTGCTTGTTTACCTTTGGCCCAGAGGATCCAGTCTTCAAACTGCTGGATGAAGCAGAATCATCAGTCCACATATCTGTCCCTGAAAGAAATAGAGAATGGTGGAAATAGTGCCATTTTCTAAAACCTGCTATACATTCTACATGGAAAATGGACAAGGCAAATGCACAATGAAGGAATAGGTCTGGGCATCACAATTTAGCCAGAAAAACACAGTTGGTTACTGTAGGAGGCTGGCCTGGTTTGTAGTGGGTACCTAAGGTACTTACACCTTACACCGCGTCCAGTTATCTCTTATTAGTGAAATGTAGACAGTGTCTAGAAGCCAGGCTCTCTAGGGGTAGTGTGGATGAGCAGCCAAGGCTTAACTAGGAGAGATGCAAAGCTCATGCAATACCACTATAATCACACAATACTCACACACATGGAAGAAAATACTCAGGTCCATATTTATACTTTTTTTAGCGCCGCATTTGCGTCGTTTTTTTACGCAAAATCGGCGCAAAAGAACAAAATACAATTGTATTTTGTAAGTTTGCGCTACTTTTGCGTCAAAAAGCGGCGCAAATGCGGCGCTAAAAAAGTATAAATACGGGCCTCAGTGTTACAAAAATAAAGCTACTTTATTTTGGTGACACAAATGGCAAAAATACCATAGAGACTATACTCCCTTATGATGTAAGTAACACACAAATTAAATACCCTAGTATGCGGAAATATCTGTAAAAAGAGTTAGAGAACTGTGCAAACAGTGAAAATCACAATAGTTAGAAATGGGCCTGGGGGAACACAAACCATATACTAAGAAAGTGGAAAGTTGAAAGTCGGTTTCTAACCTAGGCAAGTGTAGTGTGTAGAGGGGTGCTGGGATTATTGGAAAACACCAAAGGTAAGTAATAGAACCCACCCCAGAGCCCAAGAAAGCAGGAGTAAATCACAGTAATGTTCCTAGAACACACAAGAACATGAGAAAGAAGATTATGCAAGAACCGGAGGAGACTGCAAGACAACAATGATGGATTCCTGGACCTGAAGACCTGTGGAAGAAGGGGACCAAGTCCAAGAAGTACTGAAGAGTCCAGGGAGAACAGGAGCCCCTTCTAACCCGGAAGAAGGTGCGAAAGAAGAACCACCGGTGAAGAACAACAGTCAGTACTTCACCCAAGAAGACGGATGCAGGTTTCTGGTTGGTGCAGAAAATGTCCCAAGCCTGATGAATGATTGCAGTCTGGTTTGCATCGCTGGATTCCGCCAACAAGCCTTGGCACTTGCAAAGCTCGCTGTTAGTGGAAAATGGCACTGCCCAGGACCAGGAGGGACTTGGTGGACTCAACCCAGGAGGTGGAGTCAGAGGGGGCTCCTAGCAGCTCAGAGAGCCCTCCGGAGACCAGGCAGAGGGCATAGGAGTCCCACAGCATGGGGACAAAGAAGGTGCAAAAGGAGGCCCATGCAGCACTACAACAAAGTGTCCCACGATGCCGGAGAACCACGCAGGAAGCTGTGCGTCGCAGAAAGGAGTGCTGGGGGCCGGAGATGCACTGTACACAAATAATTTCACGGAAGGATGCCAACAAGCCTTGACAACTGCAAAACACACAGTGCAAGGGGTACTGTCTTGCATGGGGAGACAAGCTCTTACCTTAACTAAAGTTGGACAGTTGGACGTCAGGACCGTTGGAACCACTTCAGTCCACCACCTGTGATGCAGGATCCATGCAGCTCATCAGGATAGGGGTCCCACACCACCAGTCGTCGTTGCAGAGAGGTGCCTGCTGAAGCAGGGGAGTGACTCCTTCACTTCAAGGGAGATTTCTTCATTCTTTTGGTGCAGGCTGAAGACATGCTGTCATCTGAAGATGCACGGGAAACAGTTGCAGTTGCTGGCAGGAGCTGAAGATACAATGTTGCAGAAGTCATCTTTGCTTCTTTGTTGCTGTTGAAGAGTTCCTGGAGGGTCTAGATGCAGTTTCTTTGGTAAGAAGGTGAAGTAAAGGATGCAGAGGATTCCTTCTGGAGTCTTGCAATCCGAATCTGAAGAACCACCCAAGAGAGAGACCCTTAATAGCCCTTAAAGGGGGATTGGTCAGCTAACAGGTAAGCACCTACCAGGGGAGGGCTCTGATGTCACATACTGGCACTGACCACTCAGATGCTCCCAGAGTGCCCTGCCATCTTGGAATCCAAGATGGCAAAACCCAGGGACCCATTGGAGGAACTCTGAGCACCACCCCTGTGGTGGTGATGGACAGGGGAGTGGTCACTCCCCTTTCCTTTGTCCAGTTTTGCGGCAGAGCAGGGACTGGGGGTCCCTGAACTGGTGTAGACTTGATTATGCAAGGAGGGAAATAAAAAAAAACAGTTAGTGGAGCACACATACATATAAGTCCTAACTAGCCAGAGTAACAAATTCAATGATCATTATAAATCAATAAGAGAACCAAGGTACAATTTCAAGATATAATTATTAAAAATATGAACGGATATGTGGCAAATTATTATAAATAACTCTATTTATTCAACACAAATGTATCCATTACAAAATACAATTCCTGACAATCCTAATTCCAATGTATTAAAAAGATGTAAAAACGTAATGTATAATCCAGCCTAATGTTAGACAATTCAAGAAAAGTCCATCTATAGACAATCTCACAAATGTTGACAGGATTCAACCATCCAGCCTAATTTTAGACAATTCAAGAAAAGTCCATCTGTAGACAGTCTCACAAATGTTGACAGGATTCAGCCAATGTTGACAGGATTTAGTCGGCACGTGTTTCGTCCTGTTATCGGACTTTTTCAAGGCTCTTTACAAACGAAGAGATCCATTTTATTCCAAGAGATCACTTATACTTGGTGTTTAGTTAGTGAATACATTTTTTTCCCCTGAAAGGTTCATCCAAAACCATCATTCCAATTTGAAATTCATATATATATTATGGCCAGTTTGTTTCTCAAAAACCTCATATATATGTATCTTCATAGTCTGTGAATTTGTAATTCGACATCAAAGACAAGCCGTATCAATTGTGATGCGAGCAGGTGCAAGGAGGGCACCTTCTGTGACCTTCAAAGCATTTCCAGAGGCTTGGAGAGGCTACCCCTCCCAAGCCTGTAACAACTATTTCCAACGGGAGAGGGTGTAACTGGGGTGGCATGGTGAGCAAAAGAACGATGGATTAAACCCAGATCTATGACTGGGGGTGAGTGTTTGACAATGTTCAGCATTCCGTCCATCACTTGTTGTTTTTGCTTTGTCGCCCTAAGTGGGAAGGTTATGCCCAGACGTGGGTCCTGTGCTTCCCATGCCACTGGATTCAAGCTAGCCTGGCTGATGAGGGGTGAAACCCCGAAACCGGTCCCAGGATGCTTGTTTCCAGTCCAGTGAGGACCTGGCTTGGCAGTTCGGTTTGGACTGTTCCCATGAGGAACAGGGTCAAGACTGATTTGCATATGGCTGGGTCCAAACTGGGGTGGCATGGTGAGCAAAAGAACGATGGATTAAACCCAGATCTATGACTGGGGGTGAGTGTTTGACAATGTTCAGCATTCCGTCCATCACTTGTTGTTTTTGCTTTGTCGCCCTAAGTGGGAAGGGTATGCCCAGACGTGGGTCCCGTGCTTCCCATGCCACTGGATTCAAGCTAGCCTGGCTGATGAGGGGTGAAACCCCGAAACCGGTCCCAGGATGCTTGTTTCCAGTCCAGTGAGGACCTGGCTTGGCAGTTCGGTTTGGACTGTTCCCATGAGGAACAGGGTCAAGACTGATTTGCATATGGCTGGGTCCAAACTGGGGTGGCATGGTGAGCAAAAGAACGATGGATTAAACCCAGATCTATGACTGGGGGTGAGTGTTTGACAATGTTCAGCATTCCGTCCATCACTTGTTGTTTTTGCTTTGTCGCCCTAAGTGGGAAGGGTATGCCCAGACATGGGTCCCGTGCTTCCCATGCCACTGGATTCAAGCTAGCCTGGCTGATGAGGGGTGAAACCCCGAAACCGGTCCCAGGATGCTTGTTTCCAGTCCAGTGAGGACCTGGCTTGGCAGTTCGGTTTGGACTGTTCCCATGAGGAACAGGGTCAAGACTGATTTGCATATGGCTGGGTCCAAACTGGGGTGGCATGGTGAGCAAAAGAACGATGGATTAAACCCAGATCTATGACTGGGGGTGAGTGTTTGACAATGTTCAGCATTCCGTCCATCACTTGTTGTTTTTGCTTTGTCGCCCTAAGTGGGAAGGGTATGCCCAGACATGGGTCCCGTGCTTCCCATGCCACTGGATTCAAGCTAGCCTGGCTGATGAGGGGTGAAACCCCGAAACCGGTCCCAGGATGCTTGTTTCCAGTCCAGTGAGGACCTGGCTTGGCAGTTCGGTTTGGACTGTTCCCATGAGGAACAGGGTCAAGACTGATTTGCATATGGCTGGGTCCAAACTGGGGTGGCATGGTGAGCAAAAGAACGATGGATTAAACCCAGATCTATGACTGGGGGTGAGTGTTTGACAATGTTCAGCATTCCGTCCATCACTTGTTGTTTTTGCTTTGTCGCCCTAAGTGGGAAGGGTATGCCCAGACGTGGGTCCCGTGCTTCCCATGCCACTGGATTCAAGCTAGCCTGGCTGATGAGGGGTGAAACCCCGAAACCGGTCCCAGGATGCTTGTTTCCAGTCCAGTGAGGACCTGGCTTGGCAGTTCGGTTTGGACTGTTCCCATGAGGAACAGGGTCAAGACTGATTTGCATATGGCTGGGTCCAAACTGGGGTGGCATGGTGAGCAAAAGAACGATGGATTAAACCCAGATCTATGACTGGGGGTGAGTGTTTGACAATGTTCAGCATTCCGTCCATCACTTGTTGTTTTTGCTTTGTCGCCCTAAGTGGGAAGGGTATGCCCAGACGTGGGTCCCGTGCTTCCCATGCCACTGGATTCAAGCTAGCCTGGCTGATGAGGGGTGAAACCCCGAAACCGGTCCCAGGATGCTTGTTTCCAGTCCAGTGAGGACCTGGCTTGGCAGTTCGGTTTGGACTGTTCCCATGAGGAACAGGGTCAAGACTGATTTGCATATGGCTGGGTCCAAACTGGGGTGGCATGGTGAGCAAAAGAACGATGGATTAAACCCAGATCTATGACTGGGGGTGAGTGTTTGACAATGTTCAGCATTCCGTCCATCACTTGTTGTTTTTGCTTTGTCGCCCTAAGTGGGAAGGGTATGCCCAGACGTGGGTCCCGTGCTTCCCATGCCACTGGATTCAAGCTAGCCTGGCTGATGAGGGGTGAAACCCCGAAACACTGGATTCAAGCTAGCCTGGCTGATGAGGGGTGAAACCCCGAAACCGGTCCCAGGATGCTTGTTTCCAGTCCAGTGAGGACCTGGCTTGGCAGTTCGGTTTGGACTGTTCCCATGAGGAACAGGGTCAAGACTGATTTGCATATGGCTGGGTCCAAACTGGGGTGGCATGGTGAGCAAAAGAACGATGGATTAAACCCAGATCTATGACTGGGGGTGAGTGTTTGACAATGTTCAGCATTCCGTCCATCACTTGTTGTTTTTGCTTTGTCGCCCTAAGTGGGAAGGGTATGCCCAGACGTGGGTCCCGTGCTTCCCATGCCACTGGATTCAAGCTAGCCTGGCTGATGAGGGGTGAAACCCCGAAACCGGTCCCAGGATGCTTGTTTCCAGTCCAGTGAGGACCTGGCTTGGCAGTTCGGTTTGGACTGTTCCCATGAGGAACAGGGTCAAGACTGATTTGCATATGGCTGGGTCCAAACTGGGGTGGCATGGTGAGGAAAAGAACGATGGATTAAACCCAGATCTATGACTGGGGGTGAGTGTTTGACAATGTTCAGCATTCCGTCCATCACTTGTTGTTTTTGCCTAGAGGGTGTAACACCCCTCTCCCAAAGAAAATCCTTTGTCCTGTCTTCCTGAGCTTGAGCTGCTCAAGCAACAGGAGGGCATAAACCTGTCTGAGAGGTGGCAGCAGCCTGGGCTGCTTGGAAAACCTCAGAAGGCTACAATGGCAATACTGGGGGTTCTCTAAGGAGCCCCTAGAGTGCATGGAATCTTACAACCAATGCTTGCAAAAGCCTTGGGGTATGATTCTAACATGTTTGATACCAAACATGCCTATGTTCTGAGTTACCATTATATAGCTGGACATAGGTAGTGACCTATGTCCAGTACCCGCGTAAAATGGCGTCCCCGCACTCGTGAAGTCCAGGAAAATGGCCCTGGAGGTTGTGGGGGCACCCCTGCTAGTGCAGAGGTGCCCTCACACACAGGTACTCTGCACCCTGCCTTCAGGGCTGGAAGGCCTGCAATAGGGGTGACTTATAAGTGACCTGGTGCAGTGTAGATGGCAGCGAAAGGGTGCATGCACCTTTTCACACCGGCTGCAATGGCAGTCCAGTAGAATCCTTTGCATGGGCTCCCTATGGGTGGCAAAAGGAATGCTGAAGCCCATAGGGATCCCCTGGAATTCCATTGCCCTGGGTACTGAGGTACCATATACTAGGGACTTGTAAGGGGGCACCAGTATGCCAATTTGGGTGAAATACTGGGTTACCAGTATGTAGTGACAACATTAAGAGGAGAGAGAGCATAATCACTGGGGTCCTGGTTAGCAGCATCCCAGTGAACATAGTCAAACACACTGACACTAGGCAGAAAATGGGGTAACCGTGCCAAAAAGAGGGTACTTTCCTACAGTTAGAGAGTGTTGAACATGTGTGTCTATGGGTATGTGTATGTACGCATGTGCTGCAATGTATTATTTTATGTTATTTACATGGAAGCTTCACCTTGTGCCCCCTGCACTACCCCCACAGAGTAGCACTCTTTGGCAAATAAAATGCTTGAGGAACCCGCACTGTGGTGAACTTGTCAACATGAGCTGGTGCAATTCTTGATTAATTAGAAACACAAAATTTGTTTGAATAGTTTGATTCCCCATTGAAGGAGAAATTTAAATAGCTGATACCGAAGTTGTGCTTTCAAGGAATGATTATGGGTCCTCTCTTAACCTTGTATCCCAAGGGATGAAGTTCCAGATATACAAAGCATTTTTACAGTCACAAACACTCCATTTTACTTATCCAATAATATTTTACGGACTCCTAAAATGGGATTGTGACCCCATACCAATTCGGTATTTGGAAAGGGCATTTTGTAGGCATCTGCTCCTAATGCTGAATTGGTCCAATATGTATCAATGTTTTCCTACTGAAACCTGGCCACAAAACATTGCAAAGTTACTGACTCTGGAGTTTGGGTGGTAACCCATTTGCACAAGAAAAGGGGTCATGAAATCACTCTCAACTTTCAAACATACTGTTCTAGAAAACAAAAGCTTTTTTCACATGCAGCCCAGTTTCTCTTAAAGAAACAGGCTATATTAAAAACAGTTTACTTTATTTAAAGGCGATCACTTAAAAGGTAGTCAGTCAGTCAATTATTCTTTATTCGATTACGTAAAATCATAAAAGAAGAATATACATCATACATTAACAGTATCTAAAAACATTCACAAATAATAAAAATGACGACGAGACAATTTAAAACAATCCATAAAATCCACTCTGATAAAGATATAAAGTATAAAACTATAAAGTGCGCCTCATGACCAGTTAAATATCAGTCCTTAGAACTAAGGATCCATCAGGCTGAGCATTTCTTTCTTAATCGCAAGGTCCCTGCTAAAAAGATGGCTACATTAAAAGAGACTCTAGCACTTGTCAGCATCTGTTAAAATAGGAGGGCAGGTCTAACCTGTACAAATCTCAACCCTTTTAGTAGTGGGAGAATATACTTTGGTCTCAGGGAACCACAATAATCACAGAACGTTACAAAATGCGTGGTATCTTGAGGCGAGAAGTTATCACAACTGCAAGGGCCCAAGTTGGATACCAAGTTCCAGCCTGGTGGTTCTGCTAAGACCCAATGCAAAAGGTTCAGTCTAAATCTGGTGAGTAGGAACCGGTGTAGAGGAGTGGTTACTATACAGACGTAGGGTCCAATTGCTGGGCCTCATTTTAATAGAACGTGCATCCAAACCAGAGGTTTCCGCAGTTCATTAGCTTCTCTTTCTGCTTGAGCGAGGGAGAAGAAGTTTTTCTTCAACCAGGCAACTCTCTTCTAAAGATTGTTTTGGGGGAACTAAACAATTCAGGGCAAATCAGCTTATCTATGACTAATCTAATATAGTTGAGCCACAAGATGTTGCTACCCTTCTCCAGTGCTAACAATCCTTAAGAACAATATGATTCAATTTGAGTTCTGGATTAGTCCAGATCCTGAGCCACCTGGTCATTGGGCCCACGGCCATGAGGTCGAAGACATATCCAGCTCCCAACTCATCATGTACAACATAAGAGGCTGCGACTGGGGGACCGCTAACAATCTTATCAAAAACTTATTCTCTACACCTACATTTCAGGCATGGGTTTACAATCCTAAATATCACATCCACAACTGCTCAGTGTAATGCTTTTCAAAAGGTATACTTTAATGAGGGCCTGGATAGGCTTAGAGCCCAGTCTATTGGCAAAGTCAAAAACAACCACAACAGATCTGGCCATAATCTTTCTCTTGGCACTCTTTGGTGCAGATCAAGAATCTGTGTCATCAAAAAGCACACCCAAGTATGAAAAAGCATTGACCCTGGTGATCTCAACCTGACGCCCAAAGCATTCCTTCAAGCTCTTGTTATTCCACTTGGGGACATAATCTTGATTTGTGATTTTGTATAATTGGTGCTTAGATCAAGAGAGACCATGAAGTCCACAAAGCTATTTAGAAGCAATTTACCCCCATTCAGGCCAGTAACACAGCATCGTCCGCGCATAGTAGGGCAGGGATTAAAAAGGAGCCCATGCATGGAATGTTGGTGTTAGTTGCACATAACTTGGGGCCAAACTTGTTAATGTACAGGGTGAAAAGTAATGGAGCCAATGTACAGCCTAGCCTAACACCCCTATTTACATTGAACGAAGGTGACAAACTCCCATCCGTATTGTACCCCACTGAGGCCATTACATCAAGATTTAGGTCATGCCAAAAATTCACTATCTCTTGGGCCATTCCCAGGTCCAAAAGTAGGGGCCAGAGTTTTGATGTATTAACCCTATAAAAGGCTGATGTTAAGTCCATAAAAGCAAGGTGTAACATGCCACGGTGTAACATTCCTGTATATTTTTCTATAATCAGATGTAAGTTAAGGCATTGATCGAGAGTGCCCATACCTGGTCTAAAACCATATTGCAGGATTGAGATGACTTCTGTTTTGTCCAGCCAGGAGGTTAACCTGGTGAGGATCACTCTCCCCATGACTTAACCACTGACTAAATTAATGATATTTGCTTAAAGTACCAGAATAAGTATAGATTTCAACCAGGACTCTGGGAGGCATTCAGCACATGAGTGAGGAGGTTTGCCCACAAAGTGGTACCAGTCTTGAATAGATCTGATGAAACCCAATCAGGGCCGGGTACCGTGTCTTTGGACATCCGTGCTATTGCATTGGCGACCTCTTCTTCTTCAAAAGTCAGCTCATGGACTTCCTCAACATTACCCAGGCTGTTCTTTGGGAAGTCCAATGCCTCACATCCACATACACCCTTAAAGTGGGACACCCAGGTGTATGGTGCTACTACACACTCCAAAACGCTGTTATTCATCCCAGTGAAAATTGGGCAGTTAACAATCTCCCAGATACTGGAACTATTCTTCAATACCTCTGACTGGAGTAATTGAGCCCATGCCTCCTCTTTAATATTATTTTCCTTTGTTGGAGGGCTAGTTTATAACTCCTTATACAAAGGGAAACCTAATTTCTTCTTTTCAGGGCTAGAATAAGGTTATGATGTACCTTCAGGCAACTTTGATCAAACCACTTCCCACCCCTATCTTAACCTTGGCATCAGCTTTCCTCAGTCTGGAGGCTATATGTCGGCAAACACAATTGTAAGCACCTAATTACGACACCTGGGTCCGAAATACTTTCTAGACATAGGTCCATATCGTGGGAGCATGTGGTGAATAAATCATCAAAAAAGAGTCTACAGGGATGTAACTCCATTTTAACCTGCATGCTTGGTCCTGGATGTCCAACTCACTATTCATTTGCCCAGCGTCATCAGAGACCTCCTCCATCAACCTCCATTCCATGCTTAAGAACAGGGGTTATGGTCACTGAACTGGAATCATCTCACCTGATATGACGACACTCTAGGTGTTAGAGGAGCCAAAAAGAAAATGTAGTTGACAATAGTGTTGGAGCCTTGACCCTTAAAGGTGGGAACCTCTTTAACCTTCCTCAAGACCTCAAGACACACCAAAATAAAGTCAGAGGAAATGTCATATTACATACCTCCTGTATAGTGTTTTCAAACAGATCATAGTTGAGATCGTCCCATAGGTTGTCACCTGATAATAAGCAATTTGAGTGGTTAAGATGGATATTAACAAGCTCATATAAGGGGAGGTATTCATACTACCATATGAATTTAGAAAGGATCTTAGGTTCACCAGAGAGTCATCCTGGGTAGAGCATGCCAACAAACTATAAACATTTACAGTTAATAAGGATGCTGTGTTTGTAAAATCTAAATACACTGCTAGTAGGTGACTATCTGATGCTTCAACCTGCATGTGCCTACACTCATCTCTTAGGGAGATTAGGGTCACTAGGCCCCCCTTGGTCCTTCCTAATTGTGAGGGCAGGGCAGCAGAGAAGTCTGATGCATATCAATCCAGAAAAGAAGATTTGCCCCTATCCCAAGTTTCTTGAAATACCAATGTATGCTGTTCTCAGAGTAGGGATAACCAGCTCTGATTGTCTCTCTTATTGGCCAACCCTACTATGATCCCGTACATCACTTTTAAGTTAGGCCCTGCCTTAGCTGCTTTTTGTCCTGCATGAGGTGGATTGACTCCGACTTGAACTACATTGGATCCCGGGGAGATGCACCAACCTGTTCACATTTTACTTGTCGATGGGGAGCGTTTGTCTGTAAAGGAGGTAGTCAATCATTGTAATCTAAGGTACTCAGCGTGAGAAATGTATTAGCCTCTGGGAGTCTGAAGCCCCACCTCAGGTAGAGGTCTACTTCTCCGCCCGTCGCCTGTAACCAACTCTTTTTGCTGGGTCATATAAGAAGCCTAAAGGTAAAACCTTAATACAGCTGTTCAAGGGGTAAACCTGGACCATGAGATATAAAAACAGACCTGCCATAAATGAGGTATTGAAATTTATAATAATACTGTCACTTCCAGATTTTTCTCTGTATGGCTTAACCAATTACCTCTTCTTGTAATAATTATAAGATTAGTTGTGTTAATCGCTGCCCTGTTATTACTTTGGCCCAGTCGGTAACTTTCTTCTTTCACACCAGGTTGTAAAGGTGGTACATTAGCCAAAACAGCCACCAAGGGGTAGATGCTGGGGGTACGGGCAGCCTGCGACAGAATGCAGGACTCTGACCTGGTGATGAGGGGGTGCCCTGTCTGTCAGATGAATTGGGCTGTGTATTCGATTTACTGGCCTCATCAGTGCCAGGTTGATTAGTCAGCATGGGGCCCCTGAAAGTGCTATTTTTCCCATGGGGAGTTCTCAGCCCACCTCCAACCAATTGTCACTACCCACTGTAAACATGTCAGATTGGGGATACGTGGGCTGTTGCAAGGGGATGGTCTGCCTAAGCAGCACCCAATTAACCGAGGTGCTGCCCCCATCCCCAAGAAGTAAGCGGGACAAATTAGAAATAGCTGATTCTAAGGATTTAAGTTTAGCAAGAAAATCATCCGCCATGCTTTTAACCAATTTGGCAATATTGTCCAACACGTTATTGAACAAAGGCTCCAGGACTTTGGCCGCACAGTCAAGGCATGCTTCCCCCCCAATATCAGGTAAAGTCTGTGATGTAACAAGTTTGGCCAGGCCTAACCCTGCGTTTCTGTCCTTTGCCATAGTTGATTTCCTTTTTGCAGTCTTGGGTTTAGCTCCCAGATCCTTTTGAGGCTTAGAGGATATAAAGTTTTCTCATCAATGACTGAACAAGGAGGTGCCAAAACTGTCACTGGGATGGGCATCTGTTCAATATAGGGAAAGGTGCGGAAGACATTGTGACGCGAAGGGTTAATTAGCTTGGGCAGTGTAGATGAGTGCAATGCCTGTTGAAACCCCCTCCAAAACATTGTGGAAAAGTTCATGATATTATTTTCAAGCTTGTTTGTGTAGAAGACTCCGTCTCAACCTTGAGAACAAGAGTACAGGGAGAAGATGGAATGAAAACAAAGGCTGGAGAAGGGCAGAGCAGCCAAGTACTGATAACGTAGCTAGAAAATGCCAGAATAAGATAGAATCCAAGCTTCGAGTTATTTAAGCACTGAAGTGTGGGTGAGGGATTTGGAAGCTCGCAGATGGAATTGTGGAAGCTGCCATGACCCAGCGCTGCCTCCCTGTTTGATAACCGTGGTGCTTGAGGGGGAGAGAGGTCCAAGCAGGCGGTAGAGGGCTTCCCAGCATGTCGTGGACTAAGTTAAGTTTCCACACAGGGATGAAAGGTCTTTGTTTCTCTGCTCTATTATTGTGACTGATTATTTATGCTTGCACTGTGTTTATAACCTGAAGTATTCAGCTTGTTTATATTTTGCTTTCTAAACCTCTTAGTGTGAACTGCTACAATAACTGAAACATGCATTTTGGTGTGCAGTAAATCAAAGCTTATCTGAAGTATTCAGTTCGTTTATATTTTGCCTCCTGAACATGGTAGTGAGAGCCTGCTGCAGTAATTGAAACATGCATTTTGGTGTGCAGTAAATCAAAGCTTATCTGAAGTATTCAACTAATTTATATTATGCTTTCTGAATATCGTAGTGTGATGTATTTTAGTATACAGTTAATCAAAACTTATCTGTCAATGAATTCTTTGCTTTTATATATATATATATATATATATATATATACATAGATGCTCCTTGTAGTGTACTTACATATAAATAGATGCTTTTCATTGCTATTCTTATTCTACTATTGTTAATGTGCTAAATGCCTACATTTTACCTGCAATTCTAGTAAAGCTAAATTGTATTTATAATTGGCGTGTGGTCCTTCATTGAGCGTCCTTATTGACTTATACCAACCAGTCACCTGGATAAGACAGCATCCTTGAGGTGCTGTGAATAGGAAATAGGTCCCCCTCATTTGTAAAGGGAGTAGATCTAGTGGGGTCTAAAGGAATGGCGCAAGTCGTGGTGTTTTCCATACAATTTTGCACTACAAGGCCCATTCTTTCCTTTGCGTACAAGATTTCTTCATTCAAGGCCCCCACTGCTGAGGTGAGAATGGAAGTGATTTACTAACACTTGCGGGGACTTTCGAATGAAGGGGGCCATTATGGCTAGTCCACTTACATTTGCCCATGGTTGATGTAGAAAATACAGACATTAGAGGGGTGGCCAAGCCCAGGTTCTTCCAGGCTCTGACGGACGCAGAAGGGTCCACCTTTGACCCGAGCTTTGCCAGGGCACGTCCTATGCAGCGGGAAGAGCTTTATAGTTCTGTGGTCAATCCCAGTTGTAATGTGTTACAGGGCCACATCTTGGGCCGTGTGCATGCTGGGAGATGACACAGCAGAAACAGGAGTCTAGCTTCCAGTGCGGTAGGATGAGAAGAGGCTTTTAATAGCACTGTGACCAATCTCAGGTGTAAGGCACTACAGGGCCGCCTCCTGTGGCCATGTGGAGGCTCGGAGATTAAGTCCCCCACAGCAGAAACAGGAGTCCAGCTTCCCGAGAGGCAGGACGAAAAGAGGCACTTTATAGCGATGTGGCCAGTCTCAGGTCTATGATGTTACAGGGCCACTTCCTGGGGCCCTTTGCAGGCTGGGACATGAAGTCCCCCACGGCATAAATAGGAGGCCAGCTTCCCTAGCAGGCCACCATCCCTGTGATGGCCACAAATCGAAGTCAAAATTTGCAACCTACTTACTTTTGAGGAGGTAGATGTAGTGATTCACTCACAAGTTGTATATAGTTAAAACCAGGTTTTATTGAGATGTGGAAGTAATGCCAAAAGTCTTCTACATCACAGCTGGTAAACTCCCTCTGAACCCCCAACATTCCATTACCTTTAGTTATAAACACATTCCAATTAACGACATTCTAACTTTCTACATTCTGACTTCCCTTAACTTTACAAGATTACAACTATTACATCAACACAACACATCACCCCCCTATTCAATAATGCACAAACAAGTTTACTTCGACTAATAAAAAACTAACTTATCTACTAAATTATGTCTTAAAATAATACTAAATTCAACAAGAGTATACTTTATCAAAATAAATAACAATAATGCATTTAGGAAACAGAGGGCCAGATGTAGGAAAGCTTTAGCGACTCGCTAATGCCCATCTGGTATGTAGAAATGCATTTTGCGAGTCGGAACCGACTCGCAAAATGCATTTCCGAGTCGCAAATAGGAAGGGGTGTTCCCTTCCTATGTGCGAGTCGCACTGGTATGCAATTCCTTTCGCGGTCGCAAATGGACTCGCAGTTACCATCCACTTGAAGTGGATGGTAACCCAGTCGCAAACGGGAAGGGGTCCCCATGGGACCCCTTCCCCTTTGTGACTGGACCAAAAAATAATTTTTCAGAGCAGGCAGTGGTCCAATGGACCACTACCTGCCCTGAAAAATACCGAAACAAAAGGTTTCGGTTTATTTTTCAAAGTGCAGCTCGTTTTCCTTTAAGGAAAATGGGTTGCACTTTGAAAAAAAAAAAACTGCTTTATTTAAAAGCAGTCACAGACATGGAGGTCTGCTGACTACAGCAGGCCTCCATCCCCGCAAGTGCCCTGACTCGCTATGGGGTCGCAAATTGCGACTCACCTCATTAATATTAATGAGGTGGGTCTTTGCTACTCCATAGCGACTCGCAGAAGGTGTCTGAGACACCTTTCTGCATCCCAAATTGTGACTTGCAATTTGCGAGTCGCAGGGACTCGCACATTGCAAGTCGCAATTTGGGACTTTCCTACATCTGGCCCTAAATCCCTAAGATAATTTGGTCGTCTGACTCTACGACTACTTCTACTCATATTACTTTTTTTCAACTCTTCCCCTTCTTCTTCCTGAATGTCATACTGTCCATTACATTTTTCCCCCGGACAAATGTTCCCGTTTTCCCTTCTTTGTGACACCTCCTCATCCACCCAAAAGTTATTTTTTTTTTTTTTTTATGAACTTCCTCCTACTTTTGATAATTCAATAAAAGTCTATTCTTAACTTTGGACATTCTATTAATATGTCACACTCTTCAGTTTGACAGAATCACAAAATATCTCAATAATTTTCAGTGTGGTAGAAAATGCACTTTCCCCTTTTTTGTTATGACGCAGTCTTTTTACCCTCACCATTTGTCCAACTTCCAATTTCACTTCCTTAAAACCATGTTTTTTGTCAAACGTTTTCTTTAACAACTTCAGGATACCAGTTTTGCAACACGGATTTACAGTGCCAAGCACAATTGTCTTTGCTAAAAGGTATCCTACCTCTCATAATAATGAAAGGACTATAATCAATCACAGTGGGTGTGTTGCCCTATACATTCAACCAATTTTTTTCTATTTACTTCTTCCAATCTTTTTTAAAAGACTTTGCTGATTGTAAGTTACATCAACACTACAGTAGGTCTAATTATGATCCACTCTGGAGTTTCACGAAATTCTATATTGTTTGAAAAAATATTTGTAACAAATTGCAACCTTTTTTGCAACACTTTGGTTGGGAATTGAACGTCTAAATCTTAACTTTCTAGTGTATGTGCGTGTATGTGTGTGTGATTTTGGGGGAGGCCTGCATAAGTAATGTTGAAACAGTCCATCATGCCATGACCAGTGTTAAGGTGAGTTAAGCCCAGTGGATGATTTGAAGGAAAGGCAGCATCATCATTAGTAAGAAGGTAATTGGATCTGTTTACCACAAGATCTGAGCTACAAAGGAAGAAACCCATTTCTAAGTAAATAATGCTCCCACTTTTATTTTTTTAACTTTCTGAGCCAGGATTAGAGTCGCACACAAGAACCAAGGGCAACTAAATGGCAGTCTGATATTCTCACTGTGGCTCAACACAACCACTTCCTTCCATCCCGGGGTAGAGGAGTTCTTGGGATTCTTTAACAATACTGTGCCATCCAGCTACACACTTTTGTTCGATGTGGATCTGGTGTTATCAGCATACATGTGGAACTGCAATCAGTGTTTTTTCTTAGTCTAGAGGCAGCGTTTATGATTAGGAGTAAGAAAGAGTAAAACCATGGAGTATTCTGCAAAGGTAGTCTGTTGGCTGCAGTGTGGAGAAAAGAGGTGAAATGACTTCAGGTCAAAATGTACATTTGTGGCCGTTTGACTAGGTTACCTTGATGAACCAAGTCATTGGCTACAGAGACATCAGCCAGTATCGGAAATCAGGGTGGTTCTAGGAAGCTGGGAATATCATTGCTAATATATGTGCAGTCACATTTTTTGTCTGAAGTTGGACCGGCAGTCATGAATTATGCTCTCCTGTTGTGTCCTAAATTATAAAGCTCCACGAGCTTATGGGTGCATGGTAGATTTGAGAAAGGGCAACTGTCTTTGGAGTTCTTGAGGTGTAGTTATTTTCTTTACGCACCGTACAGGTAATGATCGATAAGGGTTCAGGAACTTAACACTGGAGGGGATGCGTCATGAAGCTCTGTGATGTTGGGGCAAGTTAGATGTAGAATTCTTTGGTGCCCAACACTGTGCAAATGTGCACTGAGTGGAAGCTGTTATATCATTTATATTAATTGGGGATTTGTTGGGTGTGGTTTGGGAACATATGTCTATGTCAATTCAGTGAATGCTACTTGCAAGCCGTTACAGCCAACTTTAAAGAACTTAAAAATGACCAGTTAATTTTATTCAACAAGCTGTGGGATTCAGATAGTCAGCGGTAATATGCTGAATTACCACCCCTGCATTGACATGAAAACAGATGCAAATAGCAAAAAATTTAAATGTAACTTGCATGTTGCTGCAAGTAATCTTCGTACCAAAACACAAACCTCATGCAAGACCACCCACATTCATGAGACGTCCTTTCCCACAAAGAGATATTTAGGGATGGTGAAGCATGAGCGAGAGAATGAAACAATGGTGTCCCCTGCCCTTATATTGCAGATCTGCTGTAGAAGAACTCACTCCAGGTACCTGAAAGTGAGAAGAGGAAACTGGTCAGACATCCAGACCAAAATATGTGCAGTGCGTGTTGCGCAGTGCTCCTTTGAGGACATACACAAGCGATGGTACGACTTGTGTTCACATGCCAGGGAGAGGGTAGCCAGCAGGCTAAAGGAGGAAAGGAGCACCAAAGGAGGGCCTCCCACCCAGACACCATCCGCACCAATGGAAGGCATGATGGAGTCCACGCTGCTTCCTGAATCTGTCAGTGGTGTCATTGACATTGACACCTCAGGCACACCCAGCACCAGCAAAGGTAAGGGCAATAATGATGTGTCTCCTGATACGTGCATGTACAAATGCCCCTTAGAAAATAGCTATTGGCACTATGCAGTGTGATAAGTAGTCCATGTCACATCTTACATACAACACAACAATGCCTTATGGGAGTGGTAGTCCACTTCCCTAAAGTGCAAATACCACATAAATATCAAGATAGTGTTAAGCCAAATAGAGAAACAACACAAAAGACTCTTAGTGATACTATGCCAGCGTACATTTAATACTATTATGCAACTATTTGAGTACTAATCAAAAATGACATGCTGCACATTGTTGTTGCAGATGTTCTAGGCCCTGATGCAGCAGAAGGTGGAAATGTGGGGAATAGCGTAACTCAGCCACAGTGCGACTCAAACACCAGTGAGTCTTCATACATGCACCAACCAGATGCAGGGCAAGAGTGCTACCTCTCCCAAAGTATAACCTGGGCTCTGATGAAATGCCGGTTGAAGAAACCACACCACCCCCATAGGCTCGAAGCACAGTAAGACAGAAGTCCCTGCCCCAGCGTCAATCCACTCCCTTCAGGAGGTATCGCGAAGCAGGCAGACAGTGCGCAGAGGAGGTGAGGGCCCATCACTCTTTGGCGGCCTTGAGGCTTCCATGCTGAAAGTGCAGCACCTGCAATGTAAACACATGAGGTCAATGCACAGGCAGTTGGTGTCAATCGATCATAACATGGGCGCAATGCACAGGCAGTTTGAGTCTCACTATGACAACATGGGAACAATGTACAAGCAGGTGGATGCACTCAATGAAAACATGGGAGCAATGCACAAGCAGTTCGAGTCTCTTAATGAAAACATGTGCAAAGTGCATGAGGGACAGCAAACAGCAGCAGAAAACACAAAGAAGATGACAAACGCCATCACGGAACTCTGCACTGTGATGCAGCAGGAGCATGTCAGCCGCTGTAGGCACCATCACCAATTGATGGGCAGGTTGGATGGGTTCTGCTGATCTGTCAATCAGTTCACTAACACAACTGCCTTGATTTCACAATGTGCTGTGGGCATAGAAGTGGAGATGGAAAATTGCAGTCGGGACGTTGCACAAGGATTGGTGCAAATAACCAATGTTTTGGAGACAATGCAGACAGAACGGAGTGCTACACACAGCGAACTGGGTGGAGGGGATAGTGAGGAGCTCTCTAGCCTCAGCAGTCTCACTGCCCCTGTGTTGGATCCTAGGTGTCACAGTACGAGACACAGTACTGTCTTTGAACTAGCTACAAGAGGTGCCACCGAGGCCACTGAGCACACAAGTGGAGTGTGTGCACGTAGGAAGTAATGTTGAGGGGTACAGGGGACTAGCTTAACATCTAGCAAAACAGTTATACTATGATGCTAACAGAGTGTCACTGTTACTCGCACATCTTTGTGTGCATAGCTATGTCCTAATCACACATATATTACCTGAAGTCAAGGCAATAAAGATGCTACCTACAGCAATACATAAAATAGAAGTGGTATTGCCATTACTTACATCAAAAATAGTTGCACGTGATCTCAACACATCTTTGTCTGCCCTCTGCTGCACTGCTTCTGTCTGCTAGGTGAAGGGGTGGCAAGGGATCATCATCCTCATCTGAGTCCGGCTCTGTGGGTTCTACAGGTATACCCCTTGTTGTAGCAATGTTTTGCAACATAGCACATGTAGCCACGATTTCGCATGTTGTTTCATGGCTGTATTGTAGTGCACCACCACTGCATCTGAAGCGGCTCTTCAGCAGGCCAAAGGTCCTCTCCACAATGATTCAGGTTGTCCTGTGAGCAGCATTATACCTCCTTTCGGCTGGTGTTGCAGGACTCAGGTAGGGCATCAGTATGAATGACCGCACAGCATAGGCACTGTCTCCTGGAGAGAAAAAATGAGTAATTGTTATCCGTGACATCACATACACATCAATGCGACATTGTCAACTATTACATTCCCCAGTAGGTATCCTTTGCCAAACTCCCCAGCAACTAGTCTTGTGTAAATTCGACTGTGCCGAAATATGTAAGAGTCATGTGTGCTACCTGTGTATCTGGCCACGAGATCGGTAATAATGTTGGAGGCATTGCTAATTACTTGTATGTTCATGGAATGTGTACCTTTACAGTGCTGATAAACATACTCTGTGGCTGATTGTGGACAAATAGCTACATGTGTCCCATCGATTGCGCCTATTACATGTGGGAATTGGGCAATCTGGAAGAAATCTAATTTTGTCTGTAGTAATTCCTATGGGGTGTTGGCGAATCTTATGTGTTGTCAAATTTTGTTCAGCATGGCATTGAGAAATGCATTGAAAAATCATGAGAGAGCACTCTGTGAGACCCCTCCAGCTGCTGCTATGATCCCTTGATAGTTCCCTGAGGCTAATAGGTGCAGGGGGCATAACACCTGCACATAGTGCACTGCAGTATGGGTTGTAGATCAGCTATCAGGTCAAGTATCATGGCTGAGCTTTTTTTTTTTTTTAACTTTATTTATGCTTTTGTGCAAACAAGTGAAGCAGTACAATAAGATCGTGCAATTGCAGACAAATACAATCCAGATGACATGTTGTGTCCTTCTGAAAGATAGACATCCACCACCAGGACAGTTCGATGCAGAAACCGGTAATCATGTATGCTTATAACTGGGAAGCCCTACATTTACATACATCAATAACCATGTTCAATATGTCATTCAAGTTCCCCGCCCTCTGGCTCCCCGTCTGCTTCCCAATAAGGTATTGCTTGTATACATCCCAGAATTTCACAGGCCTATTTGTAGGGGGAAGCAGCTCACTATAATTATCTGTTTGAGTGTTACAATACACCATATCTCTATGCCATTCATCCACTTTTGGGACCGGTCCGCGGTCCCATTGCATGGCAACCCTGCTTTAACGAGCAGCAACCCAATTGCCACCAATCTGTGAATAGCCCCCGGCAAATGTCCATCCCATCCCACAAGAGCCAAGGACGGTCCCGCATCTATTGGCTCCCCAACTATAGACTCCAATTCGCCAATAACTGTCTTCCAGAGGCATTGCACGCTCTCACATGTCCAGGCCATATGCAGGAAATCAGCCCGCTCCGCCCCACATCTGGGGCAGCTCGCACTGTCGCGCAGTCCATATCTATGGAGACGGTGTGGGGTATAATATATTCTGTTAAGGAATTTGAAATGGATAAGTTGGTGCCTGCCATTCAAAGAAATGGAGCGCGTCTTAGCACAACAGTAACGTCACTGCATGTCTGAAATCTGCACGCCTAGATCCCTCTGCCACTCTAATCGGGCTTTTGATAGTTTGTTTCGGGAAACCAAGCGCGCAAACAACTCCCCTGCAAGACCAACGAAAGCGACAGGACTTCGGGGGGTTCCTGTATGTCTGCGCCCAAGATCTGTGCCAGCGCGTGCTGCACCCTATAATGTTGAAATCGATGCAGGGGGGTTGGCCCAACAGCACCGCTCTGCACCAGCTCCTAGTGTTTCATTATGTTATTCTCAAATAAATCTCCCATAGTATTGATGGCTAGTTCGTTCAGAGAATGTATCAATTTACAATCATGCCAAAGCGGAAACCAGGTGCAACAACTCAACGGTGCATGCGGAGAGTACAACAAAGCCAATCCCTGCCTATGCACGAGCTCCTGACAAGCTCTCGCCACTGAGTCCAGGGAGGCAAATTCTTTATAGCGCCTGCTCAGAGTGTGATACACCTTACCCCGCAACTGGACCGGCAAGGCCAGTTCGCTCTCGATTTTAAGGAATGGGACGTCCTCTGGCCCGTGAAGCCAAGCCTGCGCCACCGCAGCCCGGGCAGCCACACTATAAATCTCCAGATCCGGGGCCCCCAGACTGCCCAGCTCGTATGGCAGTGTTAGTACTCGCCACTGCACCCGGGGCTGCTTGCCTGCCCAAGCTAGTCTTGTCAATAATGATCTCAATGCGGTGAAATAATTTCTAGGCAGCACCAACGGTATATTCTGGAAAAGGACCAGGAAGCGTGGTAATACCACCATTTTCATCAAAGCTACTCGACCGAGAAAGGACAAAGGGAGCTTAATCCACCTCTCCACATCAGTCGCCAACCTCGCCATCGCCACGTCATAATTATCGGCTACTACAATCTTAGGATCAGTATGAACTTTAATTCCCAGATACCTAACCGACTAAGGGGGTCATTACAACATTGGCGGACGGCTTCCGCCGCCCGCCAAGCTGTAACCGCCATGCGGCCGCCAATGGGGCCGCACTTCTGCGGTGCCCATTACAACATCCCTGCTGGGCCGGCGGGTGCAAACCTAGTTTATGCCCGCCGGCCCAGCAGGGATGCGGCCGCAACGTAGGAGCCGGCTCCTAATGGAGCCGGCGGTGTTGCGGCCGTGCGACGGGTGTAGTTGCACCCGTCGCTCTTTTCACTGTCTGCTATGCAGACAGTGAGTAGCTGCACGGGGCCCTGTTAGGGGTCCCCTGCACTGCCCATGCCAGTGGCATGGGCAGTGCAGGGGCCCCCAGGGGCCCCAGGACTCCCCTTACCGCCAGCCTCTTCCTGGCGGTGCAAACCGCCAGAAACAGGCTGGCGGTAGGGAAGTCATAATCCCCAGGGCAGCGCTGCTTGCAGCGCTGCCCTGGCGGATTATCACCGCCGGGGCTAAAACGGCGGTCAAAATACGGGTCTCCATACTGCCAGCATGTTGGCGGTACGGACGCCACTTTAGCCCTGGCGGTCTCAGACCGCCAGGGTCGTGATGACCCCCTTAGTCTCCCAACTAAGCGGGAAACCTACTTCTGTTTGCTTTGTGACAGGAGTCAGCTGGAACATCATAGACTTCCCCCAGTTAACTTTAAGACCGGACAGAGTGCCATATCGCACTATTTCTTGGAGCATCGGGGCGGAGTTGCGCCTCGGGTCTTTGATATACAATAAAGTGTCGTCAGCGAATGCAGAAATCACAAGCATATAATTTTGAAAATTAAGGCCACAGTGTCCATGATATTCCACAAGGCACAAGCCAAAGGCTCCGCCCCCAGTTCCTATAATAGCGGGGAAAGCGGGCATCCCTGTCTGGTGCCCCTGGTGATGTCAAATGCCTCCGTTACTATGCCGTTAATGCGGACTCTGGCCCGAGGGTCCCTATATAAAGTGGTAATCAGGCACAGAAACGTGTCCCCCACACCGAACCGCCGCAGCGCAGCCCAACAAGAAGCCCCACTCCACCAAGTCAAACGCCTTTTCTACATGTAGAAAGACTGCCAGAGCCTGTATATCGGGATTGATGTTTTGTATAGTGCCAAATAAGGTGCGTAGGTTCATAGTTAAATTACAGCCGGGGACAAACCCCTGGTTTGATCAGAAGAGGCAACACCTTAGCCAGTCGGTCCACTAAGATTTTAGCATATATTTTGACATCTACGTTCAACAGCGATAGCGGTCTATAGGAGGAGCATTGTTCAGGTGGTTTCCCTGGTTTAAGTAGTGTGATTATCACGGCTTCACTCATTGACGGAGGCATGCACCCATCCACTACCATTTCCTCAAACACCTCTTGTAGTTGTGGGAGTAACAAAGTTTGAAATGCTTTGTAGAAATACACAGTCAGGCCATCAGGGCCAGGGGCCTTACCTTCAGCCATTCCCCCCAACGTCTTCCCTATTTCGCCTAGAGTAAATGGTGCTCGCAAAGCCTCTCTATCGACTTCCGACAGCCTCAGCAGCATAATGTGGGTGAGATAGTCCCAAATAGCATTCGGATCAGGGTCACCATTGGTAGTGTATAAGGTTTGATAATATTTGCAGAATCTAGCAGCTACCATTTCGGGGTCACTGATCACGCTACCGTCATCAGCCACTGTGGTGCTAATTAAATTGCCACTTCGACTGGGACGGATCAGATTCGCTAGGACTCTGCCAGGTCTGTCGCCCTCCCCACATACTCGGGCAGTAGCGTATTTCCCCATGTGTCGAATCTCTGAGAGGGCAGTCTCTTGAAATTCCTGCAACTTGGCGCAGAGATGACCTAAAATGTATACGTCCGCAGTATCACAGTGCTCTTGCTCTAATTGGGATAGCTCTCCTTCCAGTAGGTGCAGTCGCCTCCATATCAACCGAAGTACCCCCGCATGCTTAGACATGGTGATCCCTCTTATATACACCTTAAACGTTTCCCAGACTGTACCCACTTGGGCGACTGACCCCTTATAGAGCTGGAAAAACTCACTGATTGCATTGGCCAATTCCTCCCTGAATACAGTGTCTTTCAGCGAGTACGGAGGGAACCTCCACGAAAATGGTAGACGCGGTATAGGACCCACCGTCAGAAGTATTGG
Organism: Pleurodeles waltl; assembly: GCF_031143425.1. Classification (NCBI taxonomy): domain Eukaryota; kingdom Metazoa; phylum Chordata; class Amphibia; order Caudata; family Salamandridae; genus Pleurodeles; species Pleurodeles waltl. The sequence continues at coordinate 1,828,993,862 of NC_090440.1, read as the reverse complement.
AACCGGAGAATGGTCTGAATAGGTTCTAGGCCAAGGGGCCTCGGGTGTCACTCTGTGTAGCAGGCTGTGGGAGACCAACCATAAATCTATACGTGTGTACAAGTCGTGGGCTGCCAAATAATGTGTATAGCCTCTCTAGGTATCTATCTCTCCAAACATCCACTAACCCCATATTAGCAGCTATGTCCAGTATTGCGCGTGCAGCGGCAGCCGGGCTCCGGGTCCTACCACCTGATCTGTCTACTTTGGGAGTCAATGTGCAGTTAAAATCTCCGCACCAGAGCTGCGGGAGGTCCCCCCATCGTTCCGCCTGCGCCGCCAGATCTCTATAAAACTGAGGGTCATCATAATTCGGACCATATATTCCTATTAGCAAAAAGGTTAATGCTCTCCCATTACACTGTTCCGCCACATATTGTCTCCCAGGGTCAATGTCCACGCTCTTAAAGTCAATAGCAGATGTACGAGAGGCCCACAACAGGACCCCCCTAGAGTGAGTTGTATAACCTGCAGCCAAGAACTGTCCCTGCATTCTACGAGGAGTGAGCATAGGGCTATTCGGGGCTAAGTGTGTCTCCTGCAATACGGCAACATCCACCTTGTGTCTAAGCAAGTATGCAACAACTTTGCGGGTCTTACGTGCATCGTTAAGACCCCACACATTCCAGGTAACCAATCTAAGCCTATGGGGACAGTTTTGCGAATCAGTAGCTGAATATACTGGAGTCATCTAATACTACTGGGCTACTATTCTGGATCCATCTATGCACAGTACTCCTCTGCACTCTTTCTGCTTCACGATATATACAGGTTCAAACATTACTGTCCCAACAACTTCCCAAACGCCCACCCCCCTCCCACAATAGGTCATTCCCCAACCTGCCCATCTAGTTAGTTCCCCCGAAATCCCCCTACTTCCCCCCCAGTTAGAACAAACCCCAATAGAACTATACGTGGATCACACATGAAGGCAGATGTTGCTTCGCCTTGTCAAATGATTCTGTTGTGCCGGCTACCTATGCATACTACCATCAGACCACTTTAATACCGCGGAGCATGGAACACCCTGCAAGTAGAGCGTATGTGGCAGACCGCCACCATAAATTAACATCAAAACTATTATAATGACTAAGATCTCAGTGCAATAGGTCTATGTCTGGGGTTAACCCACCATTCGCTGAGTTAGTGTTCTAATCAAATCTCAACAGCAATAATCATTTAATCAACCCTTCAACATTGTCTAATTATCAGCCGAATCAGCTACTGGAACGTTCCTCTTATCTGCAAGTTTACGATTCACAAACTGTTCCTGTTTTTTGTGGTCAGTGAAAAATATTGTACTTCCATCTACGTCCACTCTCAGTTTGGCTGGGTATAACATTCTGTAGTCTAGTCGCAGTGACCTCAGTTGCTTGTTCCCTGCTAGGAATTGCTTTCTTGCCTCTTGTACCTGTAGTGTGAAGTCCGGGTACAGTGAGAGGGTCATCCCCTCATATTGCAAAGTTTTTAGCTCCCGGGCCCGGAAAAGTGCAGCATCTCGGTCTCTATAGTTCAGCAGTCTTGCTATCACTGGGGGAGGTAGGGCTCCAGGCGATGGGTGAGTCGCCAGCGATCTGTGAGCACGTTCCACCACGAAGATTGCCGAAAAGGTGTCACGACCCAGCAGCTGCACCAGCAGGTTTTCAATGAAGCTTTCCATATTTGCAATCGATGTGGACTCAGCTATTCCCACGATGCGAAAGTTGTTCCTCCTGGAGCAGGATTCTAAGTCGTCCATCTTGTGTCGGAGGGTGCCCAGTTCTGTGCTAAACTTTAGTTGTCCAGCGGCAAGTGCTGTCTGTCCATCTTCCACAGTTGACACTCTTCTTTCCGTTTGATCCAAACGCTCCACCTGCTTATCTAGGCGCTTCGACATTCTGTCTATTCGATACGAGAGAGAATCCATTTTACCGTCAATTTGAGTTAAACTGTGCTGCATAGAATCATCCTCCTCGCCATCACGTAGAGTGCAGCCATTGTGGAAAAGAGACTGAGTCATTCTGGGCCTCTTTATATAGTTTGCACCTGTTTACCTTCTGATTTCACTTCATGCTAAATTGCACGTGCAAAAGGCCATTCTGCAAATATTTGCTATTTGCGAATTGTTGATGCATTGCATTGCGAGAATGAATTTGCAATTTGCATTCTGCATATCGCAAATAGCAACATGATTTTGGGATTCGCAAATCCAGGTCGCAATTTGCGATACGCAGAATGCGAATCACAAAATCATGTCACTATTTGCGATTTGCAGAATGCGACCTGCAAATTTATGTCACAGTTGCAAGGAATCGCTATTTTTGTGATTCCTTATATTTGCACTGCAAATGCCTTTCATACATCGTGAAAGGCGATTTTCCATTCGCAAACGGCAAAATTTACCGATTCGCACCGTTTGCGAATGCAAAATCCTTTGATACATCTGGCCCTTTTTGGGCAAACAAAAAGTGTCAGTAACTTTCCCGTGCTGTCTTGAAATCAATGTTTACCTGTTTAGAAAGTACTTTGACTATCTCAGTTTCGGTGGAAATCAGGGTGAATTGACACATCCCAAATGATGAAAAAATGATGAATAAACCAATTGTTTGTAGCAAGAAAAAAGCCCCTCTCACTATTCCCTTCTAATACTGTGCCAGTTTCTGGATCACCAATATTCACTGAAAAAAAAAAAATCTCTCTAAGGATATTTTCAAAATGTGGAGCTGCAACGGGTATTAAAGAGCAGCAATGCCAAATTCACACTGAGGCGACATGCACATCAGCAATTTCCCTTCAGAAAATATAAGGAAAGAATTGATTCCCTTATACTGCTTTCTATCATGTACATCATTTTACAAAACTCTACAAAGCCAAACCTCCTGCTAAGTACAGAGAAGATCCAGTTTATGGAGAAAACGATGTTCCTTATGTGTTCCTTAAGGAATCTTCCCATGGAAGTGGGTAGTCTGCACCTCAAATATGTCCACCCGGACAGTAAAATGTAATGTAAGATCTTTACGAACAACTCCTACAGGGTCTGGCGCAGAATCCTACTCTGTTGATTACTGTTAGATTTATCTGTTATGACATCTGTCCTGACAAGCAAAAAAAATGACCAACTCCTCCAAAGTGTGCCACGCCACTGTGAAGTCTTCCAGTTGAAGGTACAACATTCATCTCATTGTTACGACAAACATACTATGCTTCGGAGGATTGGATCATCTCATAACAGTTCCAGCTGTTGTTGTCTGTCTTCACAATCTGTAGGCCACTTTAAGTACAAAGTCTGATGTTTGGGGTCATAACCATTGTTGGCAGTCTTCAGAAACACCATGAATTACTGGAATTCTGACCTCTCAACCATTAATGTTGGCACAGTGCTGCCCATCAGACTAAAATCTCACATTAACCTGTGTCCCGTTATTCTCAGCTAGTTATATGCAGATGCATTATCATGGAACAAATATATCATGAAAGCAATATGAAGACCCTAGACACAAGAAGAAACACAGACCTCTAGTTCAAGCAAAATCAACTCCTGATGAGCTAAAGCTAATTTGAAGCAGAAAAATGCGATTCGGCTCAAATAGGAAGACACCTCACCTGCTGCTGTAGCACAGGCATTATCGACAGGTCCCCAAATTACTTTGAACTGGATAGGGCACCACTTGGCAGGGCAGGACTCTCAGCAGAGAGTCCAGGTGTTGGCAGGGGAAGTCTTTGATGGCCCTGAGACTTCAACAACAGGAGGATAAGCCCTTGGAGATTTCTTCACAAGCAGGAATGGACAACAAAGTCCAAACTTTGTCCCCTTGCACAGACAGAAGCAGCAACTGCAGGATAGCTCCAGAAAGCACAGTCACCGGCAGGGCAGCACTTCTCCTCAGCTCTTCAGCTCTTCTCCAGGCAGAGGTTCCTCTTGATTTCTGAAAGTGATCTAATTCTCAGGGGTTTGGGTGCCCTTCTTTTACCCAGTTCTTATACCCAGTTCTGCCTTTGAAGTAGGCCTACTTCAAAGGAAAGTCTCTCTTGTTTGTGAAATTCTGCCTTGCCCAGGTCAGGCCCCAGACACACACCAGGGGGTTGGTGATTGCATTGTGTGAAGGCAGGCACAGCCCTTTCATATGTAAGTGACCACTCCTTCCCTCCATCCTAGTACAGATGGCTCATCAGGATATGCAGGCTACAACCCAGCTCCCTTTGTGTCACTGTCTAGAGAGAGGTGCAAATAGCCCAACTGTCAAACTAACCCAGACAGGGAATCCACAAACAGGCAGAATCACAGAATGGTTTAAGCAAGAAAATGCCCACTTTCTAAAAGTTTTCAAACACACAATCTCAAAACCAACTTCACTAAAATAAGTATTTTTAAATTGTGAGTTCAGAGACCCCAAACTGCACATGTCTATCTGCACCCAAAGGGAATCTATGCTTTAATCATATTTAAAGGCAGCCCCCATGTTAACCTATGAGAGAGATAGGCCTTGCAACAGTGAAATACAAATTTGGTAGTATTTCACTGTCAGGACATATAAAACACATTAGTATATGCCCTACGTTAAAGATACACAGCACCCTGACCTAGGGCCTACCTTAGGGGTGTCTTACATGTAAGAAGAGGGAAGGTTTAGGCCTGGCAAGTGAGAACATTTGTCAAGTAGAATTGGCAGTTTAAAACTGCACACACAGACACTGCAGGGCCAGGTCTGAGCCATGTTTACAGGGCTACTAATATGGGTGGCACAAGCAGTGCTGCAGGCCCACTCGTAGCATTTGATTTACAGGCCCTGGGCACCTCTAGTGTACTGTACTAGGGACTTAACAGTAAATCAAATTTGCCAATCATGGGAAGTCAATTACATACCCATTTTATGTAGGAGCGCTTGCACTTTGGCACGGGATAGCAGTGGTAAAGTGCCCAGAGTAATAAAAAAAGCAAAAACAGAGTCCAGCACACATCAACAACCTGAGAAACAGAGGCAAAAAGTTAAGGGGGCCCACACCAAGGATGCCAAGACTAACATGTGTCCCCCCCAGCTGAAAGTGGGGAGCAACTACCCAACCTCATGGGAGTTCTCATAACTAAAGCAGAAGAATCTGGACAGACCATAAGCAGTGGCGTGTTCTGTGCTTTAAGGAAATGGACCACCTCAACAGTTTTGGATTCTTACTCCTCATCTGCGTTAACCATCTGAGGGGCCTGTGGTCGGTCTGAACCCAGAAGTGAGTCCCAAACAAGTAGGGTCTTAGCTTCTTCAGCGCCCAGACCACAGCAAAAGCTTCACGCTCTATGGCACTCCACATACGTTCCCTGGGAAGTAACCTCCTGCTAATGAAGGCTACAGGTTGATCTAGGCCCTCTTCATTAAGCTGTGAGAGTACTGCTCCTGTACCATGCTCTGAGGCGTCTTTTTTCAAAACTAACACCTTGGAAGAATCAGGTGCCTTCAGCACAGGTGATGTGCACATGACAGCCTCCAGGGCATCAAAAGCGGTCTGGCAAGCTTCTGTCCAGATCACCTTTTTTGGTTGCTTCTTGGAAGTCTACTCAGTCAAGGGGGTAACAATGGTGCCGTACCCTTGACAAAACTCCTGTAGTAACCAGTGAGGCCTAAAAAGGATCTCACCTTAGTCTGGGTCTTGGGAGGCTACCATGCCAGGATGGTATCAATCTTTGTATCAATCAAAAAGGTACACTTTTCCAAGAAGTACAAAAAATATGGAAAAACTCTAGTATGAAGGGTGAAGGAAAGTTGGAGAGAAAAGAAAAAGTCTTAAAATTGGCTCTGACACAAATTTATTAGTGCAAGGAAGCGCTGGTCAAGATTAAAAACAAAGATAGAGTTAATGGGAATAATGATCCTTTACTCTAAAGAAGCAAGTAGTCAGAAAGACATTACTTTAACCACTCCAAAAAAAGTCAACATATTTCGCGCCTTCCAACGTCCAAAGGGATCAATTGGCGCTTCATCAGGACTACATAAATCTTCTCCAAAAAATACTCTATGGTCAAAATTTTATGACAAAAACATACATAGCAGTGAGACTATACTCACAACAGTTCACTGTAGTCTAGAGGAACTGAACCATACCTGTACTTAAACACAGAACATAACTTGACATATATCCCAACTCTTTTCGGGGTAGTTACACACATAAGTGATAATCAAAAACTGTGATGGTCATAATGGCAGTATGATGTAAGGAAGATAAATCAAATAAATAGAGAAATGCTTACCATCCTCAATTGGGGAAAGTGGTCATAGGAGGTGTAAACTAACAATCAATCATGGTTTCTAGACAGATATGTTAGAAACAAAATACGTGTAATACATATCAAATAATTGCTATTAGAAACAAAATACGCACAATACATATCAAATTATTGCTGATTGTATCAATCTTTGGCTGTAGGGGTGCCACCTGGCCACTCCCCACCTGGTGTCCCGAACATACCACAGAACCCTGCCCTATTTGGCACTTGCTTGCCTTAATAGTGAGGCCTGCCTTTTGCAGGGAATCCAACACTTTGCAGAGGTGTTGCAAATGTTCCTCCCATGTGGAAGTAAAGAAAGCAATGTCATCTAGGTAGGCAGCACTGAACTTATCAAGCCCAGCCTGGTTGACCAACCTCTGAAAGGTGGCAGGGGCATTTTTCATCCCAAATGGCACCACTTAAAACTGAAAGTGCCCATCTGGGGTAGAAAATGCAGACCTCTCCTTGGCCTCCTCAGTCAAGGCAATCTGCCAATACCCAGACGTTAAATCAAACGTGCTGAGGTATTTGGCAGGTCCCAACCGATCTATGAGCTCATCAGCTCAGGAGATGGAGTGCGCATCAGTCTTACTGGCCACATTGAGTCCCCAGTAGTCCACGCAGAACAAGAGTTCGGGAGTGGCACCAGGTGCAGCAGCCTTTGGGACCAAAACCGCAGGGCTAGCCAAGGGACTGCTGGGATGCTCAATGACCCCTACGGTTAACATCTTGGATACCTCCTCCTTGATGCTAGCCCTGACCTTGTCATTCACTCTGTAAACCTTTTGTTTAATGGGTGTACTGTTCCCAGTGTCCACATCAAGTATGTGACCCTGGGAATCAAGTAGACCAGTGAGGTGAACTGCCCTAGCACCCGGCGACAGTCCCTCTGCTGCTCTGCAATCAGGGAGGGGGAGAGATTCACTCCTTCCACAGAGCCATCTTTCTCTCATGCTGACAGGAGGTCAGGAAGAGGCTCACCCTCCTCCTCCGCCCCGTCATCTGTTGCTAGGAGCATGGGCAATTCAGTCCATTCAAAGTGTGGCTTGAGCACGTTCAAGTGCAGGACACTCAAAGGGTTCCTGGGATTCTGCAAGTCCACCCGGTAGGTGACTTCATTCTTGCGCTCCACCACCTCAAATGGCCCAGTCCACTTGTCCTAGAGTGCTCTAGGTTACACTGGTGCCATTACCCACACTTTCTGACCAGGTTGAAACTCGACCACAGTGGCATTCTGGTCCTACCAGCATTTCATATGATCCTGGCTTGCTTCTAGGTTTTCCTGTGCGAGACCCCTGAAGCGGGCAGTCCGGTTTCTCAGAGCCAGCAAGTAACTGAATACATCCTGGGGGGTTTACTCAGAGCTTTTTCCAAAGCCTCCTTCACCAGACTTAACGGTCCCCTCACAGGGTGGCCATCGATCAGCTCAAAAGGACTAAAGCCAAGTCCCTTTTGAGGCACCTCCCTGTAAGCGAACAGAAGGCATGCCAAGAGGACGTCCCACTTCTGCCTCAAGGGCTCTGACAGGCCCATGATCATGCCTTTCAAGGTATGGTTGAATCTTTCAACCAGACCATTGCTTTGGGGGTGGTAAAGTGTGGTGAACTTTTAGGTTACCCCACACACCTTCCACAGAGACTTCATTTACGTTGATATGAAGCTGGTACCCCTATTGAACACCACTTCCTTCAGGAACCCCAAGTGGGTAAAAATTCCCATCAAGGCACGCCCCACCACAGGGGCAGTGATTAATCTCAAAGGAATGGCTTCTGGGTAGCGGGTGGCATGGTCCACCAAGACCAGGATACACCTGTTGCCCATGGCTTTCTTGGGATCCAGAGGCCCCACAATGTCAATACCAGCCCTTTTAAAGGGGGCACTAACAAAAGGAACAGGTTGGCAGGCGCCTTACATTTCCCCCCACTCTTGCCACTTGCCTGACATGTTTGGCAAGACCTACAGTGTGCATTAGAGTGCTTGCACATTTGGGGCTAAGAAAAGTGGGTGACAAGCCTGTCAAAGGTCTTGCCTGTCCCAAATGTCCAGCTAAAGGCCCTTCATGAGCCAGACCCAGTAGGAAGATCCTAAAGCACTCGGGTACCACCAGCACACGGGCTGACCCAGGCTTAGGCACCTGAGACTCACTATACAGGATGCCGTCCTCCTAATAGATCAGGTGAGATCCTGGCTCCTCGCCAGCTGCCTGGGCTGCAGCCTGCTGCTGCAACCCCTCTAGAGCAGAAGATATCTTCTGTGCCTCACAGAATGCCTCCCTGGTGAGTCCCCCTTTCTGTTGCCACTGCGACAGCTCAGGGACCTCCCCCAGTTCAGCCACCGTTTCCCCTGTAGGGTCTGGGGCGTCACCCTCAAGCTCCGCCTCCTCCCGGACCTAGGGAACTTCTGGGGCCAGGTTCCCATGCCCCCTACCCTTCCTCTTTTTGGCAGTCCCCTGGGCCACTGTTTCAGGCTCCAGGGGCTCTTGACCACCCTGACGGGCTACCACTGACCTGGTGGATACACACACCCACCCAGGCAGACCTAACATCTCCAAGTGTGACCTGTGTTCCACCTCTTTCCAAGGGGAATCCTCCAGGTCATAGCCAAGCAAACAATCTACAGGCATGGTTGGACTCACAGCTACCTTCAAAGAGCCTGAGACCCCACCATTCAAAAGGAACCTGCGCCACCTCCAACTGGTGGTCATACAGATGCTGATCTGGGAAAAGGAGCACGATTAAAGCGATTCCACCATACGTTTCTGATTCCTTCATCTATATATGTTGATAAGCCCTGTGGAAGGAACAAAAGCTAGATCTGATGTCTAGAGATTGTTAAAAGACATGTCAGAAAGAAACCTTGTCTGGAGTTCCCTCTTCTCTCACAAGCTAGTAAAGTTGTATTCTTTCTGAATAACTGCAGCAGGCTTCTGGTTATTCTTAAACAGAATGTGAGGGATAAGTATTATGAAAGTGTGAATGGAGTTCAAATTCAGACTTATTTTCTCTGACCCACTCATCCTTTTTTCACCTGGTCTGATGCAAATGAACCATTCATTGCAATCAAGGTTTCCTGTGAGACTGGATATCATGGATTCAACCAGGAATGACAAGGGAAGTGCTGCCGCAGTACTCCTACATCCACATTGAATTTAGGGACATATTGTTCTTCAGGACCTCCTATTCTCATTATACTATGTACTTCACCATCACCAGGTGAAAGTGCAATTGAACAGGGTGGAATAGTGAAACTGGCCAAGAAGCCCCTCCTACAATAAGCTCTTGCCTCTTGCTCAGAAAACCCCTGCTTTACCCCGAGGTATGCCAATACCTCTATCACCTTTCTCTTACAAACATATGGTAAGAACAAACATATTGTAAAAATCTGATCAGCTAACTCTTGGTTAGTTGATCAGGTTTTTGGTACTGATCTGATGATAAGGTGAAAGAGGATGTTGCATCCATCGAGTATTTGTGACAGTGCTTCTTCTTGGAGTAATTCGCATGACTAATTATCCCATTGCGCATCCTCAAAACATACTCTTCACTTGCCTCAAGGAGCTCATGCTGGCTCAGAGAATATCCATGCAGCTAACAAGGAGCGAGAGGAAAAGGGCAACTTTGAGTATATCCTCCTAAAACCATGTATTCAAACAAACAATTCTCTAAGAGAAGGTAGGTGTCATTGAAAGGAACTGCTCACAACAACGGAAGGTGACCATGTGTTCTAACACTGTTCCAGAACCAAAAGTAAGGATGGAATGGACACGCTATCTAAAAGGACTGTGAGCACTCACCCTCCCTGGGCTGGCATGCTTTATCATCAGACATGCTCTTTATTCAAGTTCAAGTTTTGCAAAACAGGAGGACTCACTTTTACTAGACAGCTTTTATGATGGAACTACTATAACGTACAAATCGTGTCCCAGCGTGTGGACACAAGTAGAATACTACCTGTAAAAGAATGAGAAGAGCAAAATAAGAGTAAAATTACATGATGGTTTACAGTAAATTATGTTCTGGTATTATATAGATAGATTTAAACAACAGTAGAATATTTCAACCCTACCTTGTGGTCAGCATGTCTCTATCTAACCTTGAGCCAATAGCATGTCAGAGGCTTTCATCAGAATCTGTTTCACAGTGGTACACTGTGAACGGTGTCTACCTAATTTAGGGTGTCAGAGTTATGTATGACTTTCATTTGCAAAAAATCAGGGGGGGGAGGGAGGGACCGGGAGGTTAATGGTCCAGTGTACATTCTCCCAAAATAGTAATCAACAAATTAAGAGTACACTGTTCCAAAAGCTAACAAGAAGGTCTAGGGAACCTAATAATTCAGGAGCAAAAGCCCTCACGCGTCACATTGGATGACTAGCATCATCATCGGGAATTGCTCCACGCCAGGCCGGCACTGCAATGCCTGACGGGCTCCCCAAATGATCAACAACCAGTTGACTCCGGGCTAAGAAAACCCTCTACCTTTGTTCCGCCCTCTAGCTCGATGCCTAGTGAAGTACTCACATTTGAAAAGGCCGTATTAGCTGACCTGGATAACTTTCATCCAAAACATGCCTATATTAACACACCTACTAAAGAGAAAAAGGCGTTACAATCTTTATCAGCAGACCCTACTATTGTCATCAAACAGGCTGATAAAGGAGGTGCCAGTGTCATTTTGAATTCTGCTGACTATAGACATGAATATTTATGTCTTTTAAGTGACTCTGCCTACTATGAAAAAATAGTGAGCGATCCCACTGGGAGATTACAAATTCAGATCAGAAGTCTAATTGAAGAAGCTAGAAATAATCTGTGGATTTCCACTAATGAAGCTGAATTTCTTGACACTCCCCACCCTCGGACCCCATTATTCTATTGTTTACCTAAGATCCATAAAGGTAAAATACCTCCACTGGTGCATCCGATAGTGTCTGGACAGGGTTCAGTTTTAGAACCTTTATCTATTTTCTGTGATAATTTTCTGCAACCCTTGGTGAAGAGCTCTTCTACCTACTTACAGGACACAAAAGACGTCTTGAACTTGATTGAAGATATCAACAGCACCAGGAAGGTACAAGGCATTATCACTCTTGATGTTGAAGCATTGTACACAAACATCCCCCAAGAGGCCACTTTACAGGTTGTGGAATTAGCTCTTCTAGAATATTCTGATTCTCTATCCACCCCTGCATGCTTCATCATGCATTGTGCGACACGGGCCCTAACAGACTTTGTTTTTCAATTTGAATATCAGTTCTTTCATCAGATTCGAGGTACGTCGATGGGAAGCACGTTTGCTCCCAGTCTGGCATGTCTATATATGTATGACTTTGAAAAGAAGCATATTTTACCATCCATTAATCCCTTCCAAAACCACATAAGATTGTGATGACGGTACATTGATGATATCCTGATTATTTGGCAAGGCCCATTATCTTTGACCAATGATTTTGTATCTTGGATCAATACCATTGATCCCTTTTTGAAATTCACTTCTACAGTACCATTTACTCATTTACCTTTTCTAGATCTTTTGATAACCATCAACGGTGGCAAATTGTCTACATCGATTTATCACAAACCAACAGATCGCAATAGCCTTCTGCTATATGAGAGTCATCACCCGAAATCCTTACGAGACAACCTATCTGTTGGACAATTTTTGCAGTTAAGAAGGAATTGCAACACATCCTGTGAGTTTGACCGCCAGGCTGATGCTCTTCAAGCAAAACTCTATGAACGACATTATCCTACACGAGTTGTAGATCAAGCTCGCAAACAAGCTAGAAATAACCCTCGGGAGGCTCTGTTAGAAACTATATTTAAACCACGTCAAACTAGATTAACTTGTGTGTCTACTTACACCCCGCAATCCAATCACATCAAAAAACTGATCAATAAAAGATGGCCTATATTAACTAGCGGTGGCATTCTGGTTCCGAGGCCTTTGTTTGCTTTTAAACGTACCTCAAACATTAAGGACATGGTGGTTCATACCCGCCATCGAATCTCTCAGGCCACTTCTACTCAGAGAACATAATAGGATCTCCCTCCCGTCACGGGTCATCACTCCTGTGGCCACTGTAATGTGTGTTCGCTTACGAGACATCTTACAACATTGAATCTAGACCCTATTGGCACCTGGCAGCTTAAAAAACACACTAACTGCAATACCAAAAATTGCATCTACATGATAACATGCTCATGTGGGCTGCGGTATATCGGTATGACAACACGACCAGTGAAGATATGTATCAACAAACATAGAAGTACCATCAGATGCAATAGAATCACCACAAAACTTTGTGCTCATTTTCTTGATACTCCCCATACTCCAGGCGACTTATGGTGGACGATTTTGGAGGCACCCAGAGTTCGATCTAACGATCCAACATTTCTATTTAGGACTGAACAAAGATGGGTCTTTAGATTCGGGACCCATGTACGGGTTTAAATGATGACATACCTTGGGCTCTTTTGACATGTCTTTTGCCTAGGCACTGTTCAGCTATATTGTGTCTTGACTTTTGACCTTTAACTCCTGCTGGGTATAGGTTACTTTACCTTTCCATTCTCTTTAGTCTATTCCTTGATGATTTACAATTTTCATAATGCACCACAAGGACTTCGTTAACACTGTTTAAGTTTTTCCTAACGCTTGCCGTGTTAATTTCTTTTTTTCAGGCTCGTCTTCTAAGCTTGCAGCACTTTTTGTCCTTCATTTATTTCCATTTCAGGTTTGGACTAGCTCTAAGCTGAGTCTGTCCTCTTTGTTTATGCCTAGATTGACGATGCGCATACCGGAAAAATATTCTCTCAGGCTGACAGGAGGTCAGGAAGAGGCTCACCCTCCTCCTCCGCCCCGTCATCTGTTGCTAGGAGCATGGGCAATTCAGTCCATTCAAAGTGTGGCTTGAGCACGTTCAAGTGCAGGACACTCAAAGGGTTCCTGGGATTCTCCAAGTCCACCAGGTAGGTGACTTCATTCTTGCGCTCCACCACCTCAAATGGCCCAGTCCACTTGTCCTAGAGTGCTCTAGGTTACACTGGTGCCATTACCCACACTTTCTGACCAGGTTGAAACTCGACCAGAGTGGCATTCTGGTCCTACCAGCATTTCATATGCTCCTGGCTTGCTTCTAGGTTTTCCTGTGCGAGACCCCTGAAGCGGGCAGTCCGGTTTCTCAGAGCCAGCAAGTAACTGAATACATCCTGGGGTGTTTACTCAGAGCTTTTTCCAAAGCCTTCTTCACCAGACTTAACAGTCCCCTCACAGGGTGGCCATCAATCAGCTCAAAAGGACTAAAGCCAAGTCCCTTTTGAGGCACCTCCCTGTAAGCGAACAGAAGGCATGCCAAGAGGACGTCCCACTTCTGCCTCAAGGGCTCTGACAGGCCCATGATCATGCCTTTCAAGGTATGGTTGAATCTTTCAACCAGACCATTGCTTTGGGGGTGGTAAAGTGTGGTGAACTTTTAGGTTACCCCACACACCTTCCACAGAGACTTCATTTACGTTGATATGAAGCTGGTACCCCTATTGAACACCACTTCCTTCAGGAACCCCAAGCGGGTAAAAATTCCCATCAAGGCACGCCCCACCACAGGGGCAGTGATTAATCTCAAAGGAATGGCTTCTGAGTAGCGGGTGGCATGGTCCACCAAGACCAGGATACACCTGTTGCCCATGGCTTTTTTGGGATCCAGAGGCCCCACAATGTCAATACCAGCCCTTTTAAAGGGGGCACTAACAAAAGGAACAGGTTGGCAGGCGCCTTACATTTCCCCCCACTCTTGCCACTTGCCTGACAAGTTTGGCAAGACCTACAGTGTGCATTAGAGTGCTTGCACATTTGGGGCTAAGAAAAGTGGGTGACAAGCCTGTCAAAGGTCTTGCCTGTCCCAAATGTCCAGCTAAAGGCCCTTCATGAGCCAGACCCAGTAGGAAGATCCTAAAGCACTAGGGTACCACCAGCACACGGGCTGACCCAGGCTTAGGCACCTGAGACTCACTGTACAGGTGGCCGTCCTCCCAATAGATCAGGTGAGATCCTGGCTCCTCGCCAGCTGCCTGGGCTGCAGCCTGCTGCCGCAACCCCTCTAGAGCAGGAGATATCTTCTGTGCCTCACAGAATGCCTCCCTGGTGAGTCCCCCTTTCTGTTGCCACTGCGACAGCTCAGGGACCTCCCCCAGTTCAGCCACCTTTTCCCCTGTAGGGTCTGGGGCGTCACCCTCAAGCTCCGCCTCCTCCCGGACCTAGGGAACTTCTGGGGCCAGTTTCCCATGCCCCCTGCCCTTCCTCTTTTTGGCAGTCCCCTGGGCCACTGTTTCAGGCTCCAGGGGCTCTTGACCACCCTGACGGGCTACCACTGACCTGGTGGATACACATACCCACTCAGGCAGACCTAACATCTCCAAGTGTGACCTGTGTTCCACCTCTTTCCAAGGGGAATCCTCCAGGTCATAGCCAAGCAAACAATCTACAGGCATGGTTGGACTCACAGCTACCTTCAAAGAGCCTGAGACCCCACCATTCAAAGGGAACCTGCGCCAACTCCAACTGGTGGTCATAGAGATGCTGATCTGGGAAAAGGAGCACGATTAAAGCGATTCCACCATACGTTTCTGATTCCTTCATCTATATATGTTGATAAGCCCCGTGGAAGGAACAAAAGCTAGATCTGATGTCTAGAGATTGTTAAAAGACATGTCAGAAAGAAACCTTGTCTGGAGTTCCCTCTTCTCTCACAAGCTAGTAAAGTTGTATTCTTTCTGAATAACTGCAGCAGGCTTCTGGTTATTCTTAAACAGAATGTGAGGGATAAGTATTATGAAAGTGTGAATGGAGTTCAAATTCAGACGTATTTTCTCTGACCCACTCATCCTTTTTTCACCTGGTCTGATGCAAATGAACCATTCATTGCAATCAAGGTTTCCTGTGAGACTGGATATCATGGAGTCAACCAGGAATGACAAGGGAAGTGCTGCCGCAGTACTCCTACATCCACATTGAATTTAGGGACATATTGTTCTTCAGGACCTCCTATTCTCATTATACTATGTACTTCACCATCACCAGGTGAAAGTGCAATTGAACAGGGTGGAATAGTGAAACTGGCCAAGAAGCCCCTCCTACAATAAGCTCTTGCCTCTTGCTCAGAAAACCCCTGCTTTACCCCGAGGTATGTCAATACCTCTATCACCTTTCTCTTACAAACATATGGTAAGAACAAACATATTGTAAAAATCTGATCAGCTAACTCTTGGTTAGTTGATCAGGTTTTTGGTACTGATCTGATGATAAGGTGAAAGAGGATGTTGCATCCATCGAGTATTTGTGACAGTGCTTCTTCTTGGAGTAATTCGCATGACTAATTATCCCATTGTGCATCCTCAAAACATACTCTTCACTTGCCTCAAGGAGCTCATGCTGGCTCAGAGAATATCCATGCAGCTAACAAGGAGAGAGAGGAAAAGGGCAACTTTGAGTATATCCTCCTAAAACCATTTATTCAAACAAACAATTCTCTAAGAGAAGGTAGGTGTCATTGAAAGGAACTGCTCACAACAACGGAAGGTGACCATGTGTTCTAACACTGTTCCAGAACCAAAAGTAAGGATGGAATGGACACGCTATCTAAAAGGACTGTGAGCACTCACCCTCCCTGGGCTGGCATGCTTTACCATCAGACATGCTCTTTATTCAAGTTCAAGTTTTGCAAAACAGGGGGACTCACTTTTACTAGACAGCTTTTATGATGGAACTACTAGAACGTACAAATCGTGTCCCAGCGTGTGGACACAAGTAGAATACTACCTGTAAAAGAATGAGAAGAGCAAAATAGGAGTAAAATTACATGATGGTTTACAGTAAATTATGTTCTGGTATTATATAGATAGATTAAAACAACAGTAGAATATTTCAACCCTACCTTGTGGTCAGCATGTCTCTATCTAACCTTGAGCCAATAACATGTCAGAGGCTTTCATCAGAATCTGTTTCACAGTGGTACACTGTGAACAGTGTCTACCTAATTTAGGGTGTCAGAGTTATGTATGACTTTCATTTGCAAAAAATCAGGGGGGGGAGGGAGGGACCGGGAGGTTAATGGTCCAGTGTACATTCTCCCAAAATAGTAATCAACAAATTAAGAGTACACTGTTCCAAAAGCTAACAAGAAGGTCTAGGGAACCTAATAATTCAGGAGCAAAAGCCCTCACGCGTCACATTGGATGACTAGCATCATCATCGGGAATTGCTCCACGCCAGGCCGGCACCTCAATGCCTGACGGGCTCCCCAAATGATCAACAACCAGTTGACTCCGGGCTAAGAAAACCCTCTACCTTTGTTCCGCCCTCTAGCTCGATGCCTAGTGAAGTACTCACATTTAAAAAGGCCGTATTAGCTGACCTGGATAACTTTCATCCTAAACATGCCTATATTAACACACCTACTAAAGAGAAAAAGGCGTTACAATCTTTATCAGCAGACCCTACTATTGTCATCAAACAGGCTGATAAAGGAGGTGCCATTGTCATTTTGAATTCTGCTGACTATAGACATGAATATTTATGTCTTTTAAGTGACTCTGCCTACTATGAAAAAATAGTGAGCGATCCCACTGGGAGATTACAAATTCAGATCAGAAGTCTAATTGAAGAAGCTAGAAATAATCTGTGGATTTCCACTAATGAAGCTGAATTTCTTGACACTCCCCACCCTCGGACCCCATTATTCTATTGTTTACCTAAGATCCATAAAGGTAAAATACCTCCACTGGTGCATCCGATAGTGTCTGGACAGGGTTCAGTTTTAGAACCTTTATCTATTTTCTGTGATAATTTTCTGCAACCCTTGGTGAAGAGCTCTTCTACCTACTTACAGGACACAAAAGACGTCTTGAACTTGATTGAAGATATCAACAGCACCAGGAAGGTACAAGGCATTATCACTCTTGATGTTGAAGCATTGTACACAAACATCCCCCAAGAGGCCACTTTACAGGTTGTGGAATTAGCTCTTCTAGAATATTCTGATTCTCTATCCACCCCTGCATGCTTCATCATGCATTGTGCGACACGGGCCCTAAAAGACTTTGTTTTTCAATTTGAATATCAGTTCTTTCATCAGATTCGAGGTACGTCGATGGGAAGCACATTTGCTCCCAGTCTGGCATGTCTATATATGTATGACTTTGAAAAGAAGCATATCTTACCATCCATTAATCCCTTCCAAAACCACATAAGATTGTGACGACGGTATATTGATGATATCCTGATTATTTGGCGAGGCCCATTATCTTTGACCAATGATTTTGTATCTTGGATCAACACCATTGATCCCTTTTTGAAATTCACTTCTACAGTATCATCTACTCATTTACCTTTTCTAGATCTTTTGATAACCATCAACGGTGGCAAATTGTCTACATCGATGTATCACAAACCAACAGATCGCAATAGCCTTCTGCTATATGAGAGTCATCACCCGAAATCCTTACGAGACAACCTATCTGTTGGACAATTTTTGCAGTTAAGAAGGAATTGCAACACATCCCGTGAGTTTGACCGCCAGGCTGATGCTCTTCAAGCAAAACTCTATGAACGACATTATCCTACACGAGTTGTAGATCAAGCTCGCAAACAAGCTAGAAATAACCCTCGGGAGGCTCTGTTAGAAACTATAGTTAAACCACCTCAAACTAGATTAACTTGTGTGTCTACTTACACCCCGCAATCCAATCACATCAAAAAACTGATCAATAAAAGATGGCCTATATTAACTAGCGGTGGCATTCAAGTTCCGCGGCCTTTGTTTGCTTTTAAACGTACCTCAAACATTAAGGACATGGTGGTTCATACCCGCCATCGAATCTCTCAGGCCACTTCTACTCAGAGAACATAATAGGATCTCCCTCCCGTCACGGGTCATCACTCCTGTGGCCACTGTAATGTGTTCGCTTACGAGACATCTTACAACATTGAATCTAGACCCTATTGGCACCTGGCAGCTTAAAAAACACACTAACTGCAATACCAAAAATTGCATCTACATGATAACATGCTCATGTGGGCTGCGGTATATCGGTATGACAACACGACCAGTGAAGATATGTATCAACAAACATAGAAGTACCATCAGATGCAATAAAATCACCACCAAACTTTGTGCTCATTTTCTTGATACTCCCCATACTCCAGGCGACTTATGGTGGACAATTTTGGAGGCACCCAGAGTTCGATCTAACGATCCAACATTTCTATTTAGGACTGAACAAAGATGGGTCTTTAGATTCGGGACCCATGTACAGGGTTTAAATGATGACATACCTTGGGCTCTTTTGACATGTCTTTTGCCTAGGCACTGTTCAGCTATATTGTGTCTTGACTTTTGACCTTTAACTCCTGCTGGGTATAGGTTACTTTACCTTTCCATTCTCTTTAGTCTATTCCTTGATGATTTACAATTTTCATAATGCACCACAAGGACTTCGTTAATACTGTTTAAGTTTTTCCTAACGCTTGCCGTGTTAATTTCTTTTTTTCAGGCTCGTCTTCTAAGCTTGCAGCACTTTTTGTCCTTCATTTATTTCCATTTCAGGTTTGGACTAGCTCTAAGCTGAGTCTGTCCTCTTTGTTTATGCCTAGATTGACGATGCGCATACCGGAAAAATATTCTCTCATGCTGACAGGAGGTCAGGAAGAGGCTCACCCTCCTCCTCCGCCCCGTCATCTGTTGCTAGGAGCATGGGCAATTCAGTCCATTCAAAGTGTGGCTTGAGCACGTTCAAGTGCAGGACACTCAAAGGGTTCATGGGATTCTGCAAGTCCACCAGGTAGGTGACTTCATTCTTGCGCTCCACCACCTCAAATGGCCCAGTCCACTTGTCCTAGAGTGCTCTAGGTTACACTGGTGCCATTACCCACACTTTCTGACCAGGTTGAAACTCGACCAGAGTGGCATTCTGGTCCTACCAGCATTTCATATGCTCCTGGCTTGCTTTTAGGTTTTCCTGTGCGAGACCCCTGAAGCGGGCAGTCCGGTTTCTCAGAGCCAGCAAGTAACTGAATACATCCTGGGGTGTTTACTCAGAGCTTTTTCCAAAGCCTCCTTCACCAGACTTAACGGTCCCCTCACAGGGTGGCCATCAATCAGCTCAAAAGGACTAAAGCCAAGTCCCTTTTGAGGCATCTCCCTGTAAGCGAACAGAAGGCATGCCAAGAGGACGTCCCACTTCTGCCTCAAGGGCTCTGACAGGCCCATGATCATGCCTTTCAAGGTATGGTTGAATCTTTCAACCAGACCATTGCTTTGGGGGTGGTAAAGTGTGGTGAACTTTTAGGTTACCCCACACACCTTCCACAGAGACTTCATTTACGTTGATATGAAGCTGGTACCCCTATTGAACACCACTTCCTTCAGGAACCCCAAGCGGGTAAAAATTCTATCAAGGCATGCCCCACCACAGGGGCAGTGATTAATCTCAAAGGAATGGCTTCTGGGTAGCGGGTGGCATGGTCCACCAAGACCAGGATACACCTGTTGCCCATGGCTTTTTTGGGATCCAGAGGCCCCACAATGTCAATACCAGCCCTTTTAAAGGGGCACTAACAAAAGGAACAGGTTGACAGGCGCCTTACATTTCCCCCCACTCTTGCCACTTGCCTGACAAGTTTGGCAAGACCTACAGTGTGCATTAGAGTGCTTGCACATTTGGGGCTAAGAAAATTGGGTGACAAGCCAGTCAAAGGTCTTGCCTGTCCCAAATGTCCAGCTAAAGGCCCTTCATGAGCCAGACCCAGTAGGAAGATCCTAAAGCACTCGGGTACCACCAGCACACGGGCTGACCCAGGCTTAGGCACCTGAGACTCACTGTACAGGAGGCCGTCCTCCCAATAGATCAGGTGAGATCCTGGCTCCTCGCCAGCTGCCTGGGCTGCAGCCTGCTGCCGCAACCCCTCTAGAGCAGGAGATATCTTCTGTGCCTCACAGAATGCCTCCCTGGTGAGTCCCCCTTTCTGTTGCCACTGCGACAGCTCAGGGACCTCCCCCAGTTCAGCCACCTTTTCCCCTGTAGGGTCTGGGGTGTCACCCTCAAGCTCCGCCTCCTCCCGGACCTAGGGAACTTCTGGGGCCAGTTTCCCATGCCCCCTGCCCTTCCTCTTTTTGGCAGTCACCTGGGCCACTGTTTCAGGCTCCAGGGGCTCTTGACCACCCTGACGGGCTACCACTGACCTGGTGGATACACATACCCACCCAGGCAGACCTAACATCTCCAAGTGTGACCTGTGTTCCACCTCTTTCCAAGGGGAATCCTCCAGGTCATAGCCAAGCAAACAATTTACAGGCATGGTTGGACTCACAGCTACCTTCAAAGAGCCTAAGACCCCACCATTCAAAGGGAACCTGCGCCAACTCCAACTGGTGGTCATACAGATGCTGATCTGGGAAAAGGAGCACGATTAAAGCGATTCCACCATACGTTTCTGATTCCTTCATCTATATATGTTGATAAGCCCCGTGGAAGGAACAAAAGCTAGATCTGATGTCTAGAGATTGTTAAAAGACATGTCAGAAAGAAACCTTGTCTGGAGTTCCCTCTTCTCTCACAAGCTAGTAAAGTTGTATTCTTTCTGAATAACTGCAGCAGGCTTCTGGTTATTCTTAAACAGAATGTGAGGGATAAGTATTATGAAAGTGTGAATGGAGTTCAAATTCAGACTTATTTTCACTGACCCACTCATCCTTTTTTCACCTGGTCTGATGCAAATGAACCATTCATTGCAATCAAGGTTTCCTGTGAGACTGGATATCATGGAGTCAACCAGGAATGACAAGGGAAGTGCTGCCGCAGTACTCCTACATCCACATTGAATTTAGGGACATATTGTTCTTCAGGACCTCCTATTCTCATTATACTATGTACTTCACCATCACCAGGTGAAAGTGCAATTGAACAGGGTGGAATAGTGAAACTGGCCAAGAAGCCCCTCCTACAATAAGCTCTTGCCTCTTGCTCAGAAAACCCCTGCTTTACCCCGAGGTATGTCAATACCTCTATCACCTTTCTCTTACAAACATATGGTAAGAACAAACATATTGTAAAAATCTGATCAGCTAACTCTTGGTTAGTTGATCAGGTTTTTGGTACTGATCTGATGATAAGGTGAAAGAGGATGTTGCATCCATCGAATATTTGTGACAGTGCTTCTTCTTGGAGTAATTCGCATGTCTAATTATCCCATTGTGCATCCTCAAAACATACTCTTCACTTGCCTCAAGGAGCTCATGCTGGCTCAGAGAATATCCATGCAGCTAACAAGGAGAGAGAGGAAAAGGGCAACTTTGAGTATATCCTCCTAAAACCATGTATTCAAACAAACAATTCTCTAAGAAAAGGTCGGTGTCATTGAAAGGAACTGCTCACAACAACGGAAGGTGACCATGTGTTCTAACACTGTTCCAGAACCAAAAGTAAGGATGGAATGGACACGCTATCTAAAAGGACTGTGAGCACTCACCCTCCCTGGGCTGGCATGCTTAATCATCAGACATGCTCTTTATTCAAGTTCAAGTTTTGCAAAACAGGGGGACTCACTTTTACTAGACAGCTTTTATGATGGAACTACTAGAACGTACAAATCGTGTCCCAGCGTGTGGACACAAGTAGAATACTACCTGTAAAAGAATGAGAAGAGCAAAATAAGAGTAAAATTACATGATGGTTTACAGTAAATTATGTTCTGGTATTATATAGATAGATTAAAACAACAGTAGAATATTTCAACCCTACCTTGTGGTCAGCATGTCTCTATCTAACCTTGAGCCAATAGCACGTCAGAGGCTTTCATCAGAATCTGTTTCACAGTGGTACACTGTGAACGGTGTCTACCTAATTTAGGGTGTCAGAGTTATGTATGACTTTCATTTGCAAAAAATCAGGGGGGGGAGGGAGGGACCGGGAGGTTAATGGTCCAGTGTACATTCTCCCAAAATAATAATCAACAAATTAAGAGTACACTGTTCCAAAAGCTAACAAGAAGGTCTAGGGAACCTAATAATTCAGGAGCAAAAGCCCTCACGCGTCACATTGGATGACTAGCATCATCATCGGGAATTGCTCCACGCCAGGCCGGCACTGCAATGCCTGACGGGCTCCCCAAATGATCAACAACCGGTTGACTCCGGGCTAAGAAAACCCTCTACCTTTGTTCCGCTCTCTAGCTCGATGCCTAGTGAAGTACTCACATTTGAAAAGGCCGTATTAGCTGACCTGGATAACTTTCATCCTAAACATGCCTATATTAACACACCTACTAAAGAGAAAAAGGCGTTACAATCTTTATCAGCAGACCCTACTATTGTCATCAAACAGGCTGATAAAGGAGGTGCCATTGTCATTTTGAATTCTGCTGACTATAGACATGAATATTTATGTCTTTTAAGTGACTCTGCCTACTATGAAAAAATAGTGAGCGATCCCACTGGGAGATTACAAATTCAGATCAGAAGTCTAATTGAAGAAGCTAGAAATAATCTGTGGATTTCCACTAATGAAGCTGAATTTCTTGACACTCCCCACCCTCGGACCCCATTATTCTATTATTTACCTAAGATCCATAAAGGTAAAATACCTCCACTGGTGCATCCGATAGTGTCTGGACAGGGTTCAGTTTTAGAACCTTTATCTATTTTCTGTGATAATTTTCTGCAACCCTTGGTGAAGAGCTCTTCTACCTACTTACAGGACACAAAAGACGTCTTGAACTTGATTGAAGATATCAACAGCACCAGGAAGGTACAAGGCATTATCACTCTTGATGTTGAAGCATTGTACACAAACATCCCCCAAGAGGCCACTTTACAGGTTGTGAAATGAGCTCTTCTAGAATATTCTGATTCTCTATCCACCCCTGCATGCTTCATCATGCATTGTGCGACACGGGCCCTAACAGACTTTGTTTTTCAATTTGAATATCAGTTCTTTCATCAGATTCGAGGTACGTCGATGGGAAGCACGTTTGCTCCCAGTCTGGCATGTCTATATATGTATGACTTTGAAAAGAAGCATATCTTACCATCCATTAATCCCTTCCAAAACCACATAAGATTGTGACGACGGTATATTGATGATATCCTGATTATTTGGCAAGGCCCATTATCTTTGACCAATGATTTTGTATCTTGGATCAACACCATTGATCCCTTTTTGAAATTCACTTCTACAGTATCATCTACACATTTACCTTTTCTAGATCTTTTGATAACCATCAACGGTGGCAAATTGTCTACATCGATTTATCACAAACCAACAGATCGCAATAGCCTTCTGCTATATGAGAGTCATCACCCGAAATCCTTACAAGACAACCTATCTGTTGGACAATTTTTGCAGTTAAGAAGGAATTGCAACACATCCCGTGAGTTTGACCGCCAGGCTGATGCTCTTCAAGCAAAACTCTATGAACGACATTATCCTACACGAGTTGTAGATCAAGCTCGCAAACAAGCTAGAAATAACCCTCGGGAGGCTCTGTTAGAAACTATAGTTAAACCACCTCAAACTAGATTAACTTGTGTGTCTACTTACACCCCGCAATCCAATCACATCAAAAAACTGATCAATAAAAGATGGTCTATATTAACTAGCGGTGGCATTCAAGTTCCGAGGCCTTTGTTTGCTTTTAAACGTACCTCAAACATTAAGGACATGGTGGTTCATACCCGCCATCGAATCTCTCAGGCCACTTCTACTCAGAGAACATAATAGGATCTCCCTCCCGTCACGGGTCATCACTCCTGTGGCCACTGTAATGTGTGTTCACTTACGAGACATCTTACAACATTGAATCTAGACCCTATTGGCACCTGGCAGCTTAAAAAACACACTAACTGCATTACCAAAAATTGCATCTACATGATAACATGCTCATGTGGGCTGCAGTATATCGGTATGACAACACGACCAGTGAAGATATGTATCAACAAACATAGAAGTACCATCAGATGCAATAGGATCACAACAAAACTTTGTGCTCATTTTCTTGATACTCCCCATACTCCAGGCGACTTATGGTGGACGATTTTGGAGGCACCCAGAGTTCGATCTAACGATCCAACATTTCTATTTAGGACTGAACAAAGATGGGTCTTTAGATTCGGGACCCATGTACGGGGTTTAAATGATGACATACCTTGGGCTCTTTTGACATGTCTTTTGCCTAGGCACTGTTCAGCTATATTGTGTCTTGACTTTTGACCTTTAACTCCTGCTGGGTATAGGTTACTTTACCTTTCCATTCTCTTTAGTCTATTCCTTGATGATTTACAATTTTCATAATGCACCACAAGGACTTCGTTAACACTGTTTAAGTTTTTCCTAACGCTTGCCGTGTTAATTTCTTTTTTTCAGGCTCGTCTTCTAAGCTTGCAGCACTTTTTGTCTTTCATTTATTTCCATTTCAGGTTTGGACTAGCTCTAAGCTGAGTCTGTCCTCTTTGTTTATGCCTAGATTGACGACGCGCATACCGGAAGAAGTTTTGCTTCCGTGTTTTCAGCGCGTTTATAACCGTGTCTCCAACAGCATTCGCAGTCATATGACGGGAACACGAACCGGAGGGTAGGTCCATTACATAGGACCACGGACATATTTGTAAGTACCCGCTGGCATATTTGTTAGCACCCCCTGCCATTCAGTAATACTCATTGATTTTCTTTTGTAGATTTGCGAGCGTGCATGCTGACTCGCTCTTTAGTATTGTTAGGTTGACCTTCCTGGGCAACACGTTTGATTATTATCTTGGTAACTTGTTTGACTTTTGACTTAGAAAAAAGAATTGTTATAAAATCTTTTGTTACCTTCCTTTGATTACATTCATTCAGATTATTTTATCATTGCTGCTACCTTAATTTAGAGCCATACACTTGCTTTATACATTCATCTGTGTTTATACCTTTTTACGATCACAATGTTTAAAGTGTCCTTCTCAGTCCTGGGTTTTGCGCGTCCTATGGAGCCACACCTCATAGTTGGGGATGGTAAGCACTTTTTTCTATATGGTTCCACTGACCACATATTGTATTAATTTGCACAATTGGTTTTCATTCAACTTGGTGTTTTGTTTTTTATTGTTGTTTTCTAGGGCGACCTTTTTGACACTACTAACAGTTGATTAAATGTAAGTGACTGTTTTTCTTAATTGTTAATTGGAGAAGCTATTTTTGGTCCTGATGAAGCGTCAACGGATCCAGATGGACCATTGGACGCGAAACATGTCGACCCTTTGTTAGAGGTACCACAAAGCAAGTGGTCTTCTCGGTGTGTTTTAAAAGTTGTTGAGCATTGCACTCATTTTTACTTTCATTTTTGTTTTTAACCTTGGTCTTCATTTCTCCTATACTGAATAAATTTATGATGTGAGTCTGAAATGAATAACCAAGTTTAACTTTCCTTTGTGCTCTTCTATTTTGAATTGGTGGTTTGGTTCTTCATATCCACCAGTCATCACAATAGTAATATGGCTAACAGCCCCCATTTGGGGAGCCCGTCAGGCATTGCAGTGCCGGCCTGGCGTGGAGCACTTCCCGATGATGATGCTAGTTATCCAATGTGATGCGTGAGGGCTTTTGCTCCTGAATTATTAGGTTCCCTAGACCTTCTTGTTAGCTTTCGGAACAGTGTACTCTTAATTTGTTGATGACTTTCATTTGCAGCCTCTTCTGAAGGAAATCTGAAGAAATCAGGCTGCCTCATGAAAGAAAAGTAAGAGTCTCCTTCTCATTTTGTCCTTGTGTCTGTATTCGATGTCTGATTTCCTGGAAGATTACATCTGAGTGATCTGAGAATACCTATGCACATGGCTTCCCTGATAGGAATAACATTGGCCTTTTTGTCACATCTGAAACACCTCGCCATCAGGACTCTACAACATAAGTTTCCCTCTTATTGTACCTAATATACCCTAAGGGCAAGTCAACAAGAGCTGGGGAAAAAGACAACACTGTGCATCTGTGCTGCCTCCTCATATGCACAAATATAGCAGTGGGACACCACAGCCCACCTATTTCCAAAGAGTCTTACATCAAGTGGCGAAGTCAGGGAGAGAAATGTAAAAACAAATACCCTGTTCTTGCACAGTACTAAACAGAAAAGGCAAAAAAGTGAAGATACAGCCATATGTAGAACTCACCAGGCAACACCCAGGGCACAAAAGGCAAAAACAGTAGGCGTTATAAATAGAGCCTTTTTACTTCCTGTTAGAAATAGGGTCTCTGGTGGGCAGTCAGTTTACCCCCTGTCCAAGCAAGGGCCATCACTCTAGTCAGGGTAAAAGAGAATCACCCTCAGCTAACCCCTGCTTACCCACTTGGTAGCTTGGCACGAGCAGTAGTCTTAATTTCAGAGTGCTAGGTGTAAAGTGTTTGTACCAACACACACAGTAACTCAATGAAAACACGACAAAATGACACAACACAGGTGTAGAAAAATAGGAAATATTTATCTAAACAAAACAAGACCAAAACGACAAAAATCGTACCTTGGGTGCATAAAAAAAAACCCGCACAGGTGAGTGTGCGTCAAAAAGGGCTTGCGATGCATCGATTTCACTCACAAGCAAGACCTTGCGTCATTTCTCCTTTCATCAGGTCGGGGTGCTTCGTTTCTTCTCTCTGCAGGAGAGCGATGCGTCGATCCGGTCAGAACTCTCGGGTCCGGGCAGGCCTTGCGTTGTTTTTACACACCCAGCTGTACTTGCGTCGGAAATCCAGCCGCACAATGATCCGAAAACAACGCAACGCGGGTTGTGATCTCACCAGTCTCCGTCAGCGATGCTGCGCGTCGTTTCTTCAGCTCCTTGCTTCGATTCTTCTGTTGCATTACAGGAGAGCATTGATTTTCAGCCGCGAAGCGGGCGGCGCGTCCATTTCCCAGCCGCAGATCGGAGTTGCATCGATCTTTTCCCCGCACGGCGCTCTGTACATGGATTTCCTCCTCTTAGGCTGCCAGCCCCTCCTTTCAGGGTCCCAGGAACTGGATGGGCACCACAGGGTAGAGTAGGATTCTCTCCAGAGACTCCAGATGCTGTTAGAGAGAAGTCTTTGCTGTCCCTGAGACTTCAAACAACAGGAGGCAGGCTCTAATCAAGCCCTGGGAGATCTTCACAAGATGGAAGGCACACAAAGTCCAGTCTTTGCCCTCTTACTCTGGCAGAAGCAGCAACTGCAGGATAGCTCCACAAAGCACAGGCAGGGCAGCTCTTCTTCCTCAGCTCTTCAGCTCTTCTCCAGGCAGAGGTCCCTCATGGTTTCCAGAAGTGTTCTAAAGTCTGTGGTTTTAGGTGCCCTTCTTATATCTAATTTCTCCTTTGAAGTAGGCCTACTTCAAAGTAAAGTCTCTTTTGAATGTGAAATCCTGCCTTGCCCAGTCCAGGCCCCAGACACTCACCAGGGGCTTGGAGACTGCATTGTGTGAGGGCAGACACAGCCCTTTCAGGTGTAAGTGACCACTCCCCCCCTCCATCATAGCACAGATGGCTCATGAGGAAATGAAGACTACACCCCAGCTCCCTTTGTGTCACTGTCTAGTGTGAGGTGCAACCAGCCCAACTGTCAAACTGACCCAGACAGGGAATCCACAAACAGGCAGAGTCACGGAAATGGTATAAGCAAAAAAATGCTCACTTTCTAAAAGTGGGATTTTCAAACACACAATCTTAAAATCAACTTTACTAAAAGATGTATTTTTAAAATGTGAGCTCAGAGACCCCAAACTCCACATGTCCATCCGCTCCCAAATGGAATCTACACTTTAATCAGATTTAAAGGTAGCCTCCCTGTTAACCTATGAGAGGGACAGGCCTTGCACCAGTGAAAAACAAATTTAGCAATATTTCACTGTCAGGACATATAAAACACATTACTATATATCCTACATTAACCATGCACTGCACCCTGCCCGTGGGGCTACCTAGGGCCTACCTTAGGGGTGCCTTCCATGTAAGAAAAGGGAAGGTTTAGGCCTGGCAAGTGGGTGCTCTTGCCAAGTTGAATTTACAGTTAAAACTGCACACACAGTCACTGCAGTGGGAGGACTGAGACATGATTACAGAGCTACTCATGTGGGTGGCACAACCAGTGCTGCAGGCCCACTAGTAGCATTTGATTTACAGGGCCTGGGCACCTCTAGTTCACTATACTAGGGACTTACTAATAAATCAAATATGTCAGTCATGGATAAGCCAATTACATACACATTTAGGAAAGGAGCACTTGCACTTTAGCACTGGTGTCAGGATACTTCAA
The DNA here is from genome assembly GCF_031143425.1 of Pleurodeles waltl. Classification (NCBI taxonomy): domain Eukaryota; kingdom Metazoa; phylum Chordata; class Amphibia; order Caudata; family Salamandridae; genus Pleurodeles; species Pleurodeles waltl. The sequence goes on along the minus strand of NC_090440.1, from coordinate 1,828,965,284 downwards.
TTCGATTTCCTCAGAAGCAGAAGATAACTCCTCAGTCCCGACCGAGCTACTCACAACGAATATTAATCCTCCCCGGAGGGGGAAAGGGGAATGGGATGGTAGAGAGACTGCCACAGATATGATGAACGCCAGTACTCAGTCTGCCTCTTCACATCTAAGATTGGATACAGCACCTGCAAGAGTCACAGTCGCAATTACTAGGGACATACAACATCAGTTTTTCACTTTCTACTCTCAACACTTAATTCTCTTTAATTCTGTTATTTCTTCACTCACCCTGAGTTCTCTGTAGCCTTGCTTCTCTCCATAAATGATAGCTCTTCTTAAAAAAATGCTTATTACTGATTCTGGAAGAACTTCTCAACCTTTGTTAGAGATTGGTTTTATGTTGCTATATATATATATATATATATAGTTGGTGATAATGCGTTCTTCAAATCAGCTGATGTTATTTAATTTCTCCTGTCTTATTGTGACTTCTGTCAATACTTGTATTTGTAAATGCTTGTTTATTAAAGTTCGTTTCTCCTTTCTTACTTCGACATTTGTTGATAACTTGTATTTGTAAATGCTTGTTTATTACAGTTAGTTTCTCCTTCCTTACTTCGACATCTGTCGATAACTTGTAGTTGTAAATGCTTGTTTATTTAAGTTTGTTTCTCTTTTAACCTCTATTTTGGTTTATTACCATTGAATTTGTAAATGCTTATTTGTTAACAGTTCGTTTCTCCTTTAAACTTGGCCTTTGTTTATAACCTTGACATTTGTAGATACTTGCTCTTTTAAGTTCGTTTTTCTTTGACTTTAATATTTTAAACAAGAACCTTGTAAACATAAGGTTAATTCATATATTAACTCTGTAGCCTTGCCGACTTCCACGGGAACGGTCTACTATCAAACTCTTCGAATAAACCTTGACAATATTTATCCGTTTTCTGTAATATAATCTTCAAATGTAATTTTACCTCACAGGAGTTTTTGTTCTGAAGCGCGCTCTCTCTCCACACAGCTGATTCCTGTCAGACCTCAGTTGAAGTGCAAGGCTTCAGCTGGAGAGCTCGTAACCTAGCAACCAACCGATTGCAAGACTAGAACTGTAACTAACCTTCAGGACTCACAGCGGCCATCTTGGATCTACTCTTCTTGATTCTTCCTTTGAAATAAGCGCAAGATTACTCTGCAAACCTTCTTCCAGTTTGGGCTTTGCTGTCTCCACTGAGGATATCTCTTTGCTTTTCTCATGCACTTCTTTGATTTGACTTGGCAAGTTTGTGTGGTCATGACACTACTCCCCCTCAAGGAACAGTTCTCCAATTTAGGTTTGCTTGGGTAGGTTCTATGAAAGTTTCTCACTAATCTTGAAGCATGTACATACTTGTGCGGCTCCCAGGATCGTTCCTCTGGACCATAACCTTTCCAATCAATTAGATAATAAAGCTGGCCATTACGGATTTTGGAATCTAAGATTTGATTGACCTCATACTCTTCTGCAGAGCTAATCTGGATAGGAATTGGAGGGGAGTTTTGTCGTAAATTTGGAGGACTGTTCTTTAACAAGGAGACATGGAAAACAGGATGTATCTTTAGATGAGCTGGCAACTGCAATTTAACTGCCACTGGATTGATCATCTTGTCAACTTTGAATGGGCCTATAAATCGTGGCTGAAATTTGCGATTTCCTTTGAGACATAAATGACGAGTGGATAACCAAACTTTGTCTCCTTTCGAATAAATGGGTCTCTCTCTTCTTTTTCTATCAGCCTGAGTCTTATATGAGTCTTTTGCTTGAATGATGTTTTTTCTAGCCCTAACTAACGTGGTCTGCAAATCCCTCACCATCTCTTCTACTGCAGGCACTGAATCGTCTTCTTTACCCAACATTACATTAGGATGTCTACCATGGTTCAGATAAAAGGGGGTGAACCCAGTGGTGGAATGAACAGCATTATTGTAAGCAAATTCAGCTGCCCACATCAACTCGGGCCATTCCTTCTCTTTATCGAATAAATTGAGTCTTAAATACTGTTCTAACTCTTGATTCACTCTCTCTGTTTGCCCATCGGTTTCAGGATGGTAACTGGTAGAGTAACGAGAATCAATTCCTAATCTTTTACTAAAGGCCTTCCAAAAGCGAGAAACAAATTGGGACCCCCTGTCTGAAACTAGAATTTTTGGGATACCATGGGCGCGTACTATGTGTTGTGTAAACAACTGTGCAACCTGTGGGGCTCGCGGGATTTCTTTCAAAGGAATTAAATGTGCCATTTTAGTGAAAGTGTCTACAAAAACTAGGATAGTGTTAAAACCTTGGCTACTAGGGAGGTCCACTATAAGATCCATAGTAACATTATGCCAGACATGGGGTGCAGTGGGCAAAGGTCTTAACAGACCTTGTGAAGCTGTTCTATTTGATTTCCCTCTTTGACATTTGTCACAAGTTGACACATATTGTCTTATCTGAGTTTTCATTTTTGGCCACCAAAATTCTCGTTGTATTAGATTTTGAGTCTTTTGAATTCCTTTGTGTCCAGCCAATTGATCGTCATGATAAGCCTGAAGAATTTTTTCTTGCAGCTCCACAGTCGGAACATACAGTGCACCTTTAAAGTATGGCAAACCTTTTTTGATTTCTCTTCCTTGGCCTTCTTTGGACCACTTCAGCATTCCTTCGAATGTTAAGTTTTCTTGAATTTCTTTGGTTACATTTTCATACAATATGGCAGATATGAACTTCTCTTGTGGAATAATCAATTCTTTTTCTGGAGGCTCTTTAACTGCACTGGTATCAATTCGAGATAGAGCATCTGCCTTCCCATTTACTTTTCCTGGTCTGAAAGTGATAACAAAATCAAAGTCTGCAAAATATAGGGACCAACGCAGTTGTCTAGCTGTTAGAGTTCGAGCTGATTTTAAAAACTGTAAATTTCGGTGGTCCGTGTAAACGGTCACTTTATGCTTAGCTCCCAAAATGTAATGCCTCCACTCACGAAAAGTTAATTTGACTGCCAATAGCTCCTTATCTGCAATTGAATAATTTATCTCTGGTGGTGTTAATTTTCGAGAGAAATAGGCCACTGGATGTAATTGACCTGTATCTTTATGACGCTGGGAAAGGATACCTCCTATGGCAACATCTGAAGCATCTGCCTCCACATAATATGGCTCATCTGGATTGGGGTGGAGCAAGATTGGAGTTGAGACGAAGGAATTCTTCAAAAAATTTAAAGCATTTTCAGCTTCTTTTGTCCACTCAAACTTCACTCCTTTCTTCAACAATCGAGTAATGGGTGTAACTGTTTGAGAAAAATTTGATATGAATCTTCGATAAAAATTAGCGAACCCCAAGAAACTCTGGATCTCTTTGAAATTGCAAGGAGAAGGCCAATGTTGCACTGCCTTTATCTTGGCAGGATCCATACTAACTCCTTCTGGTGACAAAATAAATCCTAAGAACTCAACTCGTTCCACATGAAATGCACACTTCTCCAATTTTACATAGAGATGGTTTTCTTGCAACCTTGTGAGGATGGATCGAACATGGGAAATGTGCTCCTGTAGATTGTCGGAAAAGATTAAAATGTCATCTATATAAACCACGGCAATCCGGTCGAGGAATTCTCGTAATATATCATTAACGAAATGCTGGAAGGCAGCGGGAGCATTGCATAACCCATAAGGCATCACTTGATATTCAAATAATCTGTATCGAGTCCGAAAAGCGGTTTTCCATTCATCCCCTGAAGCCACTAGAATCAAATGATATGCTCCTCGCAGGTCCAATTTGGTGTAGATTCTAGCATTCTTTACTTGATCTAATAAACCTGACACTAAAGGCAGTGGGTATCGATTCTTGATGGTAACCTGATTGAGGGCTCGATAATCAATGCAAGTTCGAAGACTCCCATCCTTCTTTGGTATGAAAAATAGTGGGGATGACACTGGAGATTCAGAAGGATGAATAAAACCATTAGCAAGATATTGATCCAAATACTCCTTTAAATGTTGATTCTCTGCTTCGGTCAATGCGTATATTCTGCTACATGGCGATATCGCACCTGGCTCCAGTTCAATTTTGCAGTCGTAGGGTGGATGTGGTGGCAATTTCTCAGCCTCCTTTTCATCAAAAACGGCGACTAAATCCTCATATTCTTTTGGGATTTCTGCTGTCTTTAGTGCACAGATCATTGAAGAGTGTGATTGCTAAACAGGCCGCTTGGGACTTGGTGGGCACCTCCACTCCATCATGAAAGCAATTCTCTTTGCAGTAAGAGGAATTCATCTTGATCGTTCTTTTGCTCCAATCAATTTGTGGATTATGTTCTGTAAGCCAGGGCAGATCCAAAATGAGTTGAAATTGTGGAGCATCTATCAAATTAAAGATTATCTGCTCCTGATGTCCACCAAAACCTTGCATCTGAATTGGTTCGGTCTCATGGGAAATGGGTCCTGAAGAAAGATTGGTTCCATCCACAGCTCTTACTACTTCCAAAGTAGATTTCTTGATAAATCGAATACCCATTTTACGAGCATATTTGATATCACAGAAGTTGCCCGTAGCTCCAGAGTCTATCATAACTGATATCCCTTGAATTTCCTTCTCAAGGGTCTTAACTGATACTGTTTGTACCAAATGTGGCGCTGCTGTTTGTAAGGTATTCGCCACTCGTTGATCTAAAGGAGTTGTCTTGGGTTCTGCTTTCATCAGGGCAACTCCCTCTACTGATGAAGCTGGCCTTTTCCCGACTGAAGAGCTTTGGGTTTCTTGGGACAGTTTTTAACAAAATGCCCAGATGCACCGCAATATAAACATAGTTGATTCACTCTTCTTTTCTCTTTTTCTTTCTTAGATAAAGGACCTCGGATGGAACCAATTTGCATTGGTTCTTCTATCGTTATCCCTTCTCCGGCTCTCGTATGATCATTTCTTACACGATCAATTCTCAGGGGAAATGGTCGATACTCTCTTCTCTTTCCTACTCTTCGTTCAGTTAACCAGTGGTCAATCTGTAACACAAGATCAATTAACTCCGAAATTTCGGTGGGTCTATTTGGAACTTGTGCTAAGGCATCTTTCAATTCATCTCTCAGTCTACGATAAAATATGGCAGCTCTTTTTGACTCCGGCCAGGCAGTCTCTACAATGAGTTTATTGAAATGAGCCAGATAGGCTACTAGATCTTTATTACCTTGCCTGATTTCCAGTAGTTCATTGTCAGTGGCTTGAGCTGCAGTTCGCCGATCAAATATTCTTAAGAACTCTTCCTTGAAATTTTGGAAATTATATAAAACAGGATCATTTCTGGAAATTATTGGCATGGACCATGCGGCCGCATCTCCTGTCAGATAAGACAATATAAATGCAACTTTGGACTGGTCTTTGGAAAAAATGACTGGTCTACATAAAAAATGCAATGAGCATTGGGTCAGAAAAATCTGCGCCTTATTTGGATCCCCACCGAAGCGCTCGGGTTGAGCCAAAGGAATAATAGGGGAAACCGCATGAATTACTTGAGTGGATATACCTGCAGACTGTGAAGGGCTAGGGATTTGTGAAAACACAGATTCATTTGATTTAGCGGTGTTCCCTAACTCATTTATTCGCTGTTTTATTTGAACTGTTTCTTCTATGGTGTTATTTAATTGTTTCTGTAACCCTTCCAAAACGGTGGCTAATGCTTTTATATCAATTCCTTCTGCCATTCTGCTCAGGAGGAAATCTTTTTTTTCCCTAAAATTAGGGTGATGGCACTTCAATCTGTCAGGATACTTAAATTCGATTTCCTCAGAAGCAGAAGATAACTCCTCAGTCCCGACCGAGCTACTCACAACGAATATTAATCCTTTGTGCTGAGTACCCCGGAGGGGGAAAGGGGAATGGGATGGTAGAGAGACTAACACAGAAATGATGAACGCCAGTACTCAGTCTGCCTCTTCACATCTAAGATTGGATACAGCACCTGCAAGAGTCACAGTCGCAATTACTAGGGACATACAACATCAGTTTTTCACTTTCTACTCTCAACACTTAATTCTCTTTAATTCTATTATTTCTTCACTCACCCTGAGTTCTCTGTAGCCTTGCTTCTCTCTATAAATGATAGCTCTTCTTAAAAAAAATGCTTATTACTGATTCTGGAAGAACTTCTCAACCTTTGTTAGAGATTGGTTTTATGTTGCTATATATATATATATAGTTGGTGATAATGCGTTCTTCAAATCAGCTGATGTTATTTAATTTCTCCTGTCTTATTGTGACTTCTGTCAATACTTGTATTTGTAAATGCTTGTTTATTAAAGTTCGTTTCTCCTTTCTTACTTCGACATTTGTTGATAACTTGTATTTGTAAATGCTTGTTTATTACAGTTAGTTTCTCCTTCCTTACTTCGACATCTGTCGATAACTTGTAGTTGTAAATGCTTGTTTATTTAAATTTGTTTCTCTTTTAAACTCTATTTTGGTTTATTACCATTGAATTTGTAAATGCTTATTTGTTGACAGTTCGTTTCTCCTTTAAACTTGGCCTTTGTTTATAACCTTGACATTTGTAGATACTTGCTCTTTTAAGTTCGTTTTTTCTTTGACTTTAATATCTTAAACAAGAACCTTGTAAACATAAGGTTAATTCATACATTAACTCTGTAGCCTTGCCGACTTCCACGGGAACGGTCTACTATCAAACTCTTCGAATAAACCTTGACAATATTTATCCGTTTTCTGTAATATAATCTTTAAATGTAATTTTACCTCACAGGAGTTTCTGTTCTGAAGCGCGCTCTCTCTCCACACAGCTGATTCCTGTCAGACCTCACTTGAAGTGCAAGGCTTCAGCTGGAGAGCTCGTAACCTAGCAACCAACCGATTGCAAGACTAGAACTGTAACTAACCTTCAGGACTCACAGCGGCCATCTTGGATCTTCTCTTCTTGATTCTTCCTTTGAAATAAGCGCAAGATTACTCTGCAAACCTTCTTCCAGTTTGGGCTTTGCTGTCTCCACTGAGGCTATCTCTTTGCTTTTCTCATGCACTTCTTTGATTTGACTTGGCAAGCTTGTGTGGTCATGACAACTGGTTAGCAGTGGTAAAGTGCCCAAAGTAACAAAAACCGAAAAATCTGAGTCCAGCACACATCAACAACCTGGGAAGCAGAGGAAAAAAGTTAAGGGAGACCACACCAAGGATGAAAAGTCTAACACATCCTATCATGGGAAGGGGAAGAGACCAGGGGCCAGATGTATGAATCTGGCCCATTGCGATTCGGTAATTGCGATTTTGAAGAAATCGCAATTACCGACTCGCAAAGGGCCATGTATCACATTTGCGATTTGGTAATTGCGATTTCTTAAAAATCGCAAATGCAATTACCGAATCGCAAATTTCGATACTGGCCCCATTCGCAGCTATGGGCCTGTTGGCCCATAGCTGTGAATTTTTTGCATTTCCTAAATTGCGATTTCTGAACCAGAAATCGCAATTTGGGAAATGCAAAAGGCCAGGGTGCTGGGGGCCTAAGGCCCCCTCTCCTGCACCCCAAAATTATTTTTTTTACCATGTAAAGTACACACATGCCAAAAGGGCATGTGTGCTTTACATATTAAATTTAAAAATGCAGTTTTACTGCATTTTTAAATTTTGCACCAGGTTACCACCTGGTTGCATACATTGGTATTTTGCCTGTGCAAAATACCATTCTGTGAAAAATCGCAATTTGCGATTTTTTGCAGAATTGCTTTGCGACCTGGATTTTGCGAATCGCAAATTGCGATTCGCAAAATCCAGGTCGCAACGCAGAAAATCACAATTTTTGCGATTTTCATTTTGTGGTCTGCGAATGCCTTTGATGCATTGCAGACCACGATTTTGCACTCGTAAACGGCTGATTTCGCCGTTTGCGAGTGCAAAATATTTTGATACATCTGGCCCCAAGAGATGAGTATTCAAGTTTAATTGTGGCAGCAAAATGCTGACTTCGTTTGGTACTTATGTACCTCATTTGGAAAGGAATCTGACAAGGGAGTCGCCTCAGTAGATAATGAAAACTCGTGGTGCAATCAGAATTAGTAGACATGCAAGAGGCAATATTGTTTAATGTTGAATAGTCACACCTCGAAGACCGTTCTTTGGTCCACCTCCACCTCTCCCCTGAGGCCCTTTCCGATCTATTTGTGTTCTGGGCACTTGGTACCGTTTAGGATGCATCTAACCTTTGTGTATTGGGTCTCCCATCCATTATTTCTCCATTATATGGGAGGATGAAAGAATATTGCTTATTTTTCCAATGGGCTATTCAGTTTTTAACATCTCATTTACTCGGTTTTAATCATAGTTTCATTGCCCACATACCATGTTGTGTTATATTGTAATATGTTATGTTATTTAAATATTTTAGCTATCAGCATGGATGATAGTCAAAATACTGAGGGCCAGATCACAAAACATTTTTGACTGGTTCTATTTCATGCCCTTCATGGTAACGTAAGGTAGTGCTTGTTCCAAAGACTTTTCATCACTGTATGAGGAAAACAGGATTCTACAGGTGGTAATAGGTGACAATGCCTTTGGTGCACATTTGTGGTGTGACACTTTGTTTTGGTGGTGATGTGTTCATAATTTTATTGTGCTGCTGTAATTTTACAGAGCATTACTGCACTGTGATTTTGTTGTATTTTACTTCGTTCGGAATTTAACTTGTGTTGGTATGTTGTTTTTTTATAAGTCATTGTACTGTTTTCAGTTGTTTGCTTTAAAAATGTCAACAAATACTACAATATTTCCTGCAAAAAAGCAGATATGCCTTGAAAGTTCCTATGACAAGCAATCATTTACCACTAAGTAATGCAGATATTCAACTACTTAAAACACCAGTGAGCCCAAAACTGTGGCAGAGACTACGTTAACTTTCACGCCCACTGTAGTGGAACTTATCACTTTTAACCTATTTAGCCTGCTCTGTTTTACCACATTTATTTGTTTCTTACAAGATGGCTGCTATATTTATAGTTAGGAATATGTTTTCATTTTACATTATCTGTAAAGGTGTCACTATCAGAATCAAAGATAAGTGATATACATAGGTATTTACATCATCTAGTTTCCAAATTTCATGTGACAGTTACATAATGAACGTTTTCACGGAATTGTTTATATAATTGCCATTCCAAGCATGCCTTCTTATCTATTGTTTGGAAAAATACCTGCATGAGGGGTCCTACAAGAGCTGTATAAATACATCTCACACAGGCAAGATTATCAGAGGGATTCCTAACAGATGTCATAAACACTATGGCCCTCATTACAACCCTGGCAGTCGGTGTTAATGCGGCGGTAACACCGCCAACAGGCCGGCTGTAAAAAAAATGGAATCATGACCACAGCTGAAACCGCCAACACATTCAGCCGCTTTAACACTCTGACCGCCACGGCGGTAGCAACAAACACTGCGGTGGTAACCGCCAACAGCCAGGCGGAAGACAAGGTTCCGCCCACTGTACTACAAGAGGCCCATCCACCACCTTTTCCGGGGCGGTACCAACGCCATAAAAAGCACGGCGGAAACAGTGTTCTGAAGGGGAACAACTCACCTCTCGACACTCACGGAAGAACCAGGATGCCATGGAGCCCGAGCTGCAGGTCTTCCCCCATGCTGGTGTATCTGCTCATACACCAGGAGCACCAACGCTGGTGACGAGGACCACGGTGAGTACTGCACCTAGCACACAGGGGAGGGGGGGACGAAAAAGAGAGTGACACACACATGCAACACGCAACACCCCCACCCCCAACCTCACCCCCAAAACCATACACACAAATACATGCAACAACATTACATATACACCCCGTAACCCTCAGGAATAACGCAAGGACAATAGGAATGGAGTCAAATGAGTGTAATATTAGAAATAGTTAGAAATACGTTCAGAAATCAAAAACAGTATTTACAATATATACAATATATACAAAAGGCAGGACAATGTCCACTCAAAATGTCCGTGGCCCACTGGGCCAAAACACATAGGCCAAGCCCCACTTGACTCCTGCCTCAATACGGAGAGAACACTGCAGGGGCTTCAGGTCCAAAACACACCGGCACCTCAGGGGGACAGGGAATGTGGGGGCACCTCAGCTGGAAGATGGGACAACACCACTGCTCCTGGAGGGGGCGCCATGCCCACTGCTTGGTCCTGGGGAGTGCAAGGCCACAGTCTCTCAAGTGGGTGGTTTGCCCACTGCTTGGTCCTGGGGAGTGCAAAGCCACAGTCTCTCAAGTGGGCGGTTTGCCCACTGCTTGGTCCTGGGGAGTGCAAGGCTGCAATCTCTATAGTGGATGGCTTCTCCACTGGCTCTGGAGGGGGCTTTGTGCCCAATGTGCTTCATCCTGCCAAGGATAGGGTGAGTGGATGCCTTCTTCCACTGGTTCTGGAGGGGGCTTTGTGCCCAGTGTGCTTCATCCTGCCAAGAAGAGGGTGAGTAGATGCCTTCTTCCACTGGTTCTGGAGGGGGCTTTGGCCCAGTGTGCTTCATCCTGCCAAGGAGAGGGTGAGTGGATGCCTTCTTCCACTGGTTCGGGAGGGGGCTTTGTGCCCAGTGTGCTTCATCCTGCCAAGGAGAGGGTGAGTGGATGCCTTCTTCCACTGGTTCTGGAGGGGGCTTTGTGCCCTTGGCAGATGGTGGTGCCTCCTTGCCTCTGACAGTTGGAGTCTTTGCCTTGGCCTTGGCCTTGCTGGCTGGTTGGGCCTCCTTCTCCATGCTGGATGCTGTCCCCTTTTTGCCCTTTCCTGGTGGCAGAACCTTCTAGGCCTTAGCAGGTGTTGGTGGCACACTGGCTGGGCTGACGAGTGCATCCTTAGAGCCTCTCAGAGCTGCAGAAACCACAGCGGACGTGTTCTCTTAGTGGCTGAGGTGCTGGGCTGGGTTCTGGACACCCTAGCCCGAGGTGAAAGATGGGGGAGGGGTAGGGAAGAGGTCAATGTTAGCTTGCAAAGGCTTCTTAGGGACATTGGGGCAGGAAGAGGGCGAAGGTTTGGGAGTGAATGAAGAGGGAGTGCTGTAGGAGGTGTCAGTCTGCTGTGTTTGGGCGCAGGTGCATGAGCTGGACGCTGCTGTGAGGTGGATGGCTGTTGGGTGTGTGTGTGCTTGCGTTTGTGTACTTTGGGAGAAGGGGTCACAGACACAGTAGGAGAGGACACATGGGACATGTGTATGGATTTGGGGGTGGTGACTGCCATTGAGGGGCGTGTAGTGATAGGAGTGCTGGTGGTGGAGGCAGTGGATGAGGATGTAGTGCATTCAGGTGTGAGTGGAGACGCTACTGGGAGGGAGGTGGACGAGGAGGAGGAGGGGGACACAATGGAGGCAGTGGATGTTGGTGTGTCTGTGTGGGGATGGTGCTTGTGTGAGTGCCTGTGAGATGAAGTGTGGTGCTTGTGTTTGCCTGAGTCACTTCTGTATGTTGATTTGGGTGAATGCTGGTCTGAAGGTGTGCTTGGGATAGGTTGGGGTTGAGGGGACAGGGTAGAGGGAGTTGGAGGGGGAGACTGGAGAGAGGGATAATGGCTGCCATCAGTGCGGCGGTGCGGAGGCCAGAGCCTAAAATGCTCTCTGTTGGGCCGCCACGCCATAGTGAATGCCCTCCAGGTATGCATTTGTTTGTTGCAAATGCCTTTTGACACCCTGGATGACATTCAGTATGGTTAACTGCATACAGTGAGGGATTTCAGGAGGTCAATAGCCTCCTCACTGAGGGCAGCAAGGCTGACTGGAGCAGGGCCTGAGGTGCCTGGGACGAAGGAGATGCCCACCCTCCTGGGTGAGCGGGCACGGGAAACACGCTGAGGGGCTGCTGGGAGGGAGGTGCTGGTACAGGGGTGGCGGCTGTACCTGTTGTTGGGGTGGGCACAGAGGTGTTCGCCACCGCCAGGGAGCTTCCATCCGAGGGGGAGTTGCTGTCTGTGGTGTCCCCTCCTGTCTCCGTCGTGGTGCTCCCCTCACCTTCCCTCCCACTGGTGCCCTCACTGTCAGTGGATTGGGAGACAGGATACACTTCGTCAATGCCAGCAACAACACTACTGTTGGCGTAAACAACGCACAGGGATCAGCCCTATGTACTAGGCCATGCACTACCAGTTACAAAGCTAGTCACCAGCCCATGGAGTACATTGCCCAACGCCATTGGCTGCACACCTGAAACCAACAGGACCCTGCCCAGTAGTAGATGCTCACTAACACTATTGGGGTTGGAGTGCTTCAGAGCCTGCCCAACAAAGGACCTAACCCTGCCAGTTCGCCCTGGCCTAGGGGCACCCACAGCCCACATCCCCCACCTGGTACAACCTTAACTTGCGCAAAGTAATAAATCTGAATCTGTACTCACCCCCTTGTGGCTGCTGTGATGCCTTCAAGTGCCCCTCCAACTCCGGATAGGCCACCGCCAGTACGCGGAACATCAGGGGGGTCAGGGTACGACGGGTACCCCTTCCTCGTTGGGAGGCACCTCCGCCGCTGGGCTCTTCTTTGCCCAGCGGTGCAGGTGCTCCCAACGTTTGCAGCAGTGGGTGCTCCGCCTGTCAAAGACCCCCAGGGTCCGCACCTCATTGGTGATGGCACACCAAATACCCTTTTTCTGATGGGAGCTGACCTGCAGGAAAAGATGTATAGTAAAAAGGGATTAGTCATACCGTCCGGACTGTTACACTTATGGCCTACCATATCCCTCCGATCCCCTTACGCACAGACATTGACCACCATACATGCAGCACTCTGCCCAGGATCCCCCCAGCCCCCCACATGAGGCATACACACACAGCAATCCATACATTCATGCCCCATGTATCATGCTCACAGTGTACTCACCTGTTTGTCTGGAGGACCATAGAGTAAAGTGTACTGGGGTAGGACCCCATCCACCAGTCTCTCCAACTCCTCCGATGTGAAGGCGGGGGCCCTTTCCCCAGACACTCGATCCAGTGTCGCTTCCAGACACAGGTCACAGCAGCACTTGCAGTGTAGGTCCTCTCCTGTTGAAGGTCAGGTAGCAAGTGATTGAACAGATAGAAAATGGCGGGCACGTCCGCGGCGGTGCCATTGATTCCTGGAACCCGTAGGGCCCAATGATAACCAATGCAGTGGTGCACGACGGTCATCGACCACCGACCGCAACGGCGCACAACGCCAGTGGAATTAGCTCATTTCCACTTGTCTCTCCTCACAGGTCAGGCAGCTGCCGTTTCAGGGGGGCACAGGCCATGACACCTAACTGCATCACAGCAGACATTGGCACATCAACTGACTTCCGTATTCACATACTGTTTCTGTAAAGGAAGAAATGCCTTTCAATTTTCACATATGTGTGAATACGACTCTCTGCTGACCGTTTTCCACTGTAGAGTTCAACCGCTGAGGATGAATAGGAGATGGAGACATCCCCCGAGTACAGACCCCTGGTGGACCTGGCGACAATGGAGGACAGGCACATTCTCCTTACCTACAGACTTGATAGGGCCAAAATCCAAGAACTGTGTGCCCAATTGGAGCCAGACCTGATTTCAGCTATCCGCCAGCCCACAGGTATCCCCCCTCTAGTGCAGATCCTGTCATTGCTCCATTTACTGGCAAGTGTTTCCTTCCAAGCAACAGTGGCCATGGCATATGGGATGTTTCAGCCAATGTTCTCCAATGTGTTGACCAGAGTGTTGTCTGCCCTGCTGAAACATATGCACAGCTACATCGTATTCCCCCAGGTGGAGGATTTGGCCACAGTGAAGGCTGACTTTTATGCCCTCGGACATATCCTCAACATCATTGGTGCCATTGATGGTACACATGTAGCATTTGTCCCCTCTCCCCCTGGAGAAATGAACAAGTGTTCAGGAATAGAAAAAACTTTCACTCTCTGAATGTGCAGATGGTGTGTTTGGCGGACCAGTACACCTCCCATGTGAATGCCAAGTATCCTGGCTCTGTGCATGATTCCTTAATCTTGAGGAATAGCAGCATTCCATATGTGATGTCTCAACTCCAGAGGCCCATGGTCCCCACCCAGATGATGTAGGTATATGGGTGTGGGTTTGGCCCTAAGGGTGAGTGTGTGTCTAACAGGTATCCCTCGATATTTGCAGGTGACTCTGGTTACCACAACCTCTCATGGCTACTGACCCCAGTGAGGAATGCCAGGGCAAGGGCAGAGGAATGTTACAATGAGGCACATGGGCGAACAAGGAGGATAATTGAAAGAACCTTTGGCCTCCTGGAGGCCAGGTTCAGATACCTCCATCTGACAGGTGGATCCCTGTACTACTGACCCAAGAAGGTGTGCCAGATCATCGTTGCATGTTGCACAACCTGGCCTTGAGACACCAGGTGCCTTTTCTGCAGGAGGTTGAGCCTGGAGATGGTCTTGTGGCAGCGGTGGAGCCTGTGGACAGTGAGGAAGAGGAGGAAGAGGCTGAAGATGTGGACAACAGAAGTTCACTCATTCAACAGTACTTCCAGTGACACGCAGGTAAGACACTGTAACTTCACTTTCTATTGCAGTTTTGTGTTAGACATTGGGCATGGCAGCCTGATTTCCCTATGTCTATGGCCACTGACTGTACCCTTTGGCATCTCTATTTTTCAGATCTCTGTGCCCCACTCTGGCTCCTGGTTTGGCTCCTGCTGCCCACTACAGGTCATACCTATGTATATATAACTGTACATATGAATTGCAATGTTTACAGCTTGGTAAACTAATACATATTTAAATAAATTGACAGACTCCATACATGTATTTGTTCCAGTGGTGTTTATTTAAGTGCTAATAAGTAGAGGGGGGGTGCAATGGGCTGGGGTGATGGTGGAGAATGTCCAGGATAGAGTCCAGCCTATTTGTATCACAGGTGCATTGTCCAAGGGGGCATAGGAAGTGGAGCAATGGCAGTTCAAGGTGGACAGGGTGACAGAATGGGACACAAGGGTGACAATCAGGAGAGTCTTATTTCCTGGTGGGTGTCTTGGCAATGTTCACTGGCTTCTGCCTGGATCGCAGGGACCGTTTGCGGGGTGGTTCTCCTTCTGCAGGGGGTGGGGTGCTGGTGGCCTATTGTTCCTGTGGTGGGGCCTCCTGTCCACTAGCACCGGCGGAGGTGGAGGGCTGTTCTTCAGTGTGGCTAGTGTCAGGGGCCCGTTGGTGTACCACTGCCTCCCTCATAGTGTTGGCCATGTCAGCCAGCACCCCTGCAATGGTGACCAGGATGGTGTGGATGTGTTTGAGGTCCTCCCTGATCCCCAGGTACTGTCCCTCCTGCATCAGCTGTGTCTCCTGCAACTTGTACAGCATCTGGCCCAAGGACTCCTGGGAATGGTGGTATGCTCCCAGGATCCCTGCAGGTGCCTCGTGGTGGGTGGGTTCCCTGGCCCTGTCCTCCCCCGGCGCACTGCACTCCTCCCCGTTTCCCTGTTGTCCTGTGGCTCTGTCCCCTGAACAGTGTGCCCTCTGCCACTGACCCCAGGTCTCTGATTGTCTTGGGTTTGTGGGGTTGCCTGGGGTCCCTGTAGTGGTGGACACACTGCTGATTGACGTGTCCTGGGGACAGAGGGATGGGCCCACTGGGTGGGTGCTGTGCTGGTGTTTCCTGAGGGGGAGGTCCTGTGGTGAGTTGGGACTGTGGCAGGGGAACCGACTGTCCAGAGGTCCCTGATGGGCCAGGTTGGTCATCGTGATCCAGGCATGCAGAGCTGCTGTCATCACTGTGGGCCTCTTCTGTGGGGGGGCTGGATGTTGGTGGCACCTACTCTCCGGTGAAGTTGAGTGGGGGTCCTGTGGGGATGTAAATGCAGTGTTATCATATCTGCGTGTGGCATCTTGTGCATGGATATGTTTCCCTCTATGGTTGTTATGAGCAAGGCACGTTTGGGTTGTGTGAGATGTTATTGGTTTGGCTACGTGATTGTCACTAGTGTGCATGCTGTGGAGATGGGTGTCCAGGCAGGTCTGTGATGGGTGTCCATGCATTGTTGTTGCATGCAGGGCTTGGTATTGGGATGGGTGGGTTGTGATAGTGGGGTATCTGTGATGTGGCGGAGGGATGGGGGTGAGGGTAGGGGGTAGGAGTTTGTGATGGCATGCAGGTAGGGTGGGGGATATAGTAGTAAAGATTTGACTTACCAGAGTCCAGTCCTCCTGCTACTCCTGCGAGCCCCTCAGGATGCATGATCGCCAAGACTTGCTCCACCCACGTTGTTAGTTGTGGGGGAGGAGGTGGGGGTCCACCGCCAGTCCTCTGTACGGCTCCATGGTATCTTGCAACCACGGAACGCACCTTCCCCCATAGGTCATTCCACCTCTTCCTGATGTCATCCCTTGTTCTGGGGTGCTGTCCCATGGTGTTGACCCTATCCACCACTCTCGGCCGTAGCTCCACCTTCCTTGCAATGGACGTCTGCTGCACCTGTGATCCGAATAGCTGTGGCTCTACCCGTATGATTACCTCCACCATGACCCTTAGCGCCTCCTCTGAGAACCTGGGGTGTCTTTGTGGTGCCATGGGTGTAGTGTGAGTGGTATGTGTGAGGGTGTGTGGGTTGATGTGTTGGGGTGTGTGCTGTGAGGTGTGTGGATGGTGTATGGGTGATTGTGTTATGTGGCTCAGAATCAGTGGGTGCTACTGGCTTGTCTCTCTCTCTCAATTAGCTATATTTTTTTTAATTGTAAGGGGTTGTGGGTATTGTGGGTGTGTGTTTTATATTGGATTGGGTGTGTGGGTGTGGTATGTGTATGTGTGTCAGGTGTTTATAGTTTGAATTGTCCAATGTGGTGTAGTATTGTTACTGTGTGTGTATTTTGAGCGACCCGTGTGTACTGCCAATGGAATACCGCGGTTGAATGACCGCCGCAGTGATTCGTGGGTCATGATGCTGTGGGCGTATTTCTGTTGCCGTAACAGTGTGGGTTTTGGAACCGCCAGTTTATCACTTACCTTTGGTCTGGCGGACTTGTGAGGGTGTCTGTATAGTGGCAGATTGCTCTGTGTAGGTCATAATACCCATAACGGTATACCACCGTGGTCACGGTATGTTGGTGGCCGTCAGCACGGCAGTCAGCGGCATTTACCGCCAGGGTTGAAATGAGGGCCTATTTATGCTACACGTCGCCTTGATGCATACCCAGTCTTTGTGTTCCTACGGAGTCTGATCTAGAGACCTCGTTCCAAGGTAATAAGGGTTGGGAGGCTCTTCTAATGGACATTGTACTGGCAGATTAGGTTTATCACACCAAATTCTCTTTTGGTTAGAGATTAGGTTCATCATGCTGGGGCATTAGGGCCTATTTCACATCTATTTCACATCTCATGTTATTGCAAGATGGTGGGGGTCTTTGTGTTCCTGGCTCTCATTTTTACAATTCTGTTTATTGCATTGTTCATTATCCTAATCATTACAGCCCCTACAATTTACAGTACATTGCAGTCTTGTTAATAAAACCTATTGAAAACCTTACTGCATCTCCTTTGTTGCCTGTGTGTGACTGAGACTTGTTTCTCATGTGAGAAAAGGGTCCTCTCTGTTTAACCACGACTCCCCTGAGAAGTCATACTCTTGAGTCCATGCGTAAAGGCTGCCACAAATAAATGTTTACTATTTGGGTTTTTTGGTGAGGTAGTGCTTGTGAGCCGGGAAGGTTGGGCCGACAGTTGCAACTTGTTGTAGAAATGGCCTAGTTGGCTACAAACAAAAGTGTTGTAATCCATAAACCAGCAGTCTTGCCTAGAGCAAGAGACCAACTACTACATGGTGCCACCAATGACAGTGTTTTGGCACTAATTTATGGATACCTTGAGTATCTCTGTCTCACACCCTAAGTACCATTATACAGAGTCGTCGTGGTCTAGGGGAAGATCCTCCTCAGCTGAACAGGGAGCACCTACCTAGGCTGTAGGTTTTTCGAGCTCGAACTCTTAAAAGAACTTTCTCACCATTTGGTGTTCCATCTCTTTACCCATTTCATAATATGGCTAACACCATAGAAATTCCAGAGAATGTCAGACATAAATTAACACTACATCTAGTAATGTATGGCTCAACAGATGATGGTGAGGATGTCACATTCATTGTAGAAGCTAATGAAGCTTATCAACCCAAAACATTCTATTCCTGGGTCACCTTTCCTGAGGAAGACCCTAGAACATACACATTCCACACATACAGAGTTGCAAAAGTACCACAATGGTACCAAGCATACCAGTATCTTGAAATACCAATTACTTATCAAGAACATCAGAACTGGTTTAATTGTGCCCTACAACACGTAATACAACCTGTAAGATTAGGTCCTATCGGTAATGACGGACCAACATGGCCAATGTTTGCCCCATATGCACCGCACCCCGGTGTACAAAACATGCAGGCAGTTGATCTGTGCAATCTTTGCAATGAGCTAGTAACACTATATAGACTTGTTCAGTTCGTAATATGAACTCTGAACACAACACCAGTGCGTCCAGCACCACCAGCACCTGCTGGATTCGATTGGCCACTACTGGGATCAACCCACAAACAGTACATTCTATCAGGAGCAAAGTGCCCATGGAACAAGAGAAAATCCCATTCTGGATTGCCCAAAAAACAAATCAGCTGGAAGCTGTGTTTCCCTTTACAGGACCACAAGAAAAACATAGAATTCTCACAATGTGCTTCCTCTTAGGGATGGTTCCATCAGTGGAAGCCTGCGCCACATGGAGTACAGTCTTCGTTGTGATTTACACTACCATACACTTGCCAATTTACCGGAAGTGTTAAAACAAATTCAGAACAAACACAGGGCTGCTCTAGCCCTAGATTTGGGGATGAAAATCATGCGTAACTTCGACACAGACTCCTCAATAATACTTAGTAACATTAAAGGGGAAGAGGTGGCATTGGCTATATGCCAGCGGCTCAGAGAGATTCCTCACTTGGAACAGGAGAAACAGCTACTGAAAATCATTTCCGATACCTATACCAGTATAGGACGGGATAGTTTGGGAGCCAA
The DNA here is from genome assembly GCF_031143425.1 of Pleurodeles waltl. NCBI lineage: Eukaryota > Metazoa > Chordata > Amphibia > Caudata > Salamandridae > Pleurodeles > Pleurodeles waltl. The sequence goes on along the minus strand of NC_090440.1, from coordinate 1,828,946,283 downwards.
GCCGAAAAAGCCTGAAATACAGAGCACCACCGCTAAGGAAGGTACTAAACAAGCACAGGAGGGTTATAAAAAGTGCTGGGAAAAACAAAAGCAAATTAACGACCAACAAGGTCAGACTGTCAGGAGCACTTTCCTCCAGAGCAGTACCCTCCAATGCCCACCTTCTGGCAGCACCGACTCTGCAACTATGTTAGTTATCAGAGGTTCAGAGTGGCCGGATGAGAGGTAGGGATTTTGGGGAGGGTACTGCAGGGAGGGAGACCTGTGACAATAATAAAGACTATAAAATCAGATGTCATATATTAAATGGCTTCATATACTTTCAACAGATATGGTTGTATGAACCTACTCTCTCACCTGTTGGATTTATGATGAATGAACCAGATCTGTAGTTTGTTGGATTACTTTCCAATACCAGGTAATTTAGGATTGTTGAGGGAATTTGGTTTCTATTCTTATCTTCCCAAGAATATACAGTCCTATATTCATGTAACTTAAAAGTTCAGAAACTGTATTAACCTTTAAACAAATTATGCAGGATTCCTTAAAATAGCACTTACGCCCTCATTACAACTTTGGCGGGAATGCCAAGAGATATCCCTTACATAGTGGGAGGGGATTTAAATTCCCATTTCGAGCCGTTGGTCGGTCTCGTAGAGGGACTTCCCACGGAAGAAGAGTTCAGGTGGTCAGTACCCTCTGTTGTAGCACCTTCCCCAAAGGCATGGACGCCTGTGGCTTTGCAGATTACTGCTCTCACCTTAAAGCATGGAATTAGAGCCTGCAATGGACGTATTAAGTCTGATGTACCAAGCAAAACCACGTACAACAGAGTGGGAAGAGAGTCCCGCTTGGACTATGCTCTTGTACAGATAGTGAACTGGTCTTCTATCCTGGACTTTAGGGTGGTGGAGAGACTGGATAGTGACCATAACGCCCTTGAACTTGATCTTAGCCATCCTGGGCCAAAGGCCTCCATAACAACCATGGGGGAGTCCAAACCTGAACTACTATTAGACAATAACAGGAGAAGAATCAGGTGGGATAAACTAGCTACGAGCCAAGTGAAACTTTCAAAGCTCTATGCAGGTTTAATCCCCATCTTGGAAAAAGTGGGAGAGCTAGCCAACGAAGTGGGCAATATAGTCCACCATGAGAAATTATATCAGGCTCATGAGGACCTTATAAAGGGAGCGGCCTCTGAGCTTTTTACCAGGGTCCAGAATCAGAAGAGGATCCAACAACATAACTCCTTATGGTACAATGCAGTCTGTAGGAAGGCAAAGGGAGAACTCCTCAGATGCATCAAGGAGGGAACAGATAGAGAGAAGCTGCGAGAAAGTAGACGGGCTTATAAAAAACTGGTCATCCATGCTAAAACCGAATGGGAGGAGAACCAGTGGGAGGAGCTTATCACTTCCCTCGCAATAAGAGACCACCGAATGTTTTGGAGAGTAGTAAACGGGGGGTCGGGGAACCTCCATTCGGCAATAGAACCAAATATTGCAGCAGGGGTGTGGCAGGCACACTTCCAGTCTCTCTACAGTTCCGAGCAGGGAGAAACTAAGATTGATTTCGGTACTGGACTGGTAGAGTATGGCGGGGATTTGATAACAGTGGGGGAGGTGAAGGTAGCACTAATGGGACTTAAAGCAGGAAAGGCGCCAGGATTGGACGGCCTGCCCGGGGACCTGTTGAAGCAGGAGCCCGTTGTTTGGGCCCCCTATCTGGCTACAGTGTTTAATGGAGTTTTGTGTGGCATGGAAATTCCTAGTACTTGGCTGGGGGCGGAGGTGGTTCCTATATTTAAAAAGGGCTCGCCCCTGCTCCCAGCCAATTACAGACCAATCAGTCTAATTGACGTGTCACAGAAGCTGTTTGGCAGGATACTGCTGAATCGGCTTCAGGACTGGGTGGAAGAAACGGGTGCCCTCAGTCCGTATCAGGCGGGATTTAGAAAGGGAGTTTCTACAGTGGACCAGGTTTTTCGTCTGAACCTTATCTATTGGAGGGCAGCAATATTGGAAGGGGGTAGTTTATACACTATATTTGTGGACCTGAGGGCTGCGTTCGACCTCGTGCCCAGAGGGAAACTCTGGAGTGTTCTGGCTGAGATGGGGGTCCCCCCAGACATCCTGATAATCTTAAAGAGATTGCACCATAATAACTATGCCCGGGTCAGGTGCGGGAAACACGGGGAATTAACGGACAGATTCCCCGTTGACAGGGGGGTTAGACAGGGCTGTGTATTGGCACCGACCCTGTTCTGCCTCTTCGTCAACGGGGTAATCGCCCATCTCAATGGAACTGAATACACTGATGCCCCAAAATTGAATGGCAGCAGGGTGCCTGCAATCATGTTTGCAGATCACACCCTGCTGCTGTCCAAAACCCCTATGGGGATACAGAGGATCCTTGATTCTTTTGTGGTTTTTTGCACAGATAGGGGGTTAGAAATTAATGCTAACAAAACCAAGTTTATGGTTATGAACCCAACCCCAAGATCACGCCCGAACCCCTTACTGGGAGCTTCACGCTTAGAGAGAGTCTCCACCTTTGAATATCTAGGTGTAACGTTGATTGAAACCATGTCCTGGGGAACTCACCAGACTAGGGTTAATCTTAAATTAGTGCAGACCACTGGCGGCATTGCTCGGTTGATGAGAAGCTCCACATATCGACCGCTGGGGCCGCTTATCCAGATATATAAGGCACAGGCAAGAGGAGCTCTGATGTACGGGGCGGAACTGTGGGGTCATACAGCTTCCTGCAGTTTGTCTATAACTGAGAACAACTTCATTAGACAGATAGTAGCACTCCCGTCCAGCACTCCGCTCCTCCCCCTGAGGATGGATCTGGGTCTGAGACCAATAGCAGATGAATTAGGTCTCAGACCCATAGTCTTCTGGCGAAGGCTATGGAGCACCGAAGAACTATCTTCTTATAGGGTGGAACTGAGGGAGTTTTTAACCCACCCTAAAGCTCTACAGATCCCGTGGATAAAATATATCAAAAAGTCCTGTATGGGATTGGGCCTCCCTGACCTGTGGTCGGATCCAGCTAACGCCTCACTAAGGATCCCACGAAGAGCTTTGGTCAGTGCTTACCACGAGCAGAAATTAGTTATGGCCCTAGACTGCAAGAATGAGGGGTCATTAACATCTGTATTCGCGCAAAGCAAGGACTCATACCGCCTGGAGAGGGTTCTGGATGCTATGCCTCCTGTGCTGGCCAGGAAGCTATTTCTCCAATGGAGATATGGCACATTGCCTCTGCGATCTTACACCTGCTCCTGGTCAACACTGCCATCTACCAAGCTATGTCCGACTTGTGTGGGAGCAGAGGAAAGCGATCTGCATGTGGTCTTGTTTTGTCCAACTTACAAGGCCGCCAGGAAATATTGGCTCCTACCACTTATTAGAAACCTTGGTTTTAGGGAGTTCCTTCCGGTGTACAGAATTTTAAAAACTGATGTTTCAGGTCCAATTGTTTTTGCACTAGCCAAATTTCTTACCAATGTCTGGCATATTCGTACCCGTATTTTAAAGTTGCAGGCTCCTATCTAATTTTAAGTTTTTATTTTTAATTGTATGGTCTTTTATCTGATGTGTTCCCTGTTTACTTTTTCTTGATGGTTCTACATGTTTACATGTGTGTTTTTTGTGTACATCTTTTATGGCCAAATTGGCCGAAATAAAGATTAAATATATCATGTAACTTAAAAGTTCAGAAACTGTATTAACCTTTAAACAAATTATGCAGGATTCCTTAAAATAGCACTTACGCCCTCATTACAACTTTGGAGGGCGGCAAGCGCTGCCCACCAAGTTGTATCCGCACTCCCGTGGTGACCATTTCGAGATCCCCGCTGGGCCAGCGGGCGGAAACCTAGTTTCCACCCGCCGGGCCAGCGGGGATGTCGGCAGCAACACGGGAGCCGGCTCCAAATGGAGCTGGCGGTGTTGCGGCGGTGCGACGGGTGCAGTTGCACCCGTTGCGCTTTTCACTGTCTGCTATGCAGACAGTGAAAAGCTCCATGGGGCCGTGGCAGGGGACACCTCGACTCCCCTTTCCGCCAGCCTTTTTATGGCGGTATGAAAAGGCCGTCGGGAGGGGGACTCGTAATCCCCTGGGCAGCGCTGCAAGCAGCGCTGCCCTGGGGGATTACAACCGCCGGGACCAAAGTGGCGGGATACCGCCGGGACCAAAGTGGCGGGATACCGCCGGGACCAAAGTGGCGGGATACCGCCGGGACCAAAGTGGCGGGATACCGCCGGGACCAAAGTGGCGGGATACCGCCGGTCCTGGCGGTGCGACCACGGCACTTCCGCCGCGGTCATAATTCCATGGGAAGCACCGCCAGCCTGTTGGCGGTGCTTCCGACGAAACAGCTCCGGCGGTCTTTGACCCCCAGGGTTGTAATGAGGCCCTAAGTCTTTTAAAATACCAGAAGACAAAACTCACCAAAAGAATATTCCCCAAAAATGAAAGTACTGCTTGCTTTCAAGTTTGTCCACACCTTGTAAATTCAATCGTGTTCTCTTTCTCCAAAATACATTAATGTTCTGTGATTCTCTGATTAAAGTCTTTCAAAACGCTGTTTTGTCACATCTCAAAAATAGTCTGTTTCTATAAATTAACTTCGACTTGAATTTTTTTTTTTTAAATGCTCTTTTATCATATCTCAGAAATATTCTGTTTCTATTCATTAACTTCAACTTGACCTTCCTAAAAAGGAAAAACTTTTATGACATCTCAGAAATAGTCAGTTTGGGTAAATTAACTTCCAGTTAACACCCTTTCAAAAAGCTCTGTTATTACATCTCAGAATCAATCTGTTCTATAAATTAACTTGGACTTGACATTTATACTAGTTTTCACAAAATACATTGAGTAAATTGTTCATTTGGTTTTCACAAAACAATCTCTGTCTATAAGTAAGCACAGTGTTGTAACCCTCTGATGCTTCTTACATAAATCACAAAGCTTTCTTTGATAATTCCCAAAGAAGGCTTACCATGATTCAGGAGCTTATCAGTCATCACCACCTGCCAGGAGAGAAGCTGAATCACCATAAATCAGGCAGTTATGCTGGTATTTATAGATGGGCTTCACCTGATTAGGTAATCACCACTTGTATTCTAATTAAGTCAGCACATGGCACTTCTGCCAAAGAGAGAAAATACAGTCAATTACTTGCAAGTCAATGTGTGTGCTTTGCAGGATGTAAATAAAGGATATTTTTAAATGACTCTGGGGGTCATTACAACCCTGGCGGATGGTGTTAAAGCTGCGGTAATACCGCAAACAGGCCGGCGGACAAAAAAAGGGAATTATGACCGTGGCGGAAACCGCCAACATAGACAGCCACTTTAACACTCCGACCGCCACGGCGGTACAGACAAGCAGCACGGCGGTCACCGCCAACAGACAGGCAGAAGACAATGTACCGCCCACAGTATCACAACCCGCCAATCCGCCACCTTTTCCGGGGCGGATTCACCATTGATAAAAACACAGCGGAAACAGCCATTTCAAAGGGAAAACGCTCACCTCTACACACTCCACGAGAAAGGAGGGCACCATGGAGCCGGAACTACAAATACTCCCTGCTCTTGTCTTCCTGCTCCTCTACGAACACCAGCAACGTAGGCGCCGAAGACAACAGTGAGTACTGCACCTACGACATAGGGGAGGGGGGAGGCAAAAGTCACAGACACACACACGTAACACCCCCGCCCCCACCCCAACCCTCACCCACTACAACACACACACCAATGCATTTCCAAACAGCACAGTAACAACCCACAACCCCCCCCGGATGAATGCAAACACAAAAGGAAATCAGTTCAAACTTTGTAATGTATCACAATACAGTAATCAAATATATACAGATATATATAAACATTCTAAAAATCATACATCACGATTAGTACTGCAGGTATGCACATATCAATGTCCGTGGACCACTGGGCCCACAATGCATGGGCGAGGCCCACACTAGATACCTGTCCACAAACGGAGAGAACACTGCAGGGGCATCAGATAGAAATACAACAGGCACCTCAAGGGGAAGGGAAGGGGGGGGCACCTCAGCCGGATGACTGCACCATGCCAGATCCACGACGGGACTCCATACCCATTGATGTATCCTGGGGAGTGCAAAGCCACAGTCTCTCAAGTCTCTCCAGTGGGTGGTTTGCCCACTGTACCATCCTGGGGAGTGCAAAGCCACAGTCTCTCAAGTCTCTACAGTGGGTGGTTTGCCCACTGTACCATCCTGGGGAGTGCAAAGCCACAGTCTCTCAAGTCTCTACAGTGGGTGGTTTGCCCACTATTCAATCCTGGCGAGTGCAAAGCCAGTCTCTCAAGTCTCTCCAGTGGGTGGTTTGCCCACTGTACCATCCTGGGGAGTGCAAAGCCAAAGTCTCTCAAGTCTTTGCAGTGGGTGGGTTGCCCACTGTACCATCCTGGGGAGTGCAAAGCCACAGTCTCTCAAGTCTTTGCAGTGGGTGGGTTGCCCACTGTACCATCCTGGGGAGTGCAAAGCCACAGTCTCTCAAGTCTCTACAGTGGGTGGTGTGCCCACTGTACCATCCTGGGGAGTGCAAAGCCACAGTCACTCAAGTCTCTACAGTGGGTGGTTTGCCCACTGTTCAATCCTGGCGAGTGCAAAGCCACAGTCTCTCAAGTCTCTCCAGTGGGTGGCTTGCCCACTGTACCATCCTGGGGAGGGCAAAGCCACATTCTCTCAAGTCTTTGCAGTGGGTGGGTTGCCCACTGTACCATACTGGGGAGTGCAAAGCCACAGTCTCTCAAGTCTCTACAGTGGATGGTTTGCCCACTGTTCAATCCTGGCGAGTGCAAAGCCAGTCTCTCAAGTCTCTCCAGTGGGTGGTTTGCCCACTGTACCATCCTGGGGAGTGCAAAGCGCCACAGTCTCTCAAGTCTTTGAGTGGGTGGGTTGCCCATTGTACCATCCTGGGGAGTGCAAAGCCACAGTCTCTCAAGTCTCTACAGTGGGTGGTTTGCCCACTGTTCAATCCTGGGGAGTGCAAAGCCACAGTCTCTCAAGTGGATAACAGTCTCCACTGGTTCTGGAGGGGGACTGGTGCCCAGAGTGCTTCATTCTGTGCAGTACAGACGGAGTGGATGCAGGTCTCCACTGGTTCTGGAGGGGGACTGGTGCCCAGAGTGCATCACGCTCCCCGTGACGGTCCCAGTTCCGTCACTGTCCCAGCTGCACATGGGCTAATGATGCTTGATTTGGCCCTGTTCAGCGGTCTTCACCATGGCGGTCTTTGCCCTGTTCAGCGGTGCTTGCCTTTGCTGTCTCTGACCTGTTCAGCGGTGCATTGCCATGGCGGTCTTTGCCCTGTTCAGCGGTCTTCACCATGGCGGTCTTTGCCCTGTTCAGCGGTGCTTGCCTTTGCTGTCTCTGACCTGTTCAGCGGTGCATTGCCATGGCGGTCTTTGCCCTGTTCAGCGGTGCTTTGCCCTGTTCAGCGGTCTTCACCATGGCGGTCTTTGCCCTGTTCAGCGGTGCTTGCCTTTGCTGTCTCTGACTTGTTCAGCGGTGCATTGCCATGGCGGTCTTTGCCCTGTTCAGCAGTGCTTTGCCCTGTTCAGCGGTCTTCACCATGGCGGTCTTTGCCCTGTTCAGCGGTGCTTGACTTTGCTGTCTCTGACCTGTGCAGTGGTGTGTGGCATGACGGTCCCTTAGTGCCCAGCGGGGCTGTGGCTGCCAGGGCCCTCCAGAGCACTGACGCAGGCGGTGGTCTCTGGACCAGTGACGATACTGCTGCTCTCCAGGACACTGATCTCTGGCGGTGGTCTCCGGACCTGTGACGATACTGCTGCCCTCCAGGGCACTGACTCTGGCGGTGGTCTCTGGACCAGTGACGATACTGCTGCCCTCCAGGGCACTGACTCTGGCGATGGTCTCCAGACCAGTGACGATAGTGCTGGCGGTGGCGTCCCGGCCGGCGGGAGGATGGCGGCCTTCTCCACCGTGCTGCTCTTACCAGACCTTGGAGACCTCTTCTGCCCCTTCCCCACCTTGGGAGGAGTCATAGCTGACTCAGCACTCCCCCCGGGACCCTTGTGAGCTGTTTTGCCGGCAGGAGTCTTCACCCTCTCCTGTCGGGCACTTTCCAACTTAAGATGCTTTACAGGGGGTGGACTGACAGTGCTTTGGCTCCGTGTCACACTGGCTGCCCTGGTGGCCGGTGCACTCCACAGACCTTTAACACTCACCACTGGTACCGGACTTTTTTTGGCTGAGGTGCTACTACGGGACCTATGAATTGGAGGGGTGTGGGTGGTGGGAAAGAGGTCAACGTTGCTCAGGAAGAGCTTCTGAAGAACACTGGGATGGGTAGCTGGAGGGGGTCTGGGAGTGGAGGAAGAGGAGGTGGTTGTAGGAGGTGTAACTTTAGGTGATTTGAGTGCAGGTACTGGAGGCTGTCGTGAGGTGGATGGATGTTGGGTGTGTGTGTGCCCGCGTTTAAGTACTTTGGGAGGGGGCGTCACAGACACACTGGGAGTGGACGTGTAAATGGTAGTGGGGGTGGTGAGTGCAGGTGAGCGGGGTGTGGTGCTGGGTGTTCTGGTGCGAGTCCTAGTGGCTGTAGATGTAGTGCATGCAGGTGAGAGTGTAGACGACACTGGGAGGGAGGAGGGAGACGACGAGCAGGGGGACACAGTGGAGGCAGTGGATGTTGCTGTGTCTGTATGTGGGTGATGCTTGTGTGAGTGCCTGTGGGATGTGTGGTGCCTATGTTTGCCTGAGCTACTTTTGTGTGTTGAGGTGTATGCATGCTTGTCTGATGGTGTGGTTGGGATAGGCTGGGGTACAGGGGATTGGATCTGGGTGGAGGAAGTTGGAGGGGGAGGCTAGACACAGGGACAATGGCTGCCATCAGTGCTGAGGCCAGAGATTGCAGGGTTCAATAATGGGCAGCCTGACCAGAATGAATGCCCTCCAGGAATGCATTAGTGTGTTGCAACTCCCTTTCTACACCCTGGATGACATTCACAATGGTAGACTGCCCAACAGTGAGTGACCTGAGGAGGTCAATGGCCTCCTCACTGAGGGCAGCAGGGGTGACAGGGGTAGGGGCTGATGTGCCTGGGGCAAAGGTGATGCCCACCCTCCTGGGTGAGCAGGCACGGGGCGAACGCTGAGGGGCTGCTGGGAGGGCGGTGCTGGTAGGGGGGGTGGCGGCTGTACCTGTAGAAGTGGGGGGCACAGATGGTGACGCCACCACAAGGGAGCTCCCATCGGCGGACGAGTCCGTGTCACTGTTTGCTGATCCGGTGACCGACGTGAGGCTCCCCTCGCCCTCCGTCCCACTGGTATATTCAGAGTCTGTGGTGTGGCCCTCCATGGCCATGTGGGATGCAGCTCCCTCATGCTCCAGTGCCACTGTACCTCCGCCTGATGATGCTGATGCACAAAAGAACAGGGAGAGCACAAAAAGGGGGGGGACGACAGAAGAAAGACAGGTTGAGTGCATGGCTTACCGCTACCGTTGGCGGACAATACAAACACAGCAGCCGCCTGCACTACGCCGTGCTCTTGGCCTCTACAGATGCAATTTCTGAGATATGGCCTACATGGCTATAAGTGTCATCTGTCCACATAGATGACACAGGGGCATGTATACCTGTACTTGGCACTCTACAGAGGTGGGGTAGGGGCCCACAGGGCCATGCCTTACAAATTGGCCTAGCCTACGGAACTCGCCTGGGCCTAGGGAAACCCACAGCCCTCCTCCCCCACCCAGACCCCTCCACTGCGCGCTAAGTCAGCAGAATGAGAGTGTACTCACCCCCTTGTGTCTGCTGTGATGCCCTCAAGTGCCCATCTAACTCAGGGTAGGCCACCGCCAGGATCCGGAACATCAGGGGGGTCATGGTGCGACGGGCACCCCTCCCACGTTGGGAGGCCATCCCCAGCTGAGCCTCCGCCGTCTTCTTGCTCCAGCGGCGAATGTCCTCCCATCTTTTACGGCAGTGGGTGCCCCGTCTCTGGTGGACCCCGAGGGTCCGGACGTCCTTGGCGATGGCACGCCAAATGTCCTTCTTCTGGTGGGCGCTGACCTACATGATATGTACAGGGGAAGAAGAGAAGTCATTACCAACTGCACCGTCTAAGTGAGTGGCCCCCATCCCTACCCTTGCCATGTGGCACATGCATTCACAGTCCTTCATGGTCACAGAACTCTGCCACCTTCCTACTGACATCCAGCCCTCTCCACCCAGCATAGCCCATACAATGTGCTCCCTGTGTACTTACCTGTTGGTCTGGAGGACCGTAGAGTAGCGTGTACTGGGGGAGGACCCCGTCCACGAGCTTCTCCAACTCCTGAGCAGTGAAGGCAGGGGCCCTTTCCCCAGACGCAGCAGCATTTGTCTCTTCCAGACCGAGGTCACAGCAGCACTTGCAGTGTAGGTCCTCTCCTGTCGAAGATCAGGTATCGAGTGATTTAACAGATAGAAAATGGCGGTGACGTCCGCGGCGGTGACGTCCGCGGCGGTGCGTATCATCACCGCCGGCGCAATTCCTCATTGGCTCCTGGGACCCATAGGGTCCAATGTTAACCAATGCAGCATTGCGCCGCGGTCTACGACCGCCTACCGCGACGGTGTACCACGCCAGCGCAGTTACCTTACATCCCATTGTCCCAGTTTAGAGGTCAGGCAGCCGCCATTTCAGGGGCCCACATGGCTTCATTTACTACTGCGTCACACATAACTAGGCCTACACTCAACACACATACAGGAAGAGTTTTGTATTTGGTGTCGTGTTCTGTGTAGCTGTGGGTAAATACCTGAGAAATTGTTGACTCTGTGGTCGCTGTTGTCCTTCTTAGGCACCGTCAGCTGGGACATTTGAGGAGATGGCAGAATCCTCCGGTGTACCGACCGCTGGTGGACCTGTTAACAATGGAGGAGCGGCATTTGATCATCACCTGCAGGTTTGACCGTGCCACAATCCAGGAACTGTGTACCCAGTTGGAGCCAGACCTGATCTCATCAATCCGCCATCCCACAGGAATACCCCCTGAAGTGCAGGTGCTATCAGTGCTCCATTTCCTTGCAAGTGGATCATTTCAAACAACAGTGGCCATGGCATCAGGGATGTCCCAGCCTATGTTTTCCAACGTGTTCTCCAGAGTGTTGTCTGCCCTGCTGAAACACGTGAGGAGCTACATCGTTTTCCCTCAGGTGGAGGATTTGGCTACAGTTAAAAGTGACTTCTATGCCCTGGGACATATCCCCAACATCATAGGTGCTATTGATGGCACCCATGTAGCTCTGGTCCCCCCGCAGGAGTGAACAGGTGTACAGGAACCGGAAGAGTTACCATTCCATGAATGTACAGGTGGTATGTTTGGCAGACCAGTACATCTCGCAGGTAAATGCTATGTTCCCTGGCTCTGTGCATGACGCCTACATCCTGCGGAATAGCAGCATCCTGTATGTGATGGGTCAACTCCAGAAGCACCGTGTGTGGCAACTAGGGGACTCTGGTTACCCCAACCTGTCATGGCTATTGACCCCAGTGATGAATCCCAGGACCAGGGCAGAGGAACGGTACAATGAGGCCCATGGGCGGACTAGGAGGGTGATCGAACGCACCTTCGGCCTCCTGAAGGCCAGGTTCAGGTGCCTCCATATGAGAGGTGGTTCCCTATTCTACTCACCAAGGAAGGTGTGCCAGATCATCATCGCCTGCTCGATGCTTCACAATCTTGCTTTGCGACGCCAGGTGCCTTTTCTGCAGGAGGATGGTCCAGATGACGGTGTTGTGGCTGCTGTGGAGCCTGTGGACAGTGATGAGGAGGAAGCTGAGGAAGAAGACATATACAACAGGGAGTCAGTCATACAGCAATATTTCCAGTGACACACAGATGAGAACAATTTTTTTACTATTACATTCACTTTCACACTTCTACCTCTATCCTGTCTGTCAATTTGAAGAAGTATTTGGTAACTGAGTTGTACATTTCCATTACGGTTTCACAGGTGTGGTTACCAATGTGTGTCATCTGCTTGCATCTTTCATGGACTTGTGATGTATGACATAGGTATGTTGGCATTACATTAGAAAACGAATTTTGTCACTGTCATAGTTAATACACATTTTCAAAATAATAGACTGACTCCAGATTGTTTTGTGCTTCAAGGGTGTTTATTGAAGTGCTAATTATTGGAGGGGTTGGCAAAATGGTGATGGGTGATGGTGGAGGAATGTCCATGGCAGAGTCCAGTCTATTAGTCTCACAGGTGCACTGCCCATATGGGCATAGGAAGTGGAGCTGGGGCAGTTGGGAGTGCTGGTGTGGTGGTCCTGTGGCGGGGCGTCCTGTCCAGTAGCGCCGGCGGAGGTGGTGGGTAGTTCATCGTCCAGGCTAGTGTCAGGGGCCCCTTGGAGCGCCACGGTGTCCCTCATGGTCTTTTGTATGTCCTTCAGCACCCCTACGATGGTGCCCAGGGCGGAGCTGATGGTTCTGAGCTCCTCCCTGAAGCCCAAATACTGTTCGTCCTGCAGGCGCTGGGTCTCCTGAAACTTGCCCAGGACCGTAGCCATCGTCTCCTGGGAGTGGTGGTATGCTCTCATGATGGAGGAGAGGGCCTTGTGGAGAGTGGGTTCCCTTGGCCTGTTCGCCCCCTGTCCCACAGCAGCCCTCCCAGTTCCCCTGTGTTCCTGTGCCTCCGTCCCCTGGACCGTGTGCCCACTACCACTGCCCCCAGGTCCCTGTTGTTGTTGGGGTGGTGGTTTCTCCTGGGTTCCCTGTAGTGGTGGACACACAGCTGATTGACGTGTCCTGGGGACAGAGGTATGGGCCCGCTGGGTGGGTGATGTGCTGGTGTTACCAGAGGGTGGAAGGTCTGTGTTGGGCTGTGCCTGTGCGAGGGCAACCGACTGTCCCGAGGCCCACGATGGTCCAGGCTGGTCATCTGGATCCAGTTGGCCAGAGCTGCTGTCATCACTGTGGGCCTCTTCTGTAGGTGGGGTGGAGATGTCTGGACCCTCCTGTCTGGCGACGTTACGTAGTGGTCCTGCAGGGGTATAAGAGCATGATTATTGCATGTGTGTGCGTCATGGTGTGCAATGGGTGGGTGTGCGTGTACCCCAGTGCACGCATTCCTGTGTGGAGGCTTGTGTGATGATGGTTGAGGGGGTGTTATGGGTATGTGCAGTGAGGATGCTTTAGTGATGGGTGTCCATGCTTAGTTGTGTCATGCAGGGCTTGGTGTTGGGATGTGTGGTTTGTGATATTAGTACATTAGTGAGGAGTTGGAGTGATAGGGGAGAGGAGGGGGTGAGGGTGGGGGTGTGTGATAGCATGCAGGTAGGGTGGGGGATATGATAGTTAAGATTTGACTTACCAGTGTCCATTCCTCCACCGACTCCTCCGAGGCCCTCTGGATGCATGATGGTCAAGACTTGCTCCTCCCATGTTGTTAGTTGTGGGGGAGGAGGTGGGGGTCCGCCGCTAGTCCGCTGAATCGTGATGTTGTGCCTGGAGACCACTGAACACACCTTCCCCCGTAGGTCATTCCACCTCTTCCTGATGTCCTCCCGATTTCTTGGATGCTGTCCCACAGCGTTGACCCTGTCGGCGATTCTTCGCCATAGCTCCATCTTCCTGGCTATGGAGGTGTGCTGCACCTGTGATCCAAATAGCTGTGGCTCTACCCGTACGATTTCCTCCACCATGACCCTGAGCTCCTCCTCGGAAAACCTGGGGTGTCTTTGGCGTGACATGGGGTGGTGTAGGTGATGTGTGGGGTGGTGTATGTGTTGATGAGTGTGGTGATGTGTGGTGGTGAGGGATGTTTTGTGCGTGGATGTTGTATGGGTGATGGTGTTGTGTGCCTCTGTGTGGTGGGGTTGTCTATTGCTGTGCTCTCTGTCTGTCGCCTTCGTCTATACTTTTTGGTCGTAGGGGTTTGTGGGTGATGTGGGTGTGTGTTTTATATTGTATTGGGTGAGTGGGAGTGGTGTGTGTACGTGTATCAGGTGTGTGTATTTCGAATTGTCCAATGTGGCGGTGTTTTGGAGATGTGTGTGTATTTTGACCGCGGCGGTGTGTACCGCCAATGGAATACTGCGGTTGAAAGACCACTGCGTGGATTCGTGGGTCGTGATAGCATGGGCGTGTTTCTGTTGGCATGACGGTGGAGGTTTTGTTTTCGCCAGTTTATCACTGACCTTTGGTGTGGCGGAGTTGTGTGGGTGTCTGAATTTCGGCGGGTTCCGAGATGTGGGTCATAATAGCTGTGGTGGAATTCCGCAGCCGCGGCAGTGTATTGGCGGTCTTCTGCACGGCAGTAAGCGGCTTTTACCGCCGATGTTGTAATGTCCCCCTCTGTCATTTCTGGAACACTTGCTCTCTCTTGTTTTGTATCCCAACATTTATAAGTTAACAAACCTAGATTCTCCAGTTACCACCACAGGCTGGGCTGATAATCATGACAAAGAGAGCAGACTCTCCACACCTGGAGAGCTCTGAAAGGAAACATAATCTCAGAAATAGAAAGAATATATAAGCTCCTGACAGATATATTGATTCACGTCCCTCTTGTTCCTTTCAGGACACACTAGATAGACGTAGCGAAAGAGTAGGCTGGTCAAGGCAACGTCCTGACTATGTGAAACAGAAGAAAGACTCACCGCAGTCTTCAGACAAAAAAGAAGACAGGTCCCCACAACAAAAGCCACAGTTTTAAAAGAAAAAGGTGGCAGCACTTTCAATTAGAAATGCCAGTAAACTTGAGAACATTGCTGAAGAACAAGATGTGGGCAGTGACACTGCTGGACAGCATGGCAGAAGTCACAATATGTCGCCAGAGTCTGAAAGATCATCTGGATGCAATAGCAACTTGCGACTTTACTGCAGTCGAGACTGTGGACAGGCATGTTCTCCCAGCCGACAAGGTTTATGATTTAAAGATCCAATTTGAGGGAGACATAGAGCACACTCTTAGTGTGATATACTGGGATGAACTTAGTTGTGATATTCTACTGGCTGAAAGAGACTAACAACCTGAGCATGTCCGTAAGCTCCCACATGGGGAAGATGTAATTTTGCCTTCTTTCTCCGATCTTATTCCTGAAGCGGTAAAACAAGCCTATTATGTCAAATTGGCTTTAGCGCAGGCACCTGCACTATACCACAACCATGTAGGTTGGGATAAGGTATCTCCTTACAATGTAATACCAATTAGGTCTACACCCTAGCCTCAGCCCCAATATTCCATTAAACACAAAGCCAAAGCTCCAGTGAGGGAGATCCTCACTCAGCTCGAGTACCAGGGTGTAATTGAGCTCTGTGTCTCTGTAATGAGTAACCTGTTATTCCCCGTTGCAAAACCCGACCATTCATATGGAATAGTCTTAGATTAAAGACATTTAAACAGTCAAACTCGCACATATGCAATACAAAATTCACACAGCACAGCACTAGTTAACAACATAGTGCGTAAAAAATACGAAACAAACATGGATATCTCCAATGTGTTTTTACTGCCAAAACGTAGCACATGAAAGTTGGGACCTGAGTGCATTCTCATTTGACTCACAAAAATGCTTCTGTTGTTTGCCCAGGGCTACAAGAACAGCCCAGGGTTGTTCCCAGACCATGTAACATCAATATTGCATGTTATTGATCCTGAGGCGTCCTATGTGGATGACATCTATATCACAGATGACAACCTCAACATTCATCCTGCCAGGGTCGATCGGATTGTTCTGGGATTCACAGCCCTTGGTTACAAATTTTATTTTAAGAAACCTAAAATAGACTTTCTCTGTGTAATTTTCCTGGGATAAGAGCCTAGCCCCACACTTTTTAGAAAAATGTGCACAACTCCAGTCATCAAATTCTATCAAGAAACTACAGTCCTTACTTGGTTTCTTTAACTTTGGCAGAACATACATTCCTGATTATGCACAACGCATCAAGCCACTCTATGACTTAATACGCCCAGATTTCTCAAGAAGACTCTGGACAGTAGAACACATGTGCATCCTTAGAGGATTGCAATAGAACATGCTGATGCAATTGGGTTAACTTATGTCCCCTTTAATGAAGGCGACACGGTGCCCATAGCATATAAATCACATTTATATTCCAATGCAGAACAACGCTTTGCACATACAGAAAAGAATTCTAACTCCAGTACAGATGGCTGTCATCAAGGAGAGGCCACTTGCCCAAGGGAAATGCATTATTGTTGTTACCCTGATGCCAGCCTTAGAAGCCATCACCAAAGCTAGAATTCCTAACACTAAAGCATTACATCCATGTTGAATTAAATGGGCAACCTCCCTAACTGCCACCATTGCTGATTGCATCTTTGATTTAATACTTCAAACACAAGAATTCCTCCATTACGAACAGGAGTATACCGCACTTCTTCACATCTTGCCGCTCGACAGACACCATAGTGTCAATTACATTGATGATTCCGCACAGCCAGCCGTACTAAATATCAGTACTCAGCCGCTTCACAGCCATGAGTGGAGTGATGAAGGATGGCATATTCCACCCTCCCAATACCTACACGCAGACCCTTGTGGACTGCACAGTTCACTGGCTGAACTTAAAAGCCCTTATCCTAGCGCTACAACATATAGATCCAGGACAACTCACATTGATTGTCTGTGATTCATACTACTGTGTCCAGGCCTACAATGATTATCTTAATCATTGACAACTGAACGGGTTCAGAGACTCAAAGGAGAACACCACAAAACACAGAACTCTGTGGGGGACACAAGAGCAAATGCAGTAACATAACATATTGACCCCGTACTCCTCAGGAATATTGCAAGGACAAATACAATAGAGTAAAAAGAGTGTAATAAGATAAATATAGCAGTAATACGTGCATCCAAATAAAAAAGTATATACATTTTACAAATCAAGGGACACTGCCCAGTCCTCAGTGTTCGTGGGCCACAGGCCCACATCACAAACTCCAAGGCCCAACCTCACTCCTGCAACAACACGTAGAGAACACTGCAGGGGCATCAGGTCGAAAATAGACAGGCACCTCAGGGGGACAGGGAATGAGGGGGCACCTCAGACGGAAGATGGTACAACGCCACTGGTCCTGGAGGGGGCAACATGCCCATCACTCTGTCCTGGGGAGTGCAAGGCCACAGTCTCTCAAGTGGGTGACTTGCCCACATGCTCTGGAGGGGCAACCTGCCCTGTGCTTGGTACTGGGGAGTGCAAGGCCGCAGTCTCTTAAGTGGGTGATTTGCCCACATGCTCTGGAGGGGGCAACATGCCCTGTGCTTGGTCCTGGGAAGTGCAAGGCCACAGTCTCAAGTGGGCGACTTGCCCACATGCTCTGGAAGGGGCATCGTGCCCAGTGAACTTCATCCTGGGGAGGATGGGGTGAGTGGGTGGCTTCTCTACTGGTTCTGGAGGGGGCATCGTGCCCAGTGAGCTTCATCCTGTGGAGGATGGGGTTAGTGGATGTCTTCTCCACTGGTTCTGGAGGGGACATCATGCCCTGTGCTCTTGATCTGGGGAGGCTGGAGTTGGTGGGTTACCCACTAGTTCTGGAGGGGGCATTGTGCCCTGTGATGCAGATCTTGGGGAGTGCAAGGTCACAGTCTCTCCGATGGGTTTCATACGGACACAGGACTACACACTGTCCGCCGGCAGCGATGGCTGTTCAGTGGTGGCAGTGGTGGTGTTGTTGCTGCTCCTGGTAGTGGTGGGGGAGGCTCCATCCCATCCCCTGCATCCTTGGACGGCTGTCCACTGGTGCTGCTGCTGCTGCTGGTAGTATTGGGGGGAGGCTCCAGCCCATTCCCTGCAGCCTCGGACGGCGACCCACTGGTGCTGCTGCTGGTAGTGGTGGGGGAGGCTCCAACACATCCCCTGCAGCCTCGGACGGCTGCTCACTGGGGTTGCTGCTGCTGATGTCAGTGCTGGTGGTGGTGCTGCTGGTGGAGCGGGCAGTGGTGGGGGGAGGCTCCAGCCAATCCCCTGCGACCTCAGACGGCTGCTCACTGGGGCAGGTGGTGGTGCTGGTGGCAGTGCTGGTGGCAGTGCTGCTGGTGGAGCTGATAGTGGTGGGGGAGGCTCCAGCCCATTCCCTGCAGCCTCAGACGGCTGCCCACTGGGGCAGGTGGCGGTGCCAGTGGCGGTGCTGCTGGTGGAGCTGGTAGTGGTGGAGTGAGGCTCCAGCCCATCCCCTGCAGCCTCGGACAGCTGCACCACCATGATTGGTGATGGTGGCTCCAACTGAGTCCCACCACCAGGACCCTTGTCTCTACTGCCTGCTGTTGCACGCCCCTTGCCCTTCCTTCCTGCAGCTGGGGCTGGCTCCTTGCCCTTCTTTCTTGCAACTGGGGGTAGCTCCTTGCCCTTCCTTCCTGCAGCTGGGGCTGGCTCCTTACCCTTCCTTCCTGCAGCTGGGGCTGGCTCCTTACCCTTCCTTCCTGCAGCTGGGGCTGGCTCCTTGCCCTTCCTTGAAGCACGGGCAGTCACCCTTTCTGTCTGTCTGGCTGGTGGCCGGGATCCTTTCCCACCTAGAGTTGCTGGGGACACTACTGTGCCTGTGGACTGGGTGGCTGAGGTGCTTGCCTGGCGTTTGACCACTCTGGCCTGACATTAGGGACGGGGGGAGGGGAGGGCTAGGGAAGAGGTCAATGGTGGCGAGGAAAAGCTTCTTAGGGGCATTGGGGAGGGAAGAGGGAGATGGTTTGGGAGTGGAGGAAGAGGGAGTGGTGGTAGGAGGTGTCAGTCTGCTGTGTTTGGGTGCAGGTGCATGGGCTGGATGCTGTTGTGAGGTGGATGGCTGTTGGGTGTCTGAGTGCTTGCGTTTGTGTACTTTGGGAGGTGGTGGCACAGACACTGTGAGAGAGGACACAGGGGACGTGTGCATGGATGTCGGGGCGGTGACTACCAGTGAGGGGTGTGTTCTGATAGGTGTGCTGAAGATGGTAGTAGTGTATGAGGATGTAGTGCATGCAGGTGTGAGTGGAGACGCTACTGGGAGTGAGGTGGACGACAAGGAGGAGGGGACCACAGTGGAGGCAGTGGATTTTGTTATGTCTGCTTCTGGATGGTGTTTGTGTGAGTGCCTCTGGGATGAAGTGTGGTGCTTGTGTTTGCCATGTCCACTCTTGTGTGTTGTCCTGGGTGTTGCTCATCTTACTGTGTGCTTGGGATAGGTTGGGGGGTGAGGGGAATGAGATTGGGAAGAGGAAGTTGGAGGTTGGAAACACGGACAATGGCTGCCATCAGAGAGGAGGCCAGAGCCTGGATTGATCTCTGTTGGGCCGCCAAGTCAGTGTGAATGCCCTCCAGAAATGCATTGGACTGATGCATTTGGGCTCCCAGCCCCTGGATGACATTCACAATGGTTGATTGCCCAACAGAGATGGATCGCAAGAGGTCAATAGCCTCCTCACTCAGGGCGGCAGGGCTACCTGGGCAGGGGCTGAGGTGCCTGGGGCGAAGGAGATGCCCACCCTCATGGGTGAGCAGGCACGGGAAATTCACTGAGGGGCTGCTGAGAGGGCTGTGCTGGTACGGGGGTGGCAGCTGTACCTGTAGCTGGGGTGGGCACAGAGGTGTCCGCCACATCCATGTCCAAACTGTCCCCTCCATTCTCCACCGTGTTGCTCCCCTCGCCCTCCGTCGCACTGGGGCCCTCACCGTCGGTGGATTCGGCCTCCTGTGTCCTGTGGGATGCAGCTCCCTCCATCACTGGTGCCTCTGCTCCTCTGCCAGATGATGCTAATGCACAAAAGGACAGGGTAGACAAAACAAAAACGGGGGAGACAAAGGATACACTTGGTCAGTGGCGGCACCAACACCATTGTTGGCGTACATACCTCCCTCACACACAGGGAATAGCCCTACGCATTAGGCAATACACTACCAGTCACAATGTTAGTCACCAGCCCATGGATAGGGACACCTAACACAAATTTCAGCATACCTTAGATCTACAGACACATGCCCAGTAGTGGATGCCTACTAGCTTGGTTGGAGGACTTTCACATCAGAACCCTGCCCAACATGGGACCTACTCTGCAATGCCAGGCCAAGCCTGGGGGCACCTACACGGCCCACCCCCCCACCCGGATACCACCCCACCACCCGGATACCATCCCACCAAGCGTAAGTTGTAATGTAGGGCACTGTACTCACCCCCTTGTTGCTGCTGTGATGCCCCCAAGCTCATATCTAGCTCAGGATAGGCCACCCCCAGTATGTGGGTCATTCAGCTGGGTCAGGGTTCGATGGGCACCCCTTCCTCATTGGGAGGCCATCCCCAGCTGGGCCTCCGCAGTCTTCCATGCCCAGCGTCTCAGGTCCTCTCACCGTTTTCAACAGTGGGTGCTCCGCCTGCCATCGACCCCTAGGGTCCGCACGCCCCTGGCGATGGCACTCCATATACCCTTCTTTTGACGGGTGCTGACCTGCAGGTAAATAGACACATGGAAAGGTATTAGTCCGACCTTCCTGCCTGTTACACTTATGGCCCACCATGCCCCTTCCCATCCCCATTAGCACAGACATGGCCCAGCATACATGCTGCACACTACCAAGGGACAATCCACCAACCCCCCCCCCACATGAGACCTTCACACACAGCACTCTATGTATGCACACCCCATGCATCGTACTCACAGTGTACTCCCCTGTTGGTCTGGAGGCCCATACACCAGTCGGTATTGGAGTAGGACCCCATCCACAAGTCGCTCCAACTCCGCCGAGGTGAAGGCAGGGGCCCTTTCCCCAGTTACACAAGCCATGGCTGGTTCCAGACACAGGTCACAGCAGCACATGCAGTGTAGGTCCTCTCCTTTGAAGGTCAGGTAGTAAGTGAACAGATAGAAAATGGAGGTCACCGGCAGTGTACATCACCATTGGTCACTGTACCCCAGAGGGCCCAATGATAACCAATGAGGGGTTGCACAGTGGTTCTCGACCGCCTCCCGCAACGGCACACAACATCAGCGAAATTAACTCATTTCAACCTGTCCCTCCATACAGGACAGGCGGATACCATTTCAGGGTGGGGTTGCAGGCCCTGGATCCTAACTGGGTCACAGTACACAAATTCACATTTTGGACATATCCCACCAAAATAACGTTACAGTCACAATATGCATTGAACTGTAATGGTTAGAATGTAGAAATAATGACCAGCTGCTCACTCTTTTGCCCCATAGATTGCAACCACTGTGGATAAATAGGAGATGGAGACATCCCCCGTGTACAGACCCCTGGTGGACTTGGCAACAATGAAGGACAGGCACATTATCCTCACCTATTGACTTGACAGGGCCACAATCACTGAGCTGTGTGCCCAATTGGAGCCTGACCTAATATCTGCTATCCGTCACCCCACTGGGATCCCCCCTTTTGTGCAAGTCCTATCAGTGCTGCATTTCCTGGGAACTGGTTCTTTCCAAGTGACAGTGGGCTTGGCAGCAGGAATGTCACAGCCAATGTTCTCAATAGTGCTGACCAGAGTGTTGTCTGCCCTGATTAAACATATGTGCAGCTACATCGTTTTCCCCCAGGTGGAGGATTTGACCACAGTGAAGGCTGACTTCTATGCAATGGGACATATCCCCAACATCATTGGGGCAATAGATGGAACACATATTGCAATTGTTCCTACCCCCCAGCGAAATGAAAAGGTGTTCAGAAATCAAGAGTTTTCACTCCATGAATGTCCAGATGGTGTGTCTGGCGGACCATTACATCTCCCACGTCAATGCAAAGTATCCTGGGACTGAGCATGATGCCTTTATCCTAAGGAATAGCAGCATCCCAAATGTGATGGACCAACTCCAGAGGCACGGGTGTGGCTAATAGGTGAGCCCTGTTTCCCACTCAGTGGATGTTGGTGTATGGGTATGTTGTGGGCCCTAGGGGTGAGTGTGTGGCTAACAGTTGTCCCTCGATATTTGCAGGCGACTCTGGTTACCCCAACCTCTCATAGCTACTGACCCCTGAGGAATGCCAGGACAAGGGCAAAGGAACGTTACAATGAGGCAAATGGGCGAACAAGAAGGATTATAGAAAGGACCTTTGGCTCCCTGAAGGCCAGGTTTTGGTGCCTCCATCTAACAGGTGGATCCCTGTGCTACTCACCCAAGAAGGTCTGCCGGATCATCGTGGCATGCTGTATGTTGCACAACCTTGCCTTGAGACACCATGTGCCTTTTCTGCAGGAGGAGGCTGGAGATGGCCTTGAGGCAGCAGTGGACCCTGTGAACAGTGTAGATGAGGAGCCAGAGGATGAGGATGAGGACAACAGAAGTGCAGTTATTTGTCAATACTTACAATGAGACACAGGTAAGACAGTGTGTTTTCACATATAATTGACAGTTTGATGGGGGGCGGAGCTAGCCAGCGGCAAGATGGCCGGCACTCCGTGAGGCTCTGCTCCGGCAGGGGCGCAGTTTGCTAAATTCTCCGGTCAGGACGGAGCTGGCCGAGCGATGAGACGGTGGGGGGGTTGCCTGATGCTGATGGCTTCCCCCCGATGCAGCGGCGACAGTTACGGTGCGCAGCGAGGGGTCGAGACGCTTCTTAAGGTCGCGGCGTGCTCCTGGACGCAGTGCTGAGTGAGACTGGCCTGCTTTTTTTCCCCGAGACCTGGATGGCCCCGAGGCAGTGATCATTGGGGTGCTTTGCGGGGGACATATCGGCGGTGGTGTCGAGCCGCAGGTCCTCCCCCCCTTCCTCTTCCTCCTACGCGATTGAAGGCCTCTCTTGCCGAGTCTGGAGAACGCAGCCTTGACTTGTGGGCCTGGACTGCATGGCCTGGAGGTGAGACGGTCGGTGTGGTCTAGGGAACACACTCAAAGACGATCGAACAAGTGGAGGTGGCGGGATCGTGGCCGAGGTCTGGAGGTGCGGTGGTGACGAAGGGAAAGTCTGGAGTGGGAACTGGTGCAGTGGTGCTCTGGACTATTGCTGTTGACGCAGAGGCTTATTTGACGCCCAACATTGGCGAGATTCATAGCACCGCTGGCGCTGGATAAAGCTAATCAGCAGGAGCCAGGTGGACTTTGTGAAGGTGGATTGAACGTCTGCCCTCCCCTCCTGGACCCCCGGGGGGGGGGGGTCGGCGGAGTGTACTTGTCAACGACCCACTGGTTGAGCGATGGGGAAGGCAGAGCAGAGACAGGCCAAGCTCTCCTTTGAGGGGGGCCGACGGAAAGGGGGTGCACCCCCATCCCAGTCGGAGGGGCCTGCGACGGATGAAGAGAACTCAGATAGTTCAGTAAAGGCTATGTTTCTGGACCTTAAAACCAGCCTTGCTGGAATAGATGGGAAGCTAGATCACATGACAGAGCAACTTGACCGTATCAAGACTCGGGTGGACGAGCACGACGCCGCCTTGACCAGTTGGAAGCACGCACCTCTGGCTTGGAAGACACGCAGCGAGGTGAGAGTGACCAATTGCTGCGCATGGAGAGGGTGCTGGAGGTCATCCGGGCAAAGAACGAAGATTTGGAGGCCTGATCGAGTCGGAACAACCTAAGATTAATGGGGCTCCCTGAGACCACGGACATGGGCAGAATGGATGATTTTGTGGAGGAGATGTTGTCTGAACTGTTCCCCGGCTGGCTGTCCCGTTTGTTGGTAGTGGAGAGGGCGCATAGATCGCTGGGGCCGCGTCCCCTGTCTGGAGCTTCCCCGCGTCCCATCATTATTTGGCTTCTGAACTATCGAGACCGTGACACGATTCTGCGACTGGCCAGGGAGCGCCGCCTGGTGATATATAAAAACACAGAATTTAACTTTTTTCCAGACTACACCCCTGGCGTGCAGGCGGCGTACAGGGCGTTCTTGCCGGCGAAGCGCTCGCTGGCCCAAACTGCTGTTAGGTTCTCGCTCATATACCCGGCGAAACTAAAGGTGCAACATGGCGGGTCTTTACAGTTTTTTACGGACCCAAAACTGGCGGCAAGATATGCTAAGTCTCTTCCTCGGAAGCCTGAGGCGATGCCGGAGGTTGAGAGTGTCGCGGAACGAGAGTCGCTGAGCGATAATGACTGATCGTCCCTGATTATTTTTGTTTTTTCAGCAGAAAAGACGCCGCTGTAACTAGCTGTGAGATGCATTTCTTTTTGTGCCGCTCGTCCTGAAGACACTCCTTTTGTGCTGGGCCCCCGCCTGCCCTCCCTGCCTGATACTAGGCGGGTTGGGCGGCTAGCCTCCGCCCTCTGGATGAGTCCCCTGTACTTGCATATTTGGGTAATTGTGGTTTTTGGGGGGAGGGTTATGTGATTGACCCGCTTGGGGGGTCTGTGTGGGTGGGGGGAGTGGGTCTTTGGGGTTGTTGCATTGTGTACTTTTCTGGGTTTTTTTCAGTGTTCTGTGGTTTTGGGAGATTGGCCGGGATGGAAGAGTGACAGAAGTGCGTTGTATGTCCGCTGAGGAGAACAGATGACATAGATGAGAGAGTCTCTGATTTGCTGCTTAACATGGAATGTGCATGGCTTGAATGATAGACAGAAGGTGCGCCTTATGTCGGCATATGTCAAGAGGCAGAATAGAGATATATGCATGCTACAGGAGACACACCTGGTGGAGAGTACCTTACATTATTTAAAGGCGGGATGGATTGGGGAATGCCACGGGTCTGTATATTCGAGTTATGCTAGAGGCGTGGCGATTCTGGTACGCAAGGGATTGCAGTGGCGCACTCGCAGGGTGATTGTTGACCCATTGGGGCGGTATGTTCTGCTTAGCGGAGTGCTGATGGACAGGCCGTGTCGCCTCGCGTCGGTGTACGGGCCTAATTCGGATGACCCTGAGTTCTTTAGCGAGGTCTGGCGACTGATCGAGTCTCTGGGGGGAGGAACTGTGCTTTGTGGCGGAGACTTCAATGTGATCCTTGATCCCATTCTGGATAGGGAAAGCTAGGCTCAGATGCAGAGTACTGCTGCTGCTCGCGTCTTATCTGCGATTATGGACGATGCGTCGCTGGTAGATTTATGGCGGATGAAACACCCTGCTAGACGGGAAGACACTTGTGTTAACTATGTGCACAATAGTTGGTCGCGTCTTGACCGTTGGATGGGCTCTCGAGATGTGGCTTTATGGACCCGCTTGGTTGATCACATGGCGCGCACGTTGTCTCTCCGCGTATGAAGAGGCTTCCTTGAGAGAAGTACATTTCTTGGGGAAATTTGCACAAGCCAGGCGATATGGAGAGGGTGATAGAGCCGGACGCACTTTGGCGAATCTATTTTTCAGGCCGTGGGTTAGCGCCTATGTGATTGAAATGGACAATTCGAGTGGGGAGTGAGTGGCGGGTACGTCTGAGATTCTGAAGGTCTTTACTACCTTTTTCCAGGATCTTTATTCTGCTCCCTCGGCGGTGCCTATGGAGGTGATTCGGGGATATTTCTCTGATATTAGCCTCCTCTGGTTTGACAGGGTACACAGGGAATATTTTGATGCTCCTTTTACTATACAAGAGGTGAAGGCTGCTATTCGGAGCCTCCCTGGAGACAAGGCCCCTGGGCTGGATGGATTGACTTCGGCATTTTACAAAGAGTTTGCAGACATTTTGGCGCCCTTTCTACTGGAGGTTTATGATGAGGCATTACAGAATGGAGTGCTCCCGGTCTCTTTGCGCGAGGCGCTCATTGTTACGATTCTCAAGCCTGGGAAGGCTGCAACTAGCTGTGATTCGTACCGGCCATAATAAGATATTAGCCAAAAAGATTGCGACGTGACTGCAGCCTCTTAAGATGAAACTGGTGCTGCCGGATCAGTCGGGGTTCATACCGGGGAGGTCCACGGCACAAAACTTGTGTACATTCTTTGCTGTCGCTGGCTTAGTCCCCGTCGATGATGGGGCTGTGGCAGTGTTTTTAGACGCTACTAAGGCGTTCGACTCACTGCTGTGGCAATATCTGTTTGCGCTTCTGGAGAGAGTGGGGATGAGCAGTCGCTTTGTGAATTGGATATGTTTGCTATATTCACAGCCAGTGGCTCGCTTGAGGGTGAACGGATGCGTGTCAGAGCCTTTTTCAGGTGGCGCGTGGAACTAGGCAGGGCTGCCCCCTGTCACCATTGCTTTTTGCGATTGCGAAGGAGCCGCTGGCAGCATTTATGAGACAGCACCACAGTGTGCAGGGGCTGCCGTTCCGCCAGAGAGCGATTCTGATCTCTATGTACGCTGATGATGTGGCCCTGTATGTACGAGATCCCGTGCGAAACCTTGATGTGCTACTGGATGAAATCGTCAGGTTCGGAGACATATCTGGAGTGGCGATAAATTGATTTAAGTCGGTTGTGCTGCCTCTGACGTCTGGAACGGTGGAGTGTCGGTCCCGCTACCCTATTGTGTGGACGGACGGCCCTGTCAAATATCTGGGCATTTGGTTGAGCTGTGTTGTAGACACGCTCTGGCTTGCCAACTATGGTAGGGCCATGGCCTGGCTAGACGATAGAGTCACGGCATGGCACTCCTTGCCATTGTCCTTGACTGGATGGATTGCGGTGGCTAAGATGCTTGTGCTGCCCAAGTTTTTGTATCTGTTTCTCAACCTCCCGCTGGTGCTTACAGCTGTTTTTTTGCGGCGCATCCGTTCCGCGCTGATCCGATTGGTATGGGCGGATGGTCAGCCTCGCATAGCTTGGAAAACACTGGTGCTGCCATTTGAGCTGGGTGGTCTTGCAGCCCCTGATTTGGTGTTCTATTATCTCTGCGTGCAGGCTCTGTTTGCCTATTACTGGATCAACTCGATTCGCTATCTGCCACACCTGGCCCCCGAGGGCAATGCGGTGTGGCTGGATGGGCTCGAGCGAGTGCTGGGCAGTCTGGACAGGGCTCGCCCTCTGGGCATTGACACGGTGGCCTCCACGGTCCAGGCCTGGTCGGGTTTCCTGAAGCGTTCAGGGATAGATGTGCCGTTTGCACCGTCTATGCAAGTGGTGGAGGTGGGAGATGAGGTGATGTTTCAGGACTCGCGGCTGCGGAGCTTTTTACGGGATTTTGATTTGATAACCCTCGGTGATTGGTTTGTTGATGACAGGCTGATGTCCCCGGAGGAGATCCTGGGGGATAGACCGGCCACTGCTCTCCACCGGTTCTACGTGTTAAGGATATGCACTATGCTGCGCGCTGGCTACTCCTGCTTGCCCGCGACCCCAACTTCTTGCCGCACATTGGAAGTGTTGTGGAGTGTGCGGACGCCTGAGAGGCTGATCACTAAGCTGTATAGCAGCACTCAGGGGCAGGGAGAGGGGACGGGGCTATCTGTAAGGATGAAATGGGCAAAAGATGTGTGGGAGGACATCGCAGAAGATGTTTGGAGGATGTGCTGTACGCATATGAAGGAGCTGTCACCGAACTATAGATTACGCATTATACATTTTAAGTTTTTACACCGTCTGTACTACACCCCCAGAAGTCTATGTACTATGGGACTGCGAACGGATGATACCTGTGCAAGATGCCGGGCCCTGCTGCCGATTTTATGCACTTGGCGTAGGCCTGTCCGGCAGTATGTGCCTATTGGGGAAGGGTCTTTTGTACACTTTCTGAGATGATTGGGCTGGAGATTCCTCCATCTCCCTTGATGGCGCTGCTGGGAGGGGTGAATAAGGTGCAGGCTTCAGTGCGGCGTCTGGTTGGCATGATGTTAATGCCAGCTAAGCGCAGGGTGGCAATCTGTTGGGGCCGGGCCCGGTCTCCTCAAATATCAGATTGGCTGCTGGATGCCGCTTTTTGTCAGGAACAATTAACAAATTACTGGGAGCTGACTCCAGTTGGCTCCAGGCCACGTGACATCTGGGCACCGCTTAGATCGTATCTTGAATCTGCATCTGTCTAAAGATCCTGCTGCGGATGGGTATGCTGAGGTGATGAGTGCTATTCACTCTACAATGGGATAAGGTTGTACAGAATGGTTGCTGAGAATTGTGATTGCTCCTCCCGGCCTTCTCTCTCTTTTACTTTTTGAAGTTTTTGTCTTCTTTTATTTTTTCTCTTTTTTCTGCTATCTGCCACATCTGTTTGGTCCTGACTTGGACTTGACGACCCGATGGACCCTTTCGGCTGGGGTATCCTATTATATGTAAATTCGGAAATGTTTTTTGGCTTCCCCGGCCTGATTCATAAGAGTTACTGAGACGTGGGGAGCTTGGAGAGCCGAAGATAGATCAAAGTAGTTCACTGATCCATTACTGTAAAGCCCAAGGTGGCATTTTATTTTATGTTATATGTTGTTTACATAAAATTATAAATAAATTAAAAAAAAAAAATAATAATAATAATAATTGACAGTTTGATGTGTGACATTGTCACTGGCAGGCTGTGAATTCCTTTTCTATGCCCACCCATTGTACCCTTTGGCATCTCTTTTTGCAGATGTTGGTGCCCCACTATTGCTCCTGGTGTGTTCAGTGCAGCCAACTACAGGTCTTTCCTATGTAAACATTACTGTACAGTTGAATTGCAATGTTTGAACCTAGTTAAACAAATACATTTTGAAAACATTTGACATACACCATACTTGTATTGTATCAAAGTGTGTTTATTGCAGTGCTCTGCAGAAGAAGGCATAGTGCAATGGGTTGGGGTGATGATGGAGGAAAGTCCAGGTTACAGTCCAGTCTATTTGTATCACAGGTGCAGTGTCCAAGAGGACATAGGAAGGGATCAATGGCAGTTCAAGGTGGACAGGTTGACAGAGTGGGACACAAGGGTGACAATCAGGAGAGTCTTATTTCCTAGCAGGGGTCTAGGCAATTGTCTCTGGCTTCTTCCTGGATCGTAGGGAATGTTTACAGGGTGGTTCTCCTTCTGTAGGGGGATGGGTGCTGGTGGCCTGTGTGTCGTGTGGCTGGGCCTCCTGTCCACTAGCAGCAGTGGAGGTGGAGGGCTGTTCAGTAGTCTGGCTAGTGTCAGGGGTCCGCTGGCCCGCTGTGCCCGCTGTGCCAATGCCTCCCTCTAACTGTTGGCCATGTCTGCCAGCACCCTTGCAATGGAGACCAGGGTGGTGTTAATGGCCTTTAAGTCCCATGTTCTCCTGCATCCTGTCCATGATCTGGCCCAGTGTATCCTGGGAATGTTGGTATGCTCCCAGAATTGCTGTGAGTGCCTCCTGGAGGGTCGGTTCCCTGGGCCTGTCCTCCCCCTGTCTCACAGCAGTCCTCCCAGCTTCCCTGTTGTTCTGGGCCTCAGTCCACTGAACAGCGTGCCCACTGCCACTGACCCCAGGTCCCTGATTGTCCTGTGTATGTGGGGTGGCCTGGGGTCCCTATAGTGGTGGACATACTGCTGATTGATGTGTCCTGGGGACAGAGGTATGGCCCCGGTGGGTGGGTGCTGTGGTGGTGTTTTCTGAAGGTAGGGGCTCTGTGGTGGTTTGAGAGTGTGCCTGGGTAACCAACTGTCTGGAAGTCCCTGATGGGCCAGGTTGGTCATCCAGATCCAGGCAACCAGAGCTGCTGTCATCACTGTGGGCCTCTTCTGGGGGGGACTGGATGTTGCTGGCACCTCTTCGCCGGTGACATTGGCTGGGTTACCTGTGTGGATGTAAATGCAGTGTTATTGTTTCTGCGTGTGACATATTGTGCATGGGTGTATTGCCCTCTATGGTTGTTATTGCCCTGGCAACTTTGCTTTGTTTGAGTTGTTATTTGGTGGGCTAGGTGATTCTTTCTAGTGTGCATGCTTTCCTGTAACTTTGGCATTGATTGGTGGGATACTGATGCTGTTGTTTCTGATATGCAGTGTTGTGCCTTTCCAGCTCAGCGGAGTAATGGAGCTAATATCACCAGCCCAAATGTGCTGTGATCGCATGGTGCAGTTCTTTGGTGCTCCATTGCTGGAAGAATTGGACTGTCATTCTGACCAGTGTTATAGTGTGTGCAACCAGTCTATCATTGCACCTGCTGCCTTTTCGAACATCTACCTTCAGTGTGCTTTGCTGTTCCACCAGTGCCTCCTGTGGACCGAGAACTGCTAATGTTCCCAATGAGGGTTCATTCACGGTCATGCCCCATGAGACTGATGGTGATTAGCGAGGATACTTAGGAGCTGTCCTTGGTGGACTATCTGGCTCCTTTAAGCACTTTGAATGGTGTTGCCATAGGGCTCCTACCATGGGGGTCAGACTTCTCGGTTTCGGGCGGCAGCACTACTGTGTGGGTGACTGAGTCAGTGCCACACCGACTGGAAGCTGTCAGCCTGACCTTCTCAGCTAGCCAGCAGCACCTCACCCACACCTAGAAAGTAAAGGTGTTTTGTGGCAGCCTACAAACTTGACACCTATACTCCTCAGGGAAGTCGTGGTAGAACAGCTCTCACCTCTTTCTTTCATTTGCACAAGTCTTGCACATGCGAAGGCAAAGAAATGCAGGATAGGTTTCAATGCATTTATTGAGCAACTGCATTCTATGAAAAAAAGGAGTGAGCTGTGATTATTAGGAAGATGAAAAATAATACAGTGATGATTGTGACCATTAGAGTAAAACACATAAACAGTCCCAACATCCTTATGTAATCATAAATCGAAGACTGCCTACCTACCCTCTAGCATCTAACATGACAGCATAGCATTGTTAGCCCTTCTGCCCGTACTAGTCTAAAGAAGGAGCCCCCAATCCCATATCTGGAAAAACAAGGGTCTGCCTGTTGTTCTGCTGGCAGTCCTCCAAGTTGACTGGAAAGATAAGGCAAATATCAGTGAAGCTGTCGACAAAGTGGGACACAGCGTAAGATGGCTAGCTGGAATGTCCATTCTACCCTTCTTCGACATGTGTGGTGTTCTATATAACAAAGCATGTTGTGTTCTGAGAACAAGCCTGACTTGATAATATGCTTATAGTGAGAAGGTTGACTCAGTAACTCTTGGATTCTTAATAACAATTAAGCTATTGGGTGCAATGACAATCTTGAGGAGGGCACAGAGTGAAATGTCGTGCAAAGGAACTAACGTAGTAAGGCAGCTGATTAGAATATAAAAACAACCCTGCTGAAAAGCAAGCTATGCTAAAATATATTAGAATGAATAAACAAATACGATGTGTAGATAGGTAAAAGGACACAGGCCACAGACCTGCATCTAAAATAAAGATGCCCAATCTAAGCGCTAAAAGGAACCCACAACAGTGTAGAGCAGAGCTGCATAGAGTTAAGTGTGTGGTGTGGTGTAGAGTACAGTGGCATAAAGTATAGAGGCATAGAGCAGAGTGGCGGAAAGTGACATAGAATGGAATGGAGTGGTGTACAGTTGAGTGGCAGAGAATGGAGTGCTGCAGGGTGGTATAGAATAGAGAAGCATATAGTGGCTTAGAGAATAGTGGAGTAGAGTGGCACAGAGTGGAGTACTGTAAAATGCCATAGAGTGGAATTGTGTGGAGTGCCATAGAGTGGCATGGAGTGGAGTGGCATAGAGTGAAGTGGTGTAGACTACAGTGGAATGGAGTGCTATGGAGTGGAGTAGTATAGAGAGATGTAGAGTGGTGTAGGTCAGATTTGTGTAAAGTGTACTGGCATAAAGAAGAGTGGCAAGAGGTAGAGTGCCATATAGTGTTGTAAATTGGTGTTGTCTGGAGTGGAGTAGAGTGGCATAATAACAAATGCATAGAGTAGTGTAGCATAGAGTGGAGTGGCGTGTAGTAGAGTGGTGTGGAATGGTCTAGAGTGGAGTGGCATAGAGTAGAGTGACATAGAGTAGAGTGATGTAAAGTACAGTGGCATAGAGCAGAGTGCTGTAGAGTGGTATTGTGTAGAGTGACGTAGAGTAGAGTGGCCTGAAGCAGAGTAGCATGGTGTGGAGTGGCACTGAGTGACATAGAGTGGCATAGAATAGAGCAGCATTAAACATAAGGGTACATAGAGACATAGAGTGGGGTGGCATAGAATAGAATTTAGTGGCGTAGAGTGGACTGGTGTAGAGTGGCATTGAGGGGTGTGGTATAGAGTGGAGTGATGTCAGGTAGTGGTATGGAGTTGAGTTGCATAGAGCGCAGTGGTGTAGAATAGAGTGATACACCGTAGAAGTGGTAGAGTGGCATAAGGTGACATTGTGTGGAGCGGTGTAGAGTAGAGAGTGGTGTCATTGAACAGAGTGTTGTGGAGTGGAGTTTAGTGGCATAATGTGGAATGTGTGGGGTGATGTAGAGTGGAATTTCACAGACTAGAGTGGAGTGGCATAGAGTAGAGTGGAGTGGCATAGAGTAGATAATAGTGGCATAGAGTGGAATGGAGTAGAAGAGAATGGCAAAGAGGAGAGTAGCGTGGAGTGCCACAGAGTGGCATTGTGTGGAACAGCATGGAGTGGCATGGTGGACTAGAGTAGAGTAGAGTGGTATGGTGTAGAGAGGTGTCGAGTGGTGTAGGTGAGGTGGGCTTACCTTATTTTGAGCAGGGGGTTAACCATCGAGCTGGGCAACCTCAGAGGTGCCACAAGCCAGTGACTGCAGCTAACTCTCTAGATGACCATTCAGGTTATCGACCAGGTTTTAATGAGCTGGTAGGAGGTTTTATTCATCACTTCCCTTCAAGGGATGGAAGGGAACAGGCATCTACCACTCACACCCAGTTGCCTTGTACGGACCCCCTGTTGCTATTTCAGCTAACTGTTCCACGACCTCTTCATCTAATGAGCCAGTTAGACTTCTCCAGCTCTCTAATAATAATATCTCATCTCAAAGAATGCCAAACACTGTCATTGCTGATACATTAGGGCCCTGTCTTGAGACTCCTCTACTGGAGCATCATTGCTCTAAACAGCAAAATGAAGTATAAAGACTGGCTATCTCTAATATTCTAGCATCAGAATATGGTGGTCATTATGACCTTGGTGGTCAGGTTACCACCAGGATTAACGTGGCGGTATCACGGCCGACAGGCTGGGGGTATTGACTGACAAATAATGACCATGGCAGTGATCCCTCCCATAGACAGCCAATGTACCACACCAACCGCCAGCGTGGTACGAACCCTGAACATGGCAGTAGACACCTACAGGCAGGCGGAAGACAAGGATCCGCCCAACATATTATGACATAGCACACTGCCAGGATTTCTGGGGCGGTAGCAACGACACCAAAAGCCTGGCGGAAACACATTATATAAAAGGAGACACTCACCTCCAGGGACACACAGGAGTCGGCAGCCGCCATGGAACCCGAACTGCAAGTCTTCCAGATGCTGTACCACGCCATGGCCGTCCTGGAGCACCAACACCAACGAAGAAGACGATGGTGAGTACAGCCGCCAAGCACACAAGGAAAGGTGACACACACACGCACAACACACACCATACACACACACCACACACCAAGAACCAGCTGCAGAGTAAAACAACAGTATCAGAACCCTGGAGCAAAGAAAGCCAGGACACATACACTGTTCCAACCACTGTATTCCTGTTGGAATAATATTCAAAATGCAAAAACATACACAACTGCATATATACATACATGCAGGCTCAAAGGTCAGTCTAAAGTCAGATATGCCCATAGGGCAAAGTCCAAGCCACAACTTGACTCCTAACAACATTGGCACTGCACCATTCAGGGGCATCATGTTGAAAATGGGCAAGCACCTCAGGGGGCTGGAGGGGGGTGGCATATAATTGGGAGGGGGCTCGCTGCCCACTGAGTCTGTAGGGGGATCCCTGCCCACTGGTTCTGGAGAGGGCTCCCTGCCCACTTGTTTTGGAGAGGGCTCCCTGCCCACTGGTTCTGGAGGGGGCTCCCTGCCCACTTGCTTGTTCTGGAGGGGCTCCTTGTCCACTGGTTCTGGAGGGGGCTTCTTGTCCACGGGGTACGGAGGGAGCTCCTTGACCACTGGTTCTGGAGGAGGCTCCCTGCCCACTGGTCACTGAGGGGGCTCCCTGCCCACTGGTTCTGGAGGGGGCTCCTTGCCCACCAGTCATTGAGGGGGCTCCCTACCCACTAGTTACTGAGGGGGGTCCTTGTCCTCTGGTTCAGGATGGGGCTCCGTGGGCACAGTTTTGTGAGTGGCCTCCTTATCCTTGGTTTTGGGTGGGGCCTCCTTAGGCTCAATTTTGGCTGGGGCCTCCTTGTTCTTGGTTCTAGGTGGGGCCTCCTTGGGCTCAGTTCTGGCTGGGGCCTCCTTGTCCTTGGTTTTCGCTGGGGCCTCCTTGTCCTTGGTTTTGGGTGGGGCCTACTTGGGCTCAGTTTTGGCTGGGGCCTCCTTGTTCTTGGTTCTAGGTGGGGCCTCCTTGGGCTCAGTTCTGGCTGGGGCCTCCTTGTCCTTGGTTTTGGCTGGGGCCTCCTTGGCCTTGGATCTGGGAGGGGCCTCCTTGGCCTTGGATCTGGGTGTGGCCTCCTTGGCCTTGGATCTGGTTGGGGCCTCCTTGGCCTTGGATCTGGGTGGGGCCTCCTTGGCCCTAGGTTTTGAAGGTGGCTCCATGGTCCTGGTAGACTGTGTAGGAGGGGGCGGCATTTTAGCCCTCCGTTTTGGGGGGGGGGAGTGTCCTTGGTGCAGAGGGCCAGCATTGCACTCATGTT